>NC_083107.1:2412500-3138196 GCF_949774975.1 Lagenorhynchus albirostris
AACTTGCCAGACTCGCAGTTAGTTACATAGCATTTACAACTGTTTACATAGTTTATGTATTATAAGTAATCTAGAGATGATTTAAAGTATACAGGAGGTAATATGCAAATACCACTCCATTTTATGTAAGGGACTTGAACATCCTTGGATTTTGGTATCCTCAGGGGTCCTGGAACCAATACACCTCGGATACAAAGAGACAACTGTACAATGATGTACAAGATAGAACTTTACACAATATATTTTCCCAGAATGTCTAGTGAACTATTTTTTTAGTAGTTTGTCCTTTGGTTAAAATTGTTCAGAAAAGTACCTATGTCGTTAAGCTCAGAACGCATTCCGCCTTCCTCTGTTTGTTTTCTAGCAAACCACTTTTGACTTTCTAAAAACTCAGTTTAACAAATTTGTTTCCTATTTTTCTTAAAGAAGGAGCATGTGTTGCTTTAACTTTTAAAATACTTTTATTTTTGAAGGGACAATACATACGTATAGCTCAAAATTTCAAAAAAGACAAAGGATTTACAGTAAAAAACAGTCTTCCTTGTACTCCTGACCCCCAGCCACCCAGAACTCCCCAGTGGCAACCACTATTACATGTATATATTGTCTTCCCTCTTCCCTTCCTTATTAACACAAATGGTTGGTTACTGTTGCCAAATTAATAAATATACTTATCTCGTTCTTTTTAACAGCATATAGAACAGCTGTTCTTTTTAACAGCTGCATATAGAAATAATTATAAAATGTACCATGTGATATTTAATTAGGCCCAGTTGATGAACATATAACATGGTCCAATATTTTTCTATTACAAACAATTCTACGATGACTACTCCTGTATGTATATGAATTTACGCATGAGCAAGTCTACCTGTAAGTTAATTTCCTTTAAGGGGAAATGCCGGGTTAAGGGCAAATGATATGTGCATTTGTAGTTAAAATTCTTTTCATTACTGAATATTTCAAGCATTCAGTAAAGAGAGAGACCAGTATCATGAACTTCTACCACCTTCCAACGATTACCATTAATCTATGGCTGATACTATTTCATATATATATACCCTTCAGCCCAAATTATTTTGAAACAACCCCAGACATAATGTTTTTTGTTTTTTTGCGGTACGCTGGCCTCTCACTGCTGTGGCATCTCCCACCGCAGAGCACAAGCTCCGGATGCGCAGGCTCAGCGGCCATGGCTCACGGGCCCAGCCGCTCCGCGGCACGTGGGATCTTCCCGGACCGGGGCACGAACCCATGTCCCCTGCGTCGGCAGGCGGACACTCAACCACTGCGCCTCCAGGGAAGCCCCAGACATTATGTTTTTTCATTGGCAAACATTTTGGTATTATTTCTGAAAAGTAAGGGCTTTAAAAATATGTGTGTGTGTGTGTGTGTATAATTTCATTATCATACCTAAAATAAATTAATATTATTTATTAATGTCACCATTTGTTAGTGTTACATTTCCCAAGATTGTCTCATGAAAACTTATTTTTCCAATAGTTTGTTGTTTGATTCAGAATCTAAGTAAGATCCGTCCATTCATTGCAGTCGGTTAAGGCTTTTTTTAATCTATTAGTTTCCTCCTCCATCTCTCTCCTTTCTTTCTTTCTTTTTTTTTCTCTGAGTGACATTACTGTAGAAACAGAGTGAATTTGCTTCCAGAGTCTCGATTTTGCTGATTACATCCCCATAGGGTCATTTAATATGTTCCGCTATCCTTTAGGTCAAAGGAAATATACAAAATTAAACTGTAGAATTTCTTAAAATAATAAGAAAACACAACATATAGGAGTCTGTGTGACATAACTAAAGTAGTTATTAGAAGAAAATTTATAGAACCAAATAACTATCGATTAAAAAATTAAAATAAATGAATTAAACATTCAACTCAGAAAGCTAAAATAAAAAGTAAAATAAAATCAAGTAAGCCAAAAGAGAGCGAAAAGAAGATAAATGCAGAAATTAAGCTTTCATTATTTTTTTCAACTTGTTTTTACAAACTGAAAGTTTAGGCTCATCATTTGAGAACTAGATCATTTTGTAATTTGCAACTAAATAGACAACATACCTAGGTAACTGTCAGAGGGAAAGGCTTTTCTACAGTTTGCCCTGGATTTCAAGATAGTGCCTGCTTTGACTGTCAGTGGGAAATCGGGTCCGGAGCCCACACTTCCGTTCTTGGTGAGAAGCTGCAAGGTTCAGGCAGGAAGCGGGCGACGCAAAGTTCTGGGGGCTCAGGTCTGGGGCGAGTCTCAGCCCCTAGTGGCCCTGGAGTCACTGACGGGACTAGGGGCACCTCCTCTCCTGTGAGATACCAGGGCTTGGCCTTGACACACTCCAGGTCAGACGGCAGCTGCCGTAATTACTGCTCAGCAGGCCTTGAGCAAAGGTCTGTGAGCTGAAATTGCTTCACCATAAAACGGGGGTATTATTAACCCTTAACTTTTAAGGGGCGAGAATCCAATGAGATGCCCGGTGGAGCTAGATGGTAGGTGGTGGCTAATAGTAGGTGTTAGCTAATAGGATGTAGGTGTTCGCTAATAGGATGTAGGTGGTAGCTAATAGGATGGCGCTCAGGTTCTGTGATTCCGTGATGGAGGCCCATATGGGGAGCCGCTAAAACATCACGGGACACAGAGCATCAAAGAAGGGAAAGCAATCAGATAGCTTCCCTTCTCTGAGGCCCACCGATGCTAAACGCGACACGCCTGCCCGCGGTCCTTCTGCCCACCTTGCGCCCGGGCTGCACGCGGAGGACGTTTCCATCCCGGCCGCCGTGAGCTCTCCGCCTCTGACCCCCCCAGGCCGGGCTCGGGGGCCTGGGCTCTGGTGTGGGAGGCGCTTTCGCCTCCTCTGCTAGGTCTTCCTGGCCCGGAGGGGGCCACAGAACGTCCGAGGAGCCCTCGGCCTGGAGTGTGGGCGAGTGGTCCTTCCCCTCCCCTCCCCAGCGGGACAAAGACCCGGCCTTCCCCATTCTTCCTGCCATCGGCAGGCTCACTTGGTGGCAGAGGGGCCGCGGGGGCCGCGGAGAGACGCCCCCCTCCGCAACCCCCGTCCTCGGTGCGCCTCCCACTCCTCCGGACCCGGTAAGTGGCCGCCCCTCCGCCGCGCTCCCCCGCACCTCCCCGGCCGGGCCGCCGCGCGCTCGGGACCCGGCGGGAGTCCCGGAGCCGGCGCCCGCGACGCCGCAGGACGGAGGAAACGCCCGCGGCAAACAAAGGGCCGGGGTCCCCAGCGCCGCCCCGGAGCCCAGGGGCGCTCGCCCGCCCGGCAGCGCCGCCCGCGCCGCCCAGCGAGCGTCTCCTTATTTGGTCAAATGACACGCGGGGTTCTCCGGGCGGGGCGGGGCGCGCCTCTCCCCGGGCCCAGCCGCCCGGACCTCCGCTGCCGTCCGCCGTCCGCGAGAAGCCGCGCGGTGAGTGCGCTCCAGCCGGGCTAGGGCCAGGGGGCCGGCAGTGGGGGACGGGGGACAGGGGGGCCGGGGGCGGAGGAAGACCTTGGGACGGGGGAGCCTGGGCGGAGGGGGACCCCGGGGCAGGGGAACCGGGGGCGGTGGGGACATCTGGGGAGGGGGTGCTGGGCAGTGGGGGGACATGGGGACAGGAGAGCTGGGCCACGGGGACACCCCGGGGGTACCTTGGGTGGGAGGGACCCCGCCCCAAAATTGAACTACTGAACCACCAGGGTTAAAAAAAAAAGGGCTTGTTTTAGACGAACACAGTAGTAATCTTAAACTGTACTTGTGTGATACCTTAACATAACCTAAAATTGCAGGAAGAGAGTGTTAAATGCTTTATTGACAAATGAAGAGAGTTCTCTTTACTTTCGGATGCCCATTTGGGTTTCCGTTCCCACTAGTCTAACCAGGTTAAATGAGCTGCACTAGGGCACTTAAATCACAGCTGGGGCTCATAGCCGGGAGAGCTGTGCTCAGAACCAGTGCCAAATACTTCCCACCCCTTTGGCGCTAACCCCTGCTTGTGTGTGTTTTGTAATAATACGTTAGAGGGAGAGGCCTTGGTATCCTGAAGGTGATTTCGACTAAAAAACATTTGGGGCAAGTCTGAGAAGTACAGGGATTCCTAGGCTGCCTGTTAAATTCCTATAAAAGCAAACAGTGAAGAACGTTTTATTGTGCATCTATATGAATTTTTTCACAGTGTCTTTCATCCTGAATTTTTAAGGCTTATCAGTTAATGTATAGAAGGGGGTTCAGTGTTTGTTAGCCCGGCATGCCTCAGTGCTTCTGCACAGCTACATGTTCAGAGGGCCGTGTTGGCTTACCACAGGCCGGGCAGTGCCAGGTACCGTGGGGTAGGCTCAGGTACAAACGTGCCACGAGGCAGGTGTGGCAGGTAGCCCGTGTGCTTGGGCTGGAGCTAGGCTGCCTGAGCTTACGTTCCCGTCCATCAGCCCTGAGCGGTGCAGTCTTGGCCAAGTCACCTAATCTCATGGTGCCTCAGTTTCAACAGCTGGAAAACACGGATAAGAGAGTGGCTTGCTTTGCAGGGTTGACGTGTACATCAGAAGCAGTGTATACAAATTGGATATTACCCTCGTCTTTACAGATACACTGCAGTACAGAGAGATCAAGGTAACTTTTCTCAAGGTTTTCCAGCCTAGAAATGGGGACCCTGAGAGCTGACCCCAGGCAGCTCTTAACTTGAGAGCCTGAGTTCTAACCACTGAGCTATGGCGGATGCACCCCAACACTTCAGTGAGGGCTTAGTCTGCATACTTTCCCCCAAGGTTGTTGTTAAACCACTTCCAGGACTGAAAAGACTCTAAATTGTAGACAAAAGGGCCCACCCAGCAGGATATTGAAAAGAATCATCCTGGGTTCAGGAGGTCTGGGTTCTCTTCCTGTCCAGCCCTGGGCGGGTTCCCCAGCCTCTGGGGCTCAGGCTGCCTCCTTATCAGCAGGGGGCTGGAGTAGGCAGGTAACTTACCTAAGCTGCTCTGACTCAGCGCCGGGAGATACCCAGTTCTGTGAGCTCCCATGAGCAGAAAGAGACACTGGATACTTCCTAGGTGGTTTTCTCAGGACAGCTTTATCAGAGCCACCTGGGTCCCGTGGACTTACACTGAGCAGTCACTTCCTGAAGATGGCCCCTCGAACGGAACGCACAAGCCCTTCTCTAGTGACTGAGAGCCCAGTCTTCCGGAGTCCAGGCTGGCATTGTGACTTGTCCTGACTGGTGGATTTCGGCGTTAGCTCTTGTGGTGGTTAATTTTGTGTCGACCTGACTGGGCCACCAGGCGCCGAGACACAGATGTTATTTCTGGGTGTGTCTGTGAGGTTGTTTCTCCGTGTGGTTCACATTTTAATCTGCAGCCTGGGTGCTCTTCCCAAGTGGGTGGCCTCATCCAATCAGCTGGAGACCTGAACAGCATAAAAGGCTGAGCTGGAGCGGACTCCCCCTGCCCTGCTGTGGAGCTGGGACTCCGTCCTCTCCAGGCTCTGGTCTCAGACTGAAGCATCAGCTCATCCTGGGTCTTGAGCCTGACGGCTTTTGAGCTAGAACTTAAACCTCTGGTGCCCTGCTTCTCAGGCCTTCAGACTCAGACCAGAACCACCCAGTAGCTCTGCTGGATCTCCAGCTCGCTAGCTGCTTGCGACTTCCAGCCTCCATAATGATATAAGCCAATTCCTAATATCAATAATAAACCTCTTCATATTATATATATATATTTCCCCTTGGTTCTGTTTGTCTGGAGAACCCTGACTACCACCGTTCCCCAGTAACTTTGCTTCCCAGTTCTGCCCACCAGCTCTCAGTCTTGTTTTTATTGAGGTTCCATCACCCCTTTCCTGCTGGTGGTCCTCACTTTCCTTTCGCTGTAAAATGTGCTTGCCCACCCTCCTGGGTCTCTGATGAGAGGTTCAGGGCGGCCTCCGGTCTGTCCATCTTTAGTCCACGTCTCACGGGTGATTCTCACACACTGAGTTTGGACGTCACACGTCACCCTACTCGTCCTTGGCTTTTGTCAGCCACACGTTGGCAGCCCTGATTTAGCCTGTGACTTACAGATCTCCTTTAGGTGTTTCTGAGTGTCTGCGCCCACAGGAGAAGTGGCTGCCGTTTTTGTTTTTTATAAACTGCATTTATTTATTTATGGCTGCATTGGGTCTTAGTTGCTGAGTGTGGGCGTTCTCTAGTTGCTGAGAGCGGGGGCTGCTCTTCGTTGCGGTGCGCGTGCTTCTCATTGCGGTGGCTTCTCTTGTTGTGGAGCATGTGTGGGCTTCAGTAGTTGTGGCTCGCAGGCTCTAGAGCGCAGGCTCAGTCGTTGTGGCGCACAGGCTTAGTTGCTCCGCGACATGTGGGATCTTCCCGGACCAGGGATCGAACCCGTGTCCCCTGCACTGGCAGGTGGATTCTTAACCACTGTGCCACCAGGGAAGTTCGTCTGCCTTGTTTTTATGGGTAAATAAAACCAGTGTAAAAGAGCATCCTTGAAGCCTGTAAACATTTAGGTTTCAAGAAAATAGGTCTGGGGCTTCCCTGGTGGCGCAGTGGTTGAGAGTCCGCCTGCCGATGCAGGGGACACGGGTTCGTGCCCCGGTCCGGGAAGATCCCACATGCCGCGGAGCAGCTAGGCCCGTGAGCCATGGCCGCTGAGCCTGCGCGTCCGGAGCCTGTGCTCCGCAACGGGAGAGGCCACAGCAGTGAGAGGCCCGCGTACTGCAAAAAAAAAAAAAAGAAGAAGAAAAGAAAATAGGTCTGTCTATGTTTGGTGGTACAACTTTTGGAACAAATAAGAATTAGCCAACTTAGGCAGCAAGCGAAGCCAGCAGCAGGAGGTGTGCACGCCTGTTGTGCCAGGGCCCTGATGGTTGTGCTAGAGAAGCACCACGGGGAGCAGGGTTGCGAGGACAGTGAGGGGCCAGCCTCCCCTGGAAGTTGGGATCATTGCAGACGGAGGGCCAGGGTGAGAGCAAATCAAACCGAGACCTGCCTTTTGGAGACGGGAGGAGACGCATGAAGGGCAGTGAGGGGTTTTCCTTTTGTTCTGTGTAAACAGACATGGATAACTGGACCACACGTTCCCGGGAAGCAGAGGGAGAGAGGGTGGGGTACACGCCCCCCAGCCACACACACCACACACCCACACACACCCACACCATACACGCCACACACACACACCACACACACCATACACCCCCACACCCACACCACACAACACACCCACACACACCACACACACACACCACAGCACACACACACAACACACACACATACCACACACCACACACACCGTACACACACACCACACACCCACACACATCCACACCATACACACCACACACACCATACACACCCACACCCACACCACATAACACACACCACACCCACACACATCACACACACACCACAGCACACACACACCACACACACACATACCACACACCACACACACTGTACACACACACACCCCCACACCACACACACCACACCATACACACACAGCACACACACACACACACACCACACCATACACACACAGCACACACACAGCACACACACCACATCACACACACACACCACACATACCACACACAACACACACACAACACACCACACATACACACCACACACACCACACACACAGCACGCAACACACACACAACACACACACACCACATCGCACACACCACACACACACACCACACCACATCACACACACCACACACACACAACACACACAACACAACACACACACCACACACACACACACCATACACCCCGACACACACCACACACACTATACACCCACACCCACACACCACACCCTCACCACACACATACCATACACACCACACACACCATACACACCCACACCCACACCACATAACACACAACACACCCACACACATCACACACACACCACAGCACACACACACAACACACACACATACCACACACCACACACACTGTACACACACCCACACCCACACCACACACACCACACCATACACACACAGCACACACACAGCACACACACACACACCACACCATACACACACAGCACACACACACCACACACACCACATCACACACACACACCACACATACCACACACACAACACACACACAACACACCACACATACACACCACACACACCACACACACACCACGCAACACACACACAACACACAACACACACACACCACATCGCACACACCACACACACACCACACCACATCACACACACCACACACACACCACACACACAACACACACACAACACACCACACACACACCACACACACACACCATATACCCCGACACACACCACACACACTATACACCCACACCCACACACCACACCCTCACCACACACATACCATACACACCACACACACCACACACCACACACCACACACATAACACACCGCACACACACAGCACACACACAGCACACACGCACACAGCACACACACATCACACACACACCACACACAACACCACACACACCACATACCACGCACACACACCACACACACCACACACTACACACACCACACACACCGTACACCCACACCACACCCACACCACACCCACACCACACACACCCACACCATACACTAGACACACCACACACACCATACACCCACACCCACACACCCACACCACACACACACACACACACACACACACACACACACACACACCACGTGCTAGTTATGGACCTGAGGCCGATCGCCGTCCTAGCCCGCGTAATGATGCTTGTCCTGCGTAGACAGAACTGACACGTTTCGAGATTAAATATCCAGATAGTATCTTAAAGGTGATTTAAACTCTTTGGAGCTAGAACTAACCTCTTTCGGAGACTGTGTGTTTTATCTCAGTCTCCCAGGGCCTAAGACGGTACCTAGAAAAGAGAGGTTACTTAATATATCCTTGTTGGCTGGATTTAAAAGTCCGCAGGACATCAAAACAAGTGTCACTATTCTTAGTTTATGGTCTTAAGGTCAGAATCTGACATTTGTTATTTCCCATTTTCTGTATCCAAAAGATAATTCCAAAGACAGCAGTTCACCTTATTCAAGCCTTGTCTCTCACACAAAGCATTTCTTAACATGAGCATAGACAAATCAAGCTTGTTAGACGTTTTTGAAAGTTACCAGTTTATATATCAAGTTATAATACCTCCCTGATCCCTGTCTATATAGTCAGAAAAGGCTCATAAATGAAGGCATAAATATACAGCAGTAGGCACAGTCATTCTTAGAAGAATCCCAAAATGGATTTCAGATGAATTTTAAATATTATAATATGTTTTTAAAAATAGCAACATCCCTTAAGCTGGTGTCCCTCTCCCTTTCACCAGAATTCCTATTTAAGAGAAACAGTTCAGCTGGACGAATGGAAAGAGTGTCGGGGTAGCAAAGCTGGTTCGTGCGTTGATCCTTCCGTCCATAGAAAAACAAACTGGTGCAGAGTGTTCTCTGGCTTCCCTTCTGGGGTGAGAGCCCCTGCCTTTGGACAGAGGATCTCTGATTTAAAGGCTGCTGCATCCGTGTAGGGCACCCAGGGCCCCACTGGTACCTGGAGCCTGGGTCAGGGGAGCTGGCAGGTCCGCGCAGAGATGTTGGGAGCATCTCATGGTGAGGCTTGTGTGTCTTGGCCTGACCAGGCCTCATCCGGGGCTGTGCAGCTGTGTGTTCACGTGGGTTTGGATCAAAACACAGTCACAACAGTTCCACCCTCTGTGGAAGCAGCAGTGTAACTGGAAGGGGGAAGAGGCCAGAGGCGGAGGAGAAAGAATGCAGCTCAGGATCTGTTGCATTAGAAATTGTACCAGCATCTGATGCCAAGCCCCATTACATCTGGGGTTTGCTATGCAAAGTGGTTGTTCACATAAAACATCCCTCGTTTCCACTCTGGATGTCGCCTACGTGTTTGTGCTCGCCGCCCATCCACGTGTCCGTTCATTCATTCCCCAGGTGTTCATGAAGTGCCTGACCCGTGTTTGTCACCTGGTGTGGCCGCAGTGATCCTAGGGTCCACCTTTGCGGGGCGTACGGCTGGGGGCTGGGAGGTGCACAGGCAGTCAGCGTCCTGTGGTGTCATGAAAACACTGCATTTTCCAGTACATTCTTCAAAAGAGCGAAGAGCCCGCATCCAACAGACCAATTTTCTTAATTCTCTCTAAAGAGCTCTGGATGCTGGTAAGCCACGGCGTTTCCCACCTGGGACCCGGGTGGCATTTAAAGCTGGGCGTGGCTTCTTCGGCACTGACTTCCTGAGGCTGCTCCCTGCCTGTGGAAAGGCTTTGGGAATGTTCACAGATTCCTCTGGAGGAATCGAGGATGTTAGGGCAGTCTCCTGGAGCAGCGTGGATAGAGAAAGACGTGTGGGTTTCGAGGGGCAGGAGGCAAATGGCATCTTTGGGGTCAGATTAAAGTACGTGGTTGAGAAAAGGGAGCATTGAAGAGGGTGCTCCAGGGACGCTCGTGCGGCCCAAAGGGCCTCCTGTTCAGGAAACACCTGAAACTCTGTGCCTCCCTTGATTCCCAAGAAATGTTTCCGGTAAAAAAAAAAAAATGCACGTGCTTCCTGGGCTCTGAACGCCCTCCTCCCATCTCCCTCCTCCTTCCTTTCTCTCCTTTCCCCACCTCTCCACTTCCTCTCCTCCTCCCTTCTTGTTTCTCTTCTCTCTTCCGTCCCCCCTTCCCTCCCCCCCCCAGCAGCCCGCAACTCCAGACACTGACAGTGCTTAAACCTGAGAAGATAAAAGTAGCCCACACGTATAAGCCTGTGGACCTCGCAGATAGTCATTATTTTCCATGGGGCAGCCCTGCGCGTTGCTGCCTGCTGCGCTCTGAACCTGTGTCCTTGCCTCGGACTCAGCGCAGGTGGAGAATTGGTTTGAATCAGAGACTAAAGCTCTGCACCCACCCCTCACCCCAGGACTTTCCTCTCCCAGCACTGTGGTCAGTGGCTGAGCCTGTGGCCACACCTGTAAACCTGCCCCCTAAGATCCGGGTGCTTGTTCAGAGCCAAGGGGGATGATATCAGAGGATGACGTAACCCCGGGGGAGGGGTGAGAACTCCCAGACGCTGGGATTTGGGTTTGGTTCATGAATAACAAGTCAGCAGTCACACCTGCGGTCCCGATGTCTCCTTGCTTGCTTCTGCTTCATGCTGTCAGCACCTGTGCACCAGGTGATGGGCAGGAGTGACAGGTAACCCGCGGGGAGGGATACGGCAGTTGAGAGAGGGTAAGCAGATTGTACACAGTTAGGTTAAAAAAAACCAAGATGGGCTTCCCTGGTGGCGCAGTGGTTGAGAGTCCGCCTGCTGATGCAGGGGATGTGGGTTCGTGCCCCAGTCCGGGAAGATCCCACATGCCGCGGAGCTGCTGGGCCCGTGAGCCGTGGCCGCTGAGCCTGTGCGTCCGGAGCCTGTGCTCCACAACGGGAGAGGCCCGCGTACTGCAAAAAAAACAAAAACAAAAACAACCCCAAGGTGTTCTGTTTGTTTTTTTAAAATTAATTAAATTATTTATTTATTTTTGGCAGCAGTCGGTCTTTGTTGCTGCATGCGGGCTTCCTCTAGTTGCAGCGAGTGGGGGCTACTCTTTGTTGCGGTGCACGGGCTTCTCATTGCGGTGGCTTCTTTTGTGGAGCATGGGCTCTAGGGGTGCGGGCTTCAGTAGTTGTGGCGCACGGGCTCAGTAGTTGTGGCGCATGGGCTCTAGTGCACAGGCTCGGTAGTTGTGGCACGTGGGTTCAGTAGTTGTGGCTCGCGGGCTCTAGAGCGCAGGCTCAGTAGCTGTGGCGCACAGGCTTAGTTGCTCCACGACATGTGGGATCTTCCCAGACCAGGACTCGAACCCACGTCCCCTGCATTGGCAGGTGGATTCCTAACCACTGCGCCACCAGGGAAGCCCAACCAGGCATTTTATAAGATTAAAACATGGAGTTATAGGAGGCGTCTAATGCAAGGCTATAGCTAAGTTTTTGCCATTAAAAAGAGGCTTAAGATGGATCGTATAACTTTAAATACACAATTTTGTATAATAATTTTCTATTTGGTAGCAGTTGATTGAAGAAGAATTGGTTTTAAACACTTTGCGGTGGAAGGGACGCTCTTGGTCTCCTCAGTAGCTCGTGGGCTACTGATTGTGATGCTGAGGGGTTTGTGCTTCTTGTAACTTGCCGGAAATGCGGTCAGATTTGTGTCCCTCTGCTCTGCCCCTCATTAGTGATGGTCTCACTTTCCACCCCAACTTGTTGGTTTAAGCATAAGTGCTGTCCTAGTCAATAAAACTGGAGTGACTTCTCAGAGGAGATAAGGAACAGGATGGGAGAGAGATCCACCAGCGTCCAAGACAGTTCTGCAGAAACGGGGGCTGTCAGACCCTCCGGGCCCGTTCCTCCTGGGGGTTGGTTTCAGGGATGGGGGCGTTGTCTCGGGGTCACCTCTGTCCCCTTCAGCTGACGTGGAGCCCTGTGTGTTCTCACAGTTTACTCTGTTAGATGATTTCTGTCCCAGTCCTGCAGAGTTGGAGGACGTAGAAAGCGTATTCCAGGTCTGTAAGCATCACCAGGGCCTCACCTGGGACGAAAACAGTTCCCCACTTTGATGACTCCAGAGCACAGGAATGGTGCTCAGTGGGGTTGGTGCAGGCTATGGTCTGTCGTCTCCTTTCCCCCGCAGGGCCTGTGCTTGTCCAAACCCACATGGAACCACCTTTCCATTTAGATCGGGAGTTTCTTTTTTCTGAGTGAGACGGCTGTTTGGGAATGCTCATGAATCTTCTGTTTTCATTAATATTCCTGGCCTCCAGTTTTTCCATCCATAAAATGAGGTAGTCATAGATAATCTCCCAAATTATTTCCAGATTAAAAAATTTTATGATCTATAGCCCTATCTCCTTTCCTTGTTCTTATTTCAAATCCTCAAGTCATTATTCTTACATTTGTGTGACCAGAACAGGCAAATAAGATTCCACAGGTAAATGGCAGCCTTTATTCGAAAAATCTATATGTTAGAGGGACGGCGCTTAACTGAGATGAGCTAAACGCTGGCCGCTTGCAAGGCCAGTCACTGAGGAATTACAGGAAAGCATTGCATCTTCTGCCAGCATAGCCGCTGCAACCTGACGGTGGCCTTAGGACAAAGGATATTTACATGTTGTGTTTCAGAGCAAAACTTCAAACGCTCAAGAGCCTCATCTTGTGATGTTATTGCAAGAATGTCCAGACAATGTTTTCTCCAGGAAGAGCAATTCATGTGTCCAGCTGCATGCTTCATACTCTTGGGAAAAAACTGTCCCATAAACACAGAAGTAACCAAGGATGGTTGCTTGAAAGTTGTCCATTTCTTTGCTTACAGTTGTCAGGATCTTATATACACAAGGGTACAAAATAAATAAACACTATCAAATTCGCTATTATCTCATAAACCAGGCAGCAATATTTCATTTGCATCCTGGGGTATGATTTTGGAATTTCACTCCTAAGTGGGTGGAAATGACTGAAAATGGAATCAAGTTTAATCAGAGTTTGTGAAACGTCGCTCAGACTTACACAGTCAACCTGTCTCCCTATTTAATAATTTATAAAGCTTTTTCACTTGTAGCAAATCAAATATTGCCACTTGAGAAGATATTTCTAAAGCAGTTGGACCATGTTTCTAATGGCTCGGGGGCGTTTCTCCACACCTAGCCTTCCCAGGGTGGACTGGCTCTTTCTGGGGTAGTGCTGACATGTTTGTGCAGGAACCGCATGGGGAGCGGGGCAGGGTGAAACCTCCCGCCTTCCGCCTTCCTCTGCCCCTACCCTGTCCCTTCTGCTCACACACACACCACACTCATCCTGGAAAAATGCAGCTCGAGGTGTCGCCTGGAGTGGCCGTTGACTGCCGTCGCTGTGTTTCCCACCGTGATCATCCCCGTCCTTGGAAGCCAGCCTTTCCCTTTCTCCTGCTCCCTGGATATCTGGGCTGAGAGAGGATAGTCTTGTCATCGGGGAGGAATGAGGCCCCCGGGGCGCCTCCTCTTGGGCAGGGGCCGGGCGTGCTTCCCAGTGAAGCCGGGTCGAGGTGATGCTCCCCTGGCCGCAGGTTTACCGGCTCTGACCCCCCTCCCTTGGCTTCTGTGGTTTCTTCTTACTCAGATTCATGAATCATAAAGGGGAGCTCACGGAAAGTCTTTTTATAGCAACGAGCATATTGTTTTCTATCCCTGCTGTGCTATTTTGGGGGCGGGGAGAATGGGAAGATGTGAGGTTGCGTCCCACGTTGGAAGCAGGCACTCCTTCCAGGGGATGAGGGCTCTGATGCCAGCTCTTTCTTGGGTCCAAAACTGGGATCACGTTTTCTGACACAGTCACCCAGAATTGGGACTTTTAAAGAAGTGGAATGTACTCGGACACAGAACTGCCCCCAGCTAAGTTTTTAAAAGTATCATTGAAAATTACACCCGATTCAAGGGTGAGTGTCGATTGCTCACGCAGAGGATGTAGCCACCGATGGGAAAGGTGATGGGAACGGTGACCCTAACGGAGCAGGACGGTCACTGCCGTGTGCACGGGATATCGGGCGCGCTCACCGCACCTGTCCTTTCTCTCCTTCCTGGTAGGTGGCACAACTCTGGTGCCAGGATGACCGAGCGCTTCGACTGCCACCACTGCGAGGACTCCCTCTTCGGCAGGAAGTACATCCTGCGGGAGGAGCGGCCCTACTGCGTGGCCTGCTTCGAGGCCCTCTTCGCCAGCACATGCGAGGAGTGCGGGAAGCTGATTGGCTGCGACTGCAAGGTACCCGCCCCTGGGCATCCCCCAGCCCCGTGCTCCCTGCCCTCCCTCGGGCCTCCCAACCCCCCTGGACACCCAGCCTGGACTCCCCAGGAACCACGTGCTTCTCAGCACAGTTGTGCTCGCGTCCTGGTCATCACCCTGGACGCCCTGGAGGCCCCTCTGCTGGGCTCGGACCCTCCACTGGTCTTTCCCAGCCTCCTCCCCACGGACTCGGTCTCTGCCCGTCCCAGTCCCGCCGCACCTGGTCGGGGCTTTTCCGGGACGTGTGCGCCGAGCATCCCAGGTCCACTTGTGATGGCCCCGTGGTCAGCATTCTTAGCTAACCGGCCACCTGCCGCCCAATCCCGTGGTCCCCCGAGGGCAGCGCTCTCCCTCCTGGGCTGACTCGTGGGGCAGGTGCGCGCGATCAGTATCGGCGCAGTGAGCGTGCGTGTGGGAGAGCCAGCGCCCACCCCCGGCTGGAGGGGCTGAGAGGCCCTGCCTGCACTGGGGCGTCGGGGGAGCTTCTTTTCTTCGTGTGGACGATGAGGATGTGTGGCTGCCAGCTGAGCAGTTAGGGCTGGCTCTGCTGGGGGCGATCCGGAGTGGTCCAGCGCGCGTCTGCCCTGTTTCTGTCGCATCCATCCTTCCCATGACGGTCAGTAAGCAGCCGGCTGACTGGCGCTAGGTGTTTAGTGACAGTCGAGGGATAATTTCCATCTTACGGGGAAGAAGCCTTTGCCCTGAGCAGAGACCAAGGGTGTGGGATGCCCCCACTTGAGCCCAGGCTGCAGCCACGTGTCGTGGCTCCACAGAGGAGTGGCACGTGGAGCGGAAGGGAAATGGGACTCGGCACCTGTCCCGTGGAAGCCTTAAAACAACCAGAGCTTTGGCTACGACCACGGGCAGAAGTAGCTGCTCTTGCTTGTCTGAAAGCCGCCTGCCCTCCGACCTCCAGCTCTGTGTGATGTGTGTTCGAGCCCCTCTGCATTCATCTCCAGGCCGAGCACAAGCGCTTGGACACCGAGCTGCCCCGTTCCGTCCTGGCTCTGAGTCTCACTGGCTGTGTGATCGTGGGCCCATGGCTTGACCCCTCTGTGCCCGTCCACACGTTTATAAAAGGGAGCTACAGGGCTTCCCTGGTGGCGCAGTGGTTGAGAGTCCGCCTGCCGATGCAGGGGACACGGGTTCGTGCCCCGCTCCGGGAGGATCCCACATGCCGCGGAGCGGCTGGGCCCGTGAGCCATGGCCGCTGAGCCTGCGCGTCCGGAGCCTGCGCTCCGCAACGGGAGGGGCCGCAACAGTGAGAGCCCCGCGTACCGCAAAAAAAAAAAAAAAAAAAAAAAAAAAAGGGAGCTACAACAAGGGAGACTGCATTATGGGTTCTTGTGGTGTGTAGCCGCCATGCGCTCAGCGCTCTAAGGAGCGGCTGATGGTGTGGAAAATTCCACCCCCTCTTCTCTTCCGACTGCTTCCCTGCAGCGTGCTCCCTCCCCCTGCCTGTCGAAGCTTCGCCCTGTCTCTTCATCAGTTTTCACTAGAGAAACATCAATAAAAATGTCCGCTTTGAGGAAGAACTAAGAGGCAGAGAAAACAATTATTATTTTATAAAGGCATTACCTGGAAAAGACATAAGTAGGTGAAAGGTTCAGATATCATTCTGACAAACAACTCTGCTTTAAAGGAGACGTTTTGGAGATTTAGGGCTCATCATCCTTGCCTGGGAGCTAAAGTAAAAACAAAAGTGAAGTCACTGATCATTTCTTCAGTATGATTTAGTGGACAGACCCTTGAAACTAGTTATCCTTCAGCACATGCTTTAGGAGCAGATAAACAAGAATTCCCCAAATGGGGCCAAAATCAACAAGACTGCTGCAAAGTCAGGCGTCAGTCACGCTGAACTTTTCAACCCGGATAACGGTTCACTCTCTGCGGAGTTACGCCACGTGATTCTGCGCATGTGGGAAGGGAAAAGATGTGAACTTGCAGTTAGACCTTGCCATTTGGGGCTTCTGAATATTTGGAACGGTTTTCTTGGCTTTCAGAAGTAATTATGCAGTTGGTTTTGTGGAGGAAGTGATGGCAGGAAAAATGTGCCTCTGCACTTCGGGAAGAGAAGCCCCAGCTTGGCAGGTGGGGCGCTGGGCAGAGCAGCTAGGGTGGCGGGTCTGGTGGCCGTTCTTTTGTCTGAAAATAGCAGGGGTGCCGTAAGCTCCACTTGGGTCTCCCTCTGAAGGACATTTGTGTGTAACTTAAAATACTGCAAGCCACTGGGGATTAGGCTGATGTTGTATTGACTGACTTTCAAATGAGGTAGGCAGGACTTCAGGATGACCTGCTTCCATAGGTAGCTTACCTGTGTTTCAGCATCATTTCTACGCAGACTCTCTTTCTGTCCTTTCTTTCTGTTTAGTTAACTCTGAGGAAATGCTGTGATCTCCAGGGGTAAAAATTATTCATTTTTATGGCCAGTGGAATAGTTGACAACAGGTAATACAAATAAAAATTTATGATCCTCTGACCTTATGCTCTTCCAGAAATTTTTCCTGGACACCTGTGGATACCAGCAAAAAATATATATATTTTTTTGCCTGATTACAGGTGTTTTTCAGGGGATAGGTCTACCTAAGTCCCGGGCTTCAAAAAGTCAAGAAACCAAAGAAAAGATAAGCTGGGCCAGTACTCAGAGATGGCTGCTGGTCCCTCCCATCAGCACATTGGTGCCTTTAGCAAACTCTGAGCCACGTACCTGGCTCAGACTTTGGGTTTTCCGTGTCTCTGCGGGCAGTGCCATAAAGTCAGACGGGCCTCCAAACCCACCCACCCGCGTGCCTGGAGGGGGCTGCAAAGAGGAAGACGTGGTAACAGTCAAAGGACCTTCTGCAGGTCTAAAACCAGCATTAGGGTCTTCCCTAGTGGCGGTGCAGTGGTTAAGAATTCGCCTGCCAACGCAGGGGACAGGGTTTCAAGCCCTGGTCCGGGAAGATCCCACATGCCGCGGAGCAACTAAGCCCGTGCGCCACAACTACTAAGACTGCGCTCTAGAGCCCGCGAGCCACAACTACTGAGCCCGCGTGCCACAACTACTGAAGCCCACACGCCTAGAGCCCGTGCTCTGCAACAAGAGAAGCCACCGTAATGAGAAGCCAGTGCACTGCAACGAAGAGTAGCCCCTGCTCACCACAACTAGAGAAAGCCTGTGTGCAGCAACGAAGACCCAATGCAGCCAAAAATAAATAAATAAATTAATAGGAAAAATAAATTAAAAAAAATAAGTAAACAGGTCCCCTAGAGGGCACACCTGGGACAGGGCTGCACAGCATCGTTCTTCAAGGATTTGAAAGAACGTGCAGCTGGGGACGTGGTAGCCTGACAGTCTCAAAGTGCAGAACACCTTTTCAAAGTGCTGGGCACGAATGACACGGCAGATCCACTGATGAGGTGAAATCCCGTGGTTTTGAGGACTGGCTGGTTTGGGAATCAGCAGCTGAGCTTCTCCCAGCCTGGGAGGGATAGACAGGGTGTAAAGGAGGATGAGGGACCCCCCTGCCCGGAGCTGCCCTCATTAACTTGTGGGCGAGGGGGCACCTCCAGGCCACTGACTCCCCCTGCGGCTCAGCTGAGGTCTCAACAAGGGCACATTTGGAGCAAAGCCACAAGCGCTTCCCATATTAGGAATATTTCTGAAATGGAAAAATATAAATTCTGAGAGGAAGTGTTTGGGCCTTATCTTACCTTGTTTATCAGACATTTTACTGCAGTTTATGACATTCTGCGTGCATAAGATCAGCAATGGTCTTTTTTCTGCGACGTGTCAAAGATTTTTTTTCTTCCATTTTTTTGTATCTCTCCTTCGTGCTCTTTCTCTACAGAACCTTAAAACCAGGGTATTTCTAGAACATTTCCAAGTTCTTGAAAGTCAGCGCGTCCATATGTCTTAGCCTTGAACCTCCAGAATCTAAATGGTATCTTTGGGGACCACGTGGCGTACTCGACACATAACAGAATTAAGTGAGACGAGACTAGCTCGGAACTAAAAACCAAAACTAAAACTCTGTTTGGAGCCGTGAACACCAGAGGTGGAAAGAGCCGCTAGGAGCCCAGTTTTACAGACGAGCATTCGGAGCAGCCGTGCATTTCGGTTCAGGCACCGGGTCAAATCAGCCCAACCTAACCTGGAGCCTTGGCCTTTCTGTGCCATTTTCCGGTCCATCCCCACGAGCCCCGAGCCCCCAAAGCCAGTGGCATTTCCCACCTCCGCGCCCACAGGGCATGGACTCTGCAGAAGTGAGTTCAGGAATTATCAACTTGACTCAGACTCCCTTTTCAGGACCCCACAAGAGGAGAATTAAGGGAAACCCGACGGCACAGCAGCAGATGAGGGCTTCCATGTGCGGTCCTGAACGAGCTGCATGACGTGGGCTTTTCCGGGGGTGCCCGCGGGGGTGGCACCAGGGGCACAGGGTCCTGCGGGGCCACCATCACTCATGGCCAGACAGGCGTCACCGAGTGGCTGGTGCCCACGCGGGGCCTCACAGCCGAGGGGGCGGAGGGGCCCGCCCCCTCGGCTCTGAGGGCATGGGCACGGAGTGAGAGAGGGAGGACACTGGGGCAGAGGGTGAGGCTGGGCGAGCGCGCCGAGACCTGCTTGCAGAGATGCTCCCGGGCTGCAGGTCAGCAGGAGAGATGCAAGAAACGGGGTTCATGGTGTCTTAGCATTGTTATGTTAAACTTGCTCACCTATCAGATGGGAATAAACCTTATTCCATGGGGTGGGGTTATTGTGCGGTTGAAATCAAGTAAGAGGGGACTAAGAATTTTAGAATCAGAAGGGCTGTGGAGGCCAAAAGCACTGTACAGAGCAGTGACTGAGCCAGGAGCTCGGAGCCTAGGTGAGGGCGTCCGTTCCATCCCCGTCTTCACGAGTAAATGTGATCTCAGCAAGTGACGCTTCGGGGCACCTGCTGTCACCACGAGCTGGCATCTACGACTGACATTAATTGAGCCGTGTCAGGGTGCCAGGACCGTTGTCAGGGCTTCACCATCATCCCTGTTTCCCCGGGCGGATCGGGGGCTGGGAGGGGCCAGGTGACTCACCCCCAGCCCCACGGCAGGTACATACGTGGCAGAGCCAGGGTTTGCGTCTGGACCCCTCCGCTTTACGCACTGGGATGAAATGCATCAGGCATTTTCGACACTGTGCTCCTGGGTCCCCGAGGGCACCGGTGGCACAGCAGGTGTGCAGGTTGGTGACCGGAGGGCAGTCACTGCTGGCTGCAGCTGGAACAGGGGTGGACCGGTGCCAGTTCCCCACGGCCCCGCCCCCGACAGTGATGCTAGCTTGTTCAGAGACTGTTCGTGACTCACTGAGGCTTCTGAGAGCAGGAGTGTGGGTTGGTATTTATCTCAAGGAAAAACACTTCATCAGAAGGTTTGAGAATTATCAAATGCCCCTGAACGAACATTTCAGGGCCGTGGAGTGTTAATGCAGAAACACGTGTGTGTGTGCGTGTGTGCGTGCACATCTGAGAGGGGCAGACAAGGGAGCAGCTGTGTGAGGTCACAATGCTCCAAGGAAGGGACAGCTGGTGACTCAGCTGAGCTGGCATCTGGGAAGGACAGAGACTAGCTCGCTGGGGCGGGATGAGGGTGGGACCAGGAAGGGGGGATGATTCCACGTGGCTGCTGTTACCAGCCTGGAGGGCTGGGCAGAAGGCAGGGCGTGAGCAGTCCTTCCCTTGAATACAGGACACGGGATGCAGGACGCAGGACAGCAAGTGACCAAGTGACCAGCAGCCTCGGGAGGGTGGAGGCTAGGAGCTGGGCCTCCAGAAGGTCTAGAAGTCCTGCCTGGGTGCTTATGGTCTCGTCAGGACAGGGCAGTGGTACCCAGATTTCTAGGGAACTTTCTAGTGTCAGATGTCTGTCAACAAATCAGCTCTTGTCAACCTAGCTAATGTGTTTTCATGCCGGAAATGTTAACCGTAGGCAAGTGGATTTCTGCAGTGCTTTTGACCCACGAGATCGTTTTAAATGAGCTTTCCTCTGACTGTCCAGTCCCCTAACCATGCGCGGCTCCGTCCTCCTATGGGACTCGCTAACCAGGGCAACTGGTGACAGCTGGTGGCTTCGCTCTCACGATGTCATCCGTGGAGGGTCCCCCTGGGCTGTGTTGAAGGTCAGGCCCCAAAGGCAGATGTCCTTGGACTTGGCTTCCTTTCTTCCCGGTTCGCTCGCCGCCTCGCTGTCCCCTGCCCCGCCCTCCCGGCTCGCAGCTCAGCGGGGTGGGGCTCACGGAGGGGACCCGCTGAACTTCTGGAAGGGTGCTTTCCACATGCCACGTGATAATCAAAACTTGTTTTTTAATTGTGGTAAAATACACATAAAATGTGCCATCTTAACCGTTTGGAAGTGCACAGCTCAGTGGTGCTGAGTACCTACGCTCTGCTGTGCGACCGTTTCATCTTGTAAAACTGAAGCTCTGTCCCCACTCACACCTGCACTGCCCCAGCCCCGGGTACCCACCTTGCTGCTTCCTGTCTCTGAACTTACCTCCTCCGGGACCTCATATAAGTGGAATGATTCAGTATTTGTCTTTTTCTGACTGACTTATTTCACTCAGAGTTCATCCATGTTGTAGTGTGCGTCAGAATTTGTTTCCCTTGTGAGGCTGAATAATAGTCCATGTTTATCCGTCATCTGTGGACGGACGCTGGGGTGACTTCCCCCTTTGGCTGCTGTGAATGTGGGTCTGCAGAGTCCTTCTTTTTTTTTTGCGGTACGCGGGCCTCTCACTGTTGGGGCCTCTCCCGTTGAGGAGCACAGGCTCCGGACGCACAGGCCCAGCGGCCATGGCTCACGGGCCCAGCCGCTCCGTGGCATGTGGGATCCTCCCGGACCGGCGCACGAACCCGCGTCCCCTGCATCGGCAGGCGGACTCTCAACCACTGCGCCACCAGGGAAGCCCTAAATGCATTTATTCTATAATCAGTGTCGTAATAGTGATCCCATGATCAGAAACTCCTCGTCTTCTTAAATCAGGCTGATTATTGTTCTTAGTGGACGGGGCATTATTTATTTAATTATTTAAATTTTTTTGGCCACGACGCTTGTATCATGTGGGATATTAGTTCCCCGAGCAGGAATCGAACCCGTGCCCCCGGCAGGGAAGCACGGAGTCTTAACCACTGGACCACCAGGGAATTCCCAGCGGATGGGACTTTAAATGGTTTGTTCGACTTTCAAAGCCTCAACAAAGACAGTGCTGAACTGCATTCATTCGTTTGGCCTCCTTGGTCTAGCCGGGCGGGAGCTCTCCCAGCCGGCTACCTGGAGCCGCGGCACAGCTCCGCCCGGTGCCCCTCTGTCTTGCCCTCCCGGCCTGTGCCCTTTCTCTGCCCAGCTCACGTCTTCGACGCTCAGCTGATGGTACCTACTGGATCTCTCCCGACCTGCTTTCCACCAGGTTGACCCAGGGCCCCGTCCTCAGGCTCTGTCTCTGAGCTTCCCAGCAGCCCGGCCTCCCTCCAGTCATCCAGCACAGTGGGGTTTGCCCAGCGTCCTCGCGGCCAGAGGACCCCGGGGTCTGTGTGTCCAGGAGAAGCGCTGATGAGTTTCACGTGCCGTTTCTCGTTCTTACAGCCCCCAAGGGAAAGCCACTCGTTTTTCAGATGCATGTCTCGCACACACCCCTGTCTAAACAGCGGCCCTAAGAACAGCAAGAGAAGCATCCTACCTAACTCATTCCAGCCCCTCGTTGCCCACTTGCCCCCCTCGCTGTGGGTCCAGCAGAGCCCACGCCCCCGGCCCCTCTCCCGTCTCACGTCTCGTGTGCTCCGGGCCTGCAGGACTTGTCCTACAAGGACCGACACTGGCACGAGGCCTGTTTCCACTGCTCGCGGTGCAGGGGGTCCCTTGTGGACAAGCCGTTTGCTGCCAAGGAGGACCAGCTGCTCTGCACCGACTGCTACTCGCAGGAGTACTCGTCCCGCTGCCAGGAGTGCAAGAAGAGCATCATGCCAGGTGGGCACCAAGCCGCTGAGAGAGTGTCTGTGCGCGTGCGTGTGAATGTGCGTGTGCGCGCTTCCCCCGCCCCCTCTGCCCTCTTTGCCTCCCGCCCGCCCCCGCAGAGCTTGCGCGCGCGGGCATGAGTGTGCATGTGTGCGCGCTTCCCTCGCCCTCTCCGCGCCCTCCGCGCACACGCAGAATTCCCGCCCCGTCGGTTACTGCCGCAGATGGGTGCTGGGCCGGGAGCTGGGCGCTGTGCCCTCATGCAGGTTATGTTCCCGGCAGGCTCGGCGGCAGCTGGGTCCAGTGCCAAGGCCAGTGATGGGTGGCCTGTCTGTTGGTGGGGGAGGATGGGACTGTGTCCCTTGCTCTTTGGGGGGACTTTGGTTTCTTTGTTTTATGGGAGAGAGGAATCTTTCATTTTAAAGGACAGAGTGGACAAAAATACTTTATGGAATTTTTCAATACAGCATTTAAAAAACGAATCTCGTTAGACACGCACACAGTGCGGGCGAGAAGCGCCTAAGATTTGGACCTGGGATGCTTCATCGGCTACTTAGGGTCAGTGACTTCCTCTGTGTGACCAGTGAGGGGTGGCTGGACGGTAGGTATAGCCTTGGCAGATTTAGCAACTAAAATACAGGACTCCCAGACAAATCGGAATTTCAGCTGATCCCACCTGGGACCTCGTTAATCTGGCGTCTCTACCAGAGAGCCACCTTAAAACCCGGAGAGGACTCTGTCCATCGACTGACTTTGGGGACGTGGCCCCCGAATCAGGCTCAGGCTGGAGGAGTGGGAGTCAGGGGCACAGGCCGGGACCCCTAGCTCTTAGGAAGCTCGATACAGTTGCGCAGGGAGCCCTCAAATTGCCCTGGAAGGTATCTGTTCTCAGGACATCTTCTTTGGTAGATACACTTCCTTTAGTCCTGCGAAGGTTCAGAATTAAGGGCACACATATAAAGAGAATCCAACTCAGAGCAATAATAGTGTGTTAAATAATCTGGTAACGTGTGGGTGAAGTTTAGAAAAAATTGGGTCTAAAGAGTAAATTAACCTTATGATTCTGACTGAAAGTGTGCAGTCAGGTAAGTGGTTTAGGCTTGTGGTCTTACACTGGAATTTTCTTAATTTGTAAATGGTTTTGATGCTTAAGATATTTTAGGATTCATCATATTTATAAGTTTAATTCATTTCAACAACAATTACTTAAGAACTTAAGGGACTTCCCTGGCGGTCCAGTGGTAAAGAATCTGCCCTCCAATGCAGCAGATGAGGGTTCGATCCCTGGTTGAGGAACTAAGATCCCACATGCCCCGGGGCAACTAAGTCCGCGCGCTGCAACTACTGAGCCTGAGCGCCTCAAGAGAGCTCGAGTGCCGCAGACTACAGAGCCCACGCGCCCTGGAGCCCGTGTGCCACAGCTAGAGAGAAGCCCGAGCGCACCAACAAAAAGATCCTGAGTGCCGCAACTAAGACCCAACGCAGCCAAAAAAATAAATAAGTAAAAGAAAAGAAAAATAGGGGTTACTTTAAAAAAAAAAAAAGAGGAAGCACTTGAGGTGCCGTTTGCTAGTTGAGGCTTGGTTTGCTGGTTGAGGTTCTTAAAAGGCATGTCAAATACATTAAATTTTCAAGTGTCCTTTTAAAGGAGTTCAGTTCACTACATTGGTGAATGGAACTGAACACAAAGAAATGCACCTTAAAAGTAATTTTTTAAATTCTCTGTATTCATGAATGCAGGATAAAGATGTGCAGGATGAACTTCAATTGAGGGTTTTGAATTTTCAACTTCAATAGAATGAATATCAATTTGTAGAAACCAAGGTACCCTGCTGAGTCCTCCTAGCCCACACAGCAGCTGGGGTCACCCTGCCATGTGAAGAGAATCAAGGCTACAGGGCTAATTTAGAGTCAGACTCCTGACTCTGTGGGGTAACAGCCTGGAAATTCCAGATTGGGAAGAAAGATTTTTTTTTTTTTTAAAGTTATTGATTTATTTTTGGCTGCATTGCTGCGCGCGGTCTTTCTCTAGTTGTGGCGAGCAGGGGCTACTCTTAGTTGCGGTGCGTGGGCTTCTCATTGCGGTGGCTTCTCTTGTTGCGGAGCACGGGCTCTAGGTGCGCGGGCTTCAGTAGTTGTGGCACGCGGGCTCAGTAGTTGTGGCTTGCGGGCTCTAGAGCACAGGCTCAGTAGTAGTGGCACACGGGCTTAGTTGCTCCACAGCATGTGAGCTCTTCCCTGACCAGAGCTCAAACCCGTGTCCCCTGCATTGGCAGGCGGATTCTTAACCACTGCGCCACCAGGGAAGCCCTGGGAAGAAAGCTATTAACTGCCGCTTTGACAAATATATGTCTATCTTAGAGCAGAAGGTGAATTTTTCTTGATTCTGGCAGGCTGATCTCAAGACGACGCCCTCCTCCTCCCCAGGGATGTGCATCTCACCGTCTCTGCTGTAGGGGGTTTTAGGTAGAGACGGTGGAGAAGCCTGGCTGGTACCTCCGGTGACAGAGGCACAAGCCCAGAGAAGGGCAGCCAGGAAGGGGAGCCTTGGGGCCGTCACCTTTGAGCAGCCTCGAAGGTCAAGCTGATTTTAACAGATGGAGAAGTCAGGAGAGGAAACGGATGGAGCACCAGAGGCAGGGTGTCTGGAAAAGGCCTGGTGTGTGAAGAAAAAAATAAATAAATGCAAGCACTAGATACTTTTTTTAAAAAAACCAAGAAAGAAAGAAACCAAAAAAACAAACCTGGACCTGAGCGCTAGCTTCCTTCCTTGGTTTGATTTTAGAAAGTGCTACGAGCAAATCAAGGTGAAAGCGGTGCAGACGGTCAGTGTGGCTTCTGCAGCGAAATCAGATAGAGGACAAGAGGCCCCCGCTCAGTGCAAAGCTCGCCCCCCTGCCCACACCGGCAAGTCACCAACCGCGGTGCACGGCTCCGTCCCCACCCAGGGAGGCTGAGCCCCAACTAGCAGGCGCACCACGGCCTCCGGGCCAGGGGCACGCTGTCACCAGGCCTTCACCGGGTTCCTCACTTGCTCCTTTGAATCAGAAAAAGACGCCCCTTCCACCAGGCGGTGGGCTCTGTCGGAGGCGCGTCCTCATCCGCAGCCCGTGAGGAGGAGCTTTGCCGCCCTCTGCTGGCGACGCTGCACAAGGACCACACGGTCTGCACCCAGCCCTCTGGGGCTGCGGGCAGCCAGCGGGCGCCCTCCCACGGACCTGGGACGGGGCAGCACCCCGAGCTCCGGGGTGGACAGAAGACTGTCCTTCAGAGCATGCAGAAGGCACGTGTGGTGTGGCCCGGGGCCTTCAGCGGGCATCGCGATTGCCCTCTCTCCCCGACCCGCCAGGCACCCGTAAGATGGAGTACAAGGGTAGCAGCTGGCATGAGACCTGCTTCATCTGCCGCCGCTGCCAGCAGCCCATCGGGACCAAGAGCTTCATCCCGAAGGACGGCCAGAGCTTCTGCGTGCCCTGCTATGAAAGGCAGTATGCCTTGCAGTGCGTTCAGTGCAAAAAGGTACCTCGTACTCCCCCTGGCCCTTGCATACCTGTTGTCCTTTCCAAAAGACCGTCCACCTATCCCTAAGGTGTCTTTGTTCATCGCCCTCCTTGAATAAACAAGAAACGGCCCTAGACCTAGTGGGGGGACGGGGAGGGGAAGAGGCAAATGGAAAGGCCTGTCCCTGGGGTGAGGACAGCTCGCTCGTCACTGATCCAGGGCTGCGTCAGGTTAAAGAAAGAAAAGCGTCCTAAGACCACAGACAGGGTGGGAAGGCGGGCTCTGGGCTCATTTTTTCCACCCAGGAAGCCAGCCCCACGGTGTCTGTTAAGCCTCGTCCTTCCCCCCGGAGTAGCTGAGGAGGCTGTTGGAGCAGGTGCACCTGGTGGTAGAGAGATGCTACAGGGATCTGCCCGCAGGTGGGGCTGCGTGACATCAGACCCTGGCCCCTGAGCTGCGGTCTCCCTGCTTCGCCCTCCTGCCGGCCAGGAGGCAGTGCTGTCCCAGCAGACACCCCGGTACCCACGTCACGAACGGGGATCCGGGGTCTGCAGTGGGGGCCTGGCAGCTTGGGGAAGGGGCGGCGGGGTGACCTTGCCGTCCGGAGGACAGCACCTCTGGGACCCGGACGCCGGTGCGGTGTGTCCTGGGCGACGACCGCGCGTCCTCCAGAGGTGAGGGCCGGGACAAGGGCACCAGGCACAGGGCCCTGCGGGAGCTGACGCCCTTCTGCCCGCAGCCCATCACCAGCGGGGGCGTCACGTACCGGGAGCAGCCCTGGCACCGCGAGTGCTTCGTGTGCACCGCCTGCAAGAAGCCTCTGTCCGGCCAGCGCTTCACGTCCCGCGACGAGTTCGCCTACTGCCTGGGCTGCTTCTGCGACCTGTACGCCAAGAAGTGCGCCGGCTGCGCCAGCCCCATCAGCGGTGAGTGTCCGGTTCCCGGCCTGCACCGCCCCCTGCCCCTCGTGTGGCTGCCAGGCTTTGGCTTGTGGGTCTGTTCACGTGTGCAGACTCTGGGCCGCCGCGCTCCCCTTCCCTGCACGCTGGGCGCGCTTCCCTGCCTCCCCTCCACCCCACCCCCGATCCCCACGGCCTCTTCTCCACAGCGGCTTTGGGCTGGATTCTCTCCAAACCGCAAGCTGTGAGTCTCTGACATCCCCGCACAGGCCCCGGGAAGCAGCTGGGCTGTGCAGATGCTCCCCGGCCTCTGCGGGTGGCACGCTCTGGGTGGGCCCTTCCCACCCCTCAGGCACTTGGTGGAGCCCAAATCTGGGTGAACTACAGAATGCGCCCTAAATTCAGAGTGGAGAGCAGATGGCTGGTGGGACTCCAGCCCTGGAAATGCGCCCACTTTAAACACCTCTGGGGAACTTTACACATGTCTGCTGCCTGGTCATGATTTAATTACTCTGGGGGACGACCTGGGTGTTAGAATTTTTAAAAGCTTCTCAGATGATTCATACATGCAGAAAATCCTGAGACTCTCTGGCCTGAATCACTCGTTTGGTTCTGCCTCAGGGCCAGGGCCCGGGCCGTGTGATCCGCGAGTCACAGCGGGTGACCTCAGGGCCAGGGCCCGGGCTGTGTGATCCGCGGGTCACCATCATCTCTCATAGTCACTGTGGGCCTAGGATGGGTAAAGGCAGTTTAAGATGTTTAGGGAAAGAGGTGAAAAGCTTTGCTGGTGCAGCTCCATCAGTAGCAGAGGGAGTGTGGTATCAGAAAACTGGCCTCAGTTATACACATAGAGATTCCTTTTTTGATATCCTTTTCCATTATGGTTTATCACAGGATATTGAATAGAGTTCCCTGTGCTCTAGGGTAGGACCTTGTTGTTTATCCATCATATATATAATAGTTTACATCTGCTAATCCCACACTTCAGTAAAAAAAAAAAAAAAAAAAAAAAAAGTTAAATTAGGAAGAAAAAAAGTCCCTATCTAGGTTTCAGATCATAAAAAAAAACGAGAACTAGCCTTGGAGACCTGGGTTCACCCCCAGTCCTGTCACTCACTAGCCCAGGGGATTAGCCTGAGGCCACCCACGTGTGAATGGATTTAATGCCAGACAGCAGGCAGTTAAATTACAAAAGGAGCTAACTGCTGGGTGAATGACAGACTTCTGCTACTGAGACCTCCAACTATTAGCCAGTGTTGTTACTTGTTCTTAACTTGGCAGACTGAGCCGTTATTTCTGGAAAGAGTTTGTAATTGCAAGTCATGATCCAAATTTCACCAAGGATTACCCCGTGTATTTGATTCCATTTTGTTTCAGGGGCCTTGGTGGCCGGACAGACCACCTGTATTGTAACAGGTAGCCAACGTACCTTAAACATTTGATAAGTAAATGTCAGACAGAGTCAGACACCCCAACTGAAATGAGTTCCTGCTTCCCTTGTTTCGATAAAGGATGGCTTTCTCCACTGCCCACACGTCCTCCTAACCCGCTCTCACGTTCCACCGGCCTCACTAGACCTCCGTGGGGTGAGGACATGTGGGCAGTGGAGAAAGCCATCCTTTATCGAAACAAGACGCCCATGTAGCATCTCTTTCGTGAGGCCGTTCTGGGCAGTTCCAGAGACGGTTCACAGCTTTCTCATCTGCGCTCCCTTTGGCGCCTCATTCATTAATCGCCAAATTTTTGAGCACCAGGCCTGAGGCACCCAGGGAAGGAAGGGGTGGGAGAAATCGGCTCTGTAACTCACGCGTTTCACTCGGGTGGGAGGAACACACACACCCCGCAGGCTTCTTATAATGACGGCGATCGTCATGTAGCTGTGGAGCCCGTCTGTCTCTCTTTCTCCTGCGATTCAGGAGCTCCCCGACCTGAGCACAGGATGGGATTTAAACGTGGAGCCCAGCACTGATCACACCGCACCAGCCGGGCTTGGAACGCGTCCACGCAGGACCCCCCCCCGCCCGCCCCCCATCCTCACCCGTGTCCTTTTCCTCCGTCCACAGGACTGGGCGGCACGAAGTACATCTCCTTCGAGGAGCGGCAGTGGCACAACGACTGCTTTAACTGCAAGAAGTGCTCGCTGTCGCTGGTGGGGCGAGGCTTCCTCACGGAGAGGGACGACATCCTGTGCCCTGACTGCGGGAAGGACATCTGAGCCCCTCCCCGACCCCCCTGCAGCCCCCCCAAGCTCTGCTCACGCTGCACCTGGCTCCACCAGCCACCTGGGGACTTGCTCCGCGCTGCTCAGCGCTACTCACGTCTGTTTAAACCCTTCATCTACCCTTTGCGCTCATTCTGTTAGAGAAGGAGAAAAGCCATGGAAGCCTGAGGCGGGAAGAGGGTTTTGAGTTTCTGTAATCAGGCGAGGCCAATCAAAGTGTAAAAATCCTTTTGAGTGATACCTTTATAAACGCTTTTCTTTCACTGCATATTTAATTTTTAAGTGCAATTAATGTGTCACGAACTTGAACATTTCCAAGCTACGTACGGTAATGAAGAGTTGGTATTTACAACAGTGTAACTTCCTGTCGTGCAGGGCCCGAAGCAAGATTATATGGCTTACAATAAAGTTACCCAGAGCCAAATCTTTTGCCAGGCGCAGTGTGTGAAGTGGTGATGCAGCATTCAGGTTCTGAGGACGAATAACACTTTCCTGCGGGTGCCACTCATCACTCTGGCGGGCTGGGTGGGTGTCGACTGAAATGGCATCACACCTTTTATTTAAGAGAAAGTCTCAGTTGGAATTTCTTTCTCTTGGAATTCAGTGCTCTGCCTTTGACGCAGTGACACAGGCCCCGCACATGGGCTAACGGCCTCGCAGGCAGCATGGGGTCACTTTTCTGGACAGAGCTCGGTGCCCTCCCATCATCATGGGTGGGCCACCTGACAGTGGCCTGCCTTCTCCTCTGTAAATGGAGGGGTGCAGAGGCACACAGGCACCTCGAGGCCGGAAATGACATCTTGGTCGCCCGTGTAGTTATCAACACCCGGGCAACTGAGGGCATCCTGGGAGACTTCAGCGAGTGTTTCTGAAAAGAAAGACAGTAAAGAGAGAGAGGATTGCTGCCATCAGAATAACACTCTTTTCCGGTAAACCTCTAAAAACGGTTCGCTACTCACTTGACCCAGAAAACCCCATAAAACTGTGCAAATCAAGAGGTTCAAATCTTCGTGTTTACTTTAAGAACGCGCGTGAAACTGCCCAGGCCGTTAAGGTAGGCACATCCAAAAAGCCACCAAAATATCTGAAGGATGTCACTTGACAGAAGCAACATGTGCCATTCCGTCGTTACGATGGTGGAGCTGGTAGGTGTGCCCAGGCCAAACGGTGGCCCAAAGAGAGTGCTGAATTCTTACTGCACTTGCTCAAAAACGCAGAAAGGAATGCTGAACCTAAGGGCTTGGATGTAGATTCTCTGGTCACTGAGCACGTCCAGGTGAACAAAGCCCCCAAGATGTGGCGCAGGACTTCCAGAGCTCACGGTGGGCTCAACCCATACATGAGCTCTCCCTGCCACAGGGGACGAGCCTCACTGAAAAAGGGTAGATTGTCCCTAAAGCAGAAGAGGCGGCTGCACAGGAGAAAAAGGTATCCCAGAAGAAACTGAAGTGACAAAAGCGTATGGCCCAGGAATACATGCCATAAGAAATAAATGCAAATAAAAGTAAAAAAAAGATTAACACTCAGAGCCCCTAGCCTGGCAGTAGTCTGTAAACTCGTCTGGGAAAGAGCAGTTTACAGTTGGGAAGCACTGAGCCAATTTATGAGGTAGGGCATTGCATGCTTCTCTGTTTATAGTAACAGTTGTGACTTTCTGTCTTCAGTTTTCTAAGACAATGCAATATGATAAAATGATAAGCTCTGCAACAGAAAAATCTGGTAGAAATCAAGTCCCGTCTGTGCAGAGCATGCGTGAAGTCAGTTTCTTGACCTGAGCACTGGTCAGTGCAGGAAAGCCTTGATCATGGCTGAGACAGGCCTCTGGATGGACAGTCAGCTGGAGGCTTTGCTTAAAACGAATACCGCCCACCACCCCTTGTGAGTTGTTTTGCCAGCTTCTTCTACTTTATGATACAAAAGTAAAAGCATTCTTGCAGATGTGCTTTTGAAAATAAAAAAGCAAACTGTGTTTAGAACAGTAAAAGCCTTCTACATCTTGTGATGGAGCGTCTTACCTGCCCCTCACGATAGCCACGGGCACACCAGACAGCCAGCGTTAAATTACCCAACCTTAACGGTTAGGAGAGTTCCACGTCTAGTAAGTAGCTCCTATTGGAATAATCTTCCCACAAGTTAGAACCACTCTGGACAGAATATTTTTAAAAATTTGAGAACACTGGAGCATGACCCACAGCAGGAGGACTCTGGAGGGGCGTGGGCCCTGGAAGAAGAGGACAACCGGTAGGTTTCCCATTCTTATGGCTTTTAGGTCAGGGCAGGCCCCACAGGGCAGCTACAGCTCTGTTAGAAAACCTGCAGCCTCACCAGCTTGAAGAACCAGAGGCCAGAGTTTGGGACCAACAGCCTCTGGAAAGTGAGATGGAAAATTCTAGAAAAAGAGAGCCCCAAGTTATGTGTGTGAAATCCCTACAAATTGCTGGCTGAACCACCAGAATCCAAACAGCCCCGCCAAGCCTCAAAGAACTGACTTCTTTGAGGAGGAACTTCTGGATGGTGGTGTGCACCACCGTCAGCCCAGGTCAGCTGCGCTCAGCTGACCCTCTGCCCAGTGGAACAACCCTTTAGCTGGGGAAACTGTATACAAACTAAATAACGTAAAGTCTCTGAAAATGTTCCTAGCATACAGCACATGGAGAAACATTTATTCAGGAAACTCGACTGCATGTTAACGAGACCAGTGAAGTCTGTGGCATTTGAGCCCCAGCTGATCCCACCCTACCCCCACTCCCCAGTGTCACGTGACAGAAGTCCTGCTCCAGGTTGGTGCTGCCCGGAAGGGAAGGGCTCCTATGGTTGAGGGCTCTGCCCCAGGGGTGACAGGCTGAGAATTCCGGGGCCCCAACCTCTCATGCGGTGGAGGTTCCACATCCAGAGGGGCAGTCTGAGAAGACCAGGGGCTACCAGTCCCCCCACCCCGACACTTGCCCAGCACCTACCTGGGAGAAGGAGTGTTAACTCTAGGAGAAGCCAACACTGTCCAGCCCCAGGGGGGGAGGCAGGCTCTGTGAACTGGCAGCTCTGTGAACCTCTGCAGGAGGGCACTATTTCGTACCAAGAATGGAGAAATCTGCCGGAGGGGACTGTCAAAAACAACAGAGACCTTGGTGGCGAGCAGTCAAGAGGGGGCTGGTGGCTCCATGATACGAACAGCAAAAAGCCAAACGGCAGGCAGGTCTGAAGTTTAACTGAAAGAACTGGGGAAAGAGCTGAGAAGAGCTGTCCTGGGCTCCCACTTAGGCCAGGAGACTGTGGGCATGGACTGGTCTGCACCCACCCACTCAAGAGCAGTCAGAGGGGGACATGAACAGACTTGAAAGCATTCTCCAAGCCACACGAGCTCCTCGGCAAAGAGCAGAGGTCTTAACTAGCTCAAGGTGCTTACACAGATCCTCCAACCAAACACTGCTGAACGTGTGTTATAAACACGTTCAAAGAGGGACTTCCCTGATGGCGCAGTGGTTAAGAATCCGCCTGCTGATGCAGGGGACACAGGTTCGATCCCTGGTCCAGGAAGATCCCACATGCTGCAGAGTAACTAATCCTGTGTGCCACAACTACTGAGCCTGTGCTCTAGAGCCCACGAGCCACAACTACTGAGCCCTCGTGCCACAACTACGGAAGCCCGCATGCCTAGAGCCTGTGCTCCACAACAAGAGAAGCCACCACAATGAGAAGCCTGCGCACCGCAATGAAGAGTAGCCCCTGCTCGCCGCAACTGGAGAAAGCCCTTGCACAGCAATGAAGACCCATCGCAGACAAAAAACCAAAAAAACGAAAAAAACATGCTTGAAGAACTAAAGGAAACCACATTTACAGAACTGAAGGAATGTGCGTGAGAACAATCACTCATCAGACAGGGAATAACCAAAAAGGAATAAACATGATAGAAAAGAATCAAGTGGAGGGCTTCCCTGGTGGCACAGTGGTTGAGAGTCCGCCTGCCGATGCAGGGGACACGGGTTCACGCCCCGGTCCGGGAAGATCCCACATGCCGCGGAGTGGCTGGGCCCGTGAGCCATGGCCGCTAAGCCTGCACGTCCGGAGCCTGTGCTCCGCAACGGGAGAGGCCGCAAGAGTGAGAGGCCCGTGTACCGCAAAAAAAAAAAAAAAAAAAAAGAATCAAGTGGAAATTCTGTAGTGGAAAAGTATATTAGCCAGAATGAAGAAATTCACTAGAGGGGTCAATAGTAGATTTGAGTTGGGAGAAGATAAAAAATCAGTGAACTTCAAGATGGATCAACAAAGATTATGAAACTGAAAAACAGAGAATAAAGGAAAATGAACAGAGAAATGTGGACATCACTAAATGAACCAACATTTGCATAATGGGAACACCAGGGAGAAGAGAGAAAAGGGACAGAAAAAATAGTTAAGAATTAATGGCCAGAAACTTCCCCCCAGTTCAATTAAAAACATTCATCTAAAAATACACATCCAGGACTTCCCTGGTGGTCCAGTGGCTGGGACTCTGCACTTCCACTGCAGGGGGCACAGGTCTGATCCCTGGTTGGGGAACTAAGATCCGGCACGCTGTAAGATCCCTGGTTGGGGAACAGCCAAAAAAATAAAATAAAAACACATCCACAAAGCATGACAAACTCAAAGCAGGAAAAATGCAGAGAGACCCATCAGACACATCACAGTCTAAACGTTGAAAGCCAAAGATAAAAGGAAACGTCTGGAACGTGAGCCAAGGCTCGAGCTGTCACACCCACCTCTGGTCACACCACACACAAAACTTGCCTCTGCCTACCCCGCACCTACCCACCCACCCTCTATCAGTGGGATCACTGCAACGCACAATATTTCTGACTGGCTCTAAAATAATACAGTTCTTTGATAATCCTTTACATTAAACAAGACTTTTATCAAATTAGAAGAAACGTTCTGTGTATCGTTGGCCCACGGGCTAAATCCTACCACCTGTTTTCTTAAAAATTTATACTGGAACACAGCCATGGCCATTCATCTATGTACTGCATGGCCCACAGGGCCTAAAATTTTTACTATCTGACCCTTTACAGAAAGTTTGCCAACCTTGCTCTGTATCTTGATCTGGACAGTGTTTTTTTATATACATATATTCATAAATACATATATATGTAGATTCACTGAGCTGTATAAGACTTTTAAAAGTCATAGTATTTTATGATATCTCAATAAAAATAAAAAAATTTTAAACGTGTTACACTTTTTACAGCTTCTGTACTTAAGTCGTTTTTTTTTTTTTTGCAGTACGCAGGCCTCTCACTGCTGTGGCCTCTCCCATTGTGGAGCACAGGCTCCGGACGCGCAGGCTCAGCGGCCATGGCTCACGGGCCCAGCCGCTCCGCGGCATTTGGGATCTTCCCAGACCGGGGCACGAACCCGTGTCCCCTGCATCGGCAGGCGGACTCTCAACCACTGCGCCACCACGGAAGCTCTATTAGCCATATTTTAAAAATGAATATTTTAATTCAAATATGCTAAAACAAAAACTTAGATAATTTTACTAGATAAAAAAATGTTTAGGGCTATTATATATACTTATTGAACTAGTCTTATTTCAGTCTTCTGATTAAACTGAACGCTTGGTTAAGTCTGAACACAGTTAACAAAGAGCTTCCAATTGCTCTTAGAATCAAATCCGAAGTCCTTACACGGCCCGTTTAAGTCCTGTGTAACCTGGCTCCTGGCCCCCTGCTTTGGGGTCATTTCATACTAGCGTCCCCAGTCTCTCACTGATCCTAGCCACACCAGCCTTTCTGCCGTGAAATCCTGTCCAGCCTCAGGGCTCCACTCTGCCCCTGGCTGGCATCTGAGTTATCCAGGGCCAGGAGCAAAGCACCCCAACACCTGGTGGCTTCGTACACCCCTCACTCTGCTCCCTCATGGCTCCGAGTCAGCTGCCTGGGCTGCTCTCACCTGGCAGCAAGTGGGGAAGGGTGATGAGCGGTCCCAGGTCTGGGGGTTAGTGCTGGCTGCTGGCTGGGACACGTTTCTCCCACAGCCTTTTCCCACGGCTGCTGCAGGGCTCCACGAGTGAGAAGCACCAGTTTGATCAACACAAACTACCAGGCCAGGCCACACCCAGCAGGGGACACGGACTCCGCCTTCGACGGGAGGAGCAACAAAGACCATGCAGCCCTTTAAAACCCACCGCCAACAGGAAGCTCTTCCGGAAAGCTTTCCAAAACCGCCTTCCCTAAAGCATCATCTCTTCTCGGAGGCCCTCCCTAACCACTCCTCGCCCTCCCCCCATCCCTCAACTGTTTCATGACTGATTTTCTTCCCGTCATTCACTGAGCAGGAACTTGCTAACGCACGTCTTTAACTCTCCTGCCTCAGTAGGGAAGACAACCGAGTTCAGCGCCACAGCACAGAGCACGTGAGCCAGCAAAGGGCACTTTAGTAAAAAACGATCTAAATGGAAATGAGATTTTTTCGTCTCTTCTGTCCAGACAAAAAATGAAAGATCTACTTTTAAGTTCAAGGTATTAAAGTTACCTGAGGCTTTTCCAAGTTAATTAGTTAATTTAGAGCTTCAGTCTCCAACTGTAAGATACCAGTAAAAAACATTAACCTTTCCAAGATCACTCCCAACACAAATAACCCCCCGACCGAATCTCTGGTCAGTGCCCCCCTGGTAGGAAAGCTTCCACAGGACAGGTCCGGGGGACTGTGTCTCCATCCCACGAAGTGCAGTGGCCGCCAGCGAGTCAGCCGTGCAGGAGGCCTCCCGTACAGCAGGCTGCCCTGGCGACCCAGCACCTCCCGCAGGCCCAAGATGTGGCTGGACTATTGGCACCAGGGCTGAGCCCAACTGACCTGGGCACAGAAGGCTGTACTATAAAGAATAAACAACACTTTTTGACATAGTTTAGTGAAATGGAAAGAGATCAAATCACTACAGAGTGTGTTTCCATTTTATTTTTTTGTGAATGAGAAACCTACTCAATAATTTTATTCCTTTTATTTAAATAAGGATAAGGCTCCTTAAAAGACTTTTTACATACAAAAATGTACATTACAAGGTTAACCTTTCTGTACCGAATTACAAAACCTGCACAGGCATTTAATGGAAAGAGCACAACACTTACAAACGCTGTGACCGTCTGGAGCCTCAGAACTACTGAGGTCCCACAGTAGTAAACAAAGGAAGCTCTTACATACATATGATTTAATCCACTGGCAGTTTCACTTAATGTAAGTTTTTAACAGGTTGTTGCTATTAAATGAGTCTCTAGATCAGTTTTAGCATCACCTCTCAAAACTTAAGTTAACCAAAACACTCTTTCAAACAATAACTGCAATCATGAAGAATTTTAATACTAGCAGAAATACCACAGCCTCCCAGCAGTAGTTGAGCCAGCCTTGCAGAGTGCCTGGCAGCCGCCCAGATCAATGAGTGGGCCCTGCTAAACCACCCCGCCTCCAGAGCCACTGCGGCAATTCAGCGCCCGGTGCCGCAGGGCCTTGAGACTCGCAGACCCCCGCAGCAGCGTCTGCGGTCCTCAAGAAGCACGGCGCTCGCCTAGCCCCGGCCCCAGCGATAAGCGGGCCGAGCAACACAACTTGTAAACCTAAGCCTGGAGCTCAGGGTCTACAGGGTGACGGAGAAGGAGCAGAGAAAGTGAGCTGTGGGGGAGGGGAGAGTAAGAGAAAGGAAAACAGAGAACAAGGGGGGGGGAAGAAAAGAACGGGACCAGCTGCTAAGGGCAGAAAGTGGACACATGCCTATTCCCTGGGAGCCACCTGACTCGACCGACTGCCCTTCGCTGACCCCAGGAAGGGCTCCAAGCCGCCAGATGAGCCCACGCTAGGGAGCGAGGGGGGGTCCAGGTGTGCGCCGTTCACACCAAGGCCGTGGAAGCTCTAAAGCCCACAGAGCACCACCTCGGATCCCTACCATGGCCCACGGAGCTGTGTCCGCGCACCGCGAGGAGGCCTAGCGCTCGGATGTCAGTGTACGTGACACACAGCACAGGGCTGAGGCTTCTCCACTTTTCAAACTCAAAATAGCTCAATAATATGCTGCTATATGAGCACTGATTCTGAATGTTCATAATATAAACTTCAATTTGAAGCAACAATGTTACACAGTTCAGCTGTTATTACCAACCTACTCTGTAAGTTAAATATACAAATTAAAAATTAATTTTATTGAGTAACTAAAAACAAGTTTCCACTGACTTAAAACTGTCAAATGGCTAACTCTCTCTTAACTAAGAGAGAAATGCAAATGGAAGCAGAAGAGACAACAGAATGTAGAATATAATTGTCATTCTACCCTGAAATCTGCACTTTTAAAATCTCCCTTAACACACAGCTGTGTATAGGATTATGGCTGTCCTTCAACAATATTCCAAATATCAGCCCTGCAGACAACCAAACATTTAACAATTTAGCATAACATTAACAACTTATGCCACACTCAGTGTCTTTCATTTTCGTCTTACCGGTATGGATTTATAGTCTGGATAAAGGCAGAAAGGCTAACAACTGTAGGGTTAAAGTTTTAGTACAGTACTCACCTGCAAGGCTGAATTAATTTTTTTGTAAGGCTATTCAACAGCTGAACTAAAATGCTTGTTTTAACATATCAAAAAAGGAATGGATTGCTCTAAAAAGTGTTGAAAGGCAAACCCCATTCGGAGATCAGTCGTACGAGGGGAGAGTATAAAGTACCCTTGGCCTTGGTTAGAAATACACAGCAGCAAGTGGACACCAGAACTCGTGAACCTGACTTCTGCTACACAACTGGAGTGACACCACTTAACACCAACGAAACCTCAGCAGTGCCTCCGCGGGTGCCGGGCCCTGCCCCCACGCTGCTCTCTCGTGACCTCCGACTCAGCAAACCCCCTTCTGCAGACTGCACACGCGCTGAGTTCCCCTCACTGCCAGGCTTCCTGGATTCTCAGGTTCTAGAATTCTACCCACCCTTCCTATCCTGTAAGCTTTCTGCCATCAGGTACCACCTCTGAAGTGATTACTTCCCCTGAAGAGTCTGAAGTCGGCCTTATTTGGAAAAGATTAAGCTCCCAGGAGAGAGTGATACCAGAGCTGAGAGGGAGGTCAGAGCCACCACGAGAAGAGGGGCAGGGCTGCCACATGACAGGAGCGTCCAAGGGCTGGGCCGGTCTACTCACAAGAAGTCAATTCACAATTAGAGGGAAGGAGCGATAGCAAGCACTGGTTCCCCTTCTGATTTTTAGGGAAAGAGGCAACATGAGCACTTAAAGAACAGCCATTTTATCTGTATATCTGGACAGCTTTCCACGGGGAACCTTGAGGAGGAGTCTGGCAGAATTCACTAGAATACTGCAATGAATTGTTATTTTCTTTGCTTGGGAAAAGAAATGAAAATTGTGAACTTCTAAAATATCCGAGTTTAAAAAACCTCAAATTTCCCCAAAGACCAAAAGAGACTAATGCGAATAATTCCTAAAGTTCATCAAATGCTTTATACCAGACTTGCAGCTAATTGAGTAGGGCCAATATAAATGACTTATACTAAATCATTTGTTTAAAAAGAAATTCTTTCCTAATTGGAGCATGAAAGGCAAGATTTCTTCCCCCCAAAGGAAGGAAAAGGAGGGAAAAAGGAAAGGAAAGGACTTTATTTTTTTGAACCTAATTTAAACCTCTTAAGAAAATTCCACAATAATCAGGATCTCTGTAAATACTGTCAGTAAATGTGAACTTGTTTGAAAAACTACAGTTACAGTTATATTTACGTTTTTGGAAACTTTCCTTCACGGCCATGTAACATGCTGTATCTTCCTCTTTGCTTCTGGGGGCTTCAGGTTATTCTGAAAAGACATGAGAAGAAGTCAGTTTACACTTGCAGAAATGTCAGAGAATACCCAAAAGGCACATTTTAAACCACCAAGCTTGACCACTGAGGCAGAAACGGTGGGGCACTGCTGCCATCTGGTGGGGAAGGCGAGGAAATAAGGCAAGCCCCGGGCTCCCGTTTTGCCAGCTGTGGTTCTCAGATGTTTACCCTGCAGAGTCACCCACGGTAAAGTTGACCAACTAACCAACATGCCCAGGCCTGGGCCCTATCGCAGAACCGACTCAGTCAGCGGCCACGGGAGGAGGCTGGGACGAGGCTCCGGCTCTGGCCAGGTTTTCTGGAAGCCCCTCGAGGTGACCTCAGGCACATGCGGAGTTGAGAACCACTGACTGCTCCCACCTTGCTTCCTCCCTGCCGAGCCCATCTCCTCCCAACCTCACAATCTAAGACTTTAATACAAGATTTAAAAGAGAAAAAAATCACACCTCTGAAACAGTAAAAGCTTTCTGGGTAGAAAAATGCTTTCCAAGAGACTGGGGAAAAACTCCTCGAAGCTCACTCTTATCCCAATATTCACGGTCTGGACCGCTCATCCCGCTCGCCCCACAGGAGTGACGGGGTGAGGGCAGAGGCAGCGCGGTGCCGGCGGGAGTGCGTCCGCTGAGGCCACACAGACCTGGATTCAGACTGCAGGCCGGCCACTTACTGACTCTGGAACCTGGACAAGGTCATTTAGATTATTTAAGCTTCTTTGCCCTCATCTGTGAAAGGGGAAAGCTATTGCACCTCCTTCACAGGGTTGCTGGAAGGAGTCAGTGAAGAACTAACACGAGAACTTTGGGCGGCTCAGATACAGAGCAGCTTTCTTTCTCCAGGGTCTGCTATTTTAGGTTTTTTTAAAATTAATTAATTAATTAAATTTTTGGCCGCGTTGGGTCTTTGTTGCTGTGCGCGGGCTTTCCCTAGATGCGGCGAGCGGGGGCTACTCTTCGTTGCAGTGCGCAGGCTTCTCATTGTGGTGGCTTCTCTTGTTGCGGAGCACGGGCTCTAGGCACACGGGCTTCAGTAGTTAATGCTCGCAGGCTCTAGAGCGCACGCTCAGTAGTTGTGGTGCACGGGCTTTGTTGCTCCACACCATGTGGGATCTTCCTGGACCAGGGCTTGAACCCGTGTCCCCTGCATTGGCAGGCGGATTCTTAACCACTGCGCCACCAGGGAAGCCCCAGGTCTGCTATTTTAGAAGGTCTGAACCACTCAGAGTTTTGCTCCCTTTGACACACAACTTGAAGATGATAATAAAGCCAAAGTATACTTACAGGAATGCTATGGACGGAATGTTTGTGTCCCCTCAGAATTGTGTTGAAACCTAATCCCCCATGTGATGGTACCTGGAGGCGGGGCCTTTGGGAGGCGCTTATGTCATGAGGGTGGAGCCTCATGAAGGGGTTTAGTGCCCCCATAAGGGGCCCCAGGGAGCTCCCCTGCCCCTTCTGCCACGTGAGGACACAGTGAAAAGCAGCTGACTCTGAACCAGGAAGTGGGCCCTCACCAGACACTGAATCTGCCAGCGCCTTGATTTTGGACTTCCAGCCTCCAGAACTGTAGGAAATAAGTGTTTATTGTTTGAGCCACCAGTCAATGGTATTTTTTGTTATACCAGCCTGAATGAACTAAAATAAGGAATAAAAGCTATAAAACTGCTGGATGTTTAAAAGTGAAATCACTTTTCTGAGAAGACTATGGGAAGATCAAATATATATAGATATGTAAAATCTCATAATTAAACTCAAAATAAACCACGGTAACTACAGCAATCTGCCGTACGAAATCCAGGCATCCAAATGCTAAGTCTACTAGAGCGCAACAGAGGAGACTCCAGCCTTCTAAAGACAGGCACGTGTGAGGGGTGGAGGAGGCAAGGGGTAACTCCTAGAGATGCTGGTGTGATTTCAAGGTAAGTGCAAAACAGACTTAAGGTCAAGCTCTAAAATGCTACTTAATAAATGTGCGACCCTGGGCAACTGAGTTAATGTTCTAAGCCTTGCTAACAAAGGACTATTTCTCTCTTTTAGTTCCAAGATAGTTAAAGGATCTAAGTGAGGAAAATCTAGGAAAACGGCCTAAGAGACATTCTCTTTACACATTTTAAGCAGAAATAAACTGAGTGCACTTTAAGAAACATTAGCTTATCATCATGGAGTCCAGGACTCAAACACACGAGAAATGAGGTGCACAAGTGAGCCGGATCACTGCCGGGCTGGAGAACGATTACACGTCCTGTCCACACTCACCGCGGCCTCGGCCTCGGCCTCCTCCCTGGGAGCAGCGCGCTTTAACTTCACCGGAGTACTGCCTACAGGCGACAGAGGCGGCGACTTCACAGGGCCGGAAGGACTTTTCCTATGCGTTAAGTCATGGTTCTGTTTAGTGTCATTATTACTGTGTTCCATTCTATTGTTCGTAGGCAAATTGGAAGACAAAATTAGGGGTGAAACACCTGAAGAGGAATCTGACAATTTTCGAAAGGCATTACTGGTAGCACCGGCCTGAGGCCGGGACTTGAGTCGGTCATTGTCTCCGTTCTCCGTCTTCTTCACTTTTATGCTTGTACTTGTTGAACTCCCGTCAAACACGATGAGGGGTCTTTTCCGAAACCCGTCTGCAGTGCTACTCCTGAAATTGGAGAGATGTGTCATGAAAAATACCCTCTGGACAGCAAACCAGTTCCCTGGGACTCAAAGGTAAAACAATGACCGAAAAAGATTTATTGATAAGACTAATCTATTCTAAGTAGGACTACTGGAAATAGGACTACAAGAAATGCAGTTTTCTATGATTAGTTTAAGTGAAATGATAATTTTCCAGTGCTTTTAAGTTTAAAATATTTATTGACAAAAATTTAAAGTTACCTTTCATGTGTACATAGTTATTTTTAAAGCATCAATCCACCAACTAACCCCAAAACTTAAAACAGGATTTCCTAGTAACAAAAAAAATTTTTTTTTAATTTTTAAAAATCACCATCCTATTGATAGGGTTATCTTACCCATGTATCAATGATTATTTAGAAAGGAAACAGATTATAAAACTATACTAAACTACCATAATGGCAGTCTACAAACAACGGGACAGGACATCCTACTCCATTCATTAAAGGTCTTTAAAGCCACGGCATCTTCTAAACTAACTGTAACATTTGTATAATTTTAAGTTTATAACTTGGCAGGTCTTCACATTTAGCTTCCGAAAACCTAACTTCCACTCTTAATCATAAAGATGAATAATAAAAGCATTCATTTGTTCATTATTAATTATACCTCAAATGATCTGTTTATTTAAAATAAACATGGTAAAAGAACTTGAGTCATCAGGAAGAGCACTTCAGCTCTGCTGCTCAGGGGCCAGCAGCTTCAGCACCATCTCAGAGCTCAAAAGAAACGCAGCACCTGGGCTGTGACCTGCACCGATGCAGAATCTGCATTTTACCCAGATCCTAGGTGACTGGCCAGACTCACCAATTCTTAGGTCACCAGTGAACACCATTTGGTAGAAGATGAAAAACAAGCTCAATGTCCACCCACTGCCACCTCAGAGGGGAACAGACAGCAGGACTGAGGGCAGGACACTCCGGCTGGGGAGAGGCCGGCCTAAGACTCAGGACCACGCTGAAGCTGGAGAAGCGCTGCAGCGAGAGCTGGGCCTGCGTGGTGTGCCCTGGGGGACACCGGAGCCCCTCTGGGGCTCAGCTCCTCCGGGAAAAGCATCAGCAATTCAAAAAGGCCTGATGGTCTCTTAGATCCTTCCAGCTTTAATGCTCTGATTTGAGAGTCAAACTGTGATGTTTACAAACAGTCAAAGACCCTTTCCAAAATGATATAGAAGAATTGAGGGATTACCATAGGAAGTAAAACATAATAGTATTGAAAGCTTTGCTTACGACCATGTGCCTGAATATGCAGGTCAAGAAGAAAATACTTTCTTAACAAGAGTCAGCAAAAATAAATTAAAGGTATACACGGCATAATTCACAGGTTTACAACAGTTAACACTAATACACGGCCTGTAACCACAGAGTTAAAGTGATGCTCACCCTGAACTGAATGTGCTCCTGACCAACAGTGACACTGCACACACATCTGTTCTCCAAAAGACTATACGCAGATGAGCACACGTTACGTTCTTCAACTATTCTCAGACTTGGGGAACGATCTCCCTATCAGTCATGAATTTTTCTTTGTACCTAGAGATTAAAGCCACTAACTCAGAGCCCGCGCTCTCCTCACCCAGCCCTCTCACTCCATCTTCCCCCACTTTCTCTAGTGCACTGCCTGTGACAGTAAGGCTCTGAAAAGAAATTCAGCAATTAATCAATAGCACCCACTTGTGATAAACAGACACAAGAAAAGAAATAATTAGCCCATTTAGGGATCTTAGGATACTTGGTCCTCACTAACCAGCTACACTGATTAGTTAAATGTAACTTTCTTTATAAAAGGAAATTCATTTGCTTGTGGTTTTATGAAAAATTTTCTGGAATTTAAAACTTTAAAATAGTATACCTGAAGCTACACGACCATCTCTTCATTTCTATTTTATTCGAAGACCTCAGAGTCTTATCTGACTCCACTTTTTTCTGACAATTCAACAAATCTTATTGGCTCTGCCTCCAAAACACATCCAGACCCCAACCGCTTCTTATCAAGTCCTCCACTACTTCAGTCAAAGTCACTGCCATCTGCTGCTAGGATTACAGCACAACCCCTTAAGTGGTTTCCCTATTCCCCTCCCCCAACCTTAAATCATTTCTCAGTACAGCAGCCAAAGTAAACCTCTTAAAATGTACATCAGATGGTGTCATCACTCTGCTCAAAATTCTCCGATGGCTCTCATCTCAGAGCAAAGCCAAGGTTCTTACGACTGACCACCTCCTGCACTCACCCCTGTGCACCTCCTTCCCTGCTCTGCCCTTGATTCTCCCTGCCCAGCCTGATGGCCTCTGGGCTGTTCCTGGCACATCGTGTGGACACACTCCTGACCAGGTTCTCAGGTTCGGCCTGGGACGCTGGCTTGCCCTCCACTTTCTACAGGTCTCTCTACTGAAATGTCACTTCTCAGTGAAGTTGTTCCTGGCCACTTTAGGTAAATTGTCATCCCTTTCCCTGTTTCACTTCTCCCTTAGCATTTACCACAATGTAGCATACCTTGTATTTTACTTAACTTTTTTATTGTGTTTCTCCCAATTAAAATATGAGCAAGGAATTCTGTCAGTTTTATTCAGGCTACAGCACAGCACCTGGTACTCAATAAACAGTCGCTGAGTCAATATTGTTTACCTAAGTTTATCTGGGGAAAAAAGAAAAGCAAAATTGTTTAGTCATATAAGATAAGACGGTAACCAGAACGACGGAAAAGTACCTTTTCGTCTCATTTTTTATCTCATGTTGGTCTCTTTTCTTTTCCATCACCTTCCCCCATCTATTCTTTGGCAAATCTCTCTGAGGCAGTGGTATTGCATGCTGAACATAAAGATCGGTCAGACTGTCTTTGTTTACTCTCATGTCATTTTCAACAGTTATGTTCTTCTGTAAAAAAGGAAACAAAAGTAATTTCAAAACAACATCTCTCATTTTAATAACTAACCAACTGCCCACCTAACAGGGTAAAACACGACTGCTTAAATTACAAGTATAAAACCATTTTCACGTTTAGACATATGCCTAACATTCTATATGATACTGCAAGAAACAGTATTACAGAGACACTAAGCTCTTCAAAGTTTTGGTTCAGCTTCATCTTAAAGACAGCGGTCATATGTCCTCAGTGCGATAAGGACAGCTGTCCACACTGCTCAGCCCACACAGGAGGCATAAAGACCATTTCCAGTAGCAGCATCTTAATCTATGAACAAAACTGAAAATGAGGGACTTTCTGGGGAGACCAGACAAAAGAAAACAAACAATGATAACAATTACTACATCCTGTCAAAAAGTTATCTAGAGTGTTACTATCATGATCAGATTAGCGGGCTGGAGGTCTCACCCTGTATATTATTCCCCATGTTTCCCTAATAGTGCTTCTTAAACTGAAGTTCACCACCCAGACTTCAATGGCTCTGCGGATGGAAGCTGCATTCCCCTTACTGATGATGGTCCTGATAACAGCACACACTAGAACAAGCGGCCCCTCATGTCTGTACCAGTCCTTTCAATGGCTCCCAGTCATCGTCCAACTATCCCTCTCCGCATCACCTCACTTTCCGATTCATTCTCAACAGAAAACATACAGCAGACACATAGGAGCAGTTACGGATAGAGTTGGATTTAGGAAGGAAAATAAGGATGGAAAGGAGATTGTGGGCTCAACAATTCAGAAAGGCGTGGAAACGTTTGTGCTTAGAACTGACAAAACAAATCCAATCTGCCCTCTGATAAATTGATCCCCTTTCCTTTTGTTCTTCAAAATTTTAAAGCACAAATTTTACTTCTTTTATCTCTCATACTGGACCATTCTTTATTATCAAGTGTCACCTGTACTCACTCAGAAGAACGGGGAAACGCTAGGGCTTCTCTTGGACAACATTCCTACAGAATCCATAAACACCTTAGTTAGGGAAGCACTGCCCCAGGACAGTGATTCTCAAACTGTGGTCTCTGGACCAGCAGCAAGAACTCGTTAAAAATGGCAACTTCCAGGCCACACCCCAAACTACTGAATCTGAAACTCTGGATATGAAGCCCAGCAGTCTGTGCTTTCACAAGCTCCGGGGTGACTGTGACCTACCTAAAAAGTTTGAGAACCACAGGTAAGAAAGGTAACTGACATCCCTAAAATAATCTACTTAGCAGGGGAGCTTGAGGAAACCAGAGCAACAGTACCGAGGGAGGAAAAAAACACAAGGAAAACAACAAAACATGCTACTTAAACCCCTTCAAAAGCTTTCGGTAATTCTCTACCACTTTGAACAAAACTCATCACTTCTTTGGTCTTATTTCTCTTCTGCTATCAGAGGCCACACCAGCTGAAAAAGAGCAAACGCTGCACTGAGAGCCAGTTCGCCTGTCTGCACCATCTACCAACGGTGTGACCTCACAGAAGTGATGCCACTTCTCTGGGACTCAGTTTCCCCATCTTTGAACGCAGTGAGAGTGGAGAACAGTCGATTTCTCCGATGCCCTCCAGCCCTGGCAGTCGGGGACTGCCAGCCGTCTTTTCCGTTCTTCTACGACCTACCCCAGCCCCTCTCTTCGGAGGCTCTTGCTTACATCCAGGCCGCGGGGGTCGCCTGGACTCCCCTTTCCGAGTCACCAGGACCCAAAAACGTAAGTCCTAACTCCCGGGAGTTCCTGATATTCTGAGGACGTCTCTCTCCCGGACAGGGTAGTGAGGAGACCCGGCCGGCCCGAGCGGGGCGGAGAGAAGCTCGACCCGGCGGCAGGCGTGCCGGCGTGCCGGCGGCGGGTGTGTCCGGCGCCGCCGAGGACTCCCCGGGGCGAGCTCAAGTCCCAGCGCCTCCCCCAAGCAGGCCCGCCCGCCCCGGCGCGCCGCACCTGCTCCAAGGTGAGAAGAAGGAACTCCTGGGACAGCAGCTCCGGGTGCAGCAACAGCTCCGAATCGGGGCAGCTGCGACCGCCCACATCCCCCGCCATCATCGTCGCCAGGAGACCCCGGCCGGCTACCCACAAGGCCCCGCGAGGAAGCGTCCCGGAAGTGACGTCCCGTCCGGCGCGGCGGCCTCGGGTGTGCCGTCACTCTGGCTGCGCCGCTCGTCCCGTTCCGCCTCTCAGGGTCGGCTGGGGCGCCGAATGGGGTCTCGCCGGGGAATACCCCCGGGGGCGAAAGAAGTGAAAGGTCTTTCTGCCGAGGAAACGATTGGCGTTTCCAGTCTGGCGGGAAGAGAGGGAAAGGCGAAGTTCACGGAGCGGCCCACCATTGGCGCCCGGTCGCGCCTCCTGTGACGTCAGGGGCAGAGACCAATGGGAGCCCCAGGATGGCCTCGCGGGAAGACGGCGCGGGTGAGACGTTATCCCAAGTATGGCGTGGGGAGCGTCTCGGGTTTTTTTTATTAACCGTTTTATTGTTTCTTAATCTTCCTTCAATATGGTGTAAGGCCAGAGGGTTTAATTACCTGAAACCCCACCGCCTGGCACATAGTAGGCACTCAAGTATTTATTCCCTGAAATAATACTCGGAATGAAACTGCTCAAACATGAAAATAACGTCTGAGAAGCGCCGGGGACACGGCCGCACTTTTGTTTAGCTTCCGCAGCTGTGAAACGGGAATGATAACGCCACCTCACAGTGTTGTGAAGTTGGAGCCAAAGCAGGGAAAGTCCCTTGCCTGTTACCTCTATCTACCCGGACATTTGTTGTAGCCTGTTGACTGTCATCAGGGGAGAGAGGTGGCAGGACGGTGGTGTAGGTGGGGGGAAAAGAATTTAAGAGCCTGAAAATGGGGTTACCGGTTCTTGCTGTGTTCTTTCTCCCTGTGGTTTTCAGGACTTAACCTGAAGCCTCAAGCTCTTCATCAGCAAAAATGTTTTATGGCAGGTGAGATCTGTGCGCTTTTTCTCTGCCGATATTTTCCAGTTTAAAGCTAAAAGCACTTCCCTGCTTAAAACTAAAGCCATTAAGATAACTCATGGTACCTCTGAAACAAGCATCTCAGGATAGAGAGAGCGTCCCTTGGGCAGAAGAAAAAAATCAAGAGTCAGAGAGGAGGGAGTAGAATTCGGTTCTAACACCCCTCCCTGGTCCAGGGAAGGAGAGACTATGTCTTTGGTAACGCCTGCCCCGGCTCCATCCTGGGCAGAGGCTTAAAGAGTGGAGCCTACGAGAACATGTGGTCTGCTGTGTTTTAATCAGAGTTTCTGATGTAGGAAATAGGGCAGGGAGAATTTGCGTTTCTAACAAGTTCTAAGGTTATGTTTCAAACGTGTCCAGGCAGAAAGACCACCTCACAGAGACTCCTGTCACATCGAAATAAGGAAGCTACAGGTACCTTCAAGCCAGGCATTTACCGTGATTGGAAGGGCCAGGCCTGTCAGCACCAAAACCAAAAGACTGAAAACCAAACCCCAGAGTGGCCCAAGAGCATGTCAGAATCCGTGTGGGGACCAGGGATGCGAGGACCCGACCTGTCTCGCTTCTCCTCACCCCTGGTACTTCACAAGTTCCCTAACCAGACACAGTCCTGAGGAAGGGGGCCGGCCTCCGCTGATAAGATTATTGTCACTGCAGCCGAGTGGGGGCTTAAAGTAGAAATAAAGCTCAGTTACAGAAAAAATTCCATTTGTTGCATATTTAAGTTTGTAGACTGAAGTTTATTCCTGCTACAGTATTATCTGTGAGTTTTATATAGTAACCATAAATGCTTAAGTTTTATTATGAGAATTTTCCCTTCACTCAAAGATCATGAGGTTTTCATTAACATTTTTATTCGGTGCCTGTAGTCGACAAGAACAAAGCTGAGGGAAACGAACAAATACTGCCCTGCCTGGCATCATCACCTCACTGGGCTATGAGCTCCTCTGGGGCAGGGTACATATGTGTCCTTGGAATCTCCGCCCGGTCCCTGGCGCGCACAGCGCTTGTACTTAAGTACGCAGTAAGTGTCTACTGAATGAATGAATCGTGAACAAGATATAAACTGAGAGCCTGGGGTGTTGATTCCTCTTGTTGGCAGTGTAATATTTAAGAGACTTACAAATGTTTTATCAGATGTATTGTCAACTATATCTGAGCATCCATAAAATGCTTCAAAGTGAATAGAACAAAAAACAGTTCATGTTTTGGACCCGTGTTTTTAGCTGTTTAGAGCCACAGTTCTGCTATGTGTAAGTGAGGATGTTAAGTTTTGGGAGTAGATAGCAACTATTAAAGTATTCGGTTGTACCTATTCAACGCTTAATCTATTAGACCATTTTTTTCAAACTCTATAAAATACTCTAACGTGTGTAGTATGAGCCCAAGGGATATTTAGTAAATATAATAAATGAAGTTAATAATTCCTTTGAAAATATGACTTTGATAATTCATAAATATGACCAATCAAAACAACATGAGAAATATTGAATGAGCCTGATGCAGATCTTTGCACATTTATGGAATAGTTACTTACATACCGCCGCCGGACATATGTGAAATAGATTTCTCAGAAAGTTCAGGAAGAACAAGTGTTTCTAGATGGAATAATGAGCACATGTGGAGTTTGCCATTTTAAGAATCTTACGGCAAATCCTTTCAAAAAGGAAATAATTATTTCTGAATTACCTCCTTTTACTCCCCTTTTCCGTTAACACGTTTGCACTCCTAGATTGTTTAAAGCAGAACACAAATATTCCATAAACCATTCAACCAACAAAACTTAATTTTATGTATAAAAAAATTTATGGTGTTATTGAGTTCTGGGTTCTTATCCTTGCTCTTTTCTTCCATGGAGTTTGGGAGAAGCCTTTCACTTCTCTTTGTGTCTGTGAATTCGCGTGTACAATGCAGAAATCAGCAGTGCCTACTTCATAAGGATATGGCGAGGCTTAGATGAGATCACTGCAGTGAGCCCCTTAGCCCAATGTCCAGCTGGCAGTCAGTAGGTGTCACCTCTGCACCTAATCTCATGCCAGGCCATGGTAGAGCGCTGAAATGAAATAGCGCAGAGTGGATTCAAGCTCCCGCTGGGCCAGTGATGAGCTGATGACCAGTCACATATTCTCCACAGGCCTGGGCAAAATGAGGAGACGGCTGTATTTACTCTGGTGTTCTCCAGCTCCCTGGCTGCACTGGACTCGGGGGTCCATTCATCGCCACTTGTCCTTGAAGCACACATAGCTGTGCACTCTGGGAAACCCCTTCCCCACCTGGAGGCTGGGCCAATGACACTGGATCCATTGGGTCAGGGCTGAAGCACTGTCTGGGGCTGCGGCACATGTGTGGCCATGAACTCAGAAGGGAAGGGCGTAAAAGGCCATAGAAGATTAATTCCTGATGGTTCTTTATTTCCTTCATTTAACTTTTTTTGGGGGGGGGTGTCATTTGTTTTTCTCCATTTGAAGCAGAGGACCACAGAGTAGAACCTGGTATGACTCCTGGTTCTGGAGGACGGTTTTATTCTGTAATCCCCAGGGGCTGGAGGAAAGCTGAGGTCACAGGGGACCTCTAAAGTCGGGGAAAATCATTGAGAAAATTGGGCTTTTTATAATTTATGCTGATAATTGAGCACTGACAGCTCTGGAGGGAGTTTTGTAAGTTTTTCATCGTGAAACTGGATTTTGACTATATATTGAAGAGAGGCGCATGGCTTGTTCGTAACCTAGGAGTCTTCACTGTGGCTTGACCCAAAGGAATAGCTATTGATGGGCTTTCCTTAAGGAGTGGGTAAACTAGCCCCAGGACTCCCTGCTTCAGTACGGACACCTGGGAATACACTGCCCCTGGGGCTCGCGGCTAGCGGTGGGCCGCAGGCGGGCGGCTCATGCCCAGCACTACATTTCGGTTCCAGGGGGGCCACCAGCAGCCGTCCACTCCTACAGCCCGACTTCGTCAGGTGGCAGCGCCGTCCAGCCCTTCCCAGGAGTGATGGATGGGTGGATGGATTCATTCATTCCTTCAGCAGGTGCACTGCCCAGCGCCGTCGCGGTGCTAGAAGCAGGACGGCGAGCGAGTCCGGCAGGCCGCGGGGGAGGAGAAAGCGCGGCCCCGACAGCGGCAGCCTCGCCGCGTTACCAACCCCGCCCTGCGCCCGGTAGGCTCCGCTCGAGCGCCCGCGGGGATCGGCGCGTCTACCCCCGGACCCCTGAGGCAGGCGCGCCGGGAACCCTGCAGACCCCCGGCACCTGAGGCCGGAGGGGCGCTCCCCTCCCCGTAGCCCGGCCCGGGGCGGGGTCTGCAGGCGACGCGGGGCAGCAGGCCGGACGGGGCCTGGCGCTCCCGCCCTCGGCCGTCCACGTGACGGGAAGCGGCGGGGCCGGGCTGGAGCCGGGGCCGGGGCCGGGGCCCAGGAGCGCGCAGCCCGGGGCGCGGGGCCCGGAGCAGCCGGAGCGCGGGCCGGTGAGCGCGGGGCGGGCAGGGAGCGCGGGGAGGGTGGGGCTGGGGTCGGCAGGGGCTGGTGGGCGGCGGCCTGCGGGCAGGTGCGCGGACAGGTGCGCGCAGGCAGGTGCGCGGGTGGCGGGCGCGCGGCGCCGGGAGGGGGCGGCTGTGCGGCTGCGCGCTTTCGGGGCAGGGAAGACCCGAGACTTGGTCCGGCTTTGGGTGGGCTTTCGCTGTTCTGGAGGGAGGAGCCCGGCGGGACGACACCCCGTGCCCCTTGCCCGTCTCCCCTCCACCCGTGCGTGCGATGGTTTTGTCGCTGTGCTTGACGTTTCTTGGAGCTCGTGGGATTTGAGGGTGCAGATTCCGGGCCACATTCGGGCCTGTTTGGCCTGTACTGGGAGACGGGGCAGGGGTGCGATGGGAGGAGGGGAGATCTCGCCCCTGTTCTCCCCTGGGATGTACGGGTGGAAGGAAGTTGAGTTCTCCGCTTCTCGCCTCCTGTGTTTTAAGGGGTGGCTTTCAAGACACAAGCTCCCGCCTGCAGTTGCCCGCACCTGCCATTGCTTCCGCCACGGGCTGCTGGGTGACCATCACCCCCCAGGCCCTACCTGGCCGCTGGAAATGGGGGTTCACACAGCGCCTCTTAATGCACACGGACTGTACTGGGTGCTGGGGTCCCAACCTGTCGGATCAGGGTGCCATCCTTGAGGAAGCGCTTGGGGAGGGCAGGCAGCCGCGGGGACAGTGGTGGCAGGTGAAGACCCGGGGAGAATGTGTGAGGAGGGTCCGCTGCGGTGTGAGCTGGCAGACCCTGGCCCAGAGCTCACGGCTGGAGGCGCCCCCCGAGCCCACTACCCCTCCTCTGGCCGCGCTTCTCTGTTGGTCAGCCGGAAACTCCAGCCCTATGGTCGGATAGGAAGGAACATCTGGCCAGCTGCTTCCTTTTATTTTTCCTTCCATTTCTGACAGCCACACAGCCTCAGTGGTCACTGAAGCGGCCTCTTTGGCGTGTGGCCCTAGAGGCCATCTACCGCTAGCCTTCGCAGGCCCCGTTCCTTTGTGAAAAGGGGCCGTGCTGCTCCATGGCGGTGGGGGGCGTGGAGCTGCAGGTTCAAACCCTGACGCTGCCACTTCCTAACTGGGAGCCCAGGGCATTCACTGGACGTTCTGAGCCTCACTTTCTTCAATCAAAATAGGGGGAATATGAGGAAAGATACATGCATTCCAGGAAGAAAATGTGCATTGGGCACAGAGCCTGGCACTTAGTAGGTGCTCGATGAATTATTGTTACCGAATAGAAACGAGGACGTGGGGTGGTAGCTGTCTCGGCTCTGAAGTCCGTGGTGGTGGCTCTGAGTAACCGTTAACCCAGTGAGGGCGCTGCTCTGGGGTGAGGCTCCCCGGGGGCTCTGAACGCCAGTTTGCCGTGCACATTTTACAAAGACACGGGGGACAGGTGTGGTGCTAGCCCTTGCCTCCAGGTACGTCCTCTGCCTTTTCTCTTCCACTCAGACGGTGAACAGCAGTCCTTGGGTCCTACAGGTGGAGGCAAGTTGCCATCCACTGCGGGCTCCCAGGACGCTCCAGCCTCTGCCTAACCCTCCAGTGACAGGGATTTTTGTCAGGAGCCTGTTCTTCCCTCAGGCAGCTCCAGTTGACAAGTTTTAAAAGCACAGAGCTCACTGTTTAAAAAACGTGAAATTTCCAGGCCTGATTTGCAGCTAGCATTTCTGTTCATAAAAAAAGTAGTTATTATGGTTTATTCCTTCACGCTAATATTAAAATTTTGTGATCCTTTAAGAAAACTCGAGGAAATTTGACTTAACGAGTTAAGCATCTTCATCTTGGTCTCAGTTCTCATTAGAAATACGTTAATCATTTGTGGTAGCCAGGTGTTTGTATACCGCCTGACAATTTGGCCTGTACTTTATAACTTATCTCCTCTGTGGCAAACCTGACCCATTTTTCTTTCTTAAACAATACTGTACTACAAAATGGACGTAGAAGTAACAAGTTAATTTGGGGCTACCCCGAATGAGCTGGAGTGCCCCATGCAGAAGGGCAGGAGTAGTCATTGAGCGTGTTGTGAAATCGTGCAGATGATTTGAGATCAAGATCTTTTGATAGTCAAGTAGCTGCTGTTGGGTAAATTAAAGATTCAGGAAAAATAACGTGTGGAAGAGGACAATTGCCTAGCATCCAGTAGGCCCTCAGTGATTCTTATGATGGTTTGAAGGTCCAGTATTGAGGAAGACGTTACAAAGGAAATGCCTGGAGATCCACACTCCTCCTCTGCTCTTTTCCGCCTCCCCTGCCCCGCCCTTCCCAAATCCCTGCTTCAGTTATAACTGCTGATGTTGCATATGATATATATACACAGAGACATGCAAATGCATATATGTGGTATGTGTATATATGTATGTGTACCTACACTTGTGTGTGTATATTTACATATATACGTATTTAAATAATTCTGATTAGTATTGCCCAGGAAAAGGGTGCCAACTATGAATAGTTACATATAGGTATGTACTGGGAAACGATCAAGATGACAAGTTAGTTGTTCGGCCTTAGCTGTCTTTTTTTCTTCTGTTTTAAGATACTCTTTCAGGTCATTGAAACAGGTTTATTGTGATGTAACTAGCCTTATAATATCTCTGTCACATGAGTGCAAAAGAGAACATTAAATGGTCATCCAGTGGTGTCCTGATTTTCAAAAGGGGGAAAAGTTGTCTTTGGTGCAGGTTGGTAAATGTGTTGTCGGTTCCTGGCGCATTTCAGGACCGGGTCACTGAGCAGCCGGCTGTGAGAGCTGAGAGAAGCACAGGGGCAGCATGGGCTGCAGTCCCTCAGAACAATTGACGCCACAGAAACGTGTGTCCCGTTTAGATAAGATTACCGGGCTAGCGGAGAAACGTGTCCGCGTGTCACTCTGTATCTGAGGTTGAGCAAGGCGGTGCTGACTGCACTCCATTTGGGAAGAAGCGTTTATTTGTGACACAGGTTGTTTAGGGGGCGTGGGGAGGGGGCGAGGCGTTTGGCCACAGAGAAACGTTAGAAGGGAGGGTGAGGCGGGTCCTGGGGGCCCTCTTCTAGCCTCGGGATGGAAAGCGAGGACCTACTGCTGAGGGTCCCCCGGGGAGGGCCTCACACCATGGTGCCCCCTGTGTCTGGGGTTGTCTGAGTTCTCTTCGGGGATCCGAAGTCACACTCGCCCCCTTTGGTCAACGCAGTAGGAAGAACGTGGCCTTGGAGTCAGAAACAGAAACGGGGCTGAAGTCCCAGTTTTTTCACCTGCGGCTTTGTAGCCTCTGTGTCCACAGTGACACCCGCCTCTCGAAGCGAAGCATCTGTCCAAACCCGGGGCCCAGGGCCGCAATCAGCTGGTGCCCATCCTTCATCCAGACTCAGAGCGGCCTTGAGCCTGGGGTGGGCAGTGTGGTGCAGTGGTTAGGGCCCCGCTCTCCGTGGTCCTTCAGCCTGTGAGAGCTCCATCTCCCCCTGCGGAGTGGAGTGATGAGAGTGCTGGCCTGGTCGGCCACCGTGGTGAGCTGGAATAGCCCGCTTGATCCGGAGCCTGGCACGTGAGGAGCATCGCAGGGGTCGTGGCTTCCCTAGGATACTGTTATCACTACCCTGTCCTCCACAGGAGCCAGAGAATAGCCCAGAGGGAGCGTGTCATCCACCCAGATTCAAGAAGGGGACAGGCGCAGAGACTTTAAGTGACTTGCCAGGAATACACTCTGTCCACCTGAGTCCATCCCAGACTTTCCCGGCTACCCTGGTCCAGCGTCTGCTCAGTCTTCTCCCTGGTCCACGAGAAACTGGCCCCGAGCTTGCTTGTTAGCCTCCGTGGGAGAGAGGCCAGGTGACCTGCGGTGTTGTGAGCCCTCCTTTCCGACCCCTCCACTCAGCTCCGTCCTCTGGGCCTTAGCTGTCTCTCCTGATCTTATGGGACCAACGTGATAACCTGTTGACATGGGGTTGAAAACAGCTGGTGAAACTTGGGAGGCTGTGTATGTCCCCCCTGGCCCTTTCCTGGAACGTGAGAATGTGTGACAACTTTAATTCCCTTGTAGGTTTGATATTTTCAGACCTGATTTCAGTAGAACTGCTATTTTCAGTTTTCCCAAAGATTTCCCCCTTCTAGAGTATTGGTATCTCAGGTCTTTATAAATGCGTTTACCCAGGTTAATCGAGAAACTTCTTACGAAACTTTTTTCTATGAAAGTCTGTTGTTAAAATGGCAAAATAAAAATTTTTTAATAGTTGCATTTGTAGAAATACTGTAAATGACAGGCAGATTCAAGGAATGCAAGCTCTCTTACAGCTAACGCCTGAACTCCTCTGACCAGTGGCAGGCTCTCGGAGGGTCTCTGCCATGCTCCCTGGGCCCACTTCCAAGACTCTGACCCCCAGTCAGAGTCTTTCTTTCTTTCTTTTTCAATTTCTTGGCCGCACCCTGCGGCATGTAGGATCTTAGTTCCCCAACCAGAGATCAAACCCGTGCCCCCTGCGGTGGAAGCGTGGAGTCTTAACCACTGGACCACCAATGAAATCTATTTTCTAATGAATGGTTTCCATCCCTTGAAACGGTGCCCAGGGAGTGGTTTTTGCCCCCGATCCCCTTTGACAACTGGTGGGTTTGTAGAGCACCTCACGTGCTTGCAGACGTAGACATGGCTTTCCAGCTCAAGTGCCTGAGGAATTCAAGGATTCAGAACTGAATGTAGCTAATAAAACAAGTGACTGATGTGGAATAATATGAACAGGTTAATGACTGTAACTTCTCTTTATGAGGAAGAGGAAAGGTTGGCCAAGTTTACATTTTTAAGGGTTTCGCATCTTGTGATCAGTTTGGAGTTTATCTTTTAGGCAGTGGCACACTTTCCGAAGCGCTTTAAGGGGGGTGATGACGTGATGTTTGAGATGTGAGGTCCATGGTCCTGCCCATCTTCCTGTGTTGGCTTAGAATCAGGCCTGGCTCTGGTCCAAACATTAGAATGACCGTTTGATCTCTGTTCACTTATAAAGGACTATCAGAAAATTTTTAAAAAATGTAAAATGGGACAATAGCAAATCTGCCTTTAGGTAAAGTGTCCTTTTTAAAATGTAGGTAAGAATTAATCTTTAGCTGGTCCATAGGGAAGCACCTCCTGTGATAGGGCTGTGATACCCATTGATGGGTTTTTACCTCTAAAGTGATACGTCTCTGGTGCACATATGCTGCGTAGGGCTCTATAGAGTTTGTTTGATTTTAAAGTGTTGATGTAATCCTCAAATGTGTGATTCTTTGCAGACACACGGGATGCCATGCCCATCTTAAGGCTGTTCTCATATTATGTGAACGTTCTGTGACAGGAGGTAACAGTGTCCTTTGGTTCAGGAAAAGTAATTATTGGTGAGGATCCCATCTTAATAAACAGCCCTTTGTCATAGCATTCTTTTAGCAGGATATATTTATTTCTGGCTCAGATCGGGAGTCTGTATGTATATATATATATTTTTCCTTGTTTAATCTTGTAACCTTGGGTCTACGAGTGTCTTTCTGCGTCTAGATAATCTTTCTACCTCAGACATTGCTTTTATTCCACGTTCATTCTTTCTGCTGTGACTTTTACCCGCAGCGTGAGCATTTCCATTGCTCCAGGGTTCTTGCAAATCCCCAGTGTCATAGGACTTCAGAGGTGTGGTCCGCTTGGTGGATATGCAGCGAAGTCTCCTCGTAGCTGCAATTTGCAATTCCAGATGGTTCTACAGGTTGATCACTCCTCCACGGCTGCTGGCCATTCACGTCTCCGCTTCTGTGAGAAGCCGGCTCACCTTTTGCCCGGTCTTCTGTGAGATTCGTGTTATTTTCTTCCTGTGCGAGTTCTCTGGACCATCCGGGCGTGTTTTCGTCAGACGTGTGAGGTCAGCGTCTTCTCCCCCATCCTCATGTTTCTTCATCTTAACTTTTCACTTTCTTGATGGTATCTTTTGAAGAACGTAGGTTTTACATTTTAACGTGAATAAATTTATCTTTCTCCCTAGGGTTTGTGCTTTTTTATCTTATTCTAGAAGTTCTTCCCTACCTTAAGGTCATTAACATATTTTTCCCCTATTTTCTTCTCAAAGTTTTAAAGTTATGCCTTCCAAACTTAAGACTCTTCATCCATCTGGAATAATTCTGATGTATGGTATAACGTAGGACTCTGGTTTATCTTTTTTCTTCTGTGTGGATATCCAGTTGCCCAGCAATGTTTGCTGAGCAAATGAGTGCTCTGTATACACCCTGTGATATGCAGTGCCACCTCTGCCATATTTCTAGGTTCCGTATATGCACGGTCTGTTTCTGAGCCCTCGGGTATGTTCTCTTGGGTTCGTCCTGTACCAGCACCACAGTATCCCAATAGCCATCACTTTATATTTCATCTTATCTGTTGAGTCAAGTCCCCTTACCTTACCTTTTTCAGAAGTGTCTTGCCTTTTTTGGTCCTTCTCTGCATATGAATTTTATAGTCTTCATGTTGAGTTATACACACACACACAGATACACACATATATACCTGTTACAATTTTATTGGAATTGCATTTTTTTCTCTGGGTCTTTTAGGGGCAAGTTTGCTTTTTATGGAAGCAGAATTTGCATACAGTAAAATACGCTGAAACTAAGCACACAGTTCAGTGAATTTTGACAAACCCATACACCTGTGCAACCAATGCCTCAAACAAGACGTAGGATATTTGTGTCACCCCAGAAAGTTCCCTTGTGTCACCCCTTTCTTTCCAGTAACCAGTGTTCTGACTTCTGTCACTATAGATGAGTGTTGCCCGCTTTTGCACATCATATACATGCAGACACACGCATGTGTAGGGTTTCTTTCGTTCAGTGTTTTTGAGATTCACCCATGCTGTTGGCTTTAGCGGTGGTCTATCCTTTTTATTTCCAAGTTGTATTCTGCTTCGTGAATACTCCACGTATGGGTACAAATGGGTAAAACTGAGCTGGTTCCTGTTTGGGGCTGTTATGAATTAAGGCTGCTATGCACATTCTTGTACAAGTCTTATTGTGGGTGTTGGCATGTACTCTGGAGAAATGGAAACATTAAGAGCGGAACTGCGGGGTGACAGGATATATGCATGTTTAACTTCGTAAAAGACCACCAGATTTCCAAGGCAACAGTACCATCTTATCCTCCTTCCAACAAAGTATGAGGTTTCAAGTTGTCCTTTATCCTCATTAACATTTAGTGTTGTCAGTCTTTTTTGTTTGTTTGTTTGTTTTTTGTGCGGTACGCGGGCCTCTCACTGTTGTGGCCTCTCCCACTGCGGAGTGACGCGCAGGCTCAGCTGCCATGACTCACGAGCCCAGCCGCTCCGCGGCATGTGGGATCTTCCCGGGGCACGAACCCGCGCCCCCTGCATCTGCAGGCGGCCTCTCAACCACTGCGCCACCAGGGAAGCCCACGTCAGTCTTTTTAATTGTCACCATTCTAATAGGTGTGAAATGGTATCTCATGGCTTAAAATAGATTTCTCTGATGGCTAATAATAGTGAACATCTTTTCATGTTCTTATTGGTCATTCACATACCTTCACTTTTGAATCTTTTTCCCATTTAACAACTAAGGTTGTCTTTTTATTATCGGTTGGTGGGAGTTCTTATATATTCTGGAAAATGAGCCCTTTGCCTGATATGTATATCACAGATTTTCCTCCCAGCCTGGGGCTTGCCTATTCATTTCCCTAATGGTGTCTTTCAATGGATTCACATTTTAAATGTTTATAAAATCCAGTTTATCACCTTTTTTTTCTTTTCTGGTTAGTGCTTTTTGTATCCTAAGAAATCTTTATATACCCCGAGGCCCCCAAGATATTCTTCTGCCTTTTCTTCTAGAAGATTTATAGTTTTAGCTTTTGCTTTTAAAATAACTCGATGCATCTCAGATTAATTTCTGTACATGGTATGAGGTAGGGATAATTGAGGTTAATTCTTAACCCCATTTAAGGTTACCCACATGTTCCAGTGCCATTGATGGAAATGACTTTACTTTCCCCACTGAATTTCATTGGTGCCTTTGTCAAGAACCAATTGAATACATATGTGTGGGTCTAATTTTGGACTTTCTATCCTGTTCCATTTATCTGTTTTCCTATCCAGATATCTTAATTACTCCGGTTTTATAGCAATTGCTGAAATCAGTGTAGGTCCTTCAACTTTGTTCTTCGTTTTCAAGATTGTTTTGACTATTCTAGGTACTTGGATTACCATTTAAATTTTAAAACCAGCTTGTCAATTTCTGCAGAAATGTATGCTGAGATTAAAAATCAGGTCTTCCTTAATATCTAGCAATAAGATTTTATGATTTTCTCCTTGAAGTTCTTACACGTCTTTGCTAGACAATTTCTTCATACCTTAATTTTTTTATACTACTGTAAATGTCCTTTATTCAAGATTAAAATTTCTAATTGTTGTTTGTGTGTAGAAATGAAGATTACTTTGGTATACTGATTTTTTTGATTAAAGGATATTTCTAACCTTTTATTAATTCTAATAGATTATTTGTGAGTTTCCACGCAAACGGTACTATCACCTGTAAACAATTATAGTTTTATGTCTTTGTCTTCAATTCTTTGTAACTATTCTTTTTCAACTGGCGAAGACTTCCATTACAATGCTGACTACCAATGGTGTATTAGTTTGCTAGGGCTGCCGTAACAAAGTACCCTAAACTGGGTGGCTTAAGCAATATAAATTTTTGTTGTCCCGCAGTCTGGAGTAGAGAAGTGTGAGATCAGGGTGGTGGCGGAGGTGATGTCTCCTAAGGACTGTGAGGGAGAATCTATTCTAGGCCTCTCCCCGAGGTCCTCACAGCCTTGGGTGTTCCCTGGCTTGTAGATAGCCATCTTCTCCCTGGGTCTCCACGTGTCCGTCCTCTACGTATGTCTGTCTTGAGTCCAAATTTCCCCTCTTTATAAGGATACCACTCATATTGGATTAGGGTCCACCCTAATGACCTCATCTTAACTTGATTATCTGTAGGGACCCTATTTCCATATAAGGTCCTATTCGCCGGTAATGGGAGTTAGGACTTTTTTTTTTTTTTGCAGTACGCGGGCCTCTCACTGTTGTGGCCTCTCCCGTTGCAGAGCACAGGCTCCGGACACACAGGCCCAGCGGCCATGGCTCACGGGCCCAGCCGCTCCGTAGCATGTGGGATCTTCCCAGACTGGGGCACAAACCCACGTCCCCTGCATCGGCAGGCGGACTCTCAACCACTGCGCCACCAGGGAAGCCCGGGAGTTAGGACTTTGTAACATATTTGGGGAGATATAATTCAACCCATAAGAGATGATAAGGGTCTTGTTCCTTCTTTTATGTGTTTTCTCTTTTAATCTTTAAATGTGCTCAGTTAAACTTGGCAGATTTTATTACCTTAAACCAATATTGCATGCCAACTTATTCATATTGTGTTCATATATATACACACACACACATATATATGTGTTGCTTGACTCAGTGTGCTAACATTTAATACTTTTGCATGTTTATCTATAAGACTGATCTATGATTTTCCTTTTTCCTATATCCTTATCTGGTTTGGATATCAAAGTTATACTTTACATTGGCTTTATAAAATGAAGTAGGATACGTTCCTTCTTCTTTTTTATTCTCAGGAAAGTGTATTGTGTAAAATTGGAATTATGCGATTGCCAAAGGTCTGGTAGAACTCTTAGGAGATCCATCTGGACCTGGTGCTTATTTTATGGGACAGTGTCCATGAAATCAGAGTATAGCCCGAGGTCTTGCATTGTGTAAATGCCTCAGCTCTCCCAGGCTCCGCCGAGTGCTACGAAGAGAAGTAGGGCCTCTAGAAGGCTGTTGTAACGGTTCTTCAAGTAAAGAACACAGAAAAACATTTTTGAAGCTTATGGGTAATCTCAAAATCTGCTGCCCAGCTCTCTGTGTAGCAGCAAGAAGGGACTTATTGAACTGAGGTTTCCTAGGAAACCTAAAGGGACGTAGGAAGTTGCCAAAGCAACAGGTTCTTTGGACAGTGGCTTCAGGTGTAACTACAAGATACTGTGTACATCTGTAGAAGAAAACTAGTATTTTTACATTAACATTTTCAGAGACACTCAGATTCTGATTATCACTAGTGGTGGTGTGTATATTCTTAATTTGGTGGAAAGTAATCACTAATATTTAAATTTTGGCCCTTAGCACACATGTTGCTTTATACTGTTACTTGTGTAGTTTTCTATTATGTCCTTAATGAGACTGGGAGACTCTTGGGAAAGGCACAGTGTCTTGTAACATTTTTTGCCCACATACAGGTGCTTGTTGCATATGTAATGTTATCTGTTTTTATTGTCCATGAATGTATTAATATTTTTCCCTTTTTTTCTCTAGGTATATATTTTGCAGTTTTGAGAACACTGAAATATTGATCTTTTAAATTACAGCCATGCTTTTAAGGTGCAGTTCTAAGAAAAAGTTAGTTTAAATATCAGATCAGTTTGCAATCACACGATAAAGTATGAATTGTACACTTTAGAGAAATTTTTAATCTTATTACCATGTTAAAACCTCTCTGAATTCAGACCCCAGTAAGGTGGACTTAATATAGGGAGGTACAGCCTAAAGTTTATCTTTCTGTGATTCATTATTTTATCCAAGTAAATTTATCATGTGACTAGATCATGGAGGAAATTTTCCTGCTGCTTAAAGGAATAAATCATTTTTAAGTATCAGAATGTTTAGTGTCAGCTTTCATTTACCTCCATGTAATTCTGTTTTAGCAACTTTGGAGTTTATAATACACTATTGTTGACCTTTGTGCTGTGAATTGGCTCTCCGGGACTTTATCTACACTAGATACACGCTTGCACCCTTAAACAAAATCTCCCCAACATGCCCCCAGCACCTGGGAGCCACCATTCCACTCTCTGTTTTCAGGAGTTCAGCTTTTTTAGACTCCACAGATAAGTGAGATCAGTCAGTGTTTGTCTTTCTCTGCCGTATCTCACTTAGCATAACGCCTTCAAGGTCCACGCATGCTGTTGTAAATGGCAGTATTTCATTTTTCTCATGGCTAAAGAATACTCCCTTTGTATAGAAGTATATGTATGTATGTGTGCGTGTATGTGTGTCCATATATCTCACATTTTCTTTATCCATGCATCCATTGACAGACACTTAGGTGGTTTCCATATCTTGGGTATTGTGAATAGTGCTGCAGTAAACATGGGAGTGCAGAGATCTCTTCGAACTTCTTTTTTCATTTCCTTTGGATATATACCGAGAAATGGAATTGCTGGATCACATGGCATTTCTATTGTTAATTTTTTGCGGAGCCTCCACGGTGTTTTCCATAGGGGCTACACCAGTTTTCCACCGACAGTATACAAGTGTTCTCTTATCTCCACATCTTCATCAATACTTGTTGTCTTCTTGATCATAGCCATTCTAACACATGTGAGGTGATGTCTCATGGGGGTTTTGATTTGCATTTCCCTGATGATTAGTGTTGTTGAGCACCTTTTAGTGTACCTGTTGGCCATTTGGATGTCTTCTTTGAAAAAAATGTCTATTTAGTTCCTCTGCACATTTTTTATTGGATTGTTTGTTGTTATTATTATTGATTTGTATGAATTCTTTATATATTTTGGGTATTAATCCCTTATCTGATATATGGTTTGCAAATATTTTCTCCCATTCTGTAGGTTGCCTTTTCATTTTGTTGATTATTTCTTTTGCTGTGCAGAAGATTTTTAGTTTGATGTAGCCCCACTTGTTGACTTTTGCTTGTGTTGCTTGTGCTTTTGGTGTCATATTCAAAAAATTATTGCCAGTCCAAAGTCAAGGAGCTTCTTCCCTACGTTTTGTTTCAGTTTTACAGTATCAGGTCTTATGTTTAAATCTTTAATCCATTTTGATTTAATTTTTGTGAGTGATGTGAGATGGGGTCCAATTTCATTTTTCTGCACGTGGTTATCCAGTTTTTCCAGCATCATTTATTGAAGAAACTGTCCTTTCCCCATTGAGTATTCTTGGTTCCCTTGTCAAATATTAGGTGATTGTATAAGTGGAGGATTACTTCTGGGCTCTCTATTTTGTTTTATTGATCTCTGTGTCTATTTTTATGCCAGTACCATACTGTTTAAATTACTGTAGCTTTGTAGTATAGCTTGAAACCAGGAAGTTTGATGCCTCCAGTTGTGTTCTTCTTTTTCATGATTGCTTTGGCTATTTGGGTCTTTTGTGATTCCATACAAATTTTAGGATTATTTTTTCTATTTCTGTAAAAAATGCCACTGGAATTTTGATAGGAATTGTATTGGATCTATCGATGGTTTGGGGTAGTAAGTACCTTTTAACAATGTTAATTCTTCCAATCCATGAACATATTCAATAGGTATCCTTCCATTTGTGTCCTCTTCAGTTTCTTTCATCAACATCTTGTAGCTTTCATTGTACAGGTCTTTCACTTCCAGCCTTTGCTGGAACGCATCAAAGAATTAGGGGTTTGGTCTCTTATGAGGCAACGCTTCTGGATACGGGAAGTGAGAAGAAGTCCAGCCAGCCTCCCTCTGACTTCATCAGGCCCTGCAGTTCTCTTTAGAGCTGCATAATCCCCCCCTCCTGCTTGAGGCTGTCAGGGACTACTGGGCGTGAGTCTGCTTTCTGGCCAGCAGAGACATCAGGGAAAAGCCATCTTGCTCATTCCTGCTGCCTCTAACTTTGTGGAGTGTGAAACCAGTGTCCTTTCCGGAGGAAGAAGTAGAAAGCCCAGGGTTAGAGTGTGGGGCAGTCTGTCCTCTGGTGGAAGTAATCCATTAACTGACCTGTCAGTAACCTCACAAATCCACTAAGTACCTCAACTCACCACCTGCAAGCCTTGGAGATTTGCAGCACATCTCTTCTTTTATTCTTTTTGGCCACACCGTGCAGCATGTGGGGTCTTAGTTCCCCAACCAGGGATCAAACCCACATCCCCTGCAGTGGAAACGCGGAGTCTTAACGACTGGACCGCCAGGGAAGTCCCGAGGCACGTCTACTGCTCCAGCGAACAAGTTTCCTCTGGGAGCCAAATACGGTGCTGGGGCAATGTGCGTACCTCAGTGGGAAAAATACAAGGGAATTTGGGGTGTGATCCGTGCCTCTGTGTCTCCTGCGAGATCTGAGGGGCAGGAATTAACCACACAATGTAGGTTGCTCTCCGCCATTCACTTAGACACCGAGTCTAGTGGCTGGTGAGGCTCAGGGGAACATCAATGAGGATCACTTGTGCCTTTTTCTGAAGTGTTTTTGTTGCGTTGTCTGTGTGAACAGGTGTGCTTGTCTTCTGCCCACAGGTGTGTTTCCCAGGAGCGGTGTAAGGAGACTCTCTATAAGTCTCAGCTCTCTTGAGAACGGGCAGGGTGACACTTCGTTAGAGGCACGCGTGTGCTCTCCTGCCGGGGTCTCTGTTTGCCTGGTGGGAGGAGACCAAGTGGGAAATATATATATTTTTTTTGCGCTACGCGGGCCTCTCACTGTTGTGGCCTCTCCCGTTGCGGAGCACAGGCTCCGGACGCGCAGGCTCAGCAGCCATGGCTCACGGGCCCAGCCGCTCCGCGGCATGTGGGATCTTCCCGGACCGGGGCATGAACCCGTGTCCCCTGCATCGGCAGGCGGACTCTCAACCACTGCGCCACCAGGGAAGCCCGGAAATCTTTTCTCTCCTTCACTTTTTTTCCAATAGCGCCGAATGATTTCCTTTCCCTGAAATCAGAGCTGGGAATCCACGTATATTTATCGTGACCGGAAATGGTTCTGCTTAGTCCTCGTTCCTCTAACTTACCTTTCTTTTCCTCTCCCGCAGGTCAGCCGCAGACATGATGAGCACCAAGGCGTTCACCCTGGTCCCCGCCGTCGAGCGGGAGCAGCTGATGGGCGACAGGGAATGGGTGTCACTGGAGTGTGTGGAGTGCTGCGGCCGGAACCTGTACGTGGGCACCAGCGACTGCTTCGTGTACCACTTCCTGCTGGAGGAGAAGACCGTGCCCGGCGGGTCGGCCACGTTCACGGCCACCAAGCAGCTGCACAGACACCTGGGTTTCAAGAAGCCGGTGAATGAGCTGCGGGCGGCGTCGGCCCTCCACCGGCTGCTGGTGCTCTGTGACGGCTGCATCACCCTGGTGCACATGCTGAGCCTGGAGCCTGTGCCCTCGGGCGCCCGTATCAAGGGGGCCACGGCCTTCGCCTTGAATGAGAACCCGGTGAGCGGAGACCCCTTCTGCGTGGAGGTCTGCATCATCTCCGTCAAGCGCAGAACCATCCAGGTGTTCCTGGTGTACGAGGACCGCGTGCAGATCGTCAGGGAGGTGTCCACTCCGGAGCAGCCCCTGGCAGTGGCGGTGGACGGCCACTTCCTGTGCCTGGCCCTGACCACCCAGTACATCATCCTCAACTATAGCACGGGCGTCGCCCAGGACCTGTTTCCCTTCTGCAGCGAGGAGAAGCGGCCCATCGTCAAGAGGATAGGGAGACAGGAGTTCCTCCTGGCAGGCCCCGGCGGATTGGGTGAGGCACCTCGGCTAACCTGGCCGACCTCTGCCCGGTCTCCCCGTGTTCCGTCCTTGAATTCACGCTGAGATCGGAGAGGCAGATTGTGGTTCTGAAAGCTAGACACTCGTGCAAACAGAACTGCACGCCCAGTGCTTGCGCAGTTTGCATTAGATGGTTTTGTGAGTGTGGGTTTAATGGAACAAAAATAGGCCGCTCTTAGAATCACATTTCCTTTGTGCTAAAGTAGAGCCTGACGATGGCTCTGGGGAGAGGATTCCACTAAGGGGATAAGTACACGAAGAAGAATCTGTAAGACTTCTCGATAAGATTTTCTCCTGTGGGTGGGTTTCCTAGCGGATTGTTTTTATTCTCCATTCTGAAAGGAGCTGAGGGAGCTCACTTAACAGATGATTTCAGAGGTGGAGGCTCCAAGGGTATGTCCCTGGTTTTCTCTTACTGACTGCAGTTTCGTGCCACAGAAAGCGTCTAGCAGCTAGCTCCTTAAAAGGGCTTGAGCTGTTTGGTGTAGCCTTCCTTATTCTCCGCGCTGCCTCCTAAGAATCAGAGCTGGCAATGTCATCTGTGGTCATGGTCGTGGATGGTTCATAGTGTGTGTGTCTGGGACAAGCAGGGGCTGAGACGCGTGAGTCTCCCTTAACACCCACAGTCTTTAACCTGTCTTCCTGCCCTCTTACAACTTGGTGATGTCCGTGGCTATGCCTGGATCCTTTAAGTTCCAAGGGGCTGCCGAAGGGCAGCATTCTGTTGCTGTCCATTCCTCCTTCCTTTCGACTGGAACCTTCTGCAAGAGAAGCTTCTCATTAACTTGGTTTGCCCCCAGGATCATCGTATAAGAAAGGCAGGAGAAGGAGGTTTTCGGAAAGATGACCCTTCTGTCTTCCCTAAGTGAAGTGTCGCCATGAATCATGGATGTAAATGTATGTGGTGTTTCGGTCCATCTGCCCTTGGGGGTGGTTTATTCAGGTTGACGGCAAGCGCCTTCCCCACGCCCCGGGAACGTTGGTATCTCCCTTGCCTTCTGCTGTGACAAGGTGTCCGGGGTCCCTCTGTACGTTTCCTGCCCTAGATCTGGTTTCCGCCATTTCTCCAAGGACCCCTGATGTTTAGAGACCACAGTCTGGGTGCTGGAGGTGCTTGGGGTCTGTTGTTTCTAGGCTTGGGTGGACAGAGCTGGGAAGTATGCATTATTTAAAGATAAAACCCATCATGAGAGTATATCGATGGAACAAGTTTGGGGCTACTGGGCCCTGACCCCGTCTGTCTGCGTGCCTGTGTCTCCTCCCGCCCACCCCAAATCCTAGTAAGTTCCCACCGTGATGTGGTCGTTCCTTTGATCTGCCCCACAGGACACAGAGCAGAAGGACAGGACCGACGCCACTGCGCCCGCCATGTAATCACCAGAAAACGTTTGATTGTAGTTCTTTTGTCCTCAGGGTGCGGGCCGTGTAACCCACTAGGAACGTGCAGTCGCATTTCTGCATTTAAAGTCACTGGGGATAGTTCCCATCCGTGTGGCTGTGCCGACAACGGGATATACAGTTAGACGGATGTGCTTCGTTTCACTTTCCATTTCTAGAAATTGCTTTCTCTCATTGTTTTCTTCTGTAAATATGTACAAGTTTCCACGTCAGATCCACACAGCAAGGTACATTCCCCTACTCTCTCCTTCCCCCAGAGGTAACCTTTATTAGTGTTTGTCCTTTCATTTTCAAATAAAAATTATAAATGAATATGTAGGTATGTGTATCTCCCTCCTTCAGAGTTGCAGGCTGTCTCTCCCGTGTGAAGGGACCACTGTGCCTCAGTCAGGCCCCAGTGGTGGGCATTTGGGTTTTTTCCAGTCCATGGTATTAGTAGGAGCTTGTCTGTTTGGATTTTTCCAGTGTATCTGTGGGAAATCTTTCTAAAGATGGGGTTGCTGAGTCCACATGTAAACGCATGTGAGTCTGGAGGGGGACACTACCACCCACCACCCACCCACCCCCGACAAAGGTGGTAGGTTGGGTTTTTTCTTCCCCTGGCGCCTGTTTCCCCTCAGCTTTGCCAGCAGCGTCCATATATTGTCAGACTTTCGTGTTTTTGCCCATCCGGCACATGAGCAATGGTATCTCAGTGGTGTTAATCCCATTTCTCCTTTTGTAAGCAAGATGGAACATTTTTCAAGAATTGAAGAGCCATTTGCCTTTCTTTTGATAATTATCCCTTCTCGCTAGCTGGTTACTTTAGCATTTGTTATATATTTGAGATACCAACTTGTCTGAGACATGTTTCAAATACCTCCAGTTTTTAACCCTGAAAAAGCGTTTCTTACACGTTTCTATATAATCAAATGTATTAACTTTTGTACTTTATTGCTTCTTTTCTGAGTCATAATTATCAGGGATGTTTCCCCCTCTCCCAGGTTGTAGACAGATTCACCCGGATTTTCTGCTGGTACTTTTATAGTTTCATTTCTTACAGTGAAGAGTGAATTCGATTTCCTCTTCATCTGTGTGGTTGTCTGCTCTCCCCACACCTGATTCAGGAGTCTGTCTTTCCTCGCTGGTGACGGTGGCTGCCTCTCCGGTACAGTCAGTTTCCTCATGCCGTTGGGCCTTGCCTGATGGGTTTCCTGTTTTGTTCCGTCAGTCCGATTGCTTATTGATGAGCCGGAGCCTGCTTTGGATGTAAAGGCTTTGTTGTGAAAACATTTGACTCCAGTATCCTTGTGTTGGTTTTAGTGTCCAGATTGAAGGGAAATGGTAGTCAATCATGTCCAGGCCTCATTTTTCCTCAAACTTAATCTGTCTCAACTACCTGGGCATCATGGTAAACGAACCAACCTTCTTAATCATTGTTCTGCTTGTAATAGGTGTGATTATAAGCAAATTGGAGATCCCTGTAAGCTCTGTAATACATCACTGTATGCAGGCTCTGTGTACAACACAGTAATCACCACCATCGTTAAAAGGCTTCAGAGATTAAGTTCAAGCAAATTACTGTAATGAATGCATATGCACCATCAGACATATGAACGCTGTGTGTTTTCATTTTGCCCACTGCCTTCCCCCCTGAAGATCACATGTGTCCACTGCCCTGTCATGAGAAATTGCTCTTAACTTTTTGCCTTAGTTTTTTTGTGTTTGTTTTGTTTTGTTTTTTGGGCGGGGCCGCGCAGCCTATAGGATCTCAGTTCCCCGACCAGGGATTGAACCTGGGCCCCGGCAGTGAAAGCCCAGAATCCTAACCACGAGGCCACCAGGGAACTCCCTGCTTTAGTTTAAATTGCACTATTTTAAGCAGCGCTTTGTTGAAAATTTCATAATACAATTGATTCTTGTGACTTTAAACTCTATCCTTGGATAATGCTTCTTGAAAAATGCAGATAATTCAGCTATTCCGTACCTCTCATGGCCCCCCTTCCCCCTCCCAGCTCAGATAAGGGGGTCCCCTGATATTTAGAGGGTGGAAACCGTCTAAATGGAAAAATAACCCAGTGGAAAACAATGGTTTTTGAAGGTGTACCATTTACAAACGTGGTACATTTGCAGGTTGACAGCACTTGTGTGCCTTTGACAATACAGAAACAATAGCGAGTGTCACCTGCTTTCAAGCATAGAATCGGTGGGTGGGTGTCAACAACGGTGCCCCTGTTCCTGAGTGGACCTGTGGCGCCTTAACTCCACCTGACCTGGACCCCTGGTTGCCAGTTACTGATCTGTTCTTTTATTCCGGTGAAATCCTGTGCTTTTCTTTTTGTGTAGAAGCCTCTGTTCTGGATCTCTGGTTTCTGCCCTTTTCATTGCAAGAACATTCATGTCTGGGCCTCTGTGCTGCACAGTCCCCGGTCGGGCGATGCCCGGCCTTAGCGGGTAAGTGCGGCGACCCTGTTTAATTCCAGGGCGAGGCTGGACAGCGTTTTGGTGTCCGTGCTCCCATGAGAGCTGTGCTATCCAGAACACGGTTGTTTGCTCGGAAATTCACAGGCTCCTTGGGGTTGCTCTATGCTTGTCCCGTCACCAGGTTACGTTTGCCAGACATCTGGGTGCAGACGGTGTGCTTTTCTCTCCCTTCGGGCTCTTTTGCTGGCTGGTTCTAAATGCTCGGAAAATTCTAGAGGGTGCGAACCTCATTTCCTCCTGCCAAGCTCGAGCTTTGCACCTCGAGTTTCTCTCCCTCCACGTGTTTCACGCTCTTTGAATACTTCGGCGATGCAGTCGTGGGGTAACTCAGACCTTAGTTCCGTCCTCTCTGTGACTGTACAGTGTCAGACGTGCCAAAGTCCATGCCTTCACTCTTGTGCCCTCTCCACCCCTGGCCCAGAACCCACCGCCCTGTCCGCCCCTCTTACCTGCTGGTGCTGAGCTTTCCGGGGTTTTCCACATTTCCACCGAACTCCTTGACTCCTGGTCTGCTCTGGAAAGAAATAAGGAGGAGCGCTCTCCAGCCTCAGAGGAACCTCCTCTCCCCATGGCCTGGCGTCCCCTGGCTCTCCTGCTGCAGGAAGGGTGCCGTCACCCCTGAGGATGCACTGGAGCTCCAGGCGCCCCTCCCAGAGGTCCATGCCCTGCCAGCCCTGCATCCTGACCCCGGCTTGGTCTCAGACTCGCCCGATCGTGTCGGTCCTTATTCTGATGGCGCACAGTGGCCTTGACTCTCGCTCCCTCTAAGTCAGGTGCCCAGTTCCATGATTCGCGCTGGAAGTTACCCCTCCTCGGTCAGACCCCCCGGCTGGCCTGACTCAGGGCTCCTTCCTGGTGGCTGGCGGCTGCCTGGCCTCCCCCGAGTTTGGGTCTGTCCCTCCTTCCAGGCTCCTGCCAGGCCAGCCTTCCTAAGGCCCCTGTAACCCTGTAACAAGTTCAGCCTGACTTTCCTGGTCAGCGTTTCCTGCTCTGCCCCGAACTTGAACTTGACTTTCTGACCCTCAACATCCCAGGCAGGGTTTGCTCTCTTCCGGGGCCACATACCCACTTCCCTGCATCCCGGGGACCCTCGTGCTTCTTGCCGCGGGGGCCTCACTGGCCTCCTGTCATCCTCCTGTGTCTGCTTTTTATCGGGAGGTAGTTACCAGTGCATCTCCCTGAACCCCTTCACCGCCGGGAGCTCCTGGGCGCGGCTCGGGTCGGCTGTCGCTTTAAGCTGACGCTCCGCGTGCGGACTTACAGCTCTTCTCGTCTGTTCTCATCTAATACATGAGCTCTCTCTTCTGTCCGTGGTGGGTTCACCCGAAGCCACATGCTCTGTCGGGGCGTTATTCTCGATTTTACACGATTCCTCAAAACACCCCAGTGACCACTGTGCTTGTCGATTGGCCATCGATTTAAAAGTAGAATCAGCAGATTAACATGTCAGTGTCTATTCCGTTCTGATAAAGAATTACTCTCCAAAAGCGTTCCTCATACCAAACCAACACTTGGTGCTGTTAGTCTGAAACCTTTGGCCAATCTGATGGGTGTGAGTTGGTTTTTTACTTTTTTTTTTTTTTAATTTCTGTTCCCCTGGTTACTAAGGAATATGGGAATCTCTTCAGGAATTTGTTAGCTATTTGCATTTTGTTTTCTGTGAATTACTGATGCATATCCTTTGTTTTTCTCTTGAGTTAGTCTTTTTCGGAATGATTTTAAGAGACTTTTAAGGGTGGAAAGGAAATACTGAAGGGGAAGGAATGTGTTTCCTTAGTAGGAGATGCACTCTCTCTCTCTCTCTCACACACACACACACACACACACACACACTCTCACTCTCTCTCTAAGGCTCACTGCTCTGTCATCTTGACAGGGTTTTGGTTGGTGCTACTTACATGACGAGAGCCAATATTTTAAGTGTGAAGCAGAACCAAACAAGTGTTGTACGTACAAGTGGCCCCTGCAGGAGGTGCCCCAGATTGTGTCAGGCAAGAGCACAGCGTGGACATGCATGTGTGATCCCACCTGATACCCATTTTCTCTTTTTATAAATTTATTTATTTTACTTTTTTTGGCTGCGTTGGGTTTTCGTGCTGCACATGGGCTTTCTCTAGTTGCGGTGAGCGGGGGCTACTCTTCATTGTGGTGGGCGGGCTTCTCATTGCGGTGGCTTCTCTTGTTGCAGAGCACGGGCTCTAGGCGCGCGGGATTCAGTAGTTGTGGCTCACAGGCTCAGTAGTTGTGGCACGTGGGCTCAGTAGTTGTGGCTCACGGGCTCTAGAGTGCAGCCTCAGTAGTTGTGGCGCATGGGCTTAGTTGCTTCGTGGCATGTGGGATCTTCTTGGACCAGCGCTCGAACCCGTGCCCCCTGCATTGGCAGGTGGATTCTTAACCACTGCGCCACCAGGGAAGCCCCTGATACCCATTTTCAAGAAAGCCTACTTTGGAGGAAAAGAGCTAGGTTTGTACTTGATTAAGTGCAATACATTTCACTCTGTAACCATGGAAAATTTAGGAGGGTCAGTGATTTCATAGGCTTAGGAAGTTTGCTCCTATCGTATATTTGAGATACTTTCCATTGTTTTAAAGTACTGTCTGTATTTCTCTGTCTCTTTCCCTCTCCCCACTTCTCTGTTGTGTAATAGAAACCGTTTTTCTACTGTAGGAACATCTAATCATTTGCAGGCAATAGCATGCTGTTTTTTGTTTTTATTGAAGTATAGTTGATTTACATACCATGTTTTTAAAGGTGTTTTATGTCAAGCACTTTGAAAACTGACTTAAAATGGATTGACTTCACTGGGTGAATGTGAATTTTCATAAACCCCAGTATCTATGGACTCTATCCAGCTCATTTGGAAATTTCGTTTAGTGCTTTATGTACAAAATAGATGAACCGTGGTTGACTATGGAAGCTATCATTGACGAACACTTAACAGCTCTCTGTTTTCAGTTGCAAGATTGGTTGTATCCCTGCATCAGAGAGAACGTGTATCCAGAATTAGACTTGAACTCTGAACAGAGACAGTTCTGGGTAGGAAGCCTTGTAGAGTGCCCGGCACACAGGAGGTGCTCAATAAGTATCTGAATGAATGCGTTCAGTGCTGAGTGAATGTGTAGGGAAGAGCTGGCACTTAGAGATGCAAACCCACCGGAGGACCGGACGTGGAAGCAAGCTTGTGAAGCTTCTTAAATGTGTGAAAGGCACTTTTCCCCACTTTTCCCCATGGGCTGTACACACCTTCATGTGGGTACATGCACACGTTTTTAACGTCACGTTTAATTGGAAGGAAATACTGATGTAGACATCCTGGGGAAAGCGGCTCTCTTCACGAGAATAGTCACAGAGGGTCCTTTGCACACGCCGCTGTTATATTATCTTTCCCATCTCGAAATGTAATGAAGGGGTAGGTATTCTGCGTTGAGACACATCTACAGAAAACAAACAAGCAAAGCCCAGCTCCTTGAAGCCCTCCTGACCCTTCCTGTTTTCCCAGGCATGTTTGCCACGGTGGCCGGGATATCTCAGCGCGCGCCCGTGCACTGGTCAGAGAACGTGGTTGGGGCAGCCGTCTGCTTCCCATACGTCATCGCCCTCGACAGCGAGTTCATCACAGTTCACAGCATGCTGGACCAGCAGCAAAAGCAGACCCTGCCCTTTAAGGAAGGTCACATCCTCCAGGATTTTGAAGGTACTAGTTTCCACGGAATCTTAACAACATTTAGCTGTCAATCTTTTATGCTTGTATTTCTTCACTAAATGCTATTAAGGGAAACAAACCCTGCCCCCCATTCACCTAGATTTTTTCGTACTGGTTCACATTCTGCTGAGCAGTTTGGAAGTAAGTGGAGGAGACCATGGCGCTTAATCCAGAATCCTTCAGCAGGCATTTTCCCGCGTGACCACGAAGCCCTTTTCACACCCCAGAAATGTGCTCTCAGCCCCTGCCTGTGGTCAGATTTCCCCGGCTTCCTAAGAATGCCCTTGATGATATCCTCTGCAAACCAGGAGCTAATCTAGATCTGTGCATTGCCCTTGCCGTGTCGGGACTGGGGCTCCCCAGACATTGCCCTTCCTATGTTAGGTGCTGGGGACGCAGACCTGCTGAGTCTCGAGGTCCCACGCAAAGCGTGTCAGGGCTTGACTGGGGCCCTGACACGTGTGCCGGGAGAGCTTATTCATGACAGTGTTCCGTGCTGTGCACACTGAGGGGTGGAGGTGGGCACAGGGGATCGGTTGCAGGCACGCAGAGGCTGGCAACGTAACCCACCCCCGGCGGGAACACGGGGAGGCTTCCCAGAAGGAGGGACACGAGTGCAGGGCAGGGGCAGAACCTCATCTGAGTGCGAGGACAGCGACGTAGCTTGACATGGAGGACAGATGATGCAGACAGAGAGCCGGGCAGGGAGGCCAGGAAGAGGAGATGCAGGCGGGGAGAGACCAGGCGGTGGGACTGGGATGCACACGATGATTCCCAAGGAGGGAGGAGCAGACGGAGAAGAAAAGGCTCTGCTGACCCTGAACGACCTTCAGACAGACAGACAAGGTCGTTCCACCGCTTCCTGGGAACAGGTGATAGTTTAGCTTAAAACGTGTCTCCAGAGGGAGCAGAAGTCGCTCTCGAAGCTTGGCAGGTGGAGCTGCCTTGGGTGGCAGGTCCGACTCCCCAGGGGACCGTGCCAGGCATCACGGTGCCAGGGGGCGGTGGGGAAGGGAGAAGGTAACGCCGAGATCGGGTGATTCTGGATGACGGGCGAGTGTGAAATGGTTCAGAATGTTGCATTGTAATCTTAGTTTCCTGTAAACTGACTACCCTGGAGAGAAAAGAATTTTTCAAAAGTTTTATATGAGGGATAGCGTAATTCTTATTGCTTATTTTCCAGGACTGAGCACTATAGCCTCATTATGGACCTACTCAGCTGGTTTTAAATTTAGCAGCACTTCAGAATTTTAAGAAAAGGCCAAACGTTTTAATATCCCATACTTTGGAAATGTACTGTTAAGAGTTCACCCTTTTCTGATGGTGGGAAGAAGGAAAGAGAAGCATTCTTTCTGGTTGCCGTGGGAACTGGGGGTTGGGGCACTGTGATGACCTTGGTCACACATCCGCTCGTGCTGTCTTTGGGCGAGGGGATGTGTTTTCTTCCCAGCACTGTGTTCTTACCCTTTCCAACCGTGTTCCATTTCTTCCCAGGAAGACTGATCGTTGCCACGAGTAAAGGAGTTTACGTCTTGGTTCCGTTACCTCTGGAAAAACAAATACAGGATCTTCTAGCAAGCCGGAGAGTGGAGGAGGCTCTGGTTCTAGCGAAAGGCGCCCGGAGGAACATTCCAAAGGAAAAATTTCAGGTTTGTAATCAGCGGGCCCCCAGGCCACCGGCTTAGAAAACGTTAGGATCTAAGTGCGACCGCTTCCTGTCCATCATTCAAGTTTCTCTGCGTCTCCACGTTGTACAGATAAGGAAGCAGGTTGCAGAGCAGCCGGACCAACAGCTGTATGAAGTCACGCTGCCGGCAGAGGCCAAGTCGGGATTTGAGCCTCTGACATAATTCCCGCACTTAATTCACCAAGTTGTATTTCTAATCAGCGTCCTTCTTCCAGAGGAGCCTGAGGGCACAGTTGTTACAGACAAAAAGAGGGAACCTCAGGTTAATTTGTCTCCCAATTCAGAATTTATATTTGTTGGGATGGGGTTGAATTTGTAGAGTTTAGGTTTATGTTATCTACAGAAAAAGCTTTGTGAACATTAGATAAACCATCTAATGTTGCCGGAATCCATCTAATTCATTTCCTTAGGAGAAAACTTTTAATGCATTTTAGAAACGCTAACTTTAATATCGTTGGTATGATCAATACAATTGATGAAGCAAACACGAATTATTCTCATGTCCAGGTTTCCTAAAACTTGCTCCCTGGTCAGTTGCGAGGTGAGTTCGGGTTACTCTATGTATTTGAGAATAATAAAGCGTAGTATTGGTGTGTGCACGCTTCGTGTGAACATCTAAGTCCATCATTAAAAGTTCTAATTAATTCATAGCGATCCCCTTCTTGTTTCTGTTGGCCAGATTTTCAGGACGATGTGGTTTGTGGAATGAAGCTGTGCTTTCTGGCCTCAGTGGCTTTGTGCTGCAGAGGGTAGAGTTCGAAGGTGGAAGCGGTCAGGATGTGTCATTTATGGTCACAGGATAAATACTGATAAACTTTCCATCTTAACTCCTCATTTAAAAAAAAATTTATTAAAGTCCAGTTGATTTACAGTGTTGTGTTCATCTCTACCGTACAGCAGTGACTCAGTTATACATATATATTATTTCTCATATTCTTTTCCATTATGGTTTATCCCAGGCTGTTGACTGTAGTTCCCTGTGCTCTACAGTAGGACCTTGTTGTTTCTCCGTCCTACAGAGAACAGTTTGCATCTGCTAAGCCCACACTCTCAGTCCTTCCCTCGCCCATTTTGAGTGAGATGATCTGTGAGCATTCAGCAGGGAGCAGCAAAAGCACAAAGAAGAAACCTGTCAGTTGAGGGCGCGTTTCTGTGCTGGGAGCGCCTGTTTCTGCCGCATTTTCCTTGCGCGTCCGCGTGGGGAGGCGGGCGCTGAGGCAGCCTTGGCCACTGCTCTGCCGCGCTCAGCTCCTCTCGGTCCCGAGGGTGGGCCCCGGGAGCTCGTGGGTGTCTGGACGGGCACGTGTCGGGGGCCCCCTCCTTGCACACACCCAAGGGCACGCCTCAAGTGGGTCCCATTTTCTTAGGGAGGCTGCCCGTGTTCTTGGATTTTTGCTTTTTCCTCCCGTTTTCCTGAGAGCAGCTGCGCAGTGGATAGTGGATGGTGTTAGCGCCCGTCTGGCTCTGCCGTCTGCCATCCCAGTTGGGGTTTGTCCACCTGGCACGCTCTCCGCCTTCCCCCTGTGGTATGTGCCCCGGACGTGCACCCCAGTGACCTTGAACTTGGCTCTCGTGCTCATGCCCACGTGGCTGCTGGGCATTCTCCCGTTGTGCCCGAATTGTTTTCAAGCCCCTTTCCTGCGTGTCTGCAGTCCGTCCTCCACGGCCCGCGGAAGGTGCTTTCTGACACGTCCACCAAACCCTCAGCCGGAAATCCTGCCGCGGGGGCCTCCCTGCCCGCAGTCAAGTCTGCACCAGGGGCCTCCTTCCCCCCGTGACCCCGGCCTGAGCTGCGCCCGCGCCTGAGCCCTGCACTGTGCAGGCACTCCGGGAGCCATCCTAAAGCACTTCTAATCCTGAGAACAAGTCAGGAACAGCCAGTGCCACCGTCCAGAGACCCACTGCAGGGACGGCTGGCCTCCGCGCATCCCTGGGTGAGGCCGGGCCAGCCTCGCTGCCCCGTCAGCGCCTCGTGCTTTCACCCACCTCCCCGCACGCCCTGTTTTCTTTACTTGTTATTTGTGCTATTTTCTATCAGTGGAGTGAACTTCTAAACTCCACCGAGTACAGGTTTCGATACCTTGCTCAGATATGCCCTTTTCTCTGAGTCCACCACATCCCTGAATGCTTGCTCTGCGCTCCCACAATTACACGTGTTAACCTGTGACCAGGGCCGGGTTTTTTTGGTTTTTTTTTTTTTTTGCGGTACGCGGGCCTCTCACTGTTGTGGCCTCTCCCGTTGCGGAGCACAGGCTCCGGACGCGCAGCCTCAGTGGCCATGGCTCACGGGCCCAGCCGCTCCGTGGCATGTGGGATCTTCCCGGACCAGGGCACGAACTCGTGTCCCCTGCATCAGCAGGCGGACTCTCAACCACTGAGCCACCAGGGAAGCCCCGCTAACGTAGTTTTTATTTCCCTTTAGGAAGGGGAAGAGTGGGTGACATTTGAATCCTGCAGCCACGAGAAAAAATTGTCATTCAGCGGATTTCTCACCAGCGAGCCAGAGTGTGAATGAGAATTCTTCTGCCGCAGCTGACGGGGCCTTTTTATCCTTCTTGCTATGCGGTTGGCCTTTGTTGCTTCTCCTTTCAGAGACGGAACTGGCATTCCCTCACAACAGAACCTGGCCTCGCTCCTGTCTACTTATTGCTGGCGGCATACAGAGGCCAGTTTTCCCGTCAGACGTAGCTGGTGTCGGGGAAGAGAGTCATTAAAAAACAGCTGCCTCTCCTGCCGTCTCTGCAGGAATTGCTCTGAAGGGATGGGAGGAGATGCTGCTGTGCTTTGGAGAACAAGCCCCTCTGAGAGCTGATCAGAAGCAACAGCCTTTAGGTGTCTCCATCTCCCTCGTTTCTTCAGGGGTAACAGTGTTAGCCACCTGCTGTGTACCTGGGTGAGCCAGTGAGAGGGAGGAACTGGGCTCTAGAAGCAGAAAGGTCCGGGTTTCAACCCTGGCTCAACCACTTCCACGTTAGTCACTCTGGGATAAAAACTTAGCATCTCTGAACAGGATGTTCCTATCTGTAAAATGGGTTCAGCAAGTGACAAAGTGGAGTTTCATAAAAACTGATCAGGTCAATAGGTGATTACTTAAACGGCAGGTACTCTGCCAGGGTGTGGGGATGCTAAGATGAATTATGTACATGCCTTCAAGGAACTTATGGCGTATCGAACAGCGGGACGGATTATAAAGGGGAGGAATTGAAGTCCTAGGGTCTTAAGCACAGTTAAGAGTCTTTAGTTGTGAGGTGGTGAGGGCCAGGGCTGAGGTGATGGAGCCAGTGAGGACAGAGCAGAGACGAGTCCACAAGGCCTTTCAGACAAAGGCGGACAAAGCTTGAAGCTGACCGGCTGGACAGTGACAGGGAGGGGTTGGAATTACAGACACCACAGGGTAGCTTCCTTAAGTGCGTTGCTATTTCTGGAAGTTACCAGAACAAAGGGCTCTGTGGTCCAGGAAATTTGGGTAGGACTGTATTAGACACAGATCGACGGCACTTTTATTGCAGGAATCCTCGGACTGCGGTGTGGATGTGGCTGTGTATCACCGCTGGGGGGAGGGGACAGAACACACAGTGTCTCCCAAGCTTCGGCAGGAAAACCTGCGTATTTATCTGTTTGTCGTTAAACGGGAGGGGCCTTGTGCTCTGGAAGGATGCTCAGAAGTGCTGGTGTGAAGAGTCAGTTCCACAAGAATGAAGAAGGATGGGCAGCTTCCGGGCTCCCAGGGATGCCGGCGATGTTCACATCCGTCTGAGCACCAGAGGTGGAAGCATCAAGAAAGCCAGGGAGCGCGGGAGGAGGAATACGGATCGGGACGGAGGGGAAATCCACGAAGAAGAAAGAGCGATGCTTAGAGAACAGCTTGGTCTCGGGAATGAGGGGTTGATTGACATGTGTACGTGTATATGTTGAAAATCATTTCGTATAAGCCTCGTTTTTACCTTACCTTGTAACTTCAGGTTTCCATGTAATCGTTAACAGTTAGCCTGGATTATGACCAGAAACTTAGCTTCGCCTCCTGTCGTGGTTCCAGGGCAGGTCAGAGTGATGAAACCTGTCTTTCCCCGCAGGTCATGTACCGGCGGATCCTGCAGCAGGCGGGCTTCATACAGTTCGCGCAGCTTCAGTTCCTGGAGGCTAAAGAACTCTTCAGGTAATTGCGGTGTCGGCAGCAAGCCTTCTAAGTGTCCCTCCGCGGTCGGACCTCCACTGCGGTGTCGGCAGCAAGCCTTCTAAGTGTCCCTCCGCGGTCGGACCTCCACTGTGGTGTCGGCAGCAAGCCTTCTAAGTGTCCCTCCGCGGTCGGACCTCCACTGTGGCTGTGATGGGAAAGGCCGCCACGGGTGCTGTGCTCCGGGGAGAAGTAGCGAGGCCGTCGTGTGTACACCCCTCGTGCCCCCTGCCCCCCTTAGCCCGAGGGTCACTGTCCTGTGTATTGAAGGTAGGGCAGATAAGGCGCAGAGTGGTCCTCTAGGAGAAGAGAAGGCAATTCTTTTTTTTTTTTATAAGGAACGTGGAATTTTTTTTAATGTATTTATTGATTGATTTTGGCTGTGTTGGGTCTTAGTTGCTGCGAGCGGGCTTTCTCTAGTGGCGGCGAGCGGGCTTCTTATTGAGGTGGCTTCTCTTGTCACGGAGCACGGGCTCTAGGTGTGTGGGCTTCAGTAGTTGTGGCACATGGGCTCAGTAGTTGTGGCTCGCAGGTTCTAGAGCGCAGGCTCAGTAGTTGTCGTGCACGGGCTCAGTAGTTGTGGCTCGCGGGCTCTACAGCACAGGCTCATTAGTTGTGGCACACAAGCTTAGTTGCTCTGCAGCATGTGGGATCTTCCCCGACCGGGGCTCGAACCCGTGTCCCCTGCGTTGGCAGGCGGATTCTTAACCACTGCGCCACCAGGGAAGCCCGAGGAGGCAATTCTAAAGAGCGTGTTTGATGCCCTGTGAAGGATTCCTAGGGAAACGCGATGGCTCACTTTCCCTTTCCTCCAGAGATTTTACCAAAAGCTCTGAGTTTAGAGAAAGAGCAGGTGCTTCTGGGAAGACTTGAAAAACTGTTCTTCTGAGGACATTGTAAGCGGCACGCTCCTGGCCCACCGTCTTAGGAAGCTGAGGTCCCTTCCGCGTGACATGGATCCTGCACGCGTGGGCCGCCCCCTTCACCAGCACCCATCCCACCCCTCTCCCTCCCCAGCCCAGGCCTGTCTCAGCCCCTCCCCCCTCCAGCAGCCCTTCCTCTGGGCTGGGGGTCAGGTGTGCCCTGGGAAGCAGTGCTCTTCACGCTCGCTCAGAAGATGAACTTAAACCCGCTGTGATCGCCCTTCAGTGTCCCACGAAGGCATCGCCTGTAGAAGAAGTTTTCCAAATGTTCGTGTAGAACAGATTCCGCACGACTCAGAGCCGTAAGGGAGGAGTGTACACGGGGCCTCCTCCGAATCTGCCTTTGATCAGAGCCGCTGTGCCTCCTGCTGTTTCCCCCCATCTGGGTTTGCGGGGACCCATGTCCCACCGCAGCACTGGAGGTGTCATGTCTGCGGCCGCCGAGCCCTCTGCTCTGTCGTGGGGTCTGGGGGTGGGCGGTGCCCAGCTTGCGGTGCTTTGCAGCCCGTGCAGCTGTGGACGGCGTGCAGACAGTGCACCCGTCCAGTGTCGTCTTGTGTGCCTACGTGCACTCTCTTTCTCTTTTTGCTTCATTTAGTTTGACACTGTAATTGCAGAAGCGGCCAGCTCGACGTGCGGGAGCTGATCTCCCTGTACCCCTTCCTGCTGCCCACGTCCTCCTCGTTCACCCGGTCCCACCCTCCTCTGCACGAGTTTGCAGACCTCAACCAGCTGACCCAGGGCGACCAGGAGAAGGTGGCCAAGTGCAAGCGCTTCCTCATGAGCTACCTGAACGAAGTCCGCAGCACGGAGGTGGCCAACGGCTACAAGGAGGACATCGACACGGCTCTGCTCAAGCTGTACACGGAGGCTGACCACGACAGCCTGCTGGACCTCCTGGTCACCGAGAACTTCTGTCTGCTCACCGACAGCGCCGCCTGGCTGGAGAAGCACAAAAAGTGAGTGTTTCTGGCCCCCGGACGCTCCCCCCGAACCCGGGCCTCCCTGCCTGGCCCTTCCCCGCCCCCACCCACGGGAAGCTGTCGTGCAGCTGAGGCACCAGCATGACTTCTGAGTCGCAGGCATTCATCAGGGACCACCCGGCACCCTCGGGGTCCATCAGCCTCATCACGGTCTGCAGATCCACCGCAGGGGTCTTAGAGGGCACAACTCTCGTGCCAGCTCCTTCCTGACAGATCGTACAGTCATAGGCCTTGGTAGTCAATGGTGTGCTTGTTCAGTGTCCATCTGGCTGGGACTCAGCTGTGTGAGATGCCACACGCGTGTCGGTAAAACGATAGCGCGCTGCAGCCATGGATGGCCAGACTGAGCGGACAGATGGGCGTCTGGATAAACAGATAGAGAGGGAGGCTTCCGGATCTTGTGGATTAAAGGTTACGGGGTCAAACTCCTTCATTACGGACGTGAGCTGGTCGGCACCCACCCGCTTGCCGACCGGCCACCGGGTACGATGGGGGCCCGTCTGCAGTGATGACGTGGTTAAGTCGGGCAGCTTCTTCATCCTGGGGGCAGGCGGTGGTCTAACCCTTCTAGGCCTGCGGGGGTTGAGCGCTCCCTGTAAGATTCTTTGTCTGTGACTTTTGGTATGCATTTGACATGGCGGAGGTGCTGGTGAAATTCCACGGAGACCCCAGGCTCACGATCCAGACCCTGTTCAGATGCAGGACGTCATGGGCTGGTGACTGGCCTCCACGTGGGAAGTGGCTCGTTCAGCCGTTTCCCTCAGTTTCCCGAAGGCACCGTGGAATGGAGTGATTTATTTAGGAACCAGAAAATGCACTGACAGCTCATGGCAGTGACTTGGGATGGCAGGGTCTGGCGGGGTCAGTGTAACTTGCTAAAAGCTTTCGGGAGAAGAGAAGGGTTCTAGGGGATAGTTCAATATCTTGAGAGGTTGCTCTTTGAGGGAAGAAATCCAGTGGCCCCCTGGGGCGGCTTGATCTGGTCACCTGCTGGGGAAGAGGGCCAGGAGAGGACGCACCTGTGAGTGTGGGAGGGTGGCAACAGCTCACAGCCTGGGCGATGCCCGTGTTGGCACCGACCCTGTCCGCTTATAAATGAGGAGACAAGGGCCAAGAAAGGTAACCTACTTGCTCAAGGTCATACAGTCCCTAAGTAACGAAGCCTGGATTGAAAGCCTGGAACTCTGGGTCCCCCCAGCCCGACTCTCCCTGACCTTCTGTTCTCTGCAGTGCCTGCATACTGTTGGCGTTTATTGCCGTTAAAAATCCTCACCCCAGAATGGCTCAGACAGCATCCCTTCCAAACGGTCTTAATACCTCGTGATAAGTTAATAATGGTTAACTGAAGAGATGGCAAATCACACTAGTATTTGAAGCAAATTGTAAAGCAATTCCAAATGTGATTTTCCATAGTATCATTATAGTTTTATTTTTCAGCTCATCTTAGATGTGAATACGGTCCTTTCTGGAAATTGATAGGGAATACATTTTCAGACTATAAGTAAATAAACAGAAAGGATCTTTCTGGTGCTTGAAATTTGTTGTTGAACTGAGTTGAATAGCACATGTGGGGCTGGGGGCCCAGGGCCAAGGGCGTTGCTGTGGGGGTACTGCCCGCAGTGGGTGGTCAGGAAAAGGTGCACTTACCCCGAGTTTTCTTCCAGGTACTTTGCACTGGGGCTGCTCTATCATTACAACCACCAAGACGCTGCTGCCGTTCAGGTGAGTTCAAAGGCATCTCAGCACTGTTTAAAAATCACCACCATTTAATTTAGCAACTAAGTTGCTAAGCAACTAAGCCCATGTGCCACAACTACTGAGCCTGTTTGAAAAAAAATTACAAACTGATAGAGACCAGTCTTGGCTGATCTACAACCTTTTTTACAAAACAAAAATAGTACTGTTTTAGAAAGTGAATGCTTGAGAAATGTTGGCCAAGCATTTTCTTTTTTTTTCTTTTCTTTTCTTTCTTTCTTTCTTTCTTTATTTATGGCTGCATTGGGTCTTTATTGCTGTGCGCAGGCTTTCTCTAGTTGCGGTGCACAGGCTTCTCGTTGCGGTGGCTTCTCTTGTTGTGGAGTACGGGCTGTAGGCAGGTGAGCTTCAGTAGTTGTGGCTCGTGGGCTCAGTAGTTGTGGCTTGCGGGCTCTAGAGCACAGGCTCAGTAGTTGTGGCACGCGGGCTCAGTAGTTGTGGCACACGGGTTTAGTTGCTCCGCGGCATGTGGGATCTTCCCAGACCAGGGCTCGAACCCGTGTCCCCTGCATTGGCAGGCAGATTCTCAACCGCTGCGCCACCAGGGAAGCCCCAAGAATTTTCTTTTCTTCATCTTTCCATCTCTTTTTTTTTTTTTTTTTTTTTTTTGCGGTACGCAGGCCTCTCACTGCTGTGGCCTCTCCCGTTGCGGAGCACAGGCTCCGGACGCGCAGGCTCAGTGGCCATGGCTCACGGGCCCAGCCGCTCTCCGGCATGTGGGATCTTCCCAGACCGGGGCACGAACCCATGTCCCCTGCATTGGCAGGCGGACTTTCAATCACTGTGCCACCAGGGAAGCCTCATCTTTCCATCTCTTTAAAGAACATTGTCAAGACTGAGTTGTTTAAAATGTAAGAAAAATAGGATTTCTTACTGAGCCACAAGGCCTGTGACTCCACTGCCTTATCAAAAATTAAGGCTGTGAGTAACAGGTTGTAATTTCCACTGTTAATGGCAATAAGTCTTGCCAGAGAGCTGGGTTGTCATGTCATTTGTGACAAAACTAAACCTGATCAAGGCCAGTCACTTGTCCGGGTGGCACCGCTGGTCAGCAAGAGAGCTGGGGACTGAGCCAGTGCTCAGGGCCCTGGCAGGGGCTCTTGCGCCCAAATTTCTCATCTTGTCTCTTGTCTTGCATCTTTTGTGAGCGGCCAAGAGCATCAGCTGTGCTCACCAAACTCACCAAGCGTATCCGGTTGCTTTGAGAAATTACCATGGTAACACGATTGTGGAATAGGTAAAAAAAAAAAAAAAAAAAAAAGGTTCCCATCAACATACACCCCATGGCTAAGAGCAGATTTGGGTGTCAAAGCTAAAATTTTTATTTTTTTAAAACACCATGTTCTGAGAATTTGTTATAAGTATGTTAATAACATTAGCAAAGCTACATAGACAGGAGTTTACAAAATTGAAATCATATGGAATAAATCACCATATAGGGCAGAATTTTTTTAATGACACATTTCAATGGCTGTGTGAATAGTTTGTTTGATTTGGGGAATTCAGCGCTGAAGAAACTAGTAACATAAAAAACATTGGTGTGCTGCTACCAGAATTACGGCTGCCTGTGACAAAACGAAAGCTGTTTACGCTGCCTGCCTGTTTCCTGGGCCGCCTGCTGGTATGGTGTGGTTCAGGAGTCAGTGTGGACAGGTGGGTGAGGACCACGGCACGGACGGTGAGCAGGGGGGCTCTCAGGCAGCCCCCATCTCTGCCACACCTCGTGATGCCATTTCATTCTGAGGCTCTGAAAGTAAGATTCAGTTTACAGGGGCTTCCCTGGTGGAGCAGTGGTTAAGAATCCGCCTGCCAATGCAGGGGACACAGGTTCAAGCCCTGGTCCAGGAAGATCCCACATGCCGCGGAGCAGCTAAGCCAGTGTGCCACAACTACTGAGCCTGCGCTCTAGAGCCCACGAACATCAACTACTGAAGCCCACACACCTAGAGCCTGTGCTCCGCAACAAGAGAAGCCACCGCAGTGAGAAGCCTGCGCACCGCAACGAAGAGTAGCCCCCGCTCGCCACAACTAGAGGAAGCCTGCGCGCAGCAACGAAGACCCAACGCAGCCAAAAATAAATAAAATAAATAAAAATTTAAAAAATAAAAACAATAGTACATATGCACAGTGGAGCATTAAAAAAAAGATTCAGTTTACACGGCAGGGAAGTGTCTGGATGAAATAGCAAAGGACTTTATTATTAAAATCTACCCTGAGCCCCCATGCAAAAGACAGTAGGAACACCAGGGCACAGGGTCACCAGAGGTTTTGAAAGCACATCAGACTCTCACAGTCCCAAAAGGTCTTCAAAATCAGAAATTCCTGTGACGGAGAAGGCTGAAACAGCCCGGCAGATGGGTGTAGGTGAATTTCTTCTGTGTCCAAACATTGTCAGTGATGATTTTATTTCAGGAAGAGACATTTTTTAATGCATCCAAGTCTCCTCATATGCTCTATTTACTATTTGTATTACTGTGATCTCATTGAAAAGGAAAGAGAAAGAACCTGTGCTTTATGTTCCTGATTTCCTGGACCGTGTCCCCTCTTTTTTTTTTCATGTGTGTGAAAAAATTAAAATGGATTTAAGCCTCTAAAGTTTCTCCCGCCACTTTGACATATTGAAAGGCCAGACAAACAAACACGTGCCCTTTCTGAGCTAATTCTAAGAGGTACGTAACCTCCCCTACCTTCTACTTTATTCCTCTCCAGCTGTGGGTGAGCATCGTCAACGGGGATATTCACGACTCCACGCGCTCAGACCTGTACGAGTACATCGTGGATTTCCTCACCTACAGCCTCGACGCGGACCTCGTGTGGCAGTATGCGGACTGGGTCTTGCAGAAAAATCCGGAGGTTTGTGCTTCGTAAACGCATTCGTTCAGGGGCGGCAGGGGGACTGGTGAAAATGGACAGAAAAGTTGATTCTAGGTGGGAAAACAAGCTACACTTTAACCCTTCTCTCCGCTTTTTTTCTCCCCCCCTTTTAATACATGGCTTGAGCCGTCTGAATCCCAGCTCTCGAGGAATTTCTGCATTTCGGTGCTTCTGCACACCTGTGTCGGGGGCAGGCCACTGTGTAGGAAAGCAGAAGGCGCCGCAGGTCAGGTCTTAGCATCTTCTTAAACACCCGTGTGTTGACCCCCATCCCTAACGGCATCTGGTCCCTTGTTCTCTGCGGGCTGGAGAAAGACCAGACTGTTGCCCTGCAGGGCGTGGAGCCGGGCCTGGGGCACATCAGGCAAACCGTCGCCCTTGCTTCTATGTCCCCAACCCCCTTTGAGGGGGTGGGTTGGGGACATAGAAGGGCCCTTTTTTGTTGTTTGTTTTCATCAGTCATTTTATTAATCCTTAAGGGAAATGTAAATCAAAACCATTTCACACCCAGTAGGATGGCTAAAATTTAAAAGACAACAATAGTACACGTTGGCAAAGATGCAGAGGAATTAGAACTCACGTTCATTGTTGGTGGGAAAGTAGAACAGTACAGTCATTTTGAAAGACAGTCGGCGGCTCTACAGATGGTTAAACAGAGTTACATATGAGCCAGCGATCTCACTCCTAGGTATGATCCAAGAGAAATGAAAACCTTTATTCACATAAAAACTTGCCCATGCATATTTATGGCAGTATTATTCACGACAGCCAAAAGAAGGAAAAAACCGTGTCCGTCACTTGATGAATAGATAAATAAAATGTGTATGCACAAAATGCAGTATTACTTGGCAATAATTAATGAAAGGGGTTCTTTTTAGTATTTTTTTAAACAAATTTATTTATTTTTATTTATTTATGTTTGGCTGTGTTGGGTCTTTGTTGCTGTTGCGTGGGCTTGGGTCCCACGTGGGTAATGCACACGGTGGGTATGGGCGTTTGGAGAATCGAGTTCACTGAATCTTCAGCCGCTTGTATCTTCTTTCACTTATGATCCAGCAAGGATGATCTAAACGTTACAGAGTTGTTGCTTCACGGCTTGTCAAAACCTACCACCAATAAATGTTTGGTTCCTTAGTTTCCGACCCTTTTAGAAGGAATTCCGGCTGGAGCTCTGCGGCATTTCCTGTCTCTGTCAGTGCTTCATCTGCACTGTTTTTCCGAATCGTCATGTTTTTTTGTTTTTTTTTTTTAATGTATACCATTTTCAAAGTCTTTATTGAATTTGTTACAATATTGCTTCTGTTTTATGTTTTGGTTTTTTGGCCGTGAGGCATATGGGATCTTAGTTCCCCGACCCGGGATCGAACCTGCAACCCCAGCATTGGAAGGTGAAGTCTTAACCACTGGACCACCAGGGAAGTCCCGCAAATCATCATGTTTTTGACAGTGGTTTTACCCAAAGCGTACAGTGCTCAGAATGAAGATAAGATGGGGTCTTTGCAAAGCATGATAAATAAATTGCTATTCTTCTTTCAGGTCGGAGTTCAAGTTTTCACCAAGAGACCTGTGGACGAACAGCAGAGTAGATTTAACCCAGATGATATCATCAGTTGCCTTAAGAAATACCCACAAGCCCTGGTCAAGTACCTAGAACATCTGGTCATGGACAGGAGACTGCAGGTGAGGCCCCAGAGCGCAGGCTGAGTTGCGTGGGCTGCGGTGGCATCACCGGGACCTGAACTTGGCCCATGGGTCTAACGTAATGTCTCGTGTTCCCGGCACTCAGTCTGTACGCGTGGGAGGTCAGGGAGGGAGCCGGATGTTCGTGAAAGAGACCGGTGGCCTAAGTAGCTTTTTTTCTCACCTTCCATCTCTTGTCCCCTCCGCTTATATTTTCTTCTCTTTTCCTTCCTTGTTATTCTTTTTTTTTTAGAGTTTTTTTTTCCTTGTTGTTATTCTTAAAGGAAATGAGGAAAGCTGTCCCCTTTTGGAGAATACCTGAATCCCGTGGCCCTTACTTCTCAAAATGAGATATTTTCCCATAGATTTTAGATTCAGCTCCTCTGTGTTGTGGTTTCTGAAAACTCTTGCCCAATACACGTGTTCTGTGGTTGTCCTGTAGCCCCCGCTCACCTTGCACGTCCAGTCTCAGGCACCTGCTGGCTGGTTGGTTAGGGGGTGTTCTCTGGGCTCCCCTAGCAACTGCTGTCTGTCTGCTTGTCCTCCTGTCCTGTAGAAGGAGGGGTACCACACGCACTTAGCCGTCCTCTACCTGGACGAGGTGCTGCAGCAGAGGCCCAGCGCCAGTGGCAAGGATGCAGAAGTGACCGAGACGCAGGCGAAGCTACGACGCCTGCTCCAGCAATCCGATTTGTACCAAGTCCACTTTCTGCTGGGTGAGTGCATCTCTCTGCATAAACGTCACTGGCGGGGGTGGGGGGTGGGGGCAGGGACGGAGGTCTCTGTTCGGGGGCAGGGGGTGGGTTGTGAGCCTCTGTGGCACAAAGTCAGCCTCCTGGAGGGCAGGCGAGCCCCCTCGTCCGTCCTCCACCCTCTGGAAACGGATAGGGCCCCTTAGCTGATGACACGCAGGCTGCCCTGGGCGTTGGGAGGTCTGCATGTCTGCTGAGACAAGCTGCTTTGAACTTGCTTATTCGGCTTGGAAGCCCTCAGGTCAGTTCCTTCTGAGGCTCCAGCTCTGATCACGGCTTGGAGGGTGGTACTGCCCCCAGCACCCCACTCGGCTGCCCCAGGCTTGGAGGAAGGCGGGGGTCCTGGAGGGCGTCTGGTTTTCATTTCCTCCAGGGCAGAAACCACGGTGTCCATGTTGTGTACGAGCCTCCGAGCAGCACCTGGCAGACTGAACTTGCCTCTTGCGCTATCGGGCACCGTGGAATTTCCGGGTTGTCCTTACTGGGTTAATACCTTTCTCTTTAGCAGCGTTTAACACCGCTCTCTGACCATTAACTACACCCATTCTCACTGTTCGCGGTAGTTGTGTCCTGTAGAGTCTCCACACTGAGTTCTCGGACACGGAGCCGTCGTACCTGGAGGGATGCAGGTCAGGCTCCTGAGAGCCTCTGGTCACATCATTTTCACCAACCGATCAATATGGCACCTTCTTTATGTGTGTTTCTGCTTAAAGACACCTTATTTAACGTATGTTGTTGATTCAATGACACTGAGCTCGTGGCCAGCAGCACATGACTCAGGCCTGAATGATGCTCGTGTGACACATGTAGTTTGTCCTAAGGCACATGGCAGCCCTCCTGGGAGGCTACGTGGACACCCCTAAACTCTGGGTGTCAAGGCAGCCTGGGTGGCAGAGCTCAGGGGCGTCCAGGCAGCCCAGGTGGCAGAGTTCAGGGGCGTCCAGGCAGCCTGGGTGGCAGAGCTCAGGGGCGTCCAGGCAGCCCAGGTGGCAGAGCTCAGGGCCGTCCACGCAGCCCGGGTGGCAGAGTTCAGGGGCGTCCAGGCAGCCCGGGTGGCAGAGTTCAGGGGCGTCCAGGCAGCCCGGGTGGCAGAGTTCAGGGGCGTCCAGGCAGCCTGGTGGCAGAGCTCAGGGGCGTCCAGGCAGCCGGACTTGCTCTGCCCGTTCTTAAGCGCGTGGCTCATTCAGTTGTGGCATTGGATTGGCACCGCCTGGCGCGGGCCCTGCCGTTTCTAACCAGCAGGTCCCACCTCACAGACAGGATCCGGGGCGCCGGGCTCCCCATGGAGAGCGCCATCCTGCTCGGGAAGCTGGAGCAGCACGAGGAGGCCCTGCGCATCCTGGTCCACGAGCTGGCCGACTTCCCGGCAGCGGAGGGCTACTGCCTGTGGCGCTCCGAGGGCCGGGCCCCGCCCTACCGCCAGCGGCTCTTCCAGCTGCTGCTGGCCATCTACCTGGGCCCCGGCCCCTCTGCGCCCGAGCTGGCCGTGGCCGCCGTGGACCTCCTGAACCGCCGTGCCACCGAGTTCGACGCGGCCCAGGTCCTGCAGCTGCTGCCGGGCACGTGGTCGGTGCAGCTGCTCTGCCCGTTCCTGACGGGGGCTGTGAGGGACAGCGTCCATGCCCGGAGGACCACTCAGGTGGCTATGGGCCTGGCCAAGTCCGAAAACTTGATCTACAAGTACGACAAGGTGAGAGCCCGGCCCTCTCGGGCGAGACGTGTGATTTGAGGTCGGTTTTCCCCGTGGAAAAACAGTCCTCGTCCGTTTCTTCTCTGTAACTTCAACACACGTGATTTCTTCACACAGACATAGGTGGGTGAGCCCAGGCGGGAGCCGGGCCGGCAGGTGTATGGTTGGGGCAGCTTCCCGCCCCTTTTAGACACTGATGGTCCGCAGAGCCGCGCTCCGGGCCCTGGTCCACGCTGCACGTCACGGTGTCACCATCCACACAGCGCTTCCGGGCACAATTGCGTCCCCGTCACAGAAGGGGGGCAGGGGCACCAGGAGGTGACACAGGACACAGGATCCCGGCTGTGGACTGCAGGCCGATTCAGAGCTGCACGTTCCGGGTCCCCATCTCTGTCCCCTGGGCTTGCTGTGACTAATAGTAACAAATCCCACAGGCGGGGGCTCAGACGACACGCATCCTGTCCTCACCGTCGGGGGGCCGGGAGCCCGAGATCCAGGCGCCCCGACAGATTCGGGGCCCAGTGAGGCCCCCTTCTCGCTGAGCTCACGGGGCCGGGAGCCAGCGCTGGTCTCTTCCCCCTCCGTAAGGGCCCTGAGGCTGTCCTGGGGGCCCACCTCCAAACACCATCCCACGGGGTGTCAGGGCCTCGACGTTTGGTGAGAGTTACAGGCATTCAGTCCATAACATCCCCAAGCTTATCCAGAGGAGGCTTCTCTCTGGTGAGGCCCAGACGCCCCGCAGCCAGGAACCTGTCCTTCCAGAGCAGGAATCCGCCGTGTTCCTCCCGCTGGGAAGCCTTCATTGACTCCCCAGTGGAGAAGCCGAGGCCGGCAAAATTCAGCCTCCCTCCTCTGGCCTGTCCCTGCCCGGCCCCGGGTGCTCAGACCCTCCCGATGGACTTGCCGTTTCGTATGTACGGCCTTAGAACCCACCGTCTCCTCTGCCTGAGACGGCTCACCTCTTCCTTTTGCGCCTGGTGAACGCCTACTCGAAACCCCGCCTCAGTCTTTCCTTTGTGAAACCTTCCCATCCCTTGAAGCAGACGGGTGCCCCGTGTGCCGACTCACGTGCTGCGTCTGTAGCTGTCCCCTTCCCTGTTAGGCTTTGGGTTCTCTGAGGGCAGGAACTTCCTTTACTTACCTCAGTATTCCTGAGCCAACCTGGCATCTTGAAGGCATTGAATGTTTGCTGAATGACTAAAGAAACTAATGAGTAGGGTGAATTCACTAAGCCGTCACCCTGTCCTGCCACTAGGCTGACTTGCTGGGCTGATTCACGCAAATTGTGCAGAAAGGCTTTTAGCTTGCAGAACTCAAGTCCTGTTTAATCAGACAAGAAATAATAAAGTTTTGTTAGTTTTGTTAGTTAACATTTGAAGAAAGGAAATGACGTTTCCTGGGGCCAGTCGGGAACGTGCCATGGATCAACCCCATGGGTTTGACCCAGTCTCTTATTTGGGCCTTAACGTTTCTTGTCTGCAAACGAGGGGAGCAGGGAATTAGATAGCTTTCATGGTCTTGTCAGCTCTAACGCCCCGTGATTCTGTAATAGGCCTTGCTTGAATAGATCAGAGCTCAGAGAATGTCTGAAAGATCTTGGTGAGAAATTCCTCCGCCAGACAAGCAGCAATTGCTTTTGTGAAATAAGGCAGTTTTGTAGCTTTTTGGACTTTTCCAGTTCCGGAGGGTGTTTTTGTTTATTTTCACCGCTGATACTGTTTCGAGAAATTGATCTTAAAGCCCTCCTCACCAGTGATGGTAGCAACCCCCGGGGTGATGCGTGTCAGCTCTGAAGACCGGTGTCACTTATGTCACAGGCGTCCCTGTCTTTGTTTCTTTTTGCAGATGAAGCTGAAAGGAAGCTCAGTTCGGCTCTCGGACAAAAGACTTTGCCAGATGTGCCGAAACCCCTTTTGCGAGCCCGTGTTTGTTAGGTATCCCAACGGTGGTCTCGTCCACACCCACTGTGCGGCCAGCAGGCACACGAACCCCAGCTCCCCCAGCCCCGGGGCTCGGACTTGAAGAGGCTGGGCCGAGGGCTCCTTCCCAAGCCGGCCGGGTGCACAGAGTAGGCGGCCGCATCAGCCGCCATCTGGTGCCGGGGGGCTTCAGTCGTGGGAAATGGGATGCGGCCGACCCCCTGCATCGGATGGAAATGGATAATCCCCGAAATAGAGACAGGCCAGATTCACCCGTCCAGGGACATCGCCACCCAAAACAGATGTCTGCTCTGAAAGGAAATGAGCCTTCCTGTGCCACCCGGACAAACCAGACCCCGCACCCCGAGCCCCGATCTGTAGACACGTATTTGCACTGGAAACGCTTGCTCCGGTGGCACGGAGGGGACCGCGTCCTGGTGGGCGAGCGGCCAGGGCGCAGAGCTCTCCATCCTCACCGCCTGGCCACCGGCCACCCTGCGGGCTCTGCCTTTGCCCTGAGGGACAGCTGACCTCAGGGAGGTATCCCATCTGGCTTGCAGCCCCTAAAAGGTCTGCCTGGGTACCCAGGCCCTCCCTTTGGGGTAGATTCATCCGCTTCTGTCTGCCTCGCAAGTGAAGGCTCCGAGAAGCTGTGACGCGCCGGAACGAGCTGCTCGCGGGTCTGGAGCCGACGGTGGGGCCAGGAGCACACGGCGCATCGCCCGCCGGTTTGTAACTCCGTGATTAACATGTTCGATTAGAACTTTTAATTTGGCGTTATATCCTCGTGGTGATTCTTCTCTCTTTTGGAAATTCACCTCCGTCATGTTCATTCGGGACGTTTTTCTTTGCACCACCCTCCGCCCCATTGATTCCTCGAGAAATTAAAAGGGAAAGGTCGTGAGCACAAGCTGAGCGTGTTTTCCGGGGAGGCTGGTGGTCACCTCCACGCTGGCCAGGGCGGGCCGTGGGTGACGGCTGCCCTGCGCGACGGGGATGTCACCCCTCCCAAGGGAGCGCCGCCCCCAGAGGAAGTCCAGGCGGGCTGCCTTACCTCTAGCACTTTACACGCCTGCCCTGCGGCTTCCTGGACACACAGGACAGACACCTCCCCACATCACAGACCCCGCGTCCATTCCGCGTCTCTGTCCAGCATCGTGGAGAAGCTGACACTGTTGTTACTTCACTGCCCTCTTCTGAATTTCTTCTTGGTGATTATCGACTTTATCGGGGACTAAGAAGAAAGATGCCGTGACGCCTGGCAAACGTGCATCAGCTCGTGCGTGTGACGAGGGGACCCCGGGATCCGGCCCCTCTCCTTCAGCCCAGCCCTTAACAGACAGGGTGGAGAGCTCATCCTCCCTTCTGTGAAGACGCTTTCTGTACTGATCACGGTCACTGTTCTCTTTCCTCTTGTGATTCCAGGGGGTCCAGAAAACAAAGGCATCTGTGCGCTCTTCCCTACTGTGTCTCGATTTCTAAAGAATAAATGATGAAGAAATTCTTGCAGCTCAGCCGTGTGCTGTGTAAGCTGGTGTGAATGAAAGCCCAGTCATGAGTCCTACCCTGCGGATGGCTGTGAAGGAACGGCCATGTCACTGGGGACGTTCCCATTACGACTCGTGAGTTTGGGGTTATCCCTCAGAGAACAAGTGACTAGGACACGGAAAACTGCACCTTTAAAAGCACTGTTTCTCTCCACGAGATGGGTACAGTCCTGGAAGAGCCTTCTGATGGTTCCTTTCTCACTTGGGGGCACTGGTCTCTCTCTGCTCTGAACATTGATCAATATTTTGAAATGTTTGTTATCCTTTAGAATGATGGGAACTGAAGTTAAGCAGTTTCTATCTCTACTCTAGAATCCTCTAATGCAGCAGAATTCTCTGACCCTGTGCAGAATTGTTAAAAACCTTGCCTTTCTCTAACTCCCACAAGGCCGTTTTCTCAAATCATATTTTTTAAAGAAGTACATGGTTCTTTCTAAAGACCTGCTGTCTTGTGATTGTGCCATTGGATAGAGGAATTAGAGCCATCACTTGGCCCTTGTCCCCCTGGGTCGGTTCGATGTCACCATCCTAGTTAAAATAGCATGAACTGGACTCAGCTGACGTTAGTATTCTCTGGGCAGGACTCTTCAATTTCACGAGCTGGTTATCTGCTGTCGCTTATCAGGTATCCATGTGGGAGTGGCACATGGGCTATGGAGTCTTGAGCCCACGCGCAGGGCCGGAAGGCCCGGGCCTGAGCCCCGGATGTGCTTGTGGTGGGGCTCCAAGGGCCCTGGGTACCACCCTTGAGTCACTGCCTGTCACACAGCCAGGGTAACCTGGGCTTCCCCCTCGCCCACCTACGGAAACCTGGTCCTTTCAACTTTACCCTTTGCCCCTGGTTGGATCCCAAATACACAAGATGTACAAATGTAAACTTGTTGATTTTATTAAAATTCTTTTGATTCTTTGTCCCTCCTGTAATTGTTTTTTAAATAAACGTTGTCTCGGTGACGTGATGGTTTCCGCTCGCGTGGCGCCTAATAGCCCAAGCGGCCATAGAACTTAGTCGTCTGTCCTGGTGGTGCCTTCCAGCTCCTGCAAAAGCACTTGCATTGGTCGTTCCTCAAATCCTTTGGTGTTGCTTCACTACATTTTAAACAATGCACTTTTTAAAAAAAAATTTTATTTATTTTTTGCGGTGCGCGGGCCTCTCACTGCTGCGGCCTCTCCCGTTGCGGAGCACAGGCTCCGGACGCGCAGGCTCAGCGGCCATGGCTCGCGGGCCCAGCCGCTCCGCGGCATGTGGGATCTTCCCGGACCGGGGCACGAACCCGCGTCCCCTGCATCGGCAGGCGGACTCCCAACCACTGCGCCACCAGGGAAGCCCCTCTCTGCAGCTTTTTGCAGCCGGGGAAGGGAAACAAATAGTTATAATGCAGCCTGCAATCCAGAGTCCTGAATTAGTGCAACAAGACGCGTGGTGAGAAGGAATTAGAAAGCAACACACACAACCCGCAGGCCACGTGTGACTTGGGAAGTAAAACGCTGTCACTAGGGTCTCACTGGGCTCTGGCACCCTCTGCTGTGGCCCTGGCAGGCCACCTCCCTTCGGCCGTGGTGTCACCCATAGCCTGGAGGTGGTGGCTGAGGGCCCTCTGGGTGGCTGAGGGCCCTCTGGGTGTTAGGCCTTAGTCTCAGGACAAAGCAGCGGGATGGGCCAGCCTGGGATACCAAATGCTGCTCTCTGGGACCTCGGGTCTCGGAACGCACGGGAACTCCTCTGCAGCGGCCCCGCGGACGTGTCTGAGCGCCCGGGGCAACAGCTGCAGGAATCTCATTGCGTTGCTGCAATCAGCAAGAAGGTCCCTGTGTGCAGCCCACACCCCTGGCTCCGGAGCTGGTCTGCGGCTGCCCTCTTCTTTTCTCTTCTTTCTTTATAATTGATTTTTATTGGCGTAGAGTTGCATTACACTGCGGTGTTAGTTTCTGCTGTGCAGCAAAGTGAATCAGCTCGACGTATACATATATCCCCTCTTTTGGATTGCCTTCCCATTCAGGTCACCACAGAGCACTGAGCGGAGTTCCCTGTGGTTTTTGAACCTCTCTTTACACAAACCTCTAACATCTTTCAGGGAGGGAAGGAGATATGCCCGTCCCCAGAGCCCTGGTCCAGCCCCTGCTTAGGTGGTCGGTCCTGCTATCATGGCTCGGTTCCTGCCTTCAGGTAGGTCACATAGCGTGTGCGTGTGTGTGTGTGTGTGTGTGTGTGTGTGCCTGCGTGTATGTGCAAGCATGTGGATGTGTGTGCGCGTGCATATGTGTGTGTGCATGGGCGTGTGGGGGGTCTGGGATGGTGAGGACTGCAGTTCACCACCTCTTCCAACATGCTAATCAGGGAAGCAGGGAGTTAGACCAGCCCGTTTCCTCCCGTCTGGCTTCTTTGTCTGCTGGGAGGAGTCTGGTGCTGTTCCCACACCTGCACTCAGACCTGTGTGGCGGGTCACCTGCAGCAAGGGTTCCCTAACTGCAGGTGGGCAGCTGGCTGTCCCGGCACGTGGCACATGTGAGCCCCCGTAACCAAGCATCCCCTCTGCTCCTCTGACCGTAATTGCATGCAGCGCGTGTTGGCAACGTGCAGGGGCTGTGCCACCCTCCTGTTTGTGCTTGGTGTAATTTCCTGGTGTAATTTCCAGGTATCTGGTGTTTGTACAAATACTAGAAAATACACTGCTTTGTAGCAGCTGACAGAGAAGCTCAGCCATTCCCAACCCGCCTCCGTGCCAGGGGCACACCCACCGGGCCAGGAGCTGAGGGGCTAAGAGACTCACCTTACCAAGAGCTGTACGCAAGGTGCTAAGGGGGCGGTTTTCCTTTTTCAATCCATGCATTCATTTATTCATATATTCATTCATTCATTCCACAAGTATATAGTGTAAGATGCTCCGTACCAGACATCGTGCTCCGTTCTGCAGAAAAACTGGTGAGAGACACATCTGGTCTCAGCCCTGCTGGAGGTAATGACAGCCCTGGGGGACAAATGCCGGAGGATGCAGTGCCGGTGGACCAGATGCACGGAGTTGGAGGGAGAGTGCTGCACTGAGGGTGGGGGCGTGAGCGGACTTATGGCCCCGTGGGGATGGAGAGAAAGAGGATCTGATGACTCTGCAGCCCGGGAAGGCGGCAGGGGACAGTGACAGATGAGGCTGGGGGCCGAGGCTTCATCCCAGTTCTGGGCGGAAGAGAAACACGGGTGTCTGTGCTGTAGAGAGACCAGCAGTCCCCCCGCCAGGGGCAGCCTCAGCCAGCGTGTCCATCTGGTATTTGGTCCATTCATCTTGGTCTTTACATGGTTTTTATTTATACGGGAAAGGAGTCCCGCCCCCCAAAAAAGAAACAGAATGTTGTGGCCAGTTTATTTGGAGAGTCCCTTGTATTAAAATATAGTACATGGAGGGCTTCTCTGGTGGCGCAGTGGTTAAGAATCCGCCTGCCAATGCAGGGGACACGGGTTCGAGCCCTGGTCTAGGAAGATCCCACATGTCACAGAGCAACTAAGCCCATGCGCCACAACTACTGAGCCTGCGCTCTAGAACCCCGCGAGCCACAACTACTGAGTCTGCGCGCCACAACTACTGAAACCCACACGCCTAGAGCCTGTGCTCCACAACAAGAGAAGCCACCGCAATGAGAAGCCCGCGCACTGCAACGAAGAGTAGCCCCCGCTCGCCATTAGAGAAAGCCCGCCTGCAGCAATGGAGATCCAATGCAGCCAAAAGTAAGGTAAATTAATAAATAAATAAATAAATAAATAAAATTTTTAAAAAAATTTTAAAAATAAAATATAGTACATGGATAAAAAATTGGAGGTATAGTAAGGCCAACAGATCAGGAGACAATTGCCACTGAAAAGATAGTTTTTATACTTACGGATCCCGGATACCCTCCTCACAGGGGAGGGGGCACACCAGCCACATGGGGAAGCACCAGGGCCAGGCAGGAGGCACAGGGCGGGTCGGGGAACGTGGGCAGGAGCCTTTATTGTGGTTTCCAAGGGAAGGAAGGGGTGAGGCAGCTGGGCAGGCTTGGGGCTGGCGAGTTGGAATGATTTCCGTGGGCTCTGGGCCCAGGGGCTGTCCCTGGCTGTCTGGCCCTGGCCCTGGGGCATTGGAGCAGGTGGATAGCAGCTCGGGGTGTGAGCTCTCACAGAGGAGGCGGTGGGGTGTGGGCGCTGCTTGGGCTGCTTTGTATTTGGAGGGGCGCTCGCAGGCGAATTGTTCAGTGTCTCCAGGAGCCAGCCAGTCCTGGGAGCAACCTCTCCAGGGTCAGCCAGGGCCCGGATGTCAAAGCATCAGAATACAGAAAATCAAAGATGTGGTTAATACAGATTTTCGATTAAACCACTGGGGTGGCCACATTGTACTCTCCTTCCCAGGACAGAGAATTGAACGTGACAAGTTTAACGTACTTCTAACAGCAAGATAGCAAAGGCTGCCCAGAGTAGCACAGGATGAGGAACAGGAAAGAGGATGGTCTGGAAACCCTTCCCAGGCCCCGCCTACCAGACGTGTGTTGTGGTCAAAGGGTTTCTCGAGCCTGAGTGACTCAAGTTGGCTTATACTTGCCGTGAATAAGACTTTCAACCCAAATTGGTTTCTGGAGAGATGTAAGATGCCTTTAATAGTTGTTTCTCTGTATAGCTACTGTATAGCACAGGGAACGATACTCAATATTTTGTAATAACCTATAAGGGAAGGGAATCCAAAGAAGAACGTATAATATATATATAGTCTGAATATAACTGAATCGCTGTGCTGTACACCTGAAACTAACATGATATTGTAAATCAACTGTACTTCAATTTAAAAAAAGGAAAACATTAAAATGTAGTTGTTTCTCATGCTTTTCCGTATATAATTAGTGAATATATATTAATTGGCCGAAGCCTTTGCAGCACTGTCAAGCTCTTGTATTATTAATGTCTCCTCCGTCACACGCCTGTGGGCTTTCTCTCCTGGGCTCCTTCATGTCCCAATTCAGAATCCAACCTTGGCCCAGCCTGTTGGCAGATGACCCATTGGTGGCTGCTGAGAAGAGCTTCACAACCTACCTTAAGAGTTTCCCAAGTTTTTGGTAACTCTCAAGCACAGCTGGTTAGAGAATAAATTGTCATGACCTTTCCAAAAAAACCAATTTTATTATGGCATCAAAAGCCACCAATTCCACTTTCATAAGTTTATTTTAGGAAAATAATCAGCAGCTAGGTAGGAAGATTTATGTCAGGGATACTCATTATAGGATTTTTTTTTTCAATAGTGGAAAACAGAAAAAAACAAAACCAAACAGGGAGTACTTAAGTAACTTAGCTGCTGGTGCAGCCACATAACGGGTGACTTCCAGCCAGCAGAGATCACTTCAAAACATGAAAATAAAATCTACCAAAACACTAAGCTAAGTTGTGGGATAGTATGATCTAAATTTTGCAAAAGAAAGACACATTTTTATATGTAAGTTTAAAAAACTAGAATATCTTTAATTTTCTTTATGCGTTTGGGTAAAAACAAAGTTTTCACTTCTACAAGGAGCAAATTACCTCTATAATAAAAAATAATCAGTAGATATGATTTTTAAAACTTGTCTAAGACTAGGGAACATTTATTCCTAAGGATGGAAAGTACTCCATTCTCTTACAGAATCTAAATCTAAACTTTAAGGTATAGCATCACCTCATGTCTAGTTAGGAACTTACCCATATCTGCTTATTGCATCACTTGAGAAGGAAAGGTTCGAGGAAAACAGAGCAGGGGGCCGGGGAGTGAAGAGGATCTGTAGGTTCACACGAAGGTACAAGGGAGATTTAGACTCTGGGGACAAAAACCTGGTGGAACCTCACACCTTGGAGACCGTCCGAGCGGATGCCTCTCGGTGGTCCCAGGGCTCCCCGCCAGGGAAAGCAGTTCCTAGCAGCCTGGACTGCCTGCTTCCTGAGAGGGCCGGCAAATCCCGTGACAATCAGAGCCCTGGGGAGACAGAGCCTCCTGCTTGCCACAGTGTTTCTCCCTTCACGCTTTGAAAGCAAATTACGCTTTGCACTTTTCCGTATGCATTTATAAAGTTATTCAGTCCTGTTTGTCTTTTATGGTGAGGTGAGCGACCCTTCCTTCATGGTTTAATAAAACATCCGAAGTCTTCGTGACACCACAGCAAAGCACGGCAAGGAGGGGAGACGGCAGCAGCATTTCAATGAGGGAGGAAATGAGAAATGAGTCCCCAAAGGACACTTAATAAGGAACAGCAAACCTGTCTTTTCAAAAATGCTTCTGGAAATGAGCTTGGCTGTTTTTTCCGGCTGGATGGTTGGCAAAGGGGCAGCAGCTGCCAGAGGCAGCAGGAGAGAGCGCTGGGGAGCTGGAACACGCAGATCCATGCAAGGGACCGGCCTTATTACCCCGGCCTTGGGGATGGTCAGACGCTTACCTGGACACCTCCAGGCTGAGCTGGCGGATCAGCACCCTCGGATTCCTGGTTGCAGAAGGTAACGTTCTGGTGACACCTGTGTGTTTCTCATACAGGTGAGTTCTTTCTGTTCCTATCAGACTAAGTAGGGAAAACCCTCTGTGCTGCAGCCCCTCCCTCCCTCTCCTATTCTTAGATCACCTCGCCCCCGGCTCCTCCAGGAGGAAAGGGCAGAGGGCGGAAGGTAAACCAAGGCTGTCTGCTACAGTGCCCTCGCCCGCCCGCCCCACCATGCTATTGTGTTCCAACATCCTTTTATTCTTATGCAATCCAGATGTAACCACCCCTAGGGTCCCCAGCCCTGTTTTCTTGAGCTGCTCAGTCGCCATGGCCTGGCCCCGGCCCCCCCCCCCCCGCAGGTCCACCTTGCCATCAGCAAACGGTCTGCACCTTCCACTAGCTTTGGAAGCTATTGGAAGTATACTCTTTCCTTTAACATAATCAAATTCTTGGCAGACTCGGTCTCAATCGCTGTTGATTGTGGTTTTAAATTATAAGTTTTTTACCTTGGCAAAAGTCATCTCATTGTGGCTGCAAATTTTCAAACACCTTTTGTGCCTAAAAGGTTAAACGTGGCGACTCTCTTCTCAGCCCAGTCATCCAGGCATATGCAATTTCTGTGTCTGGACGCACATCCCCAGGCGCTGGGGGCTAGAGGTAAAGAGAGGGGCACCATCTTGGGTTGACTGTGTTTATTTTACATTGAGAAGAGGCTCAGTTATGAGATTTGTGCTTAGGACTTAAGAATGTATGTGTGTGCTAAGATCGCTCGTTTTTCAAAATCGTGCAGTCTCGGGAGAGACTGCTGGGAGTCCCCCAACTCCTCCTCTCCTGTGCTGACAGAGCCTTGACTGGACACGTGGGCACCTGACTAGGGACTCAGTCTCCCAGCCTCCTTTGCAGCCGGCGTGATCATGTGACTCACCCCCCAGCCTCCTTTGCAGCCGGCGTGATCATGTGACTCACCCCCCAGCCTCCTTTGCAGCCGGCGTGATCATGTGACTGGGCTCTGGACCAGGGAAGACCAGGGAAGACCAGGGGGGCGTGGATGTGTCTGCACACTTTCGCCCCCCGAGGAGCCAGGACACAGACCTGGCTGCGGCCTGCGCTGACCACAGAGATGAGGACGGTGCCCCAGGGACAGTGCACCCTGAGATGGGTGGAGCCTGAGTCCCGAACAACCCGGTGGGTAGGGAGCCCCCCTCACAGCTGGACTTCCGTGAGAGTGGGCGGGGTTATTTTTTAAAGTTAGGGCTGGGGGGTCGGGTACAGCAGCTCTGCCTATTTCCCCTGGCCCACTGCCTCCCTCCCGCCTGCATCCCTGCATTCCCGGTTCCGCCACCCAGCTGTCTGCGGACCTTAGAACCACGGGGAACAGTGGGGTGGGAGTAGGGGGGCGCACCCACCCATCCCTTCCCCTAGCAGCCCACGGAGGCTGACTCACAGCCCTGGGAGCATTCTGAGCGGAATGAAGTGGTCATTTCAGGCCATCGAGTCCATGCTCCTGGCTTCAGTAGCTGTTGTGTTCTTGTCAGCCGACGCTAAAATCTTACAAGCACATGAAGACAAGGAAAGGACAGGACAGCCAGTTTCTGAAACACATTTTTACCCTTGCCCCAGGCGGACAAAGCTGGGACGTAAGCAGGTTGACAACACGACCCTAGTGATTACTGCTCCGGTATATCCGGCCCAGGCGTGGGACTAGATCCTCATATGCATTATGTCATGTGTTCCTCTCGGGGGCCTCGGGCTGGGAGTGTCTTCCTCATTTAGGAGGCCAGGAAGCTGGACACGGAATCACTAGCAGGAGGTAAGGCTGCCGACTGTGTGAGCAAGGGGAACATAGCAACGTCGGAAAAACTTAATGTGGCAGAGTTTTAGTCCCCAAAAAGCATGTACTGTAAACCATGTCAGGGGAAACTACGCCAGGGCTCAGAGTAGCCAAGTAGGAATTGATCTAGATTTTGCTTTTCATCTTGGTTGTCAGAATGGCCTAGAGAACCTTTGCCTTTATTTCACACCAACAGCAGGGGGCCAAGGTTCATGATGACAAAGTAGTGGATTTTCCTGGGTGGTGAGAATTAGGATGACACTTCTGAGACTTACTGAGTCTCGTTTTCTGAGGCAAGGCTCTCCCACGGGCCGTCACCACCACAGTCACTGCCCAGGACCCCACAGGAACAACTCAGCACCCAGGGTTTGGGGGAAGTCCAGGGCCAGAGAGAAGATGAAAACATAATACAGAGAAGCAGTGGTCGCCCTGCAGGCATCAGGGAAGGAGACAAGGACTTGCTATTTCTGTAGTATTTTAAGAAGTTCCTTGAAGGCCTAGCGAGGCTGAAGAGAATCAGGAAGTCGGCAGAGTGAAAGTCAGAGGTGAAGCTAACTGTCTGGAATTATCTAGCAGGGTGGGGAGCTTTTAAAAATGTGGGCGCCTTGCTGTGACCCTCCCACTGCCCAATCTCCCGTTGTCATCAGTAATGCCCTTTAGTCATTGCAGCTCAGCTAGTGGCTTACAGGTTCTGGACTAGACTTCCCGAAGTGGGTGTATCTTAGGAGGTGTCCGGCCCCAGATTCTTGGTGTACTAGTCGTGGCTCTGGCGCTAATTTTGGCAAGAAACACAGTTTTATACACCGAAAGAGCAATAATACTTTACTTAAAATATATACAAAATTATTACTTTGAAACATATATATTACTATCCAACACACATCAAATAACACTGATTGATGTAAATTTTGGTACCTTCATTCGTTCAGTTTTGTGATTTCTCCTTTACACGAGGCTCCTGTAGAACGTTCTCTTAAATGCCCACCGGAGGGGAGGCGCCCAGAGGCCTCGTCCCCGTGGTGGTCTGGCTGTGCTCTTGGACACCCCTGAGGCTGTGCAACTCTGCCTCGCGGCGGGCACTCGGGACACAGAAGTGAGGGGACCCACCTCGATCAATCACATGCCACTGACGGTCTTCAGCCAATCTCTACGTCTCTCCTCTCTCCTCTCTTGTCTGTCTCCCTCTCCTCTCTCTCCTCTCTCTCTCTCCCCCTCACTCTAGGTATACAATGGTCTGGGGGGGTCTGGGCCTGGGTGTAAAAGGAGGGTGAAGTTGGTGAGAAAAAGTGCCAATTATTGGGGCTTCCCTGGTGGCGCAGTGGTTGGGAGTCCGCCTGCTGATGCAGGGGACATGGGTTCGTGTCCCGGTCCGGGAAGATCCCACATGCCATGGAGCGGATGGGCCCGTGAGCCATGGCCACTAAGCCTGCGCGTCCGGAGCCTGTGCTCCGCAACGGGAGAGGCCACAACAGTGAGAGGCCCGTGTGCCGCAAAAAAAAAAAACAAACAAAAAAACAAGTGCCAATTATTTTCGGAAAAGCCCTCGTCTGGACTTAGGTTAATGTGAGTTATGTTATCTTTCTTTTTTGCTTCTGTCACAGCAGGAAAGCATGGGAATGGGGAGCTGGTCTCTTCATACAACCTTGGAAAGGAAATGAGAAGAAAAACACAAAGGGGAGCGTCTGTGTTTGAGTTACGGTTATCCTGAGATAAATCAGACATGTGCCTTTGGGCCCAGACGGGCGTGACTCTCACCGTCCCCTACAGTGCCTTGCATGTCGTAGGCACTTAATAAATGCTCACTGCGTGGATGGATCTGGTGACTACAAGTGGAAAACACGCACATGGCAGGGATGTGGGAGACCCTCTAGGCCTGCTTCCTCGCTTGGCAGATGGGGAAACTGAGGCCCACAGAAGTGGGGGTGAAACGAGCAAGGTCATGTGACTAGTTCCTGATGGAGTTAGACTTAGAACCGTATTTTCTAAATTTCTCCTTAAATTTCCCAGTCTCTTCAGATCTGAAGCTGTAAGGAGAGCTCCGTGGACTCGACCATGTGCCCTGACCGCAGGAAAGTCACCTCCCCATCAGAAGCTCCCAGAGGTAAAGGGGGCCCTGGGTGTCGAGGCCGGGCGTACGGGACAAGCAGCAGGTCCCCTCTAGGCAGCTGCCCTCCTGGGACCCCAATCCTGCCTGGGCTGGGGGACCACGGTCCCGGGGAGGTGGCCCCGACAGCAGCGGCCAGACCCCTGCGGCCCTGAGTGAGGTAGAGGAACACAGAGGTCAGTGGGAGTGGGTCGTTGCGTCCCCGCCGCAGGTCCCGGGACGGGGTGAAGCGGCAGCCTCAGCGCGTCGAGAGGAACATGTAGACAGAGCCCCCGACCGCTTCTGGGGCTGAAAGCAAGTCGCTGCAGGTACTTGCTGAAAAGATGGATCACAGGAGAAGGAGTGCGGTTCCTGCTCACGGGGACAGACAGAGTGAGGACAGAGGGGTCCCGGGAACCAGAGGCGAGAGAGAGGGAAGGGGCAGGGGCTGCCACGGCAGGCAGGGAGGTGACAGGCCTCAGGGTGAGGGTCCAGTGGGCCGGTCCAGGGAGGAGGGTTGAGGATGTGCGCTGGGGTGGGCTTGTCATTTCCGCTGAGCTGCCCCCCGAACATTCTCTGGGCTTCAAGCCACCAAGGCCTCCCACGTGTCACACGGGGGCCGCTGAAAAGCCCAGGGGCTCCTCTGCTTCCCGCGTGACTTTGGTTTATAGAACGGACGATTCGGCCTCGTGCAAAACGCACATCTGAGGCCTGTGAAGAACCTGGCACGTTTGCACAACGTACGCCGTACACGCAGACGCCTCCGAAGAACGCTGGCGACAACACACGGACTGATGACCCAGCGGTGAACCACCTGGGTTTCTCGCGTCAGAACACGGCACCACGGCTGTCCGCGAGGCAGATCTTGAGAGAGCTCTTTAGACAGAGCTTTCCTCCTGCCCCGCAGCCAACCTCCCTCCTGCTCCCCTCGCCTCCCTAACGCTGGGACTCCTTCATCACCCACCCGCTTCCCCTTTTGTCGTGACGGCCGTCCAGTTTCCATCAGACCCGCAGGGAGAACAAAAATAATTCATCGTGCCAACCTGGGAGCCGCAGCTCACCCGGTAACAGTTGAGTCCCTTTGTGCTTAATTAAGAGGCCCCCCAAGTGCTGACTGCACGGGAGTCCCAGGAAGCCGCGCGAGGGGCAGGGGCTCACCGCCACCCCCTACACGGCGGACTGGTTTTCGGTGCACGCGTAGACGGTGCTCGGCTGGATTCGCCTCCGGATCCGCTCAGGCACTTTGGGGAGGGTCTGGAAGGTCTGGGGCAGCAGCTCCAGGCAGGCCTCGCGGAACTTCTTGATTCGCCAGCAGTAGACGATGGGGTTGAAGACGGACTTGAGGTAGCTGAGCCCCAGGATGCAAGAGCTGGTGGCGTAGAAGGAGGGGCCGCAGTAGAACCTCCGGCTGAACACGGACAGCAGGCTGTAGACGGAGTGCGGCAGCCAGCACAGCGAGAAGCCCACGAAGAGGATCAGGATGGTGGTGAAGGCCTTGGTTTTGAAGCTCAGGTCCAGGCTGACCTGCTGCTGCCGCTGCAGCCGCCGCAGGCCGGCGCGGGGCAGCCGCCGCAGGTCCAGGCTGTCCGACTGGTTGTGCACGCGCACGGCGTTCTTGCGCACCGTGTGCAGGATGCCCAGGTAGGAGCCGAGCATCACGGCGAAGGGCGCGAAGAAGGCGGCGCCCAGCAGCGCCAGCACGTAGGCGCGGCCGGCCGGCAGGTCGGTGTAGCCCAGCACGCACTGCGGCGCCCGCGCCGGCACCTCCACCAGCGGCCAGGCGGCCAGCGACGGGGCCGAGACGCAGAAGGACAGCGCCCAGGACGCGGCGATGATCACCTTGGCCCTGCGGGGGTTCAGCCTGTCCTGGCGCTGGACGATGATGAGGAAGCGGTCCACGCTGATGATGAGCAGGACAGCCACGCCCTCCAGGACGAAGAACCAGTAGAGCGCGGCCGAGAGCCGGCAGAAGGAGTCCCCGAAGCGCCAGCGGACGGTGACGAGGGTGGCGGCGGCGAAGGGCGCGCAGCACAGGGACAGCATGATGTCCGAGAAGGCCAGCGTGGCCAGCAGCAGGTTGATGGCGGAGCGCATGGCCGGCCTCTGGTACACGATGATGCAGACCACGGCGTTGCCGAGCAGCCCCACCACGCCCGTCAGCATCATGAGGACCGCCAGGGACACCCTGAGGGGCGCCGGCGGCGCGGGGGGCCCGGGCTCCGCCGCGTGGCTCCCACTGGGCAGCAGGTATTCGTAGGTCTCGATGGACGAGCGGTTACAGGCCATCGTGGAGGAAATCCTGGAGCCGGGGCAGCAGGGAGAGGAAGGGGCCTCAGCGCCTCGGGGGCGGCAGCCTCCTGTCTGCCGGCTGCATCTGCCTCCCGGCTGTCTTGGATCTGGAGGGCGCTGCAAAGGCTGGGAGGAGCCTCCCTCTTCGGGAGCAACTGGCGGGGATTTGCGATTCATCAATCACGGCCTCATCATCTCCGTGACAACCAACTGTGTCCGCAGCTTTCTCCTCGGACACGCTCTCAGCGGCCTGGGGCAAAGAAGCACGGAAGAGGACGGGGTTAGACCTTCCAAGCACGGGTTGAACAGAGCAGTGTTTGCCTTTTACAGGTATTTTAAACATCAGAGTGGCGGTGACTCACTCACTTCCCACGTGGGATAAGGCTTGGTCTTCACAAATACGCCGAGCCTTGTCACATCACCCGGGAAACCCGATTAGACCCACCTTGTGGGGGACCAGACTTTGTAATCAACATCTTCATAATCGGCATATATTTTATAACTTGAATTATAAACAGCCTGATCCAGTGAAGCTTCGGACAAGGCAACCCCCAGTAGAAAGCCAGCGCCATGAGGGCAGGGTCTTGTCTGTGTTGTTTGCTGTGTCCCCAGCGGAGAAGATGCTCAACAGAAATTCTGTGGAGTAAATAAATGGTAGTTATGCCGCTATTCGTTCTACGTGTGGACTCACATGCAGTTGTAAGAAAGAATCCAGCAAGATCCCATGTACCCTTCCCCCAGTTTCCCCTAATGGTAACACTTTGGATAACTAGTGCTGCTAGAATGTTACTTTTGGAAACACTGATGAAAAGGAGGACACTCTCCCCCTAGATAAACCCTTTTAAAGGGTGCTATTGGGGCTTCCCTGGTGGCCCAGTGGTTAAGAATCCGCCTGCCAATGCAGGCGATACAGGTTCGATCCCCGGTCTGGGAAGATCCCATGTGCCGCGGAGCAACTAAGCCCGTGCGCCATAACTACTGAGCCTGCGCTCTAGAGCCCGGGAGCCACAACTGCTGAGCCCGTGTGCCACATCTATTGAAGCCTGCGTTCTAGAGCCCGCAAGCCATAGCTACTGAGCCTGTGAGCCACGTCTACTGAAGCCCGCACGCCTAGAGCCCGTGCTCTGCAAAAAGAGAAGCCACCGCAATGAGACGCCCGTGCACCGCAACGAAGATCCAACACAGCCAAAAACTTTTTAAAAAAAGATGTTGTTCTCTTTCATTTCTTGTTTCTTTCATGGGTGTGGCAAGGATGGTGTTCTGTAGCTCAGTCCAAAGTCAGCTTGCTTGAGCAGGTGAAATCCACCACTTTCCCATCAGTGGGCGCCTCCGGAAGGCTGCTTAACCTCTGCTGGTGTGACCTCCTCGTCCGTAACATACAAATTCCATAGCTTCCCACTGACCGATGACTTGGCAGGCTGTCCACTTGAGGCTGAAGGAATGTCCTCGCAGAGACTGGGAGACGTCACTCCTTCTGGCATTCAGCATTGCTGGGGTTAGGCTGGAAGTGGATTTGGTTCTGTTCCTTCACAGGTGACAAGTTATGGCCTCTTGAAGGCTGGATATTTTCTTTTTGAAAAATGTTTACAAGGCAGTGTCTAGATATGAGTCTTTTCTTGTTTGCTGTGCTGGGTACTCAGTGGGCCTTTTAAACCCAAAGCCATGTGCCCCTCAACTCTGGGAAAGTTTCCTGTTTCACGTCTTTGCTAGTTTTCTCCCTTTTGATCTTTGTGGGGAATACTTAACAGGTAGATGCTGGACCTCATTGATTGGGCCCTAATTTTTCTTTTCTTTTCCCTTATTTTTTTTAAAAAAACTTATTTAAAAAATTTTCATTGAAATGTAGTTGATTTACAATGTTGTGTTTCCGTGTGTGTGTGTGTGTGTGTGTGTGTGTTTAATTTCTCTGCTTTGGACTCTTTTTTACACTGTGCTCTGAGGGGTTTTGACTTTATGTTTAGTCCTATTTAATTTCTGACTCTGGCAGTCATGTTTTTAAATCTCAGGGTGTTCCTATCTTCTGTGTCTTTTGTGCAGCTCTTCACTCGTTGAGGGATGTACGCTCGAAACTCTCCAGGTTACTAGGGGTGGTATTTTAAGTTCTCTTCATTTTTTTCTGAAGTTTTTCTGGTTCCTCTGGAGTCAGGGCCTCAGTTTCTCTTTTTTTTTTTTTTTTTTTTTTGTGGTACGTGGGCCTCTCACTGCTGTGGCCTCTCCCATTGCGGAGCACAGGCTCCGGACGCGCAGGCCCAGCGGCCATGGCTCACGGGCCCAGCCGCTCCGCGGCATGTGGGATCTTCCCGGACCGGGGCAGACTGCCCCCAGTGGCCCCCCTGCCCTGGGAACTGGGCAGGATGAGGACTCAAGGTCGCTAGCGTGAGGAGGACCAGCAGTCTTAAAGAGAAACTGAGGGGCTTCCCTGGTGGCGCAGTGGTTGAGAATCCGCCTGCTGATGCAGGGGATGTGGGTTCGAGCCTTGGTCTGGGAAGATCCCACATGCCGCGGAGCGGCTGGGCCCGTGAGCCATGGCCGCTGAACCTGCGCGTCCGGAGCCTGTGCTCCGCAACGGGAGAGGCCACAACAGTGAGAGGACCGCGTACCGCAAAAAAAAAAAAAGAAGAATGTTGCAGTAGAGAATGTAGGTGACTAGAGTGGCCATGGAACCAGGAGGCTGGGCAGGCAGCTTCGGGCTGCACCAGGCCCCCGGGAAAGTCCCACTAGCCATGGGGGGGATCACGTGGGCAGTGACCAGCTTGGGCTGGTGCAGGCAGTGCCCACCAGGAGCCAAAAGAACACATGTGACCAAGTGGAGATTCCTGCCGCAGGTGGTGGTCCAGGAACGAAAGCATTCGGAGACAGGAATGGTTTCTTCTTTCCTTTACCTTCTGCCAGAGACAAACTGTGTGAGCCAGGTGAGCATCAGACCTGTAGAAGCTTCCAGAGACACCTCAGCTGATGCTTCTCTTTTTTGGAAGCCCTCCTGCTTTCCACTTCCTCATGCCTACTTCTTCCTCTGTGCTGGCAAGAAGCATCTCTTTCCAACTTCCCTAGAGTTGTCCTTATCACAGAGATCTCAAGTTGAAGGGCAGGGGTGATGTAGGAATCTAGGAAGCCTCAGACCACTTAGTCTAAAGGCTCTGCGGGTGGCAATGTCTTGGTGATGTTAGCTCAGGTCCACAGCCCCTGGTGCTCCAGGCGTAGACCCTGCCTTCCGAGCATACCCGGAACGAGTTCATATCTGTGGTGGGAACAGTCATCCAGACTTGTGGAGGCTGAGCTGTATAATCAGAGATCTGGTGTGTTACTTTATAAGTGAGAAGTATCTCTCTGCAGACGACACATGCTTGTGTTAGCACGATACAATACTTCTGTGCCTCAGTTTTCCGATCTGTGAAATGGAGATAACTACACATCTACCCCCAGGGTTGTAAAAACACGTGCAAGACCTGGTACAAAGAAGGGCATTAGTAAATAATGAATCAACTAGTCGTTAATACATTAATCCACATCCCTCATTGTTTCAAGTTTATGGATTTCTGTCTCTTGGATTAAAGAACAAGAACCATGACAGGCATGCATACAGCCCTCATGGATTAAGTCCTTCTTGGAGCACAGAATAAGGGGTCACCGAGTAAAAGACACATCCCTGTGTGTCCATGTGTCTGTCAGTCCTGGCTGAACCCTTCACCTGCTCCCTTCTCTACGCTGTAAGAGCAGATCTTCCCTACAACATAATTACAGGGGGTGATTTCATGCTTAACCAAAGGAACAGATGGTGCAAGGAATTCTTTTTTTAATGTGTGTCTTGAGGTTGAATCAGATTAAAATTGTTTGGGCTTCTGGGCAGCAACTTGTCTCAGATATTTTAATTTAGCGTTTTGGTCACAGTCCTGTTGCTAATACCCAGATCAACAGCACTTTTCTTACCAAGAGCTCGGGCACAGTAAAGATCAAAGGGAGAGGTAACAGGCGAACAGGAAATGTTCCAGTACCTTCTTTAGTCTGACCCAGCATTACCGCCTCTCTGGCGATTTTCACTCGGAGGGGTGGGGTCATGATGGGAATTACAAGCCGAGGAAGAAGCGAGATGGGAACGGAACCATTTCAAGGTACTTACTGTAGCTCCCATGCCATCAATCCCACCTTGGAGCTGGGCGGTCGTGCAGGTGTTGAAGATAAATAAGCATCTTGAACTGAGGTTTAACAGGTCCGCTGACCGTGTGCTCAATGGACTGTGTCTACGCAAAGGATGGAGGGAGCTTTCGGCCGTGCGCAGGGAGGAAACACTGCCGTCTGTACACTGAACGGACCATGGCATCGCCTAAAGCTCCTGCAGCCACTCCTGGGGTCCTGCCGCTGCTCTGCGCGGAGAGCTGGCCCTGCCCACCATCCGCGTGTGCCGCTCAGATGCACCCACGAGCAGCTCACCTTCGCAAAAGTAGTGCCAGGTAGAGAGAGCCAAGACCCGAGGCCGGTCCCCGGTGCCGAGGCTCCGAAAGAGGGGCCCGACGTCGGTAGGATCAGAGCGGGAGTGAGCGCAGTTCCTTGTCCGTGATGCTGACGAGCAGAGAAAAGACAAACGGTGCCGCCACCGAGCCAACCAAGATGCGGCGCAGAGAACCCTTAGGCGAGGGCACACCTTCCGGTAGGTGAAGGCGCAGAGAACCCTTAGGTGAGGGCACACCTTCCGGTAGGTGAAGGGTGGAGGGTGAGGGAAGGTGTCTTTCCCTGCTCCGTAAGTATGACAGCTCTGCGGGGGACCACCTGGTGGTACCCTGGGGGGTTACCTGGGCCAGGGGCAGCCGCAGGATGCTGCGAGGCCCTGGGACCTGGCCAGCCTGCCTGCCTCCCTCCCTCCCTCCCTCCCTCCTTCCTTCCTTCCCCCCTCCCTCCTTCTCTCTCTCTCCCTCCCCTCCCATCCCCTACTTCTCTCTGTCTATCTCTGTGTGTGTGTCTGTCCGTCTCTCTCTTTTCTAGCTTTTAAAACTTTTTATGATGGTACATTGCAAACCTATAGAAAAGTAGAAAAATTAGTATAACAGAACCCCATTTGGCCAAGGTGTTTTTTTTTTATTTTGAGGTACACGGGCCTCTCACTGTTGTGGCCTCTCCCGTTGTGGAGCACAGGCTCCGGACGCACAGGCCCAGTGGCCATGGCTCACAGGCCCAGCCGCTCTGCGGCATGTGGGATCCTCCCGGACCAGGGCACAAACCTGCATCCCCTGCATCGTCAGGCGGACTCCCAACCACTGCGCCACCAGGGAAGCCCTTGGCCAAGGTTTTGAGATGTGTTTTTCCCATTTCCTTCCATTGAGGTGGGAGCAGCTCTGCACGTCCTTGTCACCAAACACCTCCTGTCTTGGCTTTTGTAAAAAAATTATTTATTATTTTTGGCTGTGTTGGGTCTTTGTTGCTGTGCACGGGCTTTCTCTAGTTGTGGTGAGCAGGGGCTACTCTTCTTGCGGAGCACAGGCTCTAGGTGTGCAGGCTTCAGTAGTTGTGGCATGCGGGTTTCAGTAGTTGTGGCTCACGGGCTCAGTAGTTGTGGCTCATGGTCTCAGTAGCTGTGGCTCACAGGCTCTAGAGCGAAGGCTCAGTAGCTGTGGCGCATGGACTTAGTTGCTCTGTGGCATGTGGGATCTTCCCAGACCAGGGCTTGAACCTGTGTCCCCTGCATGGCAGGCGGATTCTCAACCACTGCGCCACCCGGGAAGCCCCTGTCCTGGCTTTTGTTTCCAATGTAAAACCCGAGATTCTGCTGGGTTTTCTTGGAGAGCGGAGAGCAGGCTGAGAGGCAGAGGAGTGTCCTGATAGACAAGGAGAGGAACGCCAGCCCAGGAGAGGTTCCTAGGGGACAGGTTCGGCGGGGAGTGGGTACACAGAGGGCTAGGGGTTCTAGAACCTCTCCGAGCTTCTCCAAGGATTTGACCGTCCTAGTAACGATGGTCCTGCAGCCAGAGATCAGTCCTTGATAGGATGTCACTGACTGTATTGCAAACGTGTAGTTTCAGGTAACAGATCTCCTCTTAGCTGGTAACATGCAGCTCTGAGTTGATGGGAAGGGACAAAGTCTAAAATGGTTTTCTTCCTTTTCCATTTTCAAAGTCCGACATGAAGAGACCATCCAGGCTGTAACGTGAGATGGAGCTCGCTAGAACCCAGAGGGGGAGGGAACGCAGTGTGCAGGCAGAAGCCCCTGGACTGGGCAGAGGGTTGCTGGGAGGGCAGCAGGGCCGGGCAGAGGGCAGAGCTGAGCCAGGGGAAGACTTCCTGGCAACTGGGAGGTTAAGTACCAGCAGGTACCAGTGGAGGCTCTTATCTCTTTCCTTGTTGCCCCTAAAACAGAATGGACTCAAGGCAGGTCCACGTGGAGGCAGCAGGGTGTGTCATCACCTGTGTTGTCTGAGAAAAACAATGCACAACCTAAAAGTTGAGAGTTATGTTTTATTTGGCGGACGAAACTGAGGACTTAAGCCTGGGACACAGCATCTCAGATCACTCCGAGGGACGGCTCCGAAGAGGCAAGGGGATGGGGGTGGGGGTGGGGCCAGGATATATGGGAGTTTCTGCAACACAGACCAGGTAGTTGGAACATCAGAGGATTACTTAAAGAAAACCAGACATCTCAAGTGAAGGAATGTAGCGCTTTTCTCTGCATGGGAAGATGCAACAGTCTTGACTCACTGAAATCATTCCTTTGATCTGCACCTCAGCCATCTGGGGCCAGTGTCCTGTGCTTTCTCATCCTGAGTCTTCCCAGGGTGCACCTTCCAGGTGGCTTCAGTCCTGTTTCTATCCCGAGTTCCCGCAGGGCTCACCACTGGGGCACCTGTAGTGTGATGGCTTGATGGCTGAAGCATCCTTTGTTTACTGATACGGCAGGTGGCACTTGTAGTTCACACGTTTGAGGTCGGTGCAGCCCAGAAAGCCCGTGTCACTGCTGGGTGTTCAGGGAAATGACGGCCCCTCCTCACATGATGGCAACAGCAGCTGTTCCCCCATCTTCAGACCCCACCTGCCGTCTCCTTGCGGCTCCTCTGTGCATCTCTGCGTCCTCTGAGCGAAGGCGGGCGCTGGCCTTCCTGGGGCTGTGCCCTGGGTGCCTGGAGAGTGTCCCTGGGGCGGGACCACCGCCCGCATCGAAGAACAAACTCTCAAAGCACTGGGCCGGAGACCAAGCCCTTCTTAGGGAACAGTTTTCCAGAAATACTAAAGTCAAGTACGCACTACACACAGGCACGTCTACATTTTACTTCACAGACTTAGAAATATGTATTTAATCTCCAATAAATTTGCCGTCTCTTCTGGTGGGGAACCTGGTGGACTCTTTCTCTGAAATTGTGGTTATTGCTTCAGGTAACCAATTGGCATCTGAGATATTGGACTTTCATTTCTTACTACGGAAAAACACACTGGTTCACAAACACCCAACCTAGGGAATGAAGCCGGTTTGGGCAGATGGAGAAGTTTGCTGTGGAGACAGCTTGACTCTGTCCTTACCTGCAGCCACGTCACCTGCCTTTTTGATACAGACTCTCGAACAGATGGCATATTCCAATTTCAATAACTTTATTGGCAATGAAAGAATATGCAAGAGCTGCCCCAAGTAATTCATCAGTAGCTGTGCTTAGAAACAGGTGTTGGGCTACGTGTCTCAGCGTCTGAGGAAAGTGAGCTGAGGGAGACCAGACTGTTTGATTTCTCAAGTAACGCAAGACTCCTGGGGGGAAGTTTTTCAAATAGAACAGAATCGGGGAGCCTTTAAGGAAGCACATCTTTACTGTTTTTAGCAACACCTGAAATGTATTGTGTGCGCGTTACTGCCGGCTAGGCTCGGTCCTAGCTCGGTGGTTCTCTGAACCTGCATCAGCATCGCATAGGAACTTGTTAAAAAGGCAGATTATCAGGGCCACCCAGACCTACTGAGCCAGGACCCTGGGAGTGGGGACCAGGAAGCTGTGTTTGAACCAGCGCCCCAGGGGATTTGAAGTTCTCAGTTGTGGGAGCTACTGACACAGCCTACCCCCTGGAACCCTGCCACTGACTCGGTTTTACAGACAGAAGTTCTTGACCTAGAAATTCATAAAAAGACAAACCTGCCTTGGGACCCAGGAGGACCGGTTTAACCCTGGACTGTGCCACTTCCATGAGATGTAAGTGAGAGTTCATGGCAGTCTTTTATATTTGCAACAAGTTAGTATTTCGGGGCAAGAGCAACAGAAACAGACGAAGGGAGGAAAGTGGCTCAGAGGCTCTGTAGGACCAGCAAGGGCCGGAGTGTGGTGGGAGCACGGCAGCCGTGGACAGGCCCCAGGACCCCGGCCGCCCTCGGGCACATACGACCTGCACAGCTGAGCTCTCACAGGTGCTTCTGGAGTGATGTGGGTGAGTTCTCCTTGTCCCCCCAAAGTTAAACTCTGCTGGCTGGCGAGAATGTAGGATTCAACGCTACATTGGCGGGAGACGCAGGGTAGCACCGGGATTCGGCCGCTGTCCACTCTTGAATCCACGGTGCCACCCCCACGATACGTACAGAAAACATCCATATGGCCCCGTGGAGTGACCAGGCTCGGGGCCTGAGAGGGTTAAAGCCTTGAGATGCCCGCAGCCCATCCCACGGAACTAGCTTTCAGGATTCTATGAGTAGACGGGGGCTAAGACAGACTGAATTTTTGCTCTGACCAAAGAAACAGTAACAACACCTAGTATCTGGACAAAACTTTAACATATTCAAAATGTCCCCAGAATGTGCTCTTTATTTCCTTCTCACAGCCACCCGATGACACATTAATATTCCCATTTACAGATGAGGAAACAATCAATACATGAAGTGATTTGCTTGAGGTGACACCAGTGGGCAGAGGGGCTCCGGTCACTTCTCGCCTCGTCTCAGGCCCTGATGCTTTCTCTGTCCCGGGGGCCCGGTCAGTGGCACCCACTCAGGGTGCAGGTGGGTTTCATCGTGTGGACAAATTCCTTTCTACAGACTCAGATGCCGACTCGGATACGCTGACTGCCCACACTTGCTCTAGTTATGAGAAAGAATAGTTGGTAATATAAGTCCTTCCGAAAAGTCCAGAGAACCCACCCAACCTTCGCCAAATACCTGTTTTCTGCATCTCTATGTTCTCCTCTTTCTTTAGAGGAGGCCGAAGCGTATGGTTCACGTGGGGACCTCAGTTTCCAAGTGAACCCCTGAAAATTGCATTTGTGCATGTCTCTGTTAAGAGGCAGCTTCTCCCCCTTTCTGAACTAGTTTAGAGGCGTTGCGTCTGAGGTGGAGTTTTTAAAGTCCCGGAATCACTATGAAGAGTTTGCTAGAGGCACAAAGCCTACGGCGCTTGTTTAAACATAGTTCGATGTTTTAATGAAATCTGAGACACTTAGCACTTTTTCAAGATGCTAAAAAATAAGACCTGCCAAGGTCAAGTTTCTCCAGGTAGACACGTGACGTCCCAAGCAGCCTGTCTGGGGCTCCAAGACAGCCCACCCTGGGGCTCCCAGCGCAGCTGCAGCTCCTTTAAATTCGAGAAACCCCGGGTGCCGGCCCCTCAGACTCCTCAGCCTTGCAGCCTGGCTGCTTTGCAAAACCTTTTCCCTTCTCCAAAATCACATCTGCAGGTGCCCATCCCTCTGCTTTAACTTGGCTTTCTCAAAAACTATTTTTAAACTGTTTTTTGGTACCTTTGCAATTTTTCTAACATTTTAATGCCCCTATTCTGAAAAAAGAAAACCCTGACTCTGATAAAAATATACTTTTTCATTTGTAGTAAAGAAAACAGACGCAGCTGATGTATTCAATTAAAATGATTTGATGATATTTTAATGTTTTTAACAGCTTTATTGAAACACTTTACATATGACAAAACCTGCCCATTGTAAGATTACAATTCAATGAATTTTGTACAATTTATAATGTTGGGCAACTGTCACCACACTCTACCTTCAGAACGTTTCCATGGCCCCCTTGTGTCTGTCTGCAGGCAACTGGTTGCATTTTTAATAGTGGTTTTGGTTTTGTTTTTGTTTTTTGGCTGCACTGCATGGCTTGCGGGATCACAGTTCCCTGACCAGGGATTGAACCTGTGCCCTTGGCTGTAAAGGCATGGAGTCCTAACCACTGGACCACCAGGGAACTCCCGATTTTTAACAGCGTTTTAAATTTCCAAAAAAGAGTTCCTAATACCGCCCAAGAACTTGACAGTTGTATGGAGGGCTGTTAATCTGGCAGCCCCGCCCTGACATTTCCCCCCTGGGTCCCCGGCAAGAGGAGGGAAGTGGTATTGAAATTTGTGATAAAGATGAAATAGCATTGGAATCATTTTAGTCCTTGGGCCCCGGCCCATGTGGATATTCGTGGCTCCGAGTGAACGAGCATCAGTTGGGCAGGGAGCAGGGCAAGCTTAACTCCTTCACCCCTATACCTCCAGCAAACCCCTGCCCAACCTAGAGTCACGATGGACCCGTGAAGCACAGCGGGCCGCGGGGCTGGGCTGGTCAGGGAGCTCCAGATCCAAACCACCGTCCTGCCTCTGCTTCTCAGCCTTGGAACTTGAGGACCCTTGGCAATTCTTCAGCCTCTGCTGCTGCTTCGTCTTCTGTACTAACCCCACAGGGTGGCAGCAAAGATTAAACAGCATCTTGCAAGTCACAAGGCAAGCGGAGGGACGGGCCTTTATCAGGGCAGAGGGCGAGTTCAGAGGCATCATGCAGCAGAGCTACTCGGGAAGCACCTGCCTGGCTCTCCAGGTGGATCCGGTGTGGACAGCCCTGCAGAGCACCGGGGAGCGAGGGGCTGGACGGAGAAATGGCCGCTAGTGTTCGGTCGAGTTCTTGTTCCGGAGAAACATGGTCACAAGGAAGCTACGCTCCCAGAAGCCCCGTCAGACCCAAGATCATTACTGCTTCCCGATTAACTGTCATGCATTGTGTTCAGTACTATCCACGGTCCCTCCGAGCATCCGGAATGACTTGTTCAGACTTGTTTCACTTGCAACGCATTAGAGTTTAATTGTCACATTAAAAGAACTGACCTAGAAATTCTACCTCCAGGAATTGGTTCTAGGGAAATAATTATTGATGGTCACAAAGATTTGGCCACACGAATGCTTAGGGCAGTGCCGTTTCTGAGAGGGAGACTGAGTGTAAGTTCGGTGACAGGAAGGCAGTCAGGAGACGCAGGGCCTGTGATCGCAGCTCTGGGTTAAATGTTGACTCCGCTCTGGGTGAGCCTCTTGGCCTCGGTTTCCTCATCTGCAAAATGGGCAAATGAGATTCCCTCCCTCACGGCGGAGCAGCGTCGTGCCTGGGACCCGGCGATCACCGGGCACGGGCTTCTGCTTCGCCTATGACGTCCTACAACAGAATTGTGTCCCGCAGCAAAGGTAACCCTGCAGGCCAACGCTCGGCAGCTCGGAAAGATGTTCACGAGAGAGCAAGGGGAAAATGCAGGTTAGAGCATAGTTCGTAGAGTTTGAACCCTCGCTAATAAATGCACGCGTTAAAAAACGAGCATGGGAAGTAAGTGCATGTTCGCGTTGGTCTCTCTGGCAACTTCCCTGCCTCCACCCCTCCCCGTGCAGGCCCTCCCACCCCAGCGCAGCAGCCAGGATTCCTGGGGAAACGGGAGTCAGAGCAGGTCCTTCTTGTGCATCTCCACTGACTCCAAACTCACTGGGAAATGGGCATGAAAGCCGAACTTGTTCACTGTGGTGGTTTCCGGCCCTAAGCTCCCTCTGTGACACCCCCAGTCTCCCCTGCTCCCGCCTCTGCCCCTACGCTGGTTTCCCTGCTGTGCCTGCTTGGTGTCCTCTGTCTGGAATGTTCTCCCCCTCCTTGCCCACCTCCTGCAAGTGTTTCTTCAAAGGCCCGTCTCAGTGTGTCCTTCCGCTCACTGGTGACAACCAGCCCCCAGAGGGCTCGACCTGCACCCTCCTCGCAGCCACGTGCAGGGCCCCGCCCACGCTCATCCTCCGTTACCCCAGCAGCACGTTCTGCGCCCTCCTCGCAGCCCGTCACTGACGTGCAGGGCCCCGCCCACGCTCATCCTCCGTTACCCCAGCAGCACGTTCATCGAGTGAATGAATGCTCTGACTTTTCTTCCATTGCGCACCTGTATGTTCTAAGCTTTCTACAGTTAACATACCTTATTTTTTTTCAATAGAAAGGTCAATTTTTAAAAAATGAGTATATACAACTGATTCACTTTGCCGTACGCCTGAAACTAACACAACATTGTAAGTCAACTCTACTCCAATATAAAACCTTTTTTAAACGAGCAGCATTTTATACGTATGCCTCAATTTTACACCATTTCGGTTTTGAACTCAAGATTCATGGATGTGATGGGCAAGGGTGGGAAACAGACAGTGAGACGGAGGTGGGGAGAGGGTACAGGCAGAACCCACTATTTCTGGCCATTTCCTAGACGGCAGGCAAATCCTTTGCTAAATCAAAGGGCTGGAATTTAATACGACTCCTTATCAAGAAAGACAACTTACTAATTTAAACCCAGGTCCAGAATATTTCCATTCCAGCTGCTACAACTTCTAATAATTCCCAACATCTTTTTATTGTTCAGGATTTCAATAACATCAAACACATCTTCCCCAGCACGAGGAACACATTTAGTTCAAAAACAGCCAAGCTGGAAAACATGTGAAATGCGCAGCCAAGCCGCAGGGCAACTGGCCCGCAGGTCGGCAGCGTCCGCGTGGGCTTTCCCCACAGTTACAGCCGGGAGAAGAGGTCCGTTCGCCATAAGGGAGGCTCGGCCCAGGTTTCTTGGGATAATGGTTAACGATCCATCAAACACGCAGGCCTGCTCTGGGTTAAGCTCCTCGGGTAATGTCACCCAGATGTCTGCAGTGTCTGGAAGATGATGACTTGATTCTTACTTGGGGACAAAGACGGTGCTCGAGCAGGAACTGTGGGCGCCCCAGGGTCCGTCCTTGCTGTTTCCCCACACGCTCCCTAAGAGATCACTTCTCTGCCAAGATTCCAAACACCCCCAAGACACTGCTCAGACCCAGTTCCGCAAGCCAAATCCGGCTCCCCTTCTTGACTCCCAGGTCCAGGAAGATCAGCTCTTGCCTGTTTCACACCCAGCGTACCTGAAGCGGAACTCAGCATCTTCACCCCCGACGGGGTCCTCCCCAATCACCCCGCATCCCAACAACCACGCCTCCGGCCCTCCAGTTACCGACGCAGAACCTGGAGTCAACCTTGACCCCTCCCTGTCCCTCATTCCGTGCCTCCAATCATCTACTCTCTGTCTTAGGAACCTCAGAACTCAACCCACGTTTCTCTGTCCACACTGCCACTGCTCCAGTTTGGGTGCCGCCATCTCTCAACCAGGTGACAGCCACCTACCGGCCCCAGGGTACCCCTCCCCTGCCCACCACGGCCCTCCCTCTGCTGCCACTGGAGTATCTCCCTGCGAAGGGAACCAGACCAGGTTGCCCTTGGCTTAAAGCCCATCAACCGCTTCCCACCGACCTCGGGACGAAGTCCAGCCTCCCTGCGCGGACTTACAGGGTGTGTGGAGGCTCATCCTGTGAAGGCTGTGAAATCAGCTTGGGGGTCACAGCCAGCACTGACAAAACTAGAATAAGGTGGAAATGGAGCTCTTCATGCAGGGTAAGGGGAGTACTGCTGGTGACTGTTGTGTCATACTGATGTGTGCGTCCTGAGCTGTGATGTTACATGCATTTCTCACTGTGGGTTGTAGTTGAAGACTGGTTTGGAAGACGCTAGTGGGGACTCCCCTTGGTGGCGCAGTGGTGAAGAATCTGCCTGCCAATGCAGGGGACGCGGGTTCGAGCCCTAGTCCGGGAAGTTCCCACATGTCGTGGAGCAACTAAGCCCGTGAGCCACAACTACTGAGCCCACGAGCCACAACTACTGAAGCCTGTGCTCTAGAGCCCATGCTCCGCAACAAGAGAAGCCACCGCAATGAGAAGCCCATGCACCGCAACGAAGAGTAGCCCCCGTTAGCCGCAACTAGAGAAAATCCCGTGTGCAGCAACGAAGACCCAACGCAGCCAAAAATAAATAAATAAATAAATAAAAAGAAAAACGCTAGTGGACAAGACCTTTGGTGAGCTGGCCCTGGCCCGACTGTCCAGGCCCCTCTTCCTCCCCCACTGCAACCTCCTCCAGTCACCTGCAGGATCTCACATACCCAGCTGCCTGCTACTTCCGGCCCTTTGCACATGCGGTTCTCTTCCCCGGAAGTGCTTTGCTTGCGCTGCCCTGGCCTTGTTATGTCTAGTTCTCGCTCTTCAGATCTCAGCCGAAATGTCTGTCCCTCATGGAAGCCTTCCTTGACCCCTAGGCAGGGACAGGTCACCTGCCCCATGTCTGCCTGTCGTCCTGCCCTTCCCCACTGTAGCCCACATCACAGTGTAGTGCAGTGTAGTGGTTTGTGTCTGCTTTCCTGCTCTTGGCTCCACTGGGGCAGGAATTACATCTGTCTTTTCCCCCTCTGTGTCCCTGGCACACAGCAGAGTGTCCAACATAGAGCAGGTACTCAATGACCATGAGTTGAATGAGCCCATTCATTAACTCAAGGCTTATGCGTCAAGGGTTGCTTGCATCCCTCTTCTGTGCAAGACCTCGTGGACAGATGGAAACAAACAAGGCAGCATCATCGCCTGGAATTCGGAGGTAACGTTTCCCTGACCTCTGCAGCAGGACTGCCACTCCCCAGGGGACAGGCAAGTTCAGCTGCACAGCATCCTACGGGGTGATGCCCGAGGGTTAAGGAAGATTCTTTGGGACCCAGAATAAATCTAACAAAACCTCCTCCAGATCACGTCCTGCATTTCAGCCTTGACTTCCAGCTTGGGAATTTTATATTTCACGTAACATTTTTATATGAAAATTATGTTTATATTTCATATACAATTTCATATGCAATAGATATGAGACCCGCAGTTTACTCAGAACTTTAATATCTGGGGCAACGACAAGGTGTCATTCCTTAGGCTTAAGCCGGACACAGGGACTTTACCAAGCCTATAATGCTTCCACCTGGGGAGGGAGAATACATTGTAAACGTCAGTTATTCGCGCCACGTGACTTCATTAATTCACACCCATTCCCTTCAGTCCTGTCTGAAATAAATAATGCTGAGCCAAAGGAGGAGGCATTCAGGGTTCTGGACCCCGAGGCCAGACAAAAGGAAGACGAGGCAGTGGGGAGACCCAGGGCCTGGGGTCCGAGCCTTGCCCGACCCTGCCTGCCTGGGTTGCCCTGCTCGGGGCACTGAATCTTCCCGAGTCACGTTCACTTGCCTACACAGAGGGGCAGCCACACCTGCACCTAAGCTGGTTGGAGGGATGAATACAGACAGAACTTTGACGCCAGCTCTGCGGGTAGGTTGTGGATGCAGGAGCCAAGGCCAGGAGGCCGCTGGGAAGACGCCCTCAGGGTGACGAGGGAGGGAAGTGGGGTCTCTAAAACTGGGGGTCCTCCAGCCCCCAGGAGACCCCACCGGGCGGGGCCTGGGGTGGGGTGGGGAGCTGGGACCAGGCAGCCTCTCTCACCGGGGCCTGACCAGGGGCCAGAGCATCAGCGGTACCAGGGGGAGCCCAGGATCAGGGAGTAAGAGGCCCTGTTCAAACCACGGAGCAAAGGATGCACTTTCCGCATCGGTTTCGTTTTCTTTTTCCTTTACATATACTGTGAACTTCTGTGTCCAAAAACATCCCCCGGCAATAAAGCGTTTCCCTCCGTGACCACGTCAGTGCGAGGAACCGACTGAAGGAGGGAGCGACTACTGTCTTCTTATCCCCCGTCAGCCTCCGAGTCCTGCTATCGGATGTGAACGCTCCTGCAGCACCCTGGCCGGCGCTCCCCACTTCCTGACGAGCTGCAAGCAGGAAGGGGGGCCGGCTGGAGCTGGGGAATCCAGTACCCCTCACCCTGTTCAGAGTCACTGTAACTGAAGCGTTGGGGAGAAACACTAATAGAAGCCACACGAGGGAGGCCTTGCATCGCCAGACGTTCAACATGAGACACGCAGAGAACAGCCAATGGGCTTTGTAAGAAACGTGGTTTGTATTCCTCAGAGAAAGTCTGGAGATCAGATTCTCAGGGAGTTTCTATAAGACATTTGCGGAAGTAAGGAAAACAAGGGGCCCCCTTCACTTGGGGGTGAGAGTGGGGCAGGCTGTCCTGGGGGGAGGACTTGGGGTGGGTCTTCCTTTCTTTCGGTTCATCAGGGTGGCTGTGATGGTGAATTCTGTGTCACCCTGACTAGGCCACAGCGCTCACATTGTTCTAGATGTCTCTGGGAAGGAATATTCTAGGTGAGATTAACATTTGGTTTCGTCTTGTTGTTGTCATTGTTTTTTACACTTTACTTTTATTTTTTAAACTTTTTATTTTATATTGAAGTACAGTTGATTAACTACGGTGTGTTAGTTTCAGGTTGGTGGGAATGTAAACGGGTGCAGCCACTACGGAGGTCAACATTTAAATCAGTAGCCTTTGAGGAAAGTGGATGACTTTCCCTCACGTGGGTGGGCCTCATCCAATCAGCTGGGGGCCTTAAGAGGAAGAGCCGGAGGTCCTCAAAGAGGAGGGAGTTCTGCCTCAGACGGTCTTCAGACTTGAGCTCTTCCCTGGGGCTCCAGCCGCCAGGCCACGCAGGACTCATACATACCAGCCCCACCGTCACAGGAGCCAAGTCCTTAAAATCAATCAATCAGCCTCTCTCTGTCTCTCTCTTTCTCTCTATATACATACGCACATCCCGTTGGTTTGTTTCTCTAAAGAACCCTGATTAGTACAGGGGGTGAACATCCCCCTAACTCAGGTATGAATCAGGAAGATGGAAAGGGGCCAAGCGGGGAAGTGGTCTGATCGTCGCAGGCCTTCCAGAGGACTGGTTGGTGGCAGTGGGTGGAGTTAGGCTCCCATCTGAGTCGTGAGGTTCAGAGAAGTGTCTTGTGTCCCCACTAAGCTCGGGGGAGGCGAGCTGGTGCTGAGCAGTTTGGGCTCACCCATCCATCCGTCCACCCATCATCTATCCGTTCATGCAACAAATCCTGACTACAAGGCCCCCTCTAAGGCACTGGGGGGGTGCCCTCCTAGCGCTTACAATCCAGGGGGGAGAAGACCGTAAACAGGTAAATAATGATATGAAGTGAAACAGAGTGAAAGGCTGGGGTGTGACAGACTGCTCGTCTTGAGGGTCTTCTCGGAGGCAGATGCTGTGCTAGGACAGTGAGAGGCCCGCTTTCAAGGAGGGTACAGCCTCCTGCGGGAGGCCAGCTAGTTCCCGGGCAGCTGAAACAGCAGCTCCGTCCAAGGGCCACGCAGCAGCATCCTGTGAAACCAGCAAGGGCTCCTGGGCACTCAGCCGTGGTTCCTGGAGAACGTGGCCTCTCACATCGCCAGTAGCCATCTCCTTCCTCGGGCCCTCTCTTTCGGGAAGTTTTGTGCACCTCTGAAGCCCTTGCCAGTGGCTTCTGGGGAAGGGGGCTCCACCTTGGCTCAGACACCCTCTCTGGGAGCTGCTTCCTGAAGCCTTTGCCACTGCGTGAATCCAGACCGGAAGGCTGCTCCTCTCTTGGTTCGGATCCGCGTAGGTCTGTGTTATTTCTAGCCTAGGACGTAAGGGGCATCTCCAACCTGTACAGCAAACCCAGGACGGTTACAGGGAAGAGGAGAGACTAAAGCTGGGGTTCCGGCGGGGAGGGAAAGTCAGGCTGGATGTCCACCTGCAGAATCCACGTAATCAAACTGCTGTGGTCTCCTGTCTCTTCAGACCCCAGAAGTCACCAGAGGGAAGAGGCTGAGGCTGGCTTTGCAGCACTGGGATTTCTGAGCTGAGACGAAAGTGTTTTTCCGTTTGCAGTGACTCGGTGGAAACAAAGACTGAGCGCCACGAGCGATGGCCCTTCTCGGCACCCGTAACATCTGTAATTTGCGTGTCTCCTTCAGAGCGCTTTCATTTCGCTCAAACGCCTCATGGAAATATCCCCTTAATTGCTAGAGCTACAGCGGTAATAAGGCGCCTCTAGGTTTCGCACAGAAGGAGGAAGCCCAGCTGGAAACAAGATGAACCTTAGTAACAACTGCGAAGGGAATCAGTGACCGCACCCCAGCAAGAACAGAGCCTGCGAGGCAGCAGGGGGCACCACGAACACACAAGACTAGGGTTTTATCTTGAGGACTAGACCTTATTTGAGAGAAGAGATCACACCTTTTGACTTCTTTCATATTCCTTCTACAGAGGTTGGTAGAGAGATTTATATATAAGTGAGCACAGCCAGTGTTCATTAGATTAAAATGCATAACAGTAAGCTCTTAATTTTCCACATCAATGGCAGGAACCTTTTATAGACAGCATTAGTAGAAACGATAATAATACTAACTATAATGTAATAAAAACAACAAAAATAACTAGGACCCGAACAGCTAAACATAAGTCCTGAAACCATAAAACTCCTAAAACATAGGGGAAAAGGTTCATGACGTTGAACCAAGAAAACAGTGATTATTACTGAATTTAATTACGTGTACAGACCAGGGCAGGGATTGTTAAAATCAATCCGATTGGGTGTGAAATATGTCAGGAATGCCTCTCAGTGGAGGTCACTGAGTGCCCACAGAAAGAGCAGTTTTGCTGGAGGGGGGATGATCCAGTAGTGACGGGAATGGGCAATGCAAGAGGCAGGAAGTTCTGCGGAAATGAACTTATTTACAAACCAGAAACAGACTCACAGATCTCGAAATCAAACTTACGGTTACCAAAGGGGAAACATGGGGGGAAGCGATAAATTAGGAGGTTGGGATTGACATATACACACTACTATATATAAAATAGATAACGAATAAGGACCTACTATATAGCACAGGGAACTCTACTCAATATTCTGTAATAACCTATATGGGAAAAGAATCTGAAAAAGAGTGTTAAATATTATGAAATATCAAACTACAGAAATATTTCAAACTTCTGCTTCTCCTGAAGCAGAAGCAGCTAGTTTTCCCATCGTTTCTAGAAGTTCTCCACCATTACGTCACCGCATTTGCTCTCCCCTCCTTCTCTCTCTTTCTTCCTCCTGGAGGGACGTTCCCACGTTCTTCTCTGCGTCCCCTAACCTCTCATATTTTCCACAACATCATCTCTCAGTTTGTGCCTCCTGGGTGATTTCTTCAGGTTTTTCTTCCAGTTTACAAAGTCTTCCTTTTGCTGAGTCTATTCTGCTATTTAGTCTGTTCAGGAAGCTTTAATTATGATGGTTTTCATGCCCCTGCTCCTGGCACAGAGTTTACAGGCCCTCAGGATCTGATAGGAGTGTCTTTGTGATGCTACGGATGCAGCTCAAGGTGGGTCCCTAGATGGGTCGGGATGAGGCTGGTCACCGGAAAGGCAGACCGTGTGATGAGAAGGTAGGGGGTTTTGGTCATCCCCCCTCCAGGGAGGAAGGGAGCTGGAGACTGAGTTCAATCACATAGACAATGACTCAGTCCATCGTGCCCCCCGTGAGACCCTGACAAACACTCTGGAGCCCGCGGTTTCCTGCTGGTGAACACATGCCTCAGAGCTCAGCTCTCTGCTCCTTTTATCTGGCTGGTTCTCCTGACCTGTGTCCTTTATAATAAACTGTAAATATAAGTGCAGCACCTTCCTGAGTTCTGTGGGCTGTACCAGCAAATTATTAAGCGGGAGGGGTCATGGAAACTCTGGAACTATAGCCGGTCAGTCAGGGGTCCCAGTGGCCTGTGAAACAAGACTGTCTTGTTGGGGGCCAGGCCTCGACTTGTGGGGCCTCTGCTGACTCCAGGCGGTCAGGGCCAGGACACTCGCGTGTACAGCTGGGGTTGGAACAGAATAGAATCCCGTCCTCCTACTTGCTGTGTGTGAGACTCTGGGCAGGTCACAGAGCCGCTCTGTGCCTCAGTTTCCTTGTCTTAAAAATGAGGGACTTCCCTGGCGGTCCAGTGGTTAAGACTCCGAGCTCCCAATGCAGGGAACATGGGATCGATCCCTGGTCGGGAACTAAGATCCCGCATGCCGCATGGTGCGGCCAAAAAAAAAAGATCATAGCAGCACCTGCCACATAAAATGTATGAACAATGAGCGGGACACTCGGCGTCTGTCACATCACGACCCCCCGACAAGTGGGAATGCCCCAGACTCCCGCTCAGGTGTTGCTTATCCAGAAAGCCTGCGGCGCGGCCTGCAGTGGAGGTCACTCCTCCTTCCCTGCACTGTGGGTACCCCCATCCCTCTCTCTGTTTTATTTCTGTTCGACCTGACACCTGTATTAGGCAGCTCTTCCAGTGACAATGCTCTGTAACAAATCACCCCTCAGACTGTCACGTCCAGGAGCAAGCCTTTACACTCACGCTCACAGGTCCACAGGCTACGGGACTGGTTGATCCCGGTGGGCTCAGCTCAACAGAGATGCTGCCACCTTGGGTCTGCTGGGCGGGTCTCCAGGCTGCAGGTTGGGGTCAAGTCGCTGCCACAGGTGTCCCATTATTCTGGGACCAGAAACTACTCGGGGCATGTTCTCGCGGCAATGGCAGAAGTACAGGAAGCAAGCCAACAGCCATGAGCATATGTGAAGCCTCTGCTTGCGTGGCCCACCGATACCCACAGCCCAGGTGCGTCACCTGCCACGCCCAGTGTCCAGAGGCCAGAATGGATGCTATTTCCTGGCAAGGAGCTGCACTGTCCATAGCAGCGTGTGATGCTTAACTCTAACATGAGCAGGCTTGGGGGATCCGGGAGCAGCGCTCCCATCTACCACTCTCCTTGGCACATTGTATTTTTACTGGTTTTTATCAAGAGTACTTTGCCTGCCATGTAACAGAAGCTCCACGAGAGCAGGGACATTGGTTGTTCTGTACACAGTTCTCTCCTGGGCCCTTAAACAGTCACTCTTCAGCAGGTGTCTGTTGACTGAATGCGTGAACAAATGAATAAATGAGCCAGGTGAGAACGGTAGTGATAGCAGTCACACTGCTAACCTTCTATGGTACAGCTGGGGATGAGCCGAGAAACGGCCAAAGAGAGGTGGGCAGGTGGGGTTTCCTTAATGCTGAAGGGAGGGGCCCTGCAGTGCTGTCGGCCAGTTGCCTCCTTGTACCAGAAACTGGCCATGGGACAGCAGAATCACAGGTTCTGGGCCAGGCCATGGTTCATCCATGTGGACCGCTTTATACTCATCCTCAAAGCTAGATGCTAGAGCAAGAGCCACACCACAGGTACCCAAAGCCAGTGATGAGACATCACTTCAGCATCTCAACGCCCCTGGTTTCTCAACCATTTGTTGTAAGAAAAAGCGCTAGTGCTGAGTTAACTTCCCTAAAGTAATACTTAGCAGCTGGCTGACCACAGAATTACCAGCCTCATTCACTATGTAGGATTCTACACCCAGAGGTGGAAACACTGAGTTCAGCCTACTTTTATCTACGTAGTTTTTAACTTTCCTTGTTAAGGAATGACACCATGAATGGAAAGAACCCTAAAAATACAAATTCTCTACAATTTAGCAAATGAAGGGACAATGAAAAGTCTAATAATAAACTTGAGACAGACTAAATACCACCTAATTAGCACACTTGAACCAGAGGCAGAAGAAAAACATGTAATTAAATCTGAATACTTTAGGAAGAAATAAAAGTGGTGCAATAATAGCTAAATCAACCAGAATGAGAAAGGTTATAAAAAGAAACCCCCGATTGATTTCCCCAGTAAGAAGATGATTTGGGACCGAACAGCAAAGGCTGGAAGAAGAGGGGGAAATTCACTACGGATACAGAAAAACGAAGCTGATGTAATTTCCAAGAGCAAATGGTTGCTTCTCCAGAAGCACCCTGACGGCTGAGTTCTCTTATGGCTGGTGAGAACAGAAGACACTGATGTGTAAAACTCTGTTCGCATGTAAGTATTAGTTATGTAAAGCCATCCCACCCCAAGCACCTGGCTGGAAGTACATGAACAAGAAACCTTCACTGACTGACTAAACCAGCACAGCACCCCAGAGGACCACACAGTAAATCCTCCCAAAGGTGTGAACAAACAAATCCGTGGAATGTGTTGACTCGGCTGAAGGAAAGCACACCTTCATCCTCAATATCACCGTTATAAACGCTGTTGTTGAATAGCAGTGGTAAGTATAGCTGCCCTCAGCCTGCTCTCAGCACTGAATGGTACTGGCATTGAATTTGTTTCTCACAAGCACCTTTCTGGGGAGGTCCACGTCAGTGGGGGAGAAGGGGGCCCCGGAGCCCGGGATGCCTAGTGCGAGGCCGCTGCGGAGCAGACTCAGGACTGCCCAGGCTGGGGGGGAGCTGAGGGAGCTGGCGGGCGCCACGTCTGCAGGAGGCTCTCCAGGAACCAGCAGATCTGGGACTGACAGAACGATTCCTAGTACTCTGGCTTGTCTCCAGTTTCTGCGCAGAAAAATTGCAATTACTTTCTTCCCCCTCTTTCTGCTAAGAACCCGCAGAGAGAGGATGGCTGGCTTTCCAGGGACCCTCCGGACTCTGGCAGTCACAGTGATTCCCAGCCCTGGGCACAGGAGAACCACCCGGGGAGCTTAAATCGTAAGATGCTCAGGCCTCACCCTCTGGCATTCTATTTGCACTGGTCCGGGGCTGGGCCCAGGCATCTGCATTTTTTTTTAAAAGTGCAACAATTGTTTCCACTGTGCAGGGCGTTGAGAGCCGCTGGGGCCCCAGAAGAGGTGCAGGGTGTGGAGGATGGGGTGATGGTGGGGGAATGAGGTGCCTCACTTTCTAAACAGACGCAGGGTGAGAATTACTACTTTTCCTCTTGCCTCGGGCTCTGACATGGCTCCACACTGGTAATAGTCCTGTCTTTATTTAAACATTTCGCTATTTTGCTTGTCGTGGGTTTTTTGCATTAATTTTTATTTTTAAAAAATGCATGGAAATTTTACTTATGTTGATTATGGAGGTGTCCCAGCACCTCGTTAACCTTAGTGCCTCAAGCAAGTGCCTCAGGGCTTCACCCTGGGGGTGGGGGGAGGTGGGATGTGGCAGTGCCCATGGGAGGGGGCAGAGACCTGCCAGAGGGTGCATTTCCTGATGGGGACATCTCATCCCGTCACCAGAGCCTCCCTCGGGGAGACACCCAGACCTCGGCTCTAAACACCATCTTCATGAACATGGTATCTCCGTCCGGCCCAGACTCCTCACCTGACTTCCCCCTGACGGTCGCATTTGAGTATCTGAACACGTCTCACACTTGTTCAAAGCTGGCCTCTGCGCTCCAAATCCTTCTCTGGCCCAAAGCAGAACGGCAGCAGCAAACCCCGGTCCTCCTAGACGTGCCTCTCAGTTTAGTTGGGGCGCAGGGCGGGCTGCCCCAAAATGTGCCTCCTCAGCGTATTGATTAATCTGAATTAAAGTTACTGAAGAAACGGCCGACGCAAGAGGGTCACGGTGACCCTCCTCTCTGTCCCCCCGAAAGCAGGAACTAAATCCTCCATGTGAAGGGTACAGGTACAGGAGGAAGAGGCGTCCTTATCACCACAGATGGGGATTCAGGGCTGAGCAGCCTGGATAAACACACCTCATTCCCTCTTTACTAATTTAGAACCCAAGCCCAGAGCTTAAATTCCTTGCCAATTAGGCACCCAAACCTAAGTTTCTTTGTCCTGTCAATTCCCGCCTGCCCTCCTCAGGGCCCATTTCTATGAGAATTTAGATCTGTGTGCATGAATTAAAGGTTTCTCTTTCTCCCGCTCATCTGCATTGTGTCGATTTTATCACCGGTCCCGCCAGGAGAACTCAAGAGGGATCAGAGGGGGAATTTTGCCTCCTCCACAGCAGCGGTTCACAGGCCAGATGCTCTGGCATCCGTCACCTCCCCCCAGCCCCTCAGCACGTCCAATCCGCCAGCAGTCTGTCGACTCTGCTTCTGCACATGCCCAGAAGCATCTCCTGTCCGTCCTTACTGCCTCTCTCCTGTCATCTCCTTCCTGGACCCCTGTCAGCCTGTCTCCCCCCAGCCTCCAAGCAACCCAAGCGATTGTTCTACACCCAAGACCCATCACTAAGTTCTGTTCACACCTTGCCATCGAAAATAGAGCAAACCCGGGGCTTCCCTGACAGTCTAGTGGTTGAGACTCTGCGCTTCCAATGCAGGGGCCACGGGTTCGACCCCTGGTCGGGGAACTAAGATCCCATGTGCCAAATAAATACATACACAAAAGATTAAAAAAAAATAGAGCAAACCCCTTCCCACAGCTTTCCCTGACAAACAGACACACCCTATGCCTCGGCCCTTGAAGCTTCTCCTGACCAGCCGTCAAGCTGCCCAACCCTGCTGTCCACCACCCTCCTCCCCGCTCACCGTCTGCAGCCGCGCTGGCCTCCTTCCTGGCTCTTCCACAGGCCCAGCTGGCTTTTGCCTCGCGGCCTTTGCACCTGCAGTGTCCTGGTCTGGACCGCTCTCACCCCTGGAACCTCCCATGGGGGCCCCAGCATTTAGGTCTTTGTTGAAATGTCATTTATTCAGAGGGGACGTCCCTGGCCACCCCAGTGGTCACTCGTGATCTCACCTCTGCTTTCTGTATCGCACTTGTCTGTCTCCAACATCATTTTAAGGTACTGATATTTTGCCTGTCTACTGTCTTTCTTCACCACCAGACTGTACATTTCACGAAAAGGGCGGCATCGTCTGTGTGGTTTGTGCTGTGTCTCTGTGGCCTACAAGAGAGCTGGCTTATAAGAGGTGTTCAATAAATACATGTTGAATTAATAAATTACTGAATAAATGAATGGATAAGTGCGTAACTGAATGTTAATAACAGAACTTTCTCCTGGAAATTCCTAGGACCTATAGGCTAGCAGGATGACTTTTACACTTCAAGGAAAGAACCAAAGACATACAGCTAAGAAACTCCAAGAACTATAAGGTACAGAGTTGCTGTTCTTCTTGGAAACCCTTCCAGGACCTTCAGTGGATTCGAAAGGCAGGCCCCTGTGACACAGTCCATAAGTAGCAGAATAACGGCCCTGCCAAGAGGCCGGGACAAATCCCTGGAACATGCGAATATACTGGACGTGGCACAGGGGAGTGGAGGGTGCAGGTGAGCTTGAGGTTGTCAGCCAGCTGACCTGGACGTGGGGAGGATCCCGACTGTCTGCGCGGGTCCACTGTGATCACAGAGCCCCAGGTGGGAAGAACCAGCGTCCGAATGGGCAGCAGAAAACTGGCCAACGCTGATCTTAAAGACGGAGGCAGAGGCCACAAGCCAAAGAAGGTAGAGGCTGGAAAAGGCAAGGAGACGGACTCCTTCCGAGCCTCCAGGAGGACCAGATCCCCGCGGACGCTGGACCGCAGCCGAGGGAGACCCTTCTCCTTCGTCTCGTCCCTTGTCTGTAAAATTATTTTTCTTTGCCGAGATGCTCTTGAAGCCCAAGTTCTAACCACCCCTTGAGCTCGTCGGCACTGAGCTCTCCCGTGTGTACGTGCGATGCACGTTAGTAAGCTTCTGTTTGGTTTTCTCTTGTTAATCTGTCTTTGTCAGTCTAATTTAACAGGGTCCCAACCAGTGTAAGATGTATATTTCTCTCCCTGACAGTGGCTCTTAGGGTTCCTTATATGGTGGCCCAGGGCTCCTGAGGTGTGCGTCCTGAGAGAACTGCCTTCTCTAACCTAGCCTCAGAGTCACGCAGCTTTGTTCCCACAGCATTCTTTGGTGGAAGCAGCCACAAGGCTCACTCAGGTACAGGCGAGAGGGACCCAGAGGACACCTCTTGACAAGAGGCAGGTCAAATGACTTGCACATATGTGTTTAAACAACCACAATATGGTTCTCCCCACTTTTGTGTATGTTTAAAATGTTTCCATAATAACACACACAGCCACAGAGATTTATAAAATGCTATTTGGGAAGTCTCTTTACTTCCTTAGATGAACTTCAAATTAATGTAAAAGTTTTGTATGCAGTTCGGAGGCAAAAAAAAAAAAAAGATAAAAAGAAACTGACTAGAAAAGAATGTCTTTCCAGCATAGTATATCATGCAGAAAAGAAACAATATCACGAGTCTGGGGAAACCCAAATACTGTTTTATTACACCTTGCAGCCTGTAATTTAATTCCCTTTGCATATCACCTTTCAGCTCTGGGGTCTGTAAATATTTGCCAACATATTTATATTTATGCAGTTGCCATAAGAAAGAATAAAGGTTTTGCTTTTTTTTTCCAGCCGGGCAGAGGGAGACGGTCTGGGACAGCTGCAAATGTGGCACAGGAGGGCAGTGAGGGCTCTGCCCCCGGGAGCATCTCAGTGCTTGTTGGGAGGGGCGGGGGGCGGGGCGATGGGAAGGGCGTGGCTGGTGGTGATTGGGGCAGCCCCAGGAATCTCCCGTGGGTCTCCAGCCACACGGTCGGGTCGCCCTCTCCTCTCCCTTGAGGTTGAGCGCGGCAAGTGGCCCTCGTTGGCCAGTAACCGTGAGGGGTGCCCTCTGGCTGACGCTGAAGGGCAGGTGCGCCCCTGACTCCCTCGCCCCTCCTGGCCCTTGACGCTGGAGCCTTCCCTGCCTGAAGGTGACAAAGAGGAGACCCCAGCCACCCTTGGCGACCACGGAGCAGGAAGCAGCCCTTTGCTGCTCCCCGGGGTTGTCAACACCACGTGACCTCGTCCCCTGGCCACACAGCAGGCAAGGACTCAGGATTTGGGTCACGTCTCTGCCGCTCCCTGGGGCTCTGGGCAAGTGAGTTGCCCTCCCTGAGTAAGATACACATATTAATGCCTCCAACAACCTACAAGAAAGCATGTATGAGGCTTAAGTGACGGCCACACAGGGAGCAGCCATTCAGTGCCAGGGCATCTATGTGCTCAGTAGAGCTCAGTCTCTGATCCCCTGGTTCTCTCCAAGGCCTCGGTTTCTCAGCATTAAATGAGGCTGTGAGGTTGCAGGGGACGGTCTCCGAGGGCCCTTCCTGCCTTCTCTAGGACAGGACCGGCGCCTCTTACACAGTCACACCGTAGAGTCCCGGAGCGTCTGCGTGTGTCTTGACAGTGATGGGTGATTGAAGGACACGGGCTAGCCACCTCAGAGGAGAGGAAAGATCGCTTCCCTGCCCTGAGAATCGTGCGTGATGGGCACAGAGCCTTTGGCAACCCCCGGCAGTACACCAGCGGTCAGAGTCACTGGATGTGGCCTGAGACTCAGGGATGTGCCCTGGGGAGGGGACGGGAGACCCCGGAGAGAGCCCCAGCTTCTGACCAGCCACTCCACACACCAGCTGTTTACTTTTCACTTGCTTACGTGATGAGATCTGCTTGGCTGGCGGCCTTTCAAGGATCCGTTCTCAGGAAAACCGCTCTGACGTTTAATAAGCCTGGGTAGACGGCGGCTGCGCGAACCACAGGGCACCAGGTCAAGGTTGACCCGCCCCCGCCCCAGCCTCGTCGTAGCATTTTCTTCTCCATCAGGTGCTCTTTTGCGGCAACACAAATCCCCATCCCCCCACCCCGCAAGTTTTCCTTCCCCACCGGATTCCTTCAAACAACACATAATGACTGTGTGCTGGGCTCTGAGCTGGGAGCTGGGATGCAGCTCGGGGCTTGCCTCATGGAGTCCAATGGGGAAGAGGCTTCATGGAACCGTCAGGCAACTGCTGGAAAATGGCAAGGCTGGAAAGAGCTGCGGAAGCAACACCCACGGTGCAGGGACCACGGCGGCGCGGGGACCACGGCGGCGCGGGGCCCCTCCCGCACGTGCCCGCTCCCCAAGGGTCCGCACGCCTCCGCCCCGCCCCTGCCCGGCTGACACATCCCCACCGTGCTGCAAAGACTCCCCAGTCTTGACCTCCGGCCCCTAGTCTGAGCTTCTGGCTTGTATTTCCAGCTGCAGTTACACAACTTACAGTTGTCTCTCGTAGAATAAAATCACACGTGTACCAGCACTTACTATGGGTGTGTTTGACAGGAATGTATGCAATCCTTCTTAGGAGTTCTCCTACTGTTCCTATTTTACTCGGGGACAGTGGTGTGCAGAGGGGTCATACCCTTGGTCAAGGCCACACGGCTTAGAAGTGGCTGAACCCGGATTTGAACTCTGAGCTCTGACACCAAGCCTGGGCCTTCACCACCGTCCACTCCATCCACTGCCACCGGGGTGACCCATGGCATCTCGTATTAAAACATCTAAAACCAAGCCCTTCTTGCCCCTCTCCACCGAGCCCCTTATCCATGCACCCTGAGTGAGCTCTGTCCCTCTTCCTGTCTTTTCTAGAAATGACATCGTCACTCTCTCAGGCACTTAGACTGTCAGCACTTAGACTGTCACCTCCCCCAGTCTCTTCCCTCCCATGTAATCAGTTGCTAAGTCCTGTGGCTGTCTGCAGTCTTCTAGGTCATTATAACAGCTCCTGAATGATCCAGTTTCTGCCTTGCCTCTCTTCAACTGACCCCCAAAATAACATGTAACGTTTGTCCCCCTACATCTGTTTGGTTCCTTCCTTGATCAGATACCTTATGGCTTCCTAATGGAACTCATGAATCCTAAGTCCTGAGACCTCTCTTCTGGGTTGCACATACGTCCCCTGAAACTCACCCATGGCACCTGGAGCTCAACATGCCTCCAACCACACCTTCTGCTGTCACCCTCCCCATCCTCCCGTTCTTCCTCTGGTAGCAGAACCCCAGAGAGTTAGCGGGACACAAGACCATGTTTCCCATTTTCCCTGCAGCGAGGTATGGCCACGTGACTAAGGTCTAGCCAAACAGATGTTTAGCAAAAAGGATGTGGGAAACTTGCGGGCCATGACCTGGGAGGGAAGAGGCACGCTCTCCTTCCACTTCACTGGGGCCGGTGGTCTTGGTGGCGTGCCATCTCGGACCACCTGACAGATGACAGAACAAGGTAGAAAGAGCCTGTGTCCCAATACCATGGAGCCACCCTGTTCGTTCTGAACTGCTTACACTTCAGCATCTATGTAGAAGATAAGCAAGTGTCTCTTTTGTTTAAGTCATTTTGTGTGTCTGTAGTAGGGGGGGAAATACCTTTCTAAGCTCTTGACTGGGGCCCCTATTGTGAGAAACAGATGAACAAGAGAAGGGCATACACATTTACTTGATAAACTTTCACATGACACAGGACCCTTAACAAGGAAATGAAGGCCCAAAGAAATGGTTAGATCCGAGTGTTTTTATGCTAGGTCTGATAGGAGTGGAAGGCTGTGGAAAGATATAATAGGACAGAGAGTGTGAGCTAAGTATAGTAAACTTGAGGAAACATCGCAAGTTCTCTTCCTTCAGATTCATCTGTGTCCCTTTCTATTCCAAGATAAGGATGCCCTTTTCCTGTGGATATAGGGAGGGTACCTCGCACATAAGGGTTTAAGGGTTTTATGACCTGCTTCAAGGGAAGTTCAGAAAGCGTTTTTTACTAAAGACCTAAAACCAGAACTCCGAGAAGAGAACATAGGCAGAAAGCTCTTTGACATAAATCACAGCAATATATTTTTGGGTCTGTCTCCTAAGGCAAAAGAAATAAAAGCAAAAATAAACAAATGGGACCTAATTACACTTAAGAGCTTTTGCACAACAAAGGAACCATCGACAAAACAAAAAGACAACATACGGGAACGGGAGGAATGTTTGCAAGTGATATGACCGACAAGGGGTTAACATCCAAAGTATACAAACAACTGATACAACTCAATATCAAAAAACCAACCCGGTCGAAAACTGGACTTGAACAGACACTCCAGAGAAGACATCCAGATGGCCAACAGGAGGGTGAAAAGATGGTCGACACCACTAACTACTAGAGAAATGCAAAGCAAAACAATGAGCTATCACCTCACACCTGTCAGAATGCCATCATCAAGAAGACCACAAATAACAAATGCTGGAGAGGATGTGGAGAAAAGGAAATCCCCGCACACTGTTGGTGGGAATGTAAATTGGTGCAGCCACTGTGGAGAACAGTATGGAGGTTTCTCAGAAAGCTAAAGATAGAACTACCATACGATCCAGCAATTCTACTCCTGAGCATATATCTGGGAAAAAATGAAAACCAATTAGAAAAGAATCATGCACCCCAATGTTAACAGCAGCATTATTTACAATAGTCAAGATATAGAAGCAACCCAAGTGCCCATCAACAGATGAATGGATAAAGAAGATGTGGTACATATATGCAGTGGAATATTACTCGACCATGAAAAAGAATGAAATTTGCAGTAATGCGGATGGACCTAGAGAATATTATCCTTAGTGAAATAAGTCAGACAGAGAAAGACAAATATTGTATGAGATAACTTATATGTGGAATTTAAAAAATAATACAAATGAATATATATATAACAAAACAGAAACAGACTCACTCACAGATATAGGAAAACAAGCTAGCATTTTCCAGTGGGGCAAGGGAAGAAGTGGAGGGTAGCAAGTTACGGGTATGGGATGAAGAGATACAAACTATAATGTATACAATAGATAAGCAACAAGGACCTACTGCACGGCACTGGGAATTACAGCCATTATCCTGTAATAACTTTAGAGTATAATCTGTAAAAATACTGAATCACTCTGCTGTGCACCTGAAACTAATATAACATCATAAATCAACTATACTTCAAATTAATAAACAAATAAATAAATGTCCTTTTCACAATGCCATTTCTCAAATTCCTTCGTCTCGAAATATTCAGTATGTCAAGGTGCCTTATTTTAGGGTAGCATGTCCTGAACCCCATCAGCGTGCATATGTGTGTTTTTCATTTCGGTCTGTTTAAATAATCAAATCTGTATCCTAGTAATGCATTTTTCCTTCCCCTCTGCCAAACAAATCCCTCCCTCTGGTTAATGACACCCTGTACCCCAAGCAAGCTGCTTAAACCAGAAACCTGGGAGCCACTAGCTGACCCTTCCTCTCCCTCACCGTCCCCTCCAATTGCACGTCTAAGTAGTTCTCAGACCTGCCCCTCTTTCCGGCTGCGGTCCTAGCCCAGCCTCCCTTCCCAGACAGAGTGCACCTGCCCGGGCTCGGGTGGGTGCCTCTGCAGCCCACGGCCCCTGGGCTGCCACCGTTCTCGCCAAGTCCCCCCCGACCCCGAGACCTGCCTCGGCTCAAAAGCTCTCGACAACCAGCACCTGAACGCAGGGCAAATCGCCGGCTCTCTTCAACAAGTGCCAGGGTCAGGGCGAGGCGGGAGCGACAGTTACTGATGTAGTAACACTTACAGGACTTACCGACCAAGTGCAAAGTGTACATCTCACCTGGACCCAAACGCCACTGTTAAAAGACGTCTCCAAGCCGACTGGGGAAATGTGAAAACTGCCTGAATATCAGATGATATTTGGAGATATTGCTAAGTTTTAAATTGTAATAATGATATTACGGTGTGTTTAAGATGAGTCTTTTCCTCTTAGAGATACAAGCTGAACTAACATGATATGATGTGAGGGGTTTGGTTTAAAATAATCCAGGGGGACTAATAAGGACCTACTGTATGGCACAAGGAACTCCACTCAATACTCTGTAATGACCTATACGGGAAAAGAACCTAAAAAAAGAGTAGGTATATGTATAACCGATTCACTTTGCTGTACACCTGAAACTAACACAACATTGTAAATCCACTATACTTCAATAAAAATTAAAAAAATAATAATCCAGGGGGTGCAGGAGGGGTAGTGGAAAATAGAAACAAGATAAGCTTGGCTCCATATTGACAATTATGGAACCTGGATAAGCAGGTGCGAGGAGGTTAATGATACTATTCTATTTTTGTGCACGTTTTAACATTTTCATAGTCAAGAATTTAAAACAAACAAACAAACAAGCGTGCAGAGAGCCCTGGCTTACCCTATTGCCTTCATGGTCACGCGTCCTAGAGACCCCCTGACCTCTGCCCTCTGAACTCCTGTCCGCCCTACCCCTCCAGGTCTCCGGCTCTGCCCAGGCCCCTGCTGTCCCCAAGCCTGCGCCTCCACAGTCCTGAAGTCCTGCAAACACTCTCAGACCTGCTGGAAGTGCTGTCTCCCTGCCTGCTGGCCTGCAGCCTGCCCGCTGGCTCTGCTGGGCTCTGTGTGCCTCTCCCTGACCCGTCCCCACCCCGTCCCCCTACAGGGTTTGAGGCTCCATCCTCTTTCCCGAGGGTGTCCCAACGCACCTCAGGGACAACCCCTCCAAACGGCGCTGAGCCCATTTGCTTCCTTCTGTCACCCCCTCTAGAGCCTGCACTCCTGGGAGGTGGCAGTTATGACCCCTGGATCTGTTCCCAGAGGACTAGGGCTGCCTAGGTCCACGGCAGGGGATGTTTAATACAGGAACAGAATGAGTGCAGGAGAAAACTGCTGAGACAAGGAAACGGTCTCTTCCACCACGGATGAGATGCCAGCATGCCGTCACTCCTCTGAAGAAACGTGGGACCACCAGGTGGAGGAGGGCTTTCTGGTTGTACGTGGTCACCTCTGGTCATTACAAAGAGGGGGAGGGGTTCCAGCAAGACAACAGGCCTCAAATGGAGTCGTTCATGCTAAGTCACCAAGCCGAGATTCAACTTAACGACAGTTTCCGCTAGAGCCGCCTGACCGGCACTGGTCACCTGCCTGTAGACCCCTGCCGTCCGTCCCCTACAGGAGAGTGATCTTGCCATAACCAACCTGCTTTTTTGCCAAGTATAACCTTCTTGCTGCCGTTGCCTTCGGCCTATAAGAGTGTTTCATTTGGTCCAGCTCCTGACAGCTCTTTTCTATCTGCTGAACGAGATGCTTCTTGATTCATAAATCTTTGAATAAAGCCAACAAGATCTTTGAAATTTACTTCGTTGAAGTTTGTTTTTTAATGCTAGGGACATTTTTTTTTTTAAGAGAGACACTAATCTTGCCTGCTGACCTTCTTTAAAAGTGAGGACAGACCATGAAAATGCCTCTGCTGAGAATCTGCTTCTCCAAGGTGAAGACGAGAAACACTGCCTCTTCCTGGAAGCCTCTGGCGCCTCCGTCCACCCTCCTTAACCTGAGCTCCTGGGCTGGTCAGTACCTCTATTCTGTTCTGTCACCGTCTGAGTGGCAAGGTGGGAGGCTTCCACCCTCCAGGAGACTGAACTATAACTGTCTCTGGAAACAGATTTCTCCATAGGGAATAAGAATGGAGACATTTGTAAGAAAAAAATAAGGCAGAGTCTTGTAATTCTTTGGTGAACAGGATTCCAATTATCCTCACTTGCTTTTGCGCTCCACGGTGTTGTCTGTTTACAGTTTCTAATAAACCCTTTTTTTTTTTTTTTTTTTTTTTTTTTTTTGCGGTACATGGGCCTCTCACTGCTGTGGCCTCTCCCGTTGCGGAGCACAGGCTCCAGACGCGCAGGTTCAGCGGCCATGGCTCACGGGCCCAGCCGCTCCGCGGCATGTGGGATCTTCCCGGACGGGGGCACGAACCCGCGTCCCCTGCATCGGCAGGCGGACTCAACCACTGCGCCACCAGGGAAGCCCCTAATAAACCCTTTAACTCTGCAAAGTTCTTCCCGAATACACTGCCATTTCTCTTTGCTCTTTCACCAAGGTGGAAATAGCACCTAGAGGAAGGCACACCATTCACTTCCTGCCCCAGTGAATGAAAGAGAAACCACCAAGCTACCAAGCATTCCACATCCTGCTCAGCCTCTTCTCTGAGCTGGGACCTGAGAAAGTGGAAATTATACTGAATTACATGAGACCAAAAATGTTATTTACTGGATGCAGGTCAGAGGTCAGTGGTGATGCTGACGGTTCCCTTGGTGGCATTCTGGGCGCCAGGATGCAGCCGTGAATAACACCCATGGAGCCCATCCTTGGAGCGCACAGTAAAGCGGGGGCTCAGACATCGACCACTGTGCTCACAGCAGCTCACCCAAACCAACCCAAATATCTGGGGACAATTTGGAAATAAGTCATGGAAGAAAAAGTAAACTACAAATCAGGCCAAGCTTCCAAGGACAAGGCCAGTTTTTAATCCTTCACCACCATCGGCGCCTTTCTCAAGGCAGAAACAAATGTTTGATGAAAGAATGAGTGGATAAAAGAGATGACAACTCAGTTAAAAAAAAAATCATTTTTTGGTCCTCATGGCCTTGGTCATCTGGTCTACCACTAGACTACCACTTTTTAAATTAGTAATCACCTAGCAAGTAACTCCACCCCCCAATGGCTATACTCACAACAAATGCCACATACAGAGGGAGGGGAGGGGTTATTTATTAAGCATATGCTACGTGCTTTACAAATGCTGTTTTGTTTAATCCTTTTTTTTTTTTCTTTTTGCGGTACGCGGGCCTCTCACTGTTGTGGCCTCTCCCGTTGCGGAGCACAGGCTCCGGACGCGCAGGCTCAGCGGCCATGGCTCACGGGACCAGCCGCTCCGCGGGATGTGGGATCTTCCCAGACCGGGGCACAAACCCGCGTCCCCTGAATCGGCAGGCGGACTCTCAACCACTGCGCCACCAGGGAAGCCCTGTTTAATCTTATGTCAGCTCTGTGAGGCATTTTTCATTATATCCCTCTTTTACAGAGGAACAAATAGAAGTTAAAACTGGTTACATAACGTGTACAAGATCATACAGAGAGAAGGGAGTCACTGTGCAGACGCAAATCCAGGTCTGTCTGAGTTCCATGTCCTGCTCTTCCTGGAATATCATGACTTTTCAAACTTACTCCAGATGAACAAGGAAGACTTACCTGGGGGGCTTTCACTGCTAAAATCAAATAACAATTTATAATGACAGCTTTTTCCCAATTTGCACGAAAAGTTAATTGAATTCTCTTAATTTCATGTTTTTTCTCCCATTATTTTTTTTCCTAAGGCTTTGGCGCCTGCTACCCCTTATCTGACAGTGACAGCAGCAGTCCTAAAAGGAATGAAAAATGAGGCAAGGATCATTAACGACGACTCATGCTTCAGCCAGATTTTTTTTTATTATGGAATGAGCGCTCTCAGTTTTGATTTGAGATTGAATCTGTGTTCCAAGAGCCCTGGAGCTCACGGGAGAGTTACACGCACGAAGCTCATTGAAAAAGGTGTTTGGACTGGATGTCCTGAGGAGGGCTGTTCATTTGAGGGAGAACAGCAGGATGAACCCAACTCCACGTTAGCAAGGACACACCAGGGGCGATGAAAGCAATTTCCTATTCAGAGGTACCTGGTCCTGTTCCTTCCAGGAAGCAGCTTATCTCTACTGGCTTCTATTAGGCACAGAAACAGTCTTTGGTCACTCAGTAAATCACCGATTTCCCACAGAAGACATGTCCTTTTCATTAAAGAAGGAGGGAAATTAGACCACTGCCTTAGAGCCACAGAACAGTATTGTTACACTACAAACAATTATATAAAAGCCAGGTCCCACTGAGAGGCAACCTTCCAGGACAATAAGGAAAGAAAGAAAGAAAAGAGCTTTTGCAAGCGGTCAGGTCTGAGGCTCTACAGCCTGCTGACAGGCCAATTTCTTCCTTCCAGGAGCCATTTGTTCAGTCACCTCTTTATTTATTTCTCCAACATTTTTTCAGCCCCACTCTGTGCTGTGTAGTTCTTTGCAAAGCCCCAGGATGCATACGAACGTCCTGCCATCCATCTGGTGCGAGACAAGAGTGGTGGAGAGAATTCATATGACACTGCGCCCCGCAGGCTCTGCTGGGTGGGGAAGGGTGCCGGGTGGGGACCACAGAGGAGTGTAGGCGTCAAGGACAAAGGATGTTGTGTTTCCATGTTGTGATGATGCCCCAAGGCATCTCCAGATTTGGCGGAAACATCAACAGAAAAAAATAGATTGGATTTCATCAAAATTAAAAACTTTTGTGCAGCAAAGGACACTATCAACAGAGTGAAAAGGCTATCGATGGAAAATGTTTGCAAAGCATACACCCAACAAGGAATTAATACCCAGAATAGATGAAGAACCCCTACAGCTCAACAATAAAAACAAACAGCCTGGGGCTTCCCTGGTGGCGCAGTGGTTGAGCATCCGCCTGCCGATGCAGGGGACATGGGTTCGTGCCCCGGTCCGGGAGGATCCCACATGCCCTGAGCCATGGCCGCTGAGCCTGCGCGTCCGGAGCCTGTGCTCCGCAATGGGAGAGGCCGCAACAGTGAGAGGCCCACGTAACGCAAAAAAAAAAAAAAAACCAGCCTGATTCGAACATGTGCAAAGGACTTGAAAAGACATTTCTCTGAAGAAGATACACCTATTTTCAGAGTGTTCAGTTTTCCTTTTTTTTGTACTGTTGTTTTCTGGTTTTGATATCAGAGTAATAATGACTTCATAAAAAGGACTGAGAAGTTTTCCTTCATCTTCTATTTTCCAGAAGACATTGGGTAGAACTGATGTTTTTCTTTAAATGTTAGGTATAATTTTCCAGTGAAACTATCTGGCCTGGAGATTTTAAATTAGGAATTTAGGGCTTCCCTGGTGGGGCAGTGGTTAAGAATCTGCCTGCCAATGCAGGGGACACGGGTTCGAGCCCTGGTCCGGGAAGATCCCACATGCCGCGGAGCAACTAAGCCCATGCGCCACAACTACTGAGCCTGCACTCTAGAGCCCGTGAGCCACAACTACTGAGCCCACGTTCCACAACTGCTGAAGCCCGTGTTCCGCAAGAAGAGAAGCCACTGCAATGAGAAGCCTGCGCACTGCAATGCAGAGTAGCCCCTGCTCGCCACAACTAGAGAAAAGCCCGCGCACAGCAACAAAGACCCAACACAGCCAAAAATAAATAAATTAATAAATTAATAAATTTTAAAAAATTAGGAATTTAATTTCCTTAATAGTTATAGGGCTATTACAATTATCCATGTCATATTGGAGTAGCTGTGGTAGTTTGTACTTTTTAAGGAATTGGTCCATTTCATCTAAGTTGTCAGATTTATGTGTATAGAGTTGCTTGGACTATTCTCTTACTACTTTTTTTTTTTTTTTTTTTTTTTTTTGCGGTACGTGGGCCTCTCACTGTTGTGGCCTCTCCCGTTGCAGAGCACAGGCTCCAGACGCGCAGGCTCAGCGGCTATGGCTCACAGGCCCAGCCGCTCCGCGGCATGTGGGATCTTCCTGGACCGGGGCACGAACCCGTGTCCCCTGCATCGGCAGGCGGACTCTCAACCATGCGCCACCAGGGAAGCCCTCTTATTACTTTTTTGACGTCTGCAGAATCTATAGTGATATGCCACTTCCTTTCTGGTGTTAGATTCAGCATCTTCTCTCTTTCTTTCTTTGTCAGTCTTGCTAGAGATTTGTCAATTTCTTTACCTTTTCTAAGGGCCAGCTTTTTGTTTGTTTAATTGATTTTCTTTTTCTAAATTCACAGATTTCTTCCTCCTTCTTTCTTTCTTTCTTTTTTCTTTCTGTCTTTCTTGAGGTATAGTTGATGTACGATATCATATAAGTTTCAGGCGTACAACACAGTGATTCACAGTTTTTAAAGGTTATCCTCTATTTATAGTTACGATAAAGTATTGGCTAGATTCCCTGTTGCTGTACAATATAGCCTTGTAGCTTATTTATTTTATACATAATAGTTTGTACCTCTTAATCCCCTCAAATTCATAGATTTCTGATTGAATATCATTTTCTTCCTTCTACTTGCTTTGGGTTTATTTTGCTCTTTTTTTTAGTTTCCTGAGATGCAGGCTTAGATTACTGATATGAGACTTCTCTGCTTTTCTAATGTAAGCATTTAATGATGTAAATTTCCCTCTCCACATTGAATTAGCTGCATCCCACGAATTCTGATATGTTGTATTTTCATTTTGATTAAGTTAAATGTGTTTTTAAATTTCCACTGAAACTTACTCTTCGACTCATGAATTATTTAGAAGTGTGTTAGTTTCAAGGTGTTTGGATTTCCTTTTATCTTTCTGTTATTGGTTTCTAGTTTGAATAATAACGACCATTACTGCCTTGAGCACTTTTTCAGTCCTGCCTTGTATCTCTCCTCCTAGAACTCCAATGACGGGAATGCTAGATCTTTTATAGTCTCACAGGCCTCTAAGTCACCTCCCTCCCTCCCTCCCTCCCTCCCTTCCTTTCTCCTTTTGTCTATTTTTTCTGTTAGTCACTTTTGGTAATTTCTATTTATCTTCAAGTTCACTGATTTCTTTCCTCTCTCTCCTCCACTCTGCTGTTAACTTCATCCACTGAGATTTTTTATTTATTGCACTTTTCAGTTCTAAAATTTCAATTTCATTCCTATTTATATGTTTTATTTCGTCACTGAGATTTTCTACTTTTTCATTTGTGTAAAGTGTGTTGATAATTGCTCAGAGCACTTTTATGATGACTCGTGTAAAATCCTTGTTGGTAATTCTAACATATATATTATCTTGGTGTTGGCATCTGTTGGTTGAGTTTTTTCATTGAGTTGAGATTTTCCTGATTCTTTGTATGATAAGTGATGTCGGGTTGAAGCCGAGATGAGTTGGGTATTGTGTTATGAGACTCTGGGTTGCAAGAGGCGAAATAAAACACAGGGAACTCACTGCTGTGTTACCCTTCAAGTTCTAAGGTCCCTGGTGGATCTGCCTCCTTTTCTCCACTTTTCAGAGTCTTCTTATGTTTATTTTATGCATAACGTCCAGGGATTTTGAGCTCTACTTGGAAGGAAGGGTAAGAACAATCACTTCTACACCATCTTTCTGGGAGCAGAAACCCATATTTCTTTGACTCGAACCACCTTTCTTCTGTCTTAGGAGTCACGTCTCGCTCCTTCTTACTCCTAATACCAGGACAATATGTGAAGATACTACCTCCTTAACGACCCCTGAGTTAAGAGTATGCCCCTTTCCATACTCCATGCCTTTCCCCTGCTCACACACTCCTTATCCCTCGCTGGAATTATTTAAATGGCTCCCTAATTAGTCTCCAAACTGACAGCCTCTCCCTTTCTTCCAGTCTCCTCTGTTCTGCAGATTGTGGGCAGGTCGATTTTGAGGCACAAATCTCTATCCTTCCTTTCTGTGCCTCCCTAACTTCAGACAGCTCATCCCTAGCTTCATAGTAAAACTCAAACTCCTTAGCCTGGGGCTCAAAGCCATCCATCCAATGGCTGCACTTCCAGCTGACAGCCTTCCCTTCCTCTGCTCTCACGTACGATCTCATACCGCAGCTAAAATGCCTCACTTCCAGAGTCCAGACACGTGCTGTGCAGTTGGTCCTGGGCCTTCACTCATGCTTTTCCTCCACTTGGAATGCCCCTCCTTGCCCACTGCCTCGAGGAACCATTCCTTGATCAGCCAAGGCAGACTGACAGCTTCTCATAGCCTTTTGCTCACATCCCTCTTTGAGCGTATTTTCAATCCATGTCATAGAGACAAGGCAGAATATATGCTCCCTGCAGGGTCTCCTCTTGTCTAAAACCAGGCCTTCCTGGCTCAGCAGTCCAGGGAGGACAGCAGGCCCATCAGCGGATGGACGACCAGAGCTGGCTTCACCCGGAGGCAGGAGGTATGGCAGAAAAGCCTGCGCTTACTTCTAGAATATGTGCCCGTTTCAGAAGATTCTGCTCTGCCCTGGGCTCCTCTGAAGGTCCAGGAAGAACACTTTAGAGATACATTCACCACACGTGTCTTGAAGTCAGTGGTGGAGACCCTCTAGGGCAAGGCCCCTCGCCCTGCATTACATCCACCTATTCTGTCTGTGATGTGGACAGTCCACCCTTTGGGGTGTGGCTGCTTTCTCTTAAGGGGGCTGCTGGCAGCGTGAGGAGTGACGGAACGGAGAAGTTGCTGGGATTTGAGTCTTAACTCTGCCACTTACGAGCTCTGTAAACTCTGGACAAATTATCTAACTTCTTTTTGTACCTCCGGTTCCTCATCTGCAAAATGGGGATAATTATAGAACCTGCAGAGAATCCCATTCAAATGCTCAGAACGTCTGACGGCGCTGCATAAATGCTAGCAGTTACCATTTTCAGTGCTTTCCCCCGAAGTGCCCTGGACAGTAGAAGAATATGAGTGAGGACCTGCAGGGACAGCCCAAGTTAGCCTCTATTTGCTTGACGTTTCTTTTCAGCATTCTATTTCACGTTAAATATTTATGCAAGTTTTGCATTCTACTCTATTATAAGGTTGAGTTTGTTTTAATATCTGGCTAACATTTCTTCTGCAAATGTACTTAAGACAGCATACATTCTAGAAGGACGCCTCTGTGTTTTCCCCTCGGCACAGGCTGGGGCTTCCCAGTGTGAGGGGCTCAGCCAGTGGGCCTTGAGCCAAAGGTGCAGAGGTCTGGCGCCCAGGCCGCACCGGAAGGTGTGTCTCACTGGTGAGTGCTGTGCGGGACCCATGCAGCCCCGCCATCCCATTCACTGCTCCTCCCGAAACAGAGTCACAACCTCAGTCCACCTCTTCTCATTCCGGAGAGCTGGCCTCTGGCTGGACGCGTGGGACATGGGGAATGTGGGCACGGAAATAAAAATCTTGGCTTGGACTTCCTGAGCTATGATCATCAATAACACAGGGCAAAAGAGAGAGCTATAATCTAATGTACTATATTACTGTAATTAGAGCTCCGCGCATGGGGCTCCCGCACGCCCTCCCTCCAGAATAATGAAACAGTCTAGCATAAATAGTAGTGACTTTATTCTCCATCATGGGGTGTTCAGTGATCGGGTAATTATGGTAACAGCACATCCAGTTAACGGGTGTCGAGTTCAGAATGTAAGAGAAAAAGGACGCAGAAAGGCACACGAAGGAAGAGAACCACAGAATCACAGCGCTGCAGGGTTGGGAAGAATCCTGGTGATTGCGTACCTTCCATCCCACAGAAGAAGAAACGGAGACTCAAGATGGGGGGCGGGAGGTTAGGGCGGGGGTGAATGACCTGCAAATGTCAGATGCTTAGACAGCGGTGGAGTCAGAACCAAAACCCATGCCTCTCTCTCCTGTTCCAATTCTCTTCTACTGGGGCTTCCCTGGTGGCACAGTGGTTAAGAATCCGCCTGCCAGTGCAGGGGACACGGGTTCGAGCCCTGGTCTGGGAAGATCCCACGTGCCGCGGAGCAACTAAGCCCGTGCACCACAACTACTGAGCCTACGTGCCACAGCTACTGCAGCCCGCATGCCTAGAGCCCGCGCTCCGCAACAAGAGAAGCCACCGCAATGAGAAGCCCGCGCACCACAACGAAGAGTAGCCCCCGCTCGCCGCAACTAGAGAAAGCCCGCGCGCAGCAACGAAGACCCAACGCAGCCAAAAATAAAGAAATAAAAAATTCTTTTCTACCCACGTGTCTCTGGGAAACCACATAAGGCAGAATATTCTAGAAAGCTTTCTGTAGGGTGAGTAGTCTTTGTTAACGAAATCTGCAGAGGTAGAAAACAACGTTCTTCCATTGTCTGTGGCTGAAAGTCATGCCCACTGAATGTCAACAGCAATCAGCAGTAAAGGTGTGAAACGTGTTTTGTTTTGTCCATTTTGTTCCTCTGACGTAGCAGACAGGAAAAATGAGCGAGTGCACCCATTAACATTTTGTTCAACTTACAGTCGAGGAGGCTGATTGTTTATTTTCAGTTAGATTTTATTCCTGTTATTACATTGAAAGCATCAGATAAAAAACATACTTTCCCATAAGAATAGGTACATTTCTTAGTCCTGCACTGCATGTAAGGGACTTGGATAGTCAATGCTTTTAGTCATGACGGCACAGGTTTCCTAAGGAAGCAAGCTAAGAGTCATCATGGGGCAAACAGGGGACAGAGGCCAGCCGGCAGACGGGTAACAGGTTCACACTGACACAACTGTGCACCATCTCCGCCTAGTGTGTAGACACAATCAGAGCCAGTCATCCACATGACCGCCCTCCACTCTCCTCCTTCCTGTAGAAAAGGAGAGGCTGGGAAGTCGTAGGAAAGATGCCCCTGGCGGCCAGAGGGAGCCGGTTCCCCACCAGTGCCCGCGGCCTCTGTCCTCTGCTCTGCAATCCCAGGAAAGCCACCCAAGGGCTGGGGCCAGGGGGCTTCCTCCTTCCACTCTGTCCAGTGACCACCCAACAAAACACGCACGTGCCACCGCTGGGAGCTAAGCCCGGCTTGGACGGGGTGGACGGGACAGTCCGATTCTGTCTGTGACGGGAACAGGGGCCACTTGGGCAAAAGCCGCCGTCACGGGTGGTCACGGGCCACTTGGCAGGAAGCAGCCGAGCAGCTGGAAATACTCGCTTCGGAAGTTCGGTTCACACCATCACATCCACAGAGAGATGCCAACGCCACTATTTCTCCCCATTTCTTTCTTGCTCCCACTCAACCCTCCCCCAGCCTCAAAACGCATCCGGGGCCCAGACATCTTGCTGGACAGAGATGCTCACAGTCAGACTGCAAGATGGGATGAGGAGTGTGGAGACAGCAGCTGACACCAGTGGTGTGACGTGGGAAGACCCCTTCCCGCGGGCACCTCGGCCATCAGTGGGCAAGCAGCCCAGCCTGGGAGATGCGTGCTGTCTGTGGCTCCACCGACGTGACACCCATGGCCCACTTTCCCACCACAAAGTACTTCCTCGGCCGAAGTTCTATGTGAACATCCCCAGGAGTCAGCTGTCCAGGGAGCGGTAGGGTGGGGACCGGCGTCTCCATTGGCTCGGGAGGAAAGCGAAGCCAGGGCAGCTAGCACACAGCCAGAGGGAGGAAAGACTAGATGTGCGCTGAATTTACTGCAGGACGGCTCTGCTCCAGACCCTGGCAGTGCTGCACTGCCTTGGTTATCTCATCTGTAAAATGGGGCTGATAACGGGGCCTCCACACTCCAGAGGATGTTGTAAGGATTAAATGAAATAACGCAGGAGACGGGTTTCCCGTGGTGCCTGGGCTAGGGGAGCCTTCAGTTTAAGCGTCAGCTGACCCTCCAATGTCCTTACAAGTGTCTCTGTCTTACAGATAAGGAGACTGGGGCACAGAAAGGAAAATGACTCACCAGCACGGTACATGGCCTTGCTGGCCTCAAGATGCAGACCCGCGTGACTGCAAAACCTGCCCTCTTTCCACTCGAGAACAGGGCGGTTTCAGAGCTCAGGCTGCCTGCTTCCAAGTTCCGGCACTTGCACCCTGACTTGAGACAGCTTCCTACAGAAAGTGTTGTGACCTGGTTTGACCACCACACCCAAGCCTTCTGCCTCAGAAAATACACAACAACGCGCCGCCATCCGGACAAAAATCCGAGCACCACGTTCCATGATGACTTTGATGACATCAGCAAAGAAGCTCTCATCGGAGCCCCTGGAGCTCCAAGAGGTTCTGTAGCAGAGTTTAGCGTTTGAGGCCAGTAATGAACATGAAAGCCAATAGGATGTTCTCATCAGTGTTCCTACAATTTCAAAAATCCTTTTTCTTTATGACATATTTCCATCTCTGTTATTTATTTTTTTTTTTTGTAGAAGGTTAAGTGGATGTAAAGAGAAAGATCATTAGAAAAAACCTTCCTAATTCCTAAGGCTTAGTGCACGGTAGGCATTCCATAGATGCTTGTAGAATGTAGGAATAAATGGATTACATGAATGAATGCAGCTATTTTCTTCTTGTGGATTGGCGCAAAGAGCCAGTTTTACAGAGACTGGCTAAAAACTGCATCCTGAGAGCTCTCAAGTATCCTTTGCTTTGCTGAAAAGCCCACTGTCTCTACATCTTAGATGCCCCCTGAGGCACGGATGTCCCCCACGGGTACCGCCAGAGGCTCATGCCTGCTTGGTAAGCATTCAACTTGAGCTTGAACGTGAGAGCCTAGGAGGTGTCCACACTTACGCGGGGACCCGCAGCTCAGGCGGGGAGCACACCCTCCTCTGGGCGTCGTGTTCATTCTGTGCCCTTTGCTGGGGGCTGGGCAGTTCTGATCCCATTTCCACCCATTTGATGATTCTTGAAAAAAACAAACACGCAGACGAGATCAGCAGGCTGACGCCGCTGAGATACGACACAGGCTTTGCTGGGAGCTACGTTAGGAGACGCTCTTGGGTCAGAGGGACCTGGTCTGGTCAGAACACCTGAGCCTGAGTCTTGGCTCTGGGGTCTCATCAAGGAACCACGGAATATTCCTCCTCCTTCCCAACCTGTGACACGGCCCTGGCGACACTCATTAAACAAATGGTGGGCACAGAAAAGACTCGGACTCAGTGAAGAGACAAGCTGGCCTGACTCAAAGGATCACGCCCGCAAACGTAGGGGCAGGAGGAGAGCTCGCCATGGCCACCGGAGGGTCCTTGGCTCATGACATGTTCTCAGCAGCCGGTAACTTCAGATGATCACATGCACCCCACTCTCAGGTTAAACTACAGGCACCCCCGAATCGGCCGTTCATGCACCTGGCACCTTCCCAATTTCTGCTACATATAGCGGAACACCACCGCTGTTATAATTTGTCTATGTTTCCCCTTACATCAAAGTTCTGTATGTTTTCATCTTGTTGTAATCAATAAATCCCAGGTTTGACATGCTGGGACCACGTGCTTCTATGCTGCATAGCATGCTCCGTGAACCAGTGTATTAAGCTAAAGACCGTTCTATTGCTTGATCCCGATAGGAATAAAAGGGAGCCTGCGGAAACCTGTGTGGGCTGCGTGTCCCCAAGGCTGAGCAAAGCGCAGTCCTAACATATTTAAAATCCATTATCTGACCACATGTAACAGGAATTATTTACAATTTACACGTTACAGCGTTAACACCACATTCATGGTCATATACAGTCTGGTTCTGAGCACAACACTGACAGCAGGTGGGGTGGCTGACAGTCCCTTGCACACAAGGGGCTCAGACATGTTAGAGGATTTTGCAAGATCACATTAGAAATAAACCCCTACATCTTCAGCTCATTTCACTGGACGCTCCACAGGGGGAACAATCTTTCTTTAAAAGACTGCTTTTCTCTTTTTAGGCAGATCAACTCTCTCCTGCCATCTTTTTATCCATCCACTCTTCTACCTTCCCATCCATTTATCCATCCAGCTACCCATCTACCCACTCATCCATCCACCCATTCTTCTATCTGCCCTTCCAAACATGTCTCCACATCCCTCCATTGATCCATCCAACCATGTATCCCCTCCCCCATCCATGCACCCACCCATCCATCCATCCATCCATCCTTCCACTCAACGTTTGAGGACCTTCTTTGTGCTTGTCACTCTATAGAGCACCGGAACTACCTACCAGTTTTTATTCTTATAACAAGTTTTCATTTTGAAAAAGCGATGGCAATAAAGGTAATTCAGGCACACCTCCTGGTACTGCGCTTCCCTTCATTGTGCTTGGCACAAACTGAAGGTCTGTGACAGCTCTGCATTGAACAAGCCTATCTGAGCCATTTTTTCCAACAGCATTGGCTCACTTCACGTCTCTGTGTCCCATTTTGGTCATTCTTGCAGTATTTCAAGCTTTTTCTTTACTATTATATTTGTTACGGTTATCTGTGATCGGTAATCCTTGACATTACTTGTGTGATTGTTTTGGGTCGGGGTGCCACGAACATTGTCGTCTTATTTCAAGCAATTGTCACGGCCACCCCAGCCTTCAGGCACCACCACCCTGATCAGTCAGCAGCTGTCAAATCAAGGCACGACCCCCCCCCCCGCCCCGCCAACAAAAAGATTATGCCTCGTTGCGGGCTCGGGTGACGGTTAGCATTTTTTAGCAATAAAGTATTTTTAAATTAAGGTACACACATTGTCTGTTTAGACACAACACTAATGCACACTGAATAGACTACAGGATAGTGTAAATGTAATTTTTATATGCACTGGAAAACCAAAAAAACTTGTGACTCGCTTTACTGCGATGACCTGGACCCGAACCCACGGCATCTTGGAGGTGTGTCTGTATCTGCCTGTATCTGCACCGGTGTCTTCTCATTTGAAAATCGACCATTGATTTTCCCTGATGATAGCAAAACATAGTAATGTGCTCTAATTCTTCCTGTCAAGTGAAATAAAATACTCGGGAGTCTGACAACAAAAGAGCCAGGAAAAGACCTAGTTACTAAGAGCCTTCTTCCTCGTAAGTGCACGAGAAGTACAGTCATTAGGGTTATGTTGTTGGACCCCTTTAGATGAAAAGGGCGCACATCCAATTACTTCACATGATAACGAGTTCAAATAATTAGAAACCCTTCCCTGAACAGAGTCTTGGAACTTTTTGGAGGAGCTAATTTAAGCATCTAGGTGTTTTCTCAGGCTGCCCTTCATAGTTGAGATTCACTTATCTTCACTACTGCACTCTGTTTTGCCATTTTAATTCCTCCATTTCAGAGTTGAGGGCAGTGAACCAATTATCAATGATGTAGGTGGCCTTACAGATAAATGGAAGTGTTTCAAAGTAGATGAAAACAAAATGCCCACAATCATACTGAACTAGAGTGAAACAAAATGTGAATCCATTATCAACTAACAGATGAAAGGAAAAAACTCAGACGTGCAAAAGAATAAAAAACATTTGAAATTTCTAAATAAAAAAAAAAATACAACAAAACTAACACTCCTGTTAAACATTTTTAAAGTTTGCCCTAAACAGGCTGTACCTCCAATGAAATCACTTTCACCAAGTCTCCCAGGCACCAGTGACTGACTTTCTTACGATTAATGCAGTAAAGCAGTGGTTCTCAAACTCTGGGGAGCATCTGTATCACCTGGAAGGCTGGTTAACACCCAGAGTACTGGGTCCCACTCAGAGTTTCTGATTCAGATTCAGTTTCAGATTCAGGAGGTCCAGAGTTAGCGCAAGAATTTGCATTTCTAAATCCTAGGCTGCTGGATCCTAGGGAGACCCCACTTTGAGAAGCAAGGGAAGAGACCATCCCTAGTCATCTTACATAACTTCTCAGCTGCGGGTGGCACTGGGGACCACTCCCTAGACCCCCGAACAGCACACTTCTCTTGCTTTCTCTGCCATCCCTCCTTGTCTCCTTTTTAGTCTCCCGGTATCCCTCGAGATTTACCCTAGGCTTCTGCTCTTTCACTGAAATCCTACCGAGCAAATTCATTCACTCTGAAGCCTTCGTCACCACCTACAGCCGGCAGCCCCGAGGCTGCAGCTCTGGCCTGTTATACGTGAGCTTCACAAGGCCATGGTTCCACGTCGCGTTCACAGCTGCAACCCAGGTGACCAGAGCATGCCTGGCACATGGAATGTGCTCCGTAAATATCTGTTACAACTTCCTGGTAGATATTTCTACCTAACTGTTCCACAAGCTAACTGGCAACCGAGATCAAATGTATTCGGAAAGACATACATCAAAAAAAGGATATTATATAAACTAGATTCTCCGCCCACCCCACCCAATATTTCCAATGGTACCATCATCCCTCGGTTTTGTAAGATCTAAGAAAGCTAACAGTCATCCTGGAATCCTCGCCTGTCAAACGCCAAGTTGTGTTGGCTTTACCTTCCAAATCTCTTCCAAGTCCATCTGTTTCTTCCCATTGCCACTGCCTGGCTAGGCCACCTCAGTCTCTCACCCGGATGCCACAGCGCCTGCCCCCGCCCCCCGTGTGCCTCCTGTAATCGCCCCAGCACAGCAGACGGCTGACAAAGCAGGTCTCATCCTGCCTGGGACCAGGGATGCCCCCTGCCTGCAGCGCAGGGCGTCACTGCGGCCTCAGAGTCTCCTGATGGGCCCCCGCTGCCTCTCCGGCTGTCCTTCACCCCCTCGTTCCCCAGCCTGCGCTCCAGTTGGCCTTGACTTATTCTTGCTCCTTGAACCCTCCACGCTCTCTTCTTTCTGAGCCACCACTCGTGATACTCCTCCCACTTGGAATAGACTTTCCTTTTCCTCCGACTACATTTTACTGACTACCTCCTGCCCATTTTTCAGTTCCCGACTTAAAAATTCACATCCTCCAAGAAGCCTTCCCTTTCCCCCTCAAAAAAATGAAACAGAACACCCCCAAAACGGGGATACGGCCTCCCTTGCATTCCAATAACCCTCTGTATCTGCACACATGGTGTTACCTCTGCTTAGTTATCTGCCGTATCTGCATCTCCAGGGGAAGGCTCCCGTCTATGCAGTGCTGGGCCCAGGGCCGGACCCAGCTGCATTTGCTAAAGGAATAGCCAACCAGATTCAATGGGGGGAAATTTAAAAGAAATGATTTTAAATGAAATTATTTTTCTATGTTGAGAACAGCCAATGGAGCGGTTCTATCTGGGAAGGGGCACAAAGGGACACTTGGGACCATGGAGGTTTTCTGTATCTTGCTCTGGTGGAGGCTACATGGGTGTGGACGTAGGTATAGATCCATCAAGGTGTACACTGAAGAGCTGTGGGTTTTAAGTGTGTAAATCATACATCAGTAAAAAGAAGTAAGTTATTTTAAACTTATAGCATAACCCATATGGGGATATAAATACTGCCATGAGTTAAACAACTCATGCAGGATATAACAATAGAATTTGCTAACAACCAAAGGCATAAAGGTCCCTTAAGGAGCTAATTATTTCCCAAAGGTCCAGAACTAAAAACACGGTGAAGTAATTCCTTAAGTCTTTGTTCTGGAATTGAGATTGTTTTGCAGTGACTATGCCTTTTACTCAAAGTTGAGGCCCTGAAATATTTTCAAGGAAAGAAATTATTTCAAAGTCATTCTCTACAGAATCACACAGATTATTTAAAAACCCCATTTCCAAATTGAGTTAATGAAGTATAGTTACATTTCAATGTTTGAGAAATCTTTACGGTCATGACAACAGCTGCTCAGTGGGGTCCACGGTGTGCTTGATATTATCATTTCCTTCTTGAACCGTAGGAACAGGACACAGCGTGAACCACTACTGCCCTATTAAAAAGGAGCCCTGCTATCCTGACTTTTGACCAAGAGAATTTTCCAAGCATCTCAAGAAATGTAGAATTGTCTGGTTGTCTGTCTTGGACTAGAACACAAAACGCGGACATCCAAGGTTTGTCTCTAAGCAGTAGAAAATGGAGGGGACTTAGGCGCTTGTTTTCTGGAAGTTACTTTTCATGAGGAGGTGGTCCCTGCGCTTCTCACGCTGGGCTCCCTAACAGTCCCCATGGCTCTGGCGATGTGTGTTTGTTCCAGCTGCTCCACGATCCCTTGGACCAGGTAAAAGCCAGTGTTGAAACATCAATGAAAACATTCTTCAGGTAGGGTGAAAAACACCCAAGGGATACTACATGCCTCCAAAGTAATGAGACTGAGAGCCACTAACCACTAAAGGGGCACTTTCGACACTTCAGATGGGACTCATTGCCCTCTGCCCACTTGGGTGATTTTTCTACAAAGGAATCTTTTGCTCCTATTCTTGGTATTGTTTTAGTGACAGTTTCAGTTTCCTTATGTCTCCATTTACTGCTGGTATTTTCACACTCAAATATTAAAGGAGAGAAAAATTTTAAACTCCTGATTATCTAATTTACTGAGGATATTACTTTATCATCATCATCATCACCAAGTGAGGGAGGTTTTTTTTTTTTTTTAATTTACCAAACCGTTCCAGTACCAGAAATAGAAAAACTGAAAGCATCCCAGCCTGACTGCCCCTTTTCCTGATGGGAAGACGGAGGTAGCTAACGGACAGACAACGGATAGCCTGCCCCCCGCAGATGTGCTTATCACTAATCTGAGGTACTCTGTTGCTTTCTCAAAGTATTACCCATGAAAAGGAAATAATCTGATAAAGTTGGCGTTACACAGGGGAGGGGAGGGGGTATGAGCGACGGTCAGCGCTGGTGATGGTGGTGGATATGGTGATGGTGGTGACGGCGGTGACTGATCGTGATGGTGACGCCGGCCCGGTCCTGTCCCGTTTCTTCATCACCGCCTGTCTTCTCTGCCTCCCGCCTCCCCGCGCGGCCTCTGCCCGGAGAAACACAGCCGACAGGATTTGCACCCAAGCCGCACGTCCACGGGCGCAAGGCTGCTGTGCCCAGCGAAGCGGCACCGCTCGGCTGGCCCGCGCCCTGCTCGGCGCCCTCTCGGCTGCGGCCCCTCCGCGCCCCCCGCGCGCCGGCACCGCCTCGCGTGGCGCGCGCAGCCCGAGCCCCGAACTACCGGGCCGGCCCGCCCACCCGCGGGGAGCGCCCGCGACCCCGGCCCGCTCGCCGCCGAGCCCCCCGGCCCGGCCACCAGTCACTTACGCCTGCGCTGGGCCCGCCGCCCGGCGGCCCCGAGACAAAGGCTGCGCGGCCGCTGCGCCGCCGGCTGCTCCCGGAGCTTCGGCTGCCGGGGACCGGGAGGAGGATGGGGCGGAGGGGACCGTGTGGGAGGGGACCGTGTGGGAGGAGCCGGCGCGCCGCGGTCCACCCGCTGGAGCAGCCCAGACCCCAGCCCTCCTCCCCCGCCCGCCGCCCTCCCGGGTCCTCGGGGAGCGAGTGAGAGGAAGAGGATGGAGGGAGACGGAGAGAGGGAGGGAGAGAGAGGGAGAGAGAGAGAGAGAGAGGGAGGGAGTGAGTGTTCCTCCTTCCTAGTCACAATCCTCTCCATCCACCCCCGCGTCCCCAGCAAGCTTCGGGAAAGGCCAGACTCTGTCTCACCTGGGCAACCCTGGAGACGCTCCCACCCACCCGCCTCCTTCCACCGCGCGCAGCTCTCCCAAGGATGGACATCAGACCATTAAATGGAGAGCAAAGCCGAGGCCTGGGAGGTCAAGTGCGCCAAGACGCGGGGCCAGGAGGGGCTGCTGCGGGAAGAAGGCCCCGGGTGCCAGGCCCACCCCTTCCCTGTTTTCCTCCCCAAAGCCTGGCACCTGGCAGACCGGCAAGGTTGTAGGGTGGGGACTGCACACTCCCTCTCTGGGAGAATAACACTGCCGTTTGGCTCCGAGATTTACATCTTGTTATGAAGAGTAGGTTTGATTTATTTTTATTTTTAAAACTTTTTAATTATGGCATTTAAAAGAATCAAAAGTAGAGAGAATAGTATCATGAACCCACAAGTGCTCAGCTCCAGCCTGAAAGACTGTCAACATTTTCTCTTTTTTCCTTTCATCTGCTCCGCACTTTCCTATCCCTGGACGCTAAGGACTTAAAAACAAACAAACAAAACAAAAAAAACATGGGGGACTTCCCTGGTGGTCCAGTGGTTAAGACTCCACACCGGCTGGATCCCTGGTGGCGGAACTAAGATCCCACATGCCACGCGGCAGAAAAACAAAACCAACAAACAAACACATGATCACAATATCATGATCCCATGTTACAAAATTAAGAATAATTCCTTGATATCTTGTGACTATGATTTATTCACAGCCTGGTCTGTGTTGCCTGCTTTGTGTTTAGTGCTTTACCTGTGCCGCTCAGCCTAGGTGGGCCCTGACTTCCACTGAAGCTCGTGGTAGAGGGGAGGTGAGCTGGTAGTTGCCGGCCCGCAGTCGCTGCTGGAGCAGGAATTGGTGAGCACTGACCCCCTCCAAGGCCCAGACGCTCCTTAGTGTGCCCAAACCCCTTGAGAATCTTGACTGAAGGCCATCCTTCCAGAATAACGCACACATAGAATTTGGATTTAAATTCCAGGAGTTTCGATCCAGTTCTCACAGTGTGTCTGAGAATGGTGCAGCCGAGGCATGCCCCTCGCCCCCGGCTTAGGGAGCACTGCTGGGAGGTGGCAGGCTGTGACTCGGACTGCCTGGATTTGAACCCTACGTGTCTTGCTAGCCTACTGGCCTTGGACCACTTACTTGACACCTCTGTGCCTGCTTCCTCATTGGGAAAAGATGGGGCTGTCATTCGAGGTTGTCTAGTCGGGCTGCCAGGGCGCTGTTATGCATGGACAGTGCCTGGCACCGGAAGCATGGGGAGACGCTCAGAGCATTCTCGCTGCTCGTACCCTCTGAGTGGTTAAACCCAGAAGGACCACGGCCCCAAAGGATTCGCAGCCTTACTTGAAGCAGAGGGAAAGGGCCCACGCCTGCTTTCTGCTGCAGTAGAAGCAGCGTACACCCATACATATGACAAAGACAAAGCGGCCCTTCTCTCTTTGACGGGGGTGGGAAGTGGAGGGCGGTATGGATGTTTGCCTGATGGCCAACGTGGAGTTCTTAGAACTGTGCGGGTCACGTGTACCGACATGGCTCCAGGAAATGATCTTTGAGATGCTGAAAGGATGCAGTCATTCTCTATCACCCACGCCAGCCAAACTGGCCTCAGTTAATGGACCGAGACGGTCCCCGAAGCCTCACCTCCTCTCCGAGGTGGCCCCTGACAGCCTCGGGCAGTGGGCAGTGTCCCCAGTCTGAGCTCCTGGCCACCGGCCTGCTTTAGTGACTAGGGCTGTGGGTCGCTGTGCGTGATGTGTCGGCCCATCTAGGCTGTAAATGTGCAGAGAGCTGCGATCGTTAACGCAGGGTCTCAGCATCCCTCAAACATCTGTCCATCGTCCACCCAGCATTGGTGCAAGAGGTGTGCACAGAGACGTCAAGTAAGTGGTCCAAGGCCACTAGGCTAGCCAGGCACGTAGGGTTCAAAGCCAGGCAGTCCGAGTCAGAGCCTGCACCCTGGCTGTCTCTGCCACCTCTCAACAACGCTCCCTAAGCTAGGTACCTAGGGGGAAGGGACTCTCCCTGATTATGACCCCCTGGTTCTGCCTCTTCACCTCCTGGTTGCTCGGTAACCGCATCCCTGAAGTGGGAAGCACGGTCACTTCCCCCGCGTGGCGCTGGGCTCCCGGGACCTTCTGACGAGCGCCCACCTCTCTCTCTGCCCCGTACTTCCCCTTTCTCTCCCGCTTCCCTTCCCTCACTCCCGACTCTCTGTTTTCCTTTCCTGTCTCACAATATGGATTATATGATTTTTAAAACCGTTTGATGGAATTTGCTTGTATCAATGAAGGATGATGTAGGTGAATAAAATCAAGACTAAAGCTTTTGTAGAGTGAGATGTACAAATGACAAACAGCGTCTACTTCTACTCAGGGGAGAACGACCCGACTGTAGGTCTTCAAACAGAAGGGAGAATATTTGAGGGATACTCAGGCCTTATGGGTCTTCTTGGGAATAAATTTACCAAAGGACCCTGAAGTTAAGAGAAAGCATAACAGAGAGTGTTACTGGCATCTACTTGTTCTTTGGGGACAATCTGACACTCTGGGCCAGCTCCAAGAAAGAACTATTACAACGACAACGAACTTTAGTCATGGTAAAGAAATAGGGTTTGGTTTAGCTAAAGGAAGACCCTATGAATGTGAAAGGACAGCTCTTGGTGATGCATGGATTTCGAGGCCCTAACAATCAACTTACAGAAGATTTTAATAGAAGGAGAGCTGTATCTTATCTGGGCGTCCAGCTGTTGAGAAACCTAAACTTATTGACACCAAAGATAAGTTTAGATAAAAGACCTTCAGTTCAAATGGAGGCAAAAATACTTGAAAATGAGCCTAATGCTAGCAACTAAATGCAGGCAGTAAACGTATCTGTGAGAGACTACAGATCCACCAAGTGCTCTGTGCCTCATGACATGTGAGCCGCAGCTAACTCTCCCACATCAAAGGAAATCGGCTGTCCTAACAAGGAAACTCACAGCCTAGTTGGAAACTAAGAAAACTGAGGAGATCGTAGGGGGTGAGGTGTGGTCAACGTGGCCTCCTGTTGAACCTGGATGGGCTTGGGGCTGCTTCCACCAACAGATAAGGGAGGGAGGGGCCATCTGTGGTCTCCTGGGACTAGATCATCAGAGGCATGTAGCTTCCATCTGCATCGAACAAACGCTCACCCTCCAGTGCTTCCTCTTGGGATAAGCCCACCAGGCTGGGAGAGGTCCAAGCCACACGGAGAGGTTACGGAGAGGTGCCCAGGTCAGTGGTCCCAGCCTTTGAGTGCCCCCAGCCCATGTACCAGACATATGAATGAAGATGCCTCCCTGTGATTCCAGGGCCCAGCCTTCAAGTTCCCTGCAGTTTTCCATCCCAGACCTCAGATGTCATGGAGAAGAGATTAGTCATCCCCTCTGTGCTCTGTCCGAATTCCTGACACAAAGAATTTGGACATAATAAAAAGGTGTTTAACGCCACAGAGTTTGGGTAGTTGCTGTGTAGCAGCAGATAACAGGAATATCAAACAATCTGCCAGATGCCTGAGGCAGACTTTGCCTCCAAAGAGCTCACAGTCTTAGCAGGGACGGCGGTGGTATGAGCTGAGCAAGAAGCTTGGGGGCTTCTGAGCTGGACGCTGCCCCTCTGGCTGCGTGGCCCTGGGGAGTGACTGTCTCTGTGCTCCCTGTCTTCGTCTGTAAAATAAAGGTAACGATAGTACCTGCTTCACAGGCGAGCTGTGGAGAGAGAACATCCCTGAACCACGTAGAGCGCAGTGAACGCTGCCTTGGGGCATAATGTTGTCACGCCCCAGGCACACGTACCTGTGACACCAGCAGGAGACAGGCTCCCGAGCCCCAGCCATAGCGTCAGGTGATCTCTGTGTCAAGGGAAGCGGATTCCTAGAATGGAGTTGATCAGTAGGCTCTGTGGTTTTATAATGAGTTCACAATGGCTTCCTTGAAATCAGAGTTTTACAATCTTTTTTGGACTGTGACCCACAGTAAAAAAATACATTTGCTATTGTGACCTAATACACACAAGCATCCACTGCTATAAAGACCACATTAAGGGGCTTCCCTGGTGGCGCACTGGTTACGAGTCCACCTGCCAATGCAGGGGACACGGGTTCAAGTCCTGGTCTGGGAGGATCCTACATGCCACGGAGCAACTAAGCCCGTGCACCACAACTACTGAGCCTGCGCTCTGGAACGTGTGAGCCACAACTACTGAGCCCTCAATGAGGAGTAGCCCCAACTCGACACAACTAGAAGGGCCCGCACGCAGCAATGAAAACCCAACGCAGCCAAAAGTAAATTAATAAATAATTAAATTTAAAAAAAGAAAATCAGAGAATATTAGAAACAATATTAAAAAAAAAACACATCAAGATGTTCATGAGGGGCTTCCCTGGTGGTGCAGTGGTTGAGAGTCCGCCTGCCGATGCAGGGGACACGGGTTCGTGCCCTGGTCCGGGAAGATCCCACATGCCGTGGAGTGGCTGGGCCCGTGGGCCATGGCCGCTGAGCCTGTGCATCCGGAGCCTGTGCTCCACAACGGGAGAGGCCACGGCAGTGAGAGGCCCGCGTACCACACACACACACAAAAAAAAGATGTTCATGAAACAATACTTGCCCTTACTCTGTGCAATGCACTCTGGTATTTCATATTCTGTTCTCTTTAATTTTGCAAAATCCACTAAACTGATTTTGTGACCTGCTAAATGCGTTGAAATTTACCATCTGAAAAGCAGCGTCTTAAATAATCATTTTTATAGTTTCCTTGTCCTAAATATTTCACTGTGTTTTCCGTTGTTCATCTAACTCACGCTCCACCTTCTGGAAGTGGCCCCCCTTCAGGACGCCCATCCACTGGCCCCCATCCTGACTGGCTCTGCTGGCTTCTGGCGGAGCCAGGGGTCTGTCCAACCAGGTGGCGCCAGACCTCGTGCTGTGTGCTGCCCCGCAGGTCCTGGCAGCGTGCTGGCATGTAGGGGGTGTCAGCAAGCAGTTTTGAATTGGTCTTAGAACAGGGATACTAACTTTATTGTTCTGCTCATGTTTTATGTGTGCTAAGCACTTAGCTGGTTCTCAGATGATTTATAACTTGAGGTCGTTATTTGGTGAGAGGATGCGATATGCCAGGGAGAAGAGACCTGGCCAGCACCCCTTTCCCGGGTGTCCTATACCAACACGCACACAGTTCTTAGTCTTCACCCCAGTCACAATGCCATAAGGCTGCTGTCGCTTCATAACCGCAGGACATGGAAAATCAAATTCCAGAAAGTGCCTCGCAGGTAAAACTTTACACCGCCTGGTGCTGCAGACCAGCTGGTGACTGCTTCTGGTCACTGGCCGCCACAGACAATGACCCTGGCATGCGTTCTGCTACTATAGTCATTCCCCCAACGCACTGTCCTGCTCACAGGAAACAAGCAAGCAACTGCTAAGTTTTGTTGTTTTCTATCTTGTTTTGCTTTTTTCTTCTGCAGAACCTCACGAAAGGCAATGAAATGAGCCAGTGGAAATCTCAGAGAAACGTGAATTAGAGGCACAGATCCTTCAGGGGCATCTACATTTAGCTCACGGTGCAAAGTATTTTTGTCCACTCTTGGGCTGCTGTGTCGGCACAATGACAGCGTATTTGCACAGGTGACACACCTTAATTCCACTGTATCTGCAGACAGAGGGAATTACCTTCTCTTCACGGGGAGTCATGTGATGGAGTAAAAAGGGGTGGCCTTTGGTGGCCCACAGACGAGGGTGCTGAATCACAGCTCCAACATGCATCACCTGAGCGACTGGAACCCAGGAGCTCCAGCTTTTTGGGCTTCAATGACCTCATCTGTAAAATGGGGATAATAATATACGTCTCAGGGTCATGGTGTTAGACAAAGGTCCATGCACACCATGGGGTCAGAAGCCACTCCTTGTTCATGCGGGTGACACATGTCTTGTGCCGTGGTGTCCTGCCTTCCAGACCAACGTGGGAGGGGCCAAGGACCGATGGCTGAGCCAAAAGCAGCCCCAGCAGGTGGGCCAGAGATGCCTCGGCCTAACTAGAAGGTCACTAGAGAGTGAGCAACAGGCCCGATCAATTAACTTTTAAAATAGCTTTATCCAAAGAAATGATTACCAAAAAGTCTGTTTAGTGGGTGTAGCAGATAGAACAATGGCTCCATAAAGATATCTATGGTTCTAATCCCTGGAATTGTGAATACGTTCATGTTCCATGGCAAAAGGGACTTCGCAGATGTGATTAAGTCAAGGGTCTTGAGATGGGGAGACGATCCTGGATTATCCAGGGGGCCTTGTGTAACCACAAGGGTCCTTAAAAAAGGGGGGCCAGAGGGTCAGAGTCAGAGAAGGAGGTGTGAGGACAGACACAGAAGTCGGCTAATGTGGGGTGACCAGAAGTGAAGTGTTGTGTGTGTGATGGTGTGAAAGTAGGAGAGACATGCAGGGGAAAAGCACAGGAGGGAGGATGGGGTTCTTCTCTACTGAGAAGGAAAACTGGATTTTTCCAAGTCAGGAGGTAATTAGGTCGTGAAGGTGGAGCCCTCATCATGGGATTAGTGCCCTTATGAAAAGAGACATGAGAACTTGCTTCCTCTCTGCGTCTTTGTCTCTTTCAGTCTCTCTGTCTCTGTCCCTATGTCTGTCTCTCCCCACCACATGAGGACACAGTGAAAAGGCAGCTAGTTGTCTACAAGCCAGTGGATCTGCTGGCATCTTGATCTCAGACTTCCAGCCTCCAGACTGTGAGATATAAGTATTTGTTGTTTGAACCACTCAGTCTTTGGTGTTTTTTGTCATAGCGGCCAGAACACCCTGCCCCCAGATAGCTCATGATGGAGGGAGATGGTGGTGGGTCTCAGCTGTGGCCCTGGGACCAAACGCAGCAGGGAAGTTTCTCCCTGACATCCTTCCCGTAAGTTCCCCTCAGGGATGGAGGTCCACTGTGACCTGAACACACACGCAGCACGCAGCCGAGCGGAGCAAGGGGTGGCCTGTGACGGGCGTGGAGACAAGCCGCCTGCTTCTCGGCAGCGCCTGTGCCCGGGGTGGGGAGCCTGGGGCGCAGACAAGCTCTGAAAGCCAGCTGCTCATGGGCCCACATCGGCCGTGAGAGCCACCTGCTGAGGTCACCCAACGAGGCAGGGCAGCCCCGCTCCGTGGAGCAAGGCAGAGCTTGAGGGCAGGCTCCGGGCTGCTGTCCAGGGGAGCTGAGGCTCTGTGCGGCTCACACCGTGTTTCAGCCTCTTTCTCTGGCCCGTCCTTTCTCCTCCCGTCATGGGTGCTCATCTCTGCAGGAGTCGGCTTGAGCTGTCATGACAACGTGCCACAGACTGGGAGCCACGGACCAGGGGTGCTTAAACAGCAGAAACGTATTCTCTCACAGTCCTGGAGGCTGAAGTCCAAGCGCGAGGTGTCAGCAGGGTGGGTTTCTTCCGTGGCATCTCTTCTCGGCGCATTGATGCCCATCTTCCTCCTGTGCCTTCGTGGTGTTCTCCCTCTGTGTCCTCATCCCCTTTTCTTACAAGGACACTGAGTCCTACTGGATTAGGTTCTACCCTGATAGCCTCATTTTACCTTTTTTTTTTTTTTGCGGTACGCGGGCCTCTCACTGTTGTGGCCTCTCCCGTTGCGGAGCACAGGCTCCGGACGCGCAGGCTCAGCGGCCATGGCTCACGGGCCCAGCCGCTCCACGGCATGTGGGATCTTCCCGGACCGGGGCACGAACCCGCGTCCCCTGCATCGGCAGGCGGACTCTCAACCACTGCGCCACCAGGGAAGCCCTAACTTTTTTTAAAATTAATTTTTATTGGAGTATAGTTGCTTTACAATGCTGTGGTAGTTTATGCTGTGCAGCAAAGTGAATCAGCTCTATGTATACATGTATCCCCTCTTTTTTGGATTTCCTTCCCATGTAGGTCACCACAGAGCACTGAGTAGAGTTCCCTGTGCTCTACAGCAGGTTCTCACTAGTTACCTATCCTATACATAGCAGTGTATATGTCAATCCCACTCTCCCAATTCATCGCCCCCCTTCCCCCGCACCAACTCATTTGAATTTAATCACGTCTTTAAAGCGCCTGTCTCCAAATTCAGCTACATTCTGAGGGTGAGTTAGAGCTTCACCCTATGAATTTCGGGAGGACACAATTCAGCCCATAAGAATCTCTAATGAACAGCTTGTACTCCGAGCTCCACAGCAGCATCTGCTTCTGGAGGATCCAGCCTGGACACCAAGCCAGCACACTACGCCCTGGTGCCCAGTGTCCACAGGTTTGGCCTGATGGAGTCTTCCCTGTCTTCCCTTCGGTCCACTACCCTGACGATGCGCCGGCCACGCCTCTGCACACGCCCTTTCACTTTCAGTGTAAAGGCCACATCCTCCTGGAGCAAACGACCACAGGTGAAGCCGTACCATCTGGACCTTAACACTAATGTCTTTTTTTTTTTTGGCTGCATTGGGTCTTGGTTGCTGTGCATGGGCTTTTCTCTAGTTGCGGCGAACGGGGGCTACTCTTCATTGCGGTGCGCGGGCTTCTCATTGCGGTGGCTTCTCTTGTTGTGGAGCACGGGCTCTAGGTGCACGGGCTTTAGTAGTTGTGGCTCGTGGGCTCGGTAGTTGTGGTTTGTGGGCTTAGTTACTCCGCGACATGTGGGATCTTCCTGGACCAGGGATCGAACCCGTGTCCCCTGCATTGGCAGGCGGATGCTTAACCACTGCGCCAGCAGGGAAGCCCCAACACTAATGTCTTAAACTTCTTTAATGTGTCTCTCCCCTTCCGCCACCACCGCCTTAGTTAAATCCATTGTCCCCTGCCCCTGGGTTTTTGCAACAGCATCGTAAGTGGCCCCGCTGTCTCCTGTCTCATCCATGTTTAATTCATTTCCTGCAGGCGCAGCGTTTGTGTGATATTAGCTGATGTGGTTTTCCTTTCTTGTAGGTGATGCAGGCTCCCCTTCCACTGAATCACTGGCATTCAGAGCTTCGGAAGGAGGCTGAAAAAAACCTAGAAAAGGGACATCTGCTCAGCTCTGCACGATACATGAGATATTTTTAAGTCCATGGCAGGAATTTATTCGTACAAACCTGGCTGGAGCGAAAAAGAAAAGCGTTATTTGTTTTTGTTGTTGTTGTTGTTGTTGTTGTTTTGCGGTATGCGGTCCTCTCACTGTTGTGGCCTCTCCCGCTGCGGAGCACAGGCTCCGGACGCGCAAGCTCAGCGGCCACGGCTCACGGGCCCAGCCGCTCTGCGGCATGTGGGAGCTTCCCGGACCGGGGCACGAACCCGTGTCCCCTGCATCGGCAGGCAGATTCTCAACCACTGCACCACCAGGGAAGCCCGCGTTATTTGTTTTTTATTTCATTCTATGTTTCAAAATTATTTCCTTGCACACCAAGAGCCAAGTTGAGTCCCGAGCCCAGAGTTGGCTCAGAACAGAGTAGCAGGCTATGAGGCTGTGAGGTAAGATTCCCTGCTGAGGGGACCCAGGGGAGCCCTCCTGGATGGGAGGGGCCTGCAGGAGAGAGGGAGGGGCGGGCTCAGGCGTGGGGACCCCGGTTAATCCCACCCACACCCCCAAATGAACTTGTAGCCCGCGGGGTGGGCGGGCTCTTTCTGAGTCCCTGGGGCACACAGCCTGGTGATCGGGGCACTCTGATGGCAAGGGCGGCTCCTGTGTCCTGTCCATGGCACGCGGGGGAGGGGAGGGCTGAGAGGACCGAGGCCTGGAAGAGCCTGGGCTCGGGTGAGAAGGTCTCCAGAGTGAGGACCTCACGGGGAGGCTGAGCCAGGCTGTGAACTTGGGCGGCTGCTGCCGCCTGACGCCCAGAGCGCAGGGCAGAGAGGCCGGTCTCAGCCAGGTGACTGCAGCCTGGGCCGCCCGGGGCCAGAGGAGTGAGGGGCTGGTGGAGACTCAGAGGGGCGTGCGAGAACCCAGGCCCCTCCTCCCTGCCATGGCGGGTTGAGCTTCTACTGCGCCCAGACCCCTCTCGGAGAAGGGGTAAGGGGGAAGCCCTGAGAGGAGAGAAACCGCTAGAAGGGCGTCTGCAACGTGGGCAGGTGCTCCCTGCTCCTTCCCTGCCTCACAGCCACTCCGTTGGGGGAGAAGACGATGAAGGGGTCAGTTCCCAGAAACGCCCCCTGTGGCCCCTTTCCCTCCCCCCTCTCTCTTTTCTTCTCCCTGTGTCTCTCTCTCCCTTCTTTTTCCTTCTTGTCTTTCCTTCCCCACCCCCCTCCCCAATAATTTTCGTTTGTGAAACTTGACTTGTCTCTGATACACATCCGATGATGTCACCTGCCTGCCACGACTCTCCAGTTCTCTCCTGGCAGTAAAACCCCAGCACAAACCTTTGTCACAAATAAACCTTTGCAGTTTCTAGAAGGGGAGGCGCGCGGGGCAGAAGGAAGCTGGGAAGGACTGTGGTCTCTGCCACGGAGATGCTGGGTTACCGTCAGGACGAGGGTCCCAACGTGGTTAGGCTCCAGGTAGCGTGCGGGAGACGGAGGGCCCACGCGGAGCCATCCTCGCAGCCGGACTGTGTGCACCTGTCACACCTGAGGGCGCCTGTTCTACCTCATGAGCCCACTCTGGTGGACGGACTGCTTATAAACATAATAATTGTGATGCAAAACAGTATGGAGGTCCCTCAGAAAACGAAAACTAGGACCACCATATGATCCAGCCATCCCACTCCTGGGGATACACATGGACAAAGCTATAATTCAAAAAGATACACGCACCCCAGTGTTCACAGCAGCACTATTCACAATAGCCAGGACATGGAAACAACCTAAATGTCCACGGACAGAGGAATGGATAAAGAAGATGTGGTACATGTATACAATGGAATATCACTCAGCCATAAAAAGAACGAAATAATGCCATTTGCAGCAACATGGATGCAACTAGAGATGACCATACTAAGTGAAGTAAGTCAGACAAAGACAAATATCATATGATATCGTATGTGGAATCTAAAATATGGCACAAATGAACCTATCTACAAAACAGAAACAGACTCACAGACACAGAGAACAGACTTGTGGTTGCCAAGAGGGAGGAGGGGTGGGAGAGGGATAGAGTGGGAGTTTGGGGTTAGTAGATGCAAACTATTACATTTAGAATGGATAAACAACAAGGTCCTACCGTATAGCACAGGGAACTATACTTAATATCCTGTGGTAAACCATAATGGAAGAGAATATGAAAAAGAATGTGTATATGGGTATAACTGAGCCACTCAGCTGCACAGCAGAGATTGGCACAACACTGTAAACCAACCATACTTCAATAAAAAACATATAATACATATATATTATATATATATTATATATATATTTTTTATATATATATATATATATATATATATATATATATATATATATATATATATATATATATATATAAAATGGAGGGAGGACAGACTCCAGGGTGGCCCCTGGGATGCCCGCCCCTCGGGTGGAATTTGCTCCCGAGTGTGGGTGGGGCAGGAAGGAAAGCCTAGATAAGCATTCTCTGGACACGTGCAAAGCAAGCATCTCAGCGCCAAGCCCCCACCGCAGATCTGAGCAGCTAAGGTGGAGAGTGGCGCTGGGGGCGGAGCGTCCAGGATGCCCGGAAGCGCTGGCTTCCCTTGCTTCCAGGAAGAGGGCGAGGAGAGGGTGGGCCTAGAGGGCCTGTCTGTCTTCTGTCTGGAGCCCTGTTTCCTGTCCCCCGGCTGTCAATGAGCTCGGGAGTGTGGTCGGACCTGGGGGAGCGGCTCACACTTTTCCGGTTAGATGCTTATCCTGCGACTCGGTTATCTTGTCTGAACTGAATCCTCAGAATATTAAATATACGCATAATCAAATGTAAGTACAAGCCCACATTTGAAAGTCAAATATAAAGAGTTTCTGAATTTGTATCATTTTGCATTATCCAGGCTTCTGCCTTCATCCACGGGAATGAATAAATAAGAGTTGTCTGAGACCAAAATAATTTTCTGGGCAAAGAGGAATAAATGTGTTAAAATGAAGGGGGAAAAAAAACCCTCTGAAGATGAAAAGGTTTTCACCCAAGCTGGATGTGGGAGAGATGGAATCTGCCTGTTACTTTCCATTTCAATCATCCAGCCTTTTGTCATCAACGTAATAATGGGGCAGCACGGAACATCCCTGAGGGAGAACCAAGGCCAAAACAGCAGCCGCCAGTGAGCCCAGAGCCCTGGACGCGAACCTCAGAAAACATGAGCCTCTAATCAGTTCTCCTCAAGGTCCTAATCAAATTCCTTTTTATGAAAATCAAACTTCGTTTGATAACATTAATATTTTCAAAGGAAGCCTGAGAATGCCACCCACTTAAGACCCTGAGTTAGCTGGATGTTAATTCAAATGAAGGAGATTCTGCAATTCCTTTCCTCTTTCCATTTTTAGAAAGGAGTAGACATTTTCTAGCTCAAGGAATATTTGAAGCCTTCTAAACTGAGGAGACAAAAATTAAATTATTAGAAACTGTTTCCCTTCTGACAATTTGGTATTTCTCATGTTGGCTTATCTAAGAAGCCCTATCTGTTATTTTCAAAAACGGTTTTCTGGATAACATTTATGTAAGAATTAGTTCTATTTTAAATTACATAGGCACTTCCCCTTGTCAAATACAGTAGGCGCTTTGATCAGCGAAATGGAACCAGTGGGTTGAAATAGCATTTCTACATGGGCTACTTGCATTTCTGATGCTTCTCTGAACACGGGAGGGGCACTTTTTATTGTGAGATACATCCGTACAGGCATGTGCGGATGAACGGGACAGTTCTAGATTACACTGGGTGTAATGGCCATCGAGACCAAGAAAGAGAACTTTATCAGCACCCAAAGCCCACGCCGGGCTGGCTCCCCACCCACTCTGACTTAGCCAATAGTCCTTCACTGGCTTTTCTTTATGTGTGTACTTCCTGCTTAAGGATCCCCAGATACGGACAAGCTCCCCCCTCTCTCTCCTTATGGCCCCTAGATTTTTATGTCTTCCTTATTTTATACTCATTGTTCTGTTTGATGCTTACATTGTCCCGACTGGGACCAGAGGAAGTCCATCAACGTGGCTTCTGGGTCCTTGGGGACCCCCTCCCACCATACCTTCAGTCTTTAAAACTCAAGTTCATTGCAATATTATTTACAGAAAATAAAATACACCCACAGTAACTGTGGAGGGTGGGAAGTTTCACACAGGTACACACCTGCGTGACCACCGCCACTCGTGCAGGATCTCCATCATCCCGCAAAGGTTCCCCCTGCCGCTTCGGTCAGCTCTCCCCCGCAGCAGCCCCCATCAGTCTCAGTTTTCTCCGATTCCATATCAATGGAGTCAGACAGCGTGCGTTCTTTTATGTCTGTTAGTTTCTCACTCAGCATGATGTGTCTGAGGTTTATCCATGTTGCCAGGAGCGTCTGTGACCCTTTGTTACTTCTGGGTAGCCCTGCCCTGCGGGCTAGACCACAACCTGTACATCTATTCACCTGCTGGTGGACATTTAGGCTGCTGCCAGTATGGGCTAGTGAGAGCAAAGCTGATACAAAAGTTGCCCACATACAAGTCTTTGTGTGGACGTAGTTTTCATTTCTCTTGGGTAATAACCCAGGCTGGTACCGCTTGGCCATATGGTAAATGGATGGTTAACTTTATAAGACACTGCACAAAGCCACCCAAGGTCGCCTCGTACATTCCCTGCCTTGGTCAAAGCAGTCACTTCGCCAACAAGCACTGATTCCTTTTTAGTACAAAACAGTACTTACAAATCAGGGCTGGGTATGGTCATGCTCACGGCTGCAGGCAGTGGCCGTGTCAGTAAGCACTGCTTCCGGTGGGTCATTTTCGGAAAAGGTGAATCCCTGTCCCAGCACTGCAGGGCACCCAGCATCCTGGCCTCTGTGCAGCAAATACCGGTGTCACCCCTCAATCGCTGAGAAACACATACACACCCCTAAAGCCACCACACATTTTCCATCCTGGAAAGACCCACTAGTCCACACAACTTTCCGCCATCAAATGCATCTGTGATCTGCGTCTACACCAATGTGCTCTTGGTTCTCTGCTGTTTCAATGGAAAAAGGGAAGTTTCTCCTGTCTGGGGTTATTTCCTCGCCTATCCTCACTTCCCTGGCATTCACAGCGCTTCTCTCACCCACTTTCGCCTCCTTCCCTAACATCTTCATCTCCTCCTCCACTTTCACTTCTCCCCCATGTGCAATTCCTCCCCATCTTCACTTTCCCCCACCTTTACTTCCCCCATCTTCACTTCCGCCCATCTTCACTTCCTCCCCCACCTTCACTTCCTCCTCCACTTTCACTTCCTCCCCACCTTCACTTCCTCCCCACCTTCACTTCCCCCACTTTCACTTCCTCCCCATCTTCACTTCCTCCCCCACCTTCACCTCCTCCCCACCTTCACTTCCTCCCCATCTTCACTTCCTCCCCATCTTCACTTCCCCCACCTTCACTTCCTCCCCTACCTCACTTCCTCCTCCACTTTCACTTCCTCCCCACCTTCACTTCCTCCCCACCTTCACTTCCCCCACTTTCACTTCCTCCCCATCTTCACTTCCTCCCCCACCTTCACCTCCTCCCCACCTTCACTTCCTCCCCACCTTCACTTCCTCCCCATCTTCACTTCCTCCCCATCTTCACTTCCCCCACCTTCACTTCCTCCCCCACCTTCACTTCCTCCTCCACTTTCACTTCCTCCCCACCTTCACTTCCTCCCCACCTTCACTTCCCCCACTTTCACTTCCTCCCCATCTTCACTTCCTCCCCCACCTTCACCTCCTCCCCACCTTCACTTCCTCCCCATCTTCACTTCCTCCCCATCTTCACTTCCCCCACCTTCACTTCCTCCCCATCTTCACTTCCCCCCATCTTCACTTCCTCCCCATCTTCACTTCCCATCTTCACTTCCTCCCCCATCTTCACTTCCACCCATCTTCACTTCCTCCCCCATCTTCATTCCTCCCCCATCTTCACTTCCCCCATCTTCACTTCCCCCCATCTTCACTTCCTCCCCATCTTCACTTCCTCCTACCTTCACCTCCTCCCCACCTTCACTTCCTCCCCATCTTCACTTCCCATCTTCACTTCCTCCCCCATCTTCACTTCCTCCCCCATCTTCACTTCCTCCCCCATTCCATTGGAATTTGTACACACTCCAGCCTCCTTATCTCAGAACAAAACCAAGCCTTCGGGGCCCAGGCCCTCCTTCAGCTACACCCCTTTGGTCCTCTCTGCCTGGCCCCACCCACATCCTCACCCCACTGCACTGTGGGTTCTGTTCCCACCACCCTACCACACCTGCTTTACTAAGGTCACCAATGACCTCATTTGCGCCAAATCCAGAGGACACCCTTCGGCTTTCACCTGACATCTCTGCACAGTGGAGATTCCCCTCTCCCTTGCCAATGGTGAGATTGGTTTTCTTCATTTGTCCTGGCTCTGGCAGGAAGTGCACAGAAGTGGTCCAGGGTTTGAGAAATGGTCCTGGGGTGACTGTCTGGAAGGGCTCCACATGCATTTGGAAGTGTTAGCCCCAGGTTTGTTAAAACTGTAATAGAACAGACCTGACCTACTGCATTTCTAACACCATATGCTCCCCTAGCACATAAACCCCCTCCACTGCCATCCCAGCATCTCATGGGAAACTCTGTGTTGATACACGGAGAAAACAGAAGGAAAATATACAACATTTGGTTCATCTAACCTTACATTCCTCCTCAGAAACAAATACCGCTGTGGATCTATTATCAAAAGATGAAACTATTTTTGAAAAAGTACCACAGCAATTCAGCGGAGGAAGACAGTCTTTTCAACAAATGATGCTGGAGCAACTGGACACCCCCAGGCAAAACATCCAACACCCTCGACCCAACACCGCACCTTATTCAATGAAAATTATATCAAAATGAATCACAGACCTAAAAACACATAAATGTAAAAAATGTAAAATTATAAAACATTTAGGGAAAAAGAAGGTCTTTGGGATCTAGGGCTCAGAGAAGAGTTCTTAGACTCGACACTAAAAGCAGCGTCCATAATAGGAAAACAACCTCCTCTAAATGAAAAACCTTTGCTTAGTGAAATATCCTTTTAACAGGATGAAAACACAAGATACCAAGTGTGAGAAAATATTAACAAACCACATATCTGATAAAGGGCTTGCAAGTGGAACGTATAAAGAACTCTGAACACTCAACAGTGAAAAGCAAACAATCCAGTTAGAAAGTGGGCAAAAAACATGAATGGAGACAGGACATGTCTTCACGGAGGAAGGTACACAGTTGGCAAATAAGCACATGGAAAGAGGGTCACTGTCGTTTGCTATCAGAGACACGCAAATTAAATCCACACTGAAATAACACTACATACCTGTCAGAATGGCTACAATAAAAAATGGTGAAACACCAAATGCTCTCAAGGATGCAGAGACGCTGGGCCACTTACACACGGCTGGAGGGGATGGGTTCAGCCACCCTAGCAAACGGTTCAGCAGTTTCTTATAAAACCACACAGGCAACGACCACGTGACCTAAGGCTTGGACCTCTGTCTAGAGAAATGAAGACTTAGGTTCACACGAAAACATGTACACAGATGCTCGTAGCAGTTTTATCTGATCTCAAACTGGAGTAAATATATCTTAAGTTAGAGAAAACTTAGCCATATTCATCAGTGCTTGCAAAAACACTGCTTCACCCCCACCAGCCATTTAACAAAATAAAGTGAGCAGCTTAAAATGCCTTTTACGAAATTCTTTCCTGTTTTGTAGTTGATGCAAATAAGTGGATAATCAGGAGTTCTTGTATGTTAAAAGGGGAAGCTTTCAATTTAAATTATTAATATTCCAAGACTTTCTAACCCCTGAAATGACTTTTGAGACACAGAAGTAGAGAGAAATCCCTCCGGCTTAAATGCAGAGGCTCTGCCAGGCGCGCCAAGATCCTCACGCTTCCTCCTTGACACCATCCTAATGCCTCTTATCATACAGATGAATCATCAGAAATCACCACTCAGCTTTATTTCTTGCCTTTCTCATCAGAAAAACTCATAAACTTCACATTTTACTTATGCTAATGTTTCTAAACAAACTTTGTTGTCTTATTTGCATAATATCAAAATATTGTTCGAAATCTTACATTCATTCGTCTTAGTTAATTTCAAGCTCAGGGACACATGAGCACAAAGATGAGCTAACGCCTCCCGGGACCCCACACTCCTCCACCCCGTGAAGCCTGGGCCTCTCTGCCCCGCACTTGCGCACCATCATTACTGCTCATGATGCCAACGATGGTGGCAGAAGGGTCTCCAAAGGCCAGCCTGTGCATTACTTCTTCCAGAATTAGAGATACTTCTCCCTCAATTTAGTGCTGAATCGAAGACTCGTATAACTTACCATGTGCCAGGCACCTTTGTAAGTATTTACACGTTAATTCATTTATTCCTTATAACCACCTTATGAAGCAAGTAGTATGGTTATCCCATTTTACAGATAAGGAACGTGAGGCCCCGGGAGGCAAATAACCTGTTCATATCACACAAATAGGCGGCAGAGACAGGACTCAGACTAAGCAGTTCAGACCTGGACCCTTAGCTAGGCCACCTCCCAGAAAGAATGGATGGATGGGGCTTCCCTGGTGGCGCAGTGGTTAAGAATCTGCCTGCCAAGGCAGGGGACACGGGCTCAAGCCCTGGTCCGGGAAGGTCCCACATGCCGCGGAGCAACTAAGCCCTTGTGCCACAACTACTGAGCCCGTGAGCCACAACTACTGAGCCGGTGCACCTAGAGACCGTACTCTGCAACAAGAGAAGCCACCGCAATGAGAAGCCCGCACACCGCAATGAAGAGTGCCCCCACTTGCCGCAACTAGAGAAAGCCTGCATGCAGTGTCAAAGACCCAACACATCCAAAGATAAATAAAATAAATTTATTAAAAAATTTAATAATAATAATAATAAAGAATGGATGGATGGATGGAGGGATGGAGGAATGGATGGAGTGATGGATGGAGGATTGGATGGATGGATGGAGGGATGGATGGACAGATGGATATACAAATGATTGAATGAACTAATGAAAAAGTTTGTCCTGTGTGGCCATAAGGTGCAAACGGGATCCGCATTGACCTGGGAGCTCCCTGGTTCTTAGGGCCTGTCTGTGGCCTCCGCATGGCAGCATCTAGCCTCAATCCTAACTTAGGACTTGCTTTTTCATGAACACTGTGATTGCCAAAGTGTAATATCAGGAACGCAGAGCTGGGAGGCGGGAAACCTTATGTTGGCTGCAATACCAACCTGTGCGCTCTCAGGTACACTGGGGACCTGTTTCCCCATCTGTCAATGAGAGGGTTCAACTAGAGTAATTTCTAATATTTAACAAGTCTATGTTGTGATGTGTCCAAGTGAAAGTCCACTGGCAAGACCAGAAGGTCAGAAGTGGGCATGAATCAAGACACTGGAGCACCCGGCAGAGGCTGAGTGTGGTCCAAGCTCCTGGCCCAAGAGACGGCCGCAGTGCTACGTAGCTGCGGCTCAGGGAGAGGCAGGAGATGAGGCCAGAGAAGAAGAGCTGAGACGGAGCCTCAAGAGCTTGCAGCACCAACTGTGATGCTGCAACTCTGCAGGCAACGGGGAGAAACTGAGGGCTTTCACTGATTTATTTTGATTGTGGTACATACAATTCTACCCTTCTGCTCATTTTTACATGCACAGCTCAGTGGCATTGAGGACATTCACGTTGCTGTGCAACCATCCCCACCATCCGTCTCCAGAACTTTCTCATCTTCCCAACCTGAAACTCCGTCCATTAAACACTCACTCCCCCTCCCCCGGTCCCTGGCCTCCCACGGTCCCTGGTCCCTATGGATTTGATGACTCCAGGGCCTCAGAGCACTTGTCTCTTTGTGACAGGCTTATTTCACTGAGCATACCATCTGTCAGGTGCACGTATGTCGTGTCACGTGTCAGAATTTCCTTCCTTTTAGAGGCTAAATAGCACTCCATCGCATGTATGGATGACATTTTGCCTATCCATTCATCTGTCGACGGACACTTGGGTTGTGACCACCTTCTAGCTACTGTGAGTAGTGCTGCTATGAATGTGGGTGTTCTCAATCTGTCTGAACGGAAGGGTTCTGAGTAGGTTACTGGTTGGACCAGTTTTCCTTTGGAAAGATCTCCCTGGTGGTGCAGAGACGACGATGGTGATGACAGCGGTGACATTTAATGGGTGCTTTCTATGCGCCAGGTACCGTCCCAAGTACTGGACGTGCACTCACTCACGTAACCCTCATTCCACCCTCACAGCTGCTCCTGCGAGGAAGGTGCTCTGTCTCACCGTACATGTGGGCAAGTGGAGAGAAGTTGAAAACTCTGTCCAAAGTTATGCAGATAGCAAGAGACAGAGTCTGTAACTGAACCCAGGAAGCCTGCCTGCTCACACTGAACCCAGCACCACTCGGGATGTGTGGGGAGGGGAGGGCTGCAGGATGGCGGCCCTTTGCGGGGCGTTTGGAATTATCCAGGCAGGAGCTGACAAGGGCTGTGAACTCAGGCAGCAGAGAAGGATGGTCGAGAGGGGAGAGGTTTGAGAGTCTCGGGGTGCGACGGACAAGCTCCCCGTGAGTGAGTGACCATGGATGTGAGGAAGGGGAAAGGGGCTGAAGTGGTGGACAGCTTTTGAACTTGACTGCATACTGGAGAGAGGTGTCATCACTAAGAGAACACGGGTAAACCTGAAGGGAGGGCAGGGCGGGGACAATGGACAATAATTCTCTTCGGTACCTGCTGAATCTGAGATGTTATGGGGCATTCAGATAGAGGCAGTTATATTAGAGACACACTCAAAGGGAAGACCTCGTTGGGGGCACAGACCAGGCACTTGTTAGCGTGGGGAGGGTTAGAATCTTAGAAGCAGATGGGCTTGTTCATGGGTTGTGTGTCTAGAATAAAAGGGAGAGACTGAAACCCAGGGACTGGGGAGCCTCAAAGCCGGGTAAGGGGCACACTTGGGTTTGTAAATTTTAGAACCGACACGACAGCACAGAGAGAGGGGGTGAGGCCCCACTGCGTTGCCCCGTGAGCCATCTGTTCTATTCGGGGGACGCCAAAGGTTAGGAGCTGGGTCAACAAAGAGGATAGAGAGGACACTTACAGAGAAGCGTCAGAAGGGCAGGAGGATGTGGGATCCAAGGCGGTGAGAAAGTTTCCAGAGGGGTGGGGTCCAGTGCCTCACAGAGACCAAATGAAAGGGGCCTGAAAGATGCCCCTGACCTCTGCAGTTAACATTACTGGTGACCTTGGCAAGAGCCGATCGGTGAGTGTGGTGGAACCGCCCTGGGCTGGGCCTGGCGGAGTGGAGTGAATGTGGGGTACGGAAAGGTGTGGACAGGTGCCGGGATGAGGGGGAGAGGGCAGGGGCTGCTGAGGGGCCCTGGGGACAGCAGGCACATCCCCCCCGAGGAAAGGAGCTGTGCAGACATCCCAGGCCTGGGAGGCCGGAGGGCAGGGTGACCAGACGAGACTCACCCCCAGCAGAGGGGGCCACCTGAGAACAGACAGGGGCAGTAGGAACGGCTGGGTGTCCACCGGGCAGAGACCCTGGAAAAGCTGGAGCTCTTGAAAAGGGAAATGCTCGGTGCTGACCTTGGCCGTGGGGCTCGCACACGCGCCCCGGAAATGGCAGAGGCTCTACGGAGCCACTGGCTACCGGTATAAAGTCAGTTCGTGCCACTGACTTGATAAAGTTAGTTCTGGGAATTGACCCTAAGGACAAATGAAAGAAAAAGCAAGTATGCTGGTCGTACAGTATTTATGGTATTAGTTTTTAAAAGCACACGTGGCTAACGGTATGGAAACTAGTTAAGTAAATTGGGAAACATATGCTCGATGGATGGAATATTCTGAGGTCATTAAAATGATGATTACGAAGCTCAAAGTGGTCATATGATAGTAAATGGAAATCAGTTTTGAAATGGTATGTATGTTCTAATTACCATGATGTAAAATATGCTTTCACGTGAAAACATACATAACAGAATTCCTAAAAATGCTACTAGCTGTTGGCTGTGGATAATGGTAAGATTACGGGTGGGTTGTTTTCTTTCTGCATTTGGTAAACTCACTTTGAATGCTACAGCGCTCGTTAGAACAACAGAAAAGCAGCCTTGAATCTTCTTAGTTATCAGCCTATTGAAAAGAGAACACAGCTGAATATTTCCCCTCCATCCTCTGACGGTACGGAGGTCTACGAAGATGGAGTTGGGACGTCCCCGGTGGCGCAGTGGTTGAGAATCCGCCTGCCAATGGAGGGGACACGGGTTTGATCCCTGGTCCAGGACGATCCCACATGCGCGGAGCGGCTGGGCCCGTGAGCCACAACTGCTGAGCCTGTGCTCTAGAGCCCGCGAGACACAATTACGGAGCCCGCGTGCCACAACTACTGAAGCCTGCGCACCTAGAGCCCATGCTCCACAACAAGAGAAGCCCCCGCAATCAGAAGCCCGTGCACTGCAACTAGAGACAGCCCGGGCACAGCAATGAAGACCCAACGCAGCCAAAAATAAATAAATTTATAAAAAACAAAGAAAAGAAGATGGAGTTTACGTGATACAGCGATTCCACTGGAACCCTTGCACTCCACGGCGTGGAGGCTGAGTGTTTACGACCAGGGTGGTCCCCCTGCTCCCGTGGCAGCCTGGGTCACCCCGCAGGCCACAGCGCACCTGGATGCTGTTGACAGAAACGTGCTGGCTAAACTCAGCCTGCATGTCCTGTCAGGGTGGGGAAGGCGGGGAAGGGGAGAGAGGGCCGTCCTGGCCAAGCCCGTAGCCAGCACGTGGCCCACACAGTGCCTGCGCCACCGGGCAGGTCCCTGGGGGCCACCCACACGCTCTCATCCACTCCCACCCCCCGCACCTCAGTCTCAGGATGGAATGCCCCGTCCCAAACGTGTTGGTTTTGCTTCTCGGTCTCTTAATAGTGGTCTTCCACTATTTTGAGTTAAATTCTCTCCACTTTTTTCCTTTTTTTGTAAACTAGCATTTAGAGAGTTTATTAATACTCAGAACACTGATGTAAATGTATGTTTTGAAATAGCAACTCGCAGTCAAAGGGGAGCCAGTCTATCCCAGGGGCAGCGGCTGGAGGAGGAAGCAGGGGTGTCCGGCCTCCTGTCTGCAGGAATCTTCCTTCCCTCCCTGCAAGACACTGCTGCCAAGTCCTGTGACTCGGCTTCTGGTCTTTTCCAGCAATCCACCTTTCATAAGAGGACGGAAGTTATCCTCATCACAAGAAGAATAATTTTCCTGGTAACTATGCATGGTGACAGATGTGAACCAGACTTACTATGGTGACCATTCTGCAATATACAGGCAGACCTCGGAGATACTGTGGGTTCGGTTCCAGACCACCGCAGTGCAGCGAATATTGCAGTAAAGCGAGTCACACAAAATTTTTGGTTTTCCAGTGCATATAGAAGTTATGTTTATGCTATACTTTACTAAGTGTAGCATTATGTCTAATAAATGCACATGCCTTAATTAGAAAATACTTTATTGCTAAAAATCGCTAACCATCACCTGAGCCTTCAGCGAGCCTGACTGTTTTGCTGCTGGAGGGTCTGGCTCGGTGCTGATGGCTGCTGACTGGTCTGGGGGGTGGCAGCATTAAGTCTGCCACATCGACTGACGACTCTTCCTTTCCTGAACGATTTCTCTGCAGCCTTCAATGCTGTTTGATAGCATCTTCCCCCCAGTAGAACTTCTTTCAAAATTGGAGTCAATCCTCTCAAACCCTGCTGCTGCCTCATCAACTGAGTTTATGGAATATTCTAAATCCTTTGTTGTCACTTCAACGATCTTCACAGCATCTTCATCAGGAGTAGATTCCAACTCAGGAAACCACTTTCTCTGTTCATCCGTAAGAAGCAACCCCTCATCCGTTAGTTTTCTCATGAGATGGCAGCAATTCAGTCACATCTGCAGGCTCCACTTCTAATTCTAGTTCTCTTGCTGTTTCCACCACATGTGCAGTTACTTTCTTCACTGAGGTCTCGAACCCCTCAAAGTCATCCATGAGGGCTGGAATCAACTTCTTCCAAACTCCTGCTAATGTTGATATTTTGACCTCTTCCCATGAATCAGGAATGTTCTTAATGGCGTCTGGAATGATGAATCCTTTCCAGAAGGTTTTCAGTTGACTTGGCCAGATGCATCAGAGGAATCCCTGTCTGTGGCATCTACAGGCTTATAAATGTACTTCTTAAATGGTAAGACTCGAAAGTTAAAATTCCTCCCTGAGTAATTCATGGGCTGCAGAACGGATGCTGTGTTAGCAGCCATGAAAACAACATTAATCTCATTTTCCACGTCCATCAGAGCTCTGGGGTGACCAGGTGCGTTGTCAGCGAGCAGTAGTATTTTGAAGGGAACCTTTTTTTCCTGAGCAGTAGTTCTCAACAGCGGGCTTAAAGTATCCAGTAAAGCATGTTGTAAACAGATGTGTTGTCATGTTCCACTTACAGAGCACAGGCATAATTCTTAAAGGCCCGAGGATGTTCAGAATGGTAAGTGAGCACTGGCTTCAACTTAAGGTCACCAGCTGCAGAGCCCCTAACAAGACAGTCAGCCTGTCCTTCGAAGCTCTGAATTCAGGAACTGAGCTCTCTTCTTTAGCTATGCAAGTCCTGGATGGCATCCTTTTCCAGTAGAAGGCTGTTTCACCTACACTTAGCATCTGTTGCTTACTGTAGCCATCTTTATTAGTTATTCAGCTGGATCTTCTGGATAACTTGCTGCAGCTTCTACATCAGCACTTGCTGCTTCACCCTGCACTTTTTATGTTTTATTTTTTAAGATCTTTTGGCCTCGCTGCGTGGCATGTGGGATCTTATTTCCCCAACCAGGAATCAAACCGCGCCCCCTGAACCGGAAGCGTGGAGTCGTAACCACTGGACGCCAGGGAAGTCCCCACCTTGTACTTTTATGTTACGGAGGCGGCTTCCTTCCTTAAACCTCATGAACTAATACCTGCTCGCTTCAAACTTCTCTTCTGCAGCTTCTTCACCTCTCCCAGCCTTCACAGAGTTAAAGAGTTAGGGCCTTGCTCTGGAGTAGGCTTTGGCTTAAGGGACTGTTGTGACTGTTAGGATTTTCTATCCAGACACTACAACTCTCTCCACGTCAGCAATAGCGCTGTTTGCTTTCTTACGTCTGTGCGTGTTCACCGGGGCGGCACTTTTAATTTCCTTCAAGGACGTTTCCTCTGCATACACAACTTGGCTAACCGTCTGGCACAAGAACCCTAGCTTTCAGCCTGCCTTGGCTTCCGACATGCCTTCTTCATTAAGCTTCATCATTTCAAGTTTTTGATTTAAAGTGAGAGATGCGTGAACCTCCTCTCACCTGAACACTAGAAGCCACTGCAGGGTACTAATGGGCCGAATTTCAATACTGTTGTGTGTCAGGGAGCAGGGAGGCCCGGGCAGAGGGAGAGAGATGGGGAACAGCTGGTCGGTGGACAGTCAGAACACACACACATTTATCCATTAAGTTCACCATCTTACATGGGTGTGACTCGTGGGCCCCCCAAACAATTACAATATAGTAACATCAAAGATCACTGATCACAGATCACCCTAACAAATATGGTAATAATGAAAAAGTTTGAAATATTGCGACAATTACTAAAATGTGACAGAAATACACAGAGAGCAAATGCTTTGGGAAAACGGCACCAACAGCCTTGCTCCATGCAGCGTTGCCACAAACCTTCAATTTGTATACATATATAAAAATGCAATATCTGGGAAGCACAATAAAAGGAGGTGTGCCTGTGTACAAATATCAAATCATTATGTTGTGCACCTGAAACTAATATAGTAAAAGGGAATCAATTTAATAGGTGAGATCATTATAAATTCAAATGTAAGCACGTGAAACATAAATCAGAATTTAGAGATTCATCTGCAATAGACAGATTTAAAAATATAATTAGTATGCCTGATGTTTCCAAGGGGCATTACAGCGTACAGGAATCACCTGGATGAAATTAGGGAAGAGGGCGGGAATCTCACCCCCTTCGCCTTTTCTGCACCGAGTAGCCTATTCGGTTGTAAACTACTCCACCTGGTGGTTAAACCAGGGTACTAGTCGCTAGAAATCTGGACACTTCAAGGCGAAATTCACTATTTTCTGTTATAAAAGTTATGAATGAGCTTTAAAAAGTTCAAACCACACATGAAAGAAGAAAGTAAAAAATAATAATTTCACTGCATAAAGATATCTGGACACAAACAGATTTTATAAGTCAAATACGGGCATAAAGATATCTGGACACAAATACATTTTATAAGTCAAATACAGGCATGTAATACATGAATATTCTTTGATAGAAGAGAAATAGTTACCACTTGCTTTTTTCACTTCGAATGAATCAACGTCTCAACACAATTCAGGAATGAGAGCTAGTCCGTATCTGATCACGTTAGCGTGAATAAAAACTCAGAATCCTTTCACCCAGCAATTAGGGTAACCTCTGTGGACCTCTGTTAAGGGGTGTGTGTGTCAGAGGTTGCACACCAATGGGACCCTGACCCCTGGGGCCCGTGGTCTCTCACTGTCCAGCATGCGCACGTGGCCTCCCTGGGGAAGCCTCTGGCTGGTGACAGCTGGACGGAAAGAGCCCTAAGCTCCCCTCTGCTGCCCCTTCCGGAGGACACTTCACACCTGGAGCAGGGTTTCCCTGTGTGTGATCCCCGGACCGGCTGCAGCCGCATCGCCTGGAACTAGCTGGACATGCAAACTCAGCTAGAAATGCCTGCTCTAGGCCTCCTGCCGAAACTCGGGGGGGGGGGGGCGGGGGCGGGCCCGGAACGTGTCTTAAGTCCTCCAGACGACTCCGATGCCCGTCTGAGAACCACGATCTAGAACACTGATGAAACATCCCCTTCTTTCTTATTCACTTGTCCCTCACCTCATTATTAACCTTCAAAATGTTCCCTCCACACGGGATTGGGTTACTACGCTTCAACTGACCGCCATAGGGGTTACACCATTCACTGACCTGGTAGTTACGGGTCACCTTGACAAAGTAACGGGATGGGATGACACACACTTCACATACATCACGAGGGACTTGATCTTGGACTTAAGCTTTCAAAACCCAGGGTCTGAGCCCTCTCTCCAGCTCTGCTTCTTGCACTCTGGTCCCAGCCATCAGCGACGTCACCTGACTCGGTGCACTGCCTCCTGCCTGAATTCCCTGCTCCACCCGAGGCCCCCCGAACACGAGGATGGTCGGATGCACACACAGGGTGCGCCAGCCTCCGCTCAGAACGTGCAGTGATTCCCGTCTGCTGCCAGGGAAACCATGGCCTTCCAGCCCTCCCCGTCACCCCGCCCGGCTCTGCCCTGTCCTCTCACTATCCTCCTCCCTCTGCTCCGCCCACACCTGCCAGCTCCCGGGGTTTGGCATTAGGCCAGCCCCTCGACCGGGGCCCTCCGGCGCTTACTCCTCGCTGCCTTCACGGCTCCCTGCAACAGCTGCCCCCCACCCCGCTGTACCAGTCCCAACCCCCCTTCCCTGCTCCAGGGCACCCTCCACCACGCGCAAGGCCAGCCACGTAACACCTTATCGTCCCCCCAGCCGGCACGCAAGCTTTTGTTTCTGGTCCCTAAACCTCCTCGGCACTCACCGTGGGGCTGCGTATATCAGCATCTGTTGGGTAAATGGAAGAGCGCAGGGCTCTGCGAGGGACCCCGCACCTTCGCTCTGGAAGGCGTCAGCCCGCTTTGTGCCCCGGAGCTAGGCTGGAAGTGCTACCAAGGCCCCAGGCAGGGCACATCCTGAAACCCAGCCGGCTCCAGGCAGCCACGCCCAGTCCAGCCGTCCAGGAGAGAGGTGCACAGAGTAACGTGTGTGGGAAAATAAACTTTCATTTTTTGGTTTAGAATTCGCGCATCCCAGAATATGTTTCCCCAAATAAGCAAGTCTTCGCAGGCAGAGCCATTAGACGGTGTAAAATTGCCCACACGAGCCTTCCCTCGGGCACTGGCTACAGAAACGTCCTAAGGGAAGGCTGTCGCCTGAGCTCCATCGGGGATTCAGTGCACAGATCTCTTCCAGAAGCCCTGCCTCCTGTGACTCGCTCGGGGACCTCTGAGTTCCTGCGCCAGCCTCATCTCCGACAATAACCTATGCTCACACCTATTCTTTCTTTCTTTCAGCCGTGCCACGCGGCACGTGGGATCTTAGTTCCCCAACCAACCAGGGATCCATGCCCCCTGCATTGGAAGTGCAGTCCTAACCACTGGACTGCCAGGGAAGTCCCCTGCATTACTTTTCTATGGCTGCTGTAACCAACCACAAGCATAATGGCTGAAAACAGCACTAATTTACTGCCTTACAGTTCCGTGGGCTAGAGGTCCAACCCCGAGGGTTTACCTCACTGGGTTAAAACCAGGGTACGGGCAGGCAGCATTCCTTTCTGGCGGCCTGCAGCACCTTAACATTAAGGCTAGGGTTCACTCGCCTGATAAGATTAAAAGTATAGACTATTCAATGTTCACATTTTTTAATTTTTCTAATTTAAAGGAAACAGATTTCCTAAACCACAAGCAAGTTATTGTTACTCTATTTATTGAGCTCTGAAGTTAAGTAAATCATTGAAGAATATTCTGAAAGACTTGGTACTACGATGAAATGAGTAGTAACAGCCACACACTAGATGTTTTAGAAATACCCATCCATTCCCTCCGAGCCACTCCTGTCTGTCACCTCTCAAACCGCCCTGTGTCATGCACTCTGCCCAGCAGGACATCTCAATTCTCATCTGTGTGACCCACGAGTGGGTTCCACTCTGTGGGGACAGCTAAGTTTGTAACTTAAAGATCCGCTTTGGAGTTTGGGTGGCTTATTGTAGGTCTCCAGATTCTCCCTGCAAACCCTCTGAGATGCAAAGTGATTTCTCCCCACATGCCGGGGAGTCTCTGAGGCAGTATGTGGACATGAGGGCAAGATGACGGTGGTGAGCTGGCCCCTTGCCCTATGGACCCCGCAGATCCCAATGCACGGGGTGGACAGGGAGAGGAGGGGCAGGGAGGGCAGGAGGGTGGTTGGCAGGGGAGACCTCAGAGGGCGATGCCGCACAGGCAGTCAGAAACGCCCATCCCATCCCACACGAGGATACTGGAGCTTATGTTTAGGAAGCCTATATATAAAGACCAAAACGAGCCCACTATGCTCTTTAAACAAGTAATTTCAAGGTAGGAACAAGAAACCCAGACACTAAAATTGAGATGACCATAAAGTTTTGAATTCGTCCCATCCTTGTCATGAACTGAATGGGCATTCTCAACGAGGCGCTGTGGAGACCCTCAGGCCAGGAACGGACTTCCGGGGTTCCGCGAACCCCTCAGCGTTACAGGATGGTACTCTTGTATACGCTGCCTTTCCAGGGTGAGGAGTCTTTGTTTTCACCTAATGCCATTGCTCCAACATGGATGAGAATTTTTACATGGTTTACATTCGCATCATCTTGAAAGAGAACCAGTGCTGATGATGTATGGGAGGCCCTCTAGCTTGAACGGCATTCGTGTGCAGAGATGTCTCTAGAAAGCCTCCAGCACCCGGGTGTCAGGCTGCAGCTGGCTGACGCTCCTGTCACCACCCGTGGGCAGCCGGCTGGGGAGAAGAGAAGCCAGGCCCAGGAGGGCCCTTGGAAGAGGGAACGTCCACAGGAGTTCCAGCCAGGCCGGCTGAGGCCAGCCCGTCTCAGGGATGCAGGGATGCCCACGGCGCAGCTCAGACCGTCACGCAGTTGGCACTGCCTTCCTGTCACTTCTTCCCTCAGGAAGACAAGGCCCCGGGGATGTGCAGGGGGGCGGCTACCAAGAGTAACTGGGGCGCAATCTCTGAATGCTGCCCGCCGGGCAGGGCCCACGTCCTCCTCGAGGCAGTTTTGACGTTTTTGGTCGACGCTGGCAACGGAGAGTCACCAGGACCTGCTGTCTCGGAAACTGCCAGGTGTCTCACCCCAGTTCTGAGTGGGCCGCGGAGCCCTGGAAAGCAGGGATCCTGCCCCCATCTTTCAGACCAGAGGGCGGAGGCTCGGTGTGGGTGGAGGGCGGTGGTCTCTGGAGCACGTGTCACCCCAGGCCTCGCAGAAGCTCCCGGCCGACCTGCCAGGTGAGGTCCCGTCCTCAGCTCCCTGTCATTACTGCTCAGTCAACACTTCTCAGCAGGACCTAATTGCCTTCTAATTGTTTTCTCTGTGTTTGTTGTTTTTCTAATTAGAGACGCAAATTCTAAGCTTTGAGGACAAAAACTCTGTTGACTACTTTTTGTAACCCCCTTCCTGGGGGAACCAGAGGAGCCAGCAGTAAAGACGCCATGGACTGATGGAAGAATCCAGACGTGCAAGGCAGATGAGCAGGCCGACCCCACCTCCCGAGCTACCGGAACGTCTGAGCGAGGGGTCGGTAGTGGCGTCCTTCCCCCAGGGGGAATGCTGACTCCCGAGCCTGGCGTGAGGGGCGCTGGGCACAGACAGCAGAATCCTCCCGCTGCCTCTGTTGCAGGGAGAAACACGCACAGACCCGCACTGCCCGCGAGCTCGGGCTGGGGAGGAACAGACGGCAGGGGAGGAAGGGGTGCTGGGGACAGCGGCCGGGCCGCTCACGGGCACCAGGCAGTGGGGGGGACGGCGCGGCTGGGGGGCTCTGCAGGCAGGGCTGAGCCTGAGGAGGTGGGTGGAGGCCAGTGTTCCTTAGCGGTGAGGGGCCCCCACAGCTGTGGCGACGACCACTCTGCAAAGCTCTGCAGCGACCCAGGCCTGACCCTGGGGCACAAGTCCCACCTTCAGGGACGGGACCTGCTGTCTGCTAGGACTGTCCCTGCGCCCGCTCCACCACTGCTGCCGTGGGAGCTGCCCTTGGTCCGAAGTGGCCCCAGCTCCCTAGTCTGTCGGAAGAACCCCGAGAAGTGAGAGGCCAGGTTGGGAGCCGAGCGCCCGGGAGACCTGGGACACGGCCCCCATCCTGCAGGATGTCTGCCCAGCCCAGAAACCCTGAGAACCTCCCAATAAGTCCCCCTTTTCAGTGTAAAGACAGCCCAAGTCTGGGGTTCTTGCCACCTGCCACCGACAGGTCCTCATATAGCCAAACACAACCACCTACCGATGTGCAGTGTCCAGCTCCCTTTCCTTTCTCTGCAAATCGCCGTGAAACACGCCTCTCCTCTACCACCTTCCCCTCACTTCAAGGCAATACAAAATTCAGTGTAATAGTGGGGGACCCCGAGCGGGAACAGGGACGACGGTGTCCTCGGCGGAGAAGTCTACAGGGTTCGAACGCCATCAGGAGAGTTTGTGTGACTCTCGCATTCTCGACTTGGAGAGAAGGACCTCACACCGTGAGGCTGGCTCCCCCGCGGAGGTTTCAATCATTTTTAAGAGAAGTACAATCAAGTCTTGGGAAAATGAAAAAGGAATAAATTTGGAGTTCTCATGAACAGTTTTCATAGAAGATCCAAAAGTGGTCCTAACTTTTGTTAAAGCTAAAGTAGCAGTGATTTCACGAAAAGTAACAAGAATTTACCGCTTTATTAAAGGGGTCTCCTCCCATCCGTTAAAGAAAATTTCCTAGAAGGAACCTGTCTGGTTTGTATTTATAACTTGTTAAATAAATGTCTGATGAATAAAAATTGAGTAAGAAAAAGCACTAACACAGCAAGACTAGGACCCCGTATTCTGCTACTGCAGGAACAGTGCCTGAAAGGCTGAGGCCCTGCGTAAAACCCAGGTTTTATCAGGATCAGGTATGAGGAGGCCAACAGGCCAGCAAGTGACCGCCTGAAAGGCACGCGGCAGGCATGTGGTTTACTGTGGCCAGGGACCCGCTAACCCTGGGAGGGGCCCTCCCTCCAGGCAGCAAGGCCCCAAGACGTCTGGAAACACATGGTTAAAGCAGGCCTTCACTCCAAAAATCATGGCCTTTAAATACCTTCTGATTCTAATGAACTACCTAATTCTACCGTATGGTTCCTTTTTTGAAATATATATTATAAATGTTATTATTTAGTTTAAAAAGCTAATGGCCTGTGCTGAAGGAAGGAATACACTGATATGACTTGAATTGTTTTTTTCCCCACATTTTGCACCTCTATAGTAATTTATATTTTCCGAGAAATGACAGAAAAAAATTCTGACAATATTTTGCTCAGTGTTGAAGCTCAGCAGTTTTCATAGCTTAGTGCTCAAAGATTACTTTCAGTTTTCAGTAATGCGTTCCTGGTGTCTTAACCAAAGGCTTACAATAAGAAGAACATCTTCTGTAGCTCACAAAGTTGGTCACCAAAGAAGGTGGCAGTATTTCTGTGAGATGATGATGATTTTTATGGCCCCTTGACTGTTGATTTGGAGGAATGGGTCACAGGCTTCCCGGTAGAGGCGCTTGACATCAACACTCATGCAAACACAAGGTGCTGCCCCTCCCTTACAAACACTGAGAGCTCCTCGCGGCTGCCGCCTCCTGTGGTGTGTGAGGGCTGGGCATCTGTGTCAGTGGGGCTGCTGGATCGAGTGTAGCCTGGACGTCTTAACAGATACATGGAAACACTCGGTCTACAGCACTCAGCTACCCCACGTACAGCATCGTGTTTCTGTTTCTTCTGAGGAGTCAAGGTAGTGAACTGTCATTCATTTTCAAGGAAACTGCCTGCTTACACCATGACCCCCACTCCTTCCCTCGTCCAACTGAGATCCTGTGCACTTGGGTTTAAGCAAATGACAGCGGTTAAGGAGGGGTTTCTTGAGGAAAATCACAACCCACACTGACAGGGGACCTGCTCTGGGCTCCACGGCTCCTGTGGATTTTACTGAACCCTCTAACCCTGGACAGGGGCTGCTGTGCTCCCCTCCTCACAAGCGACCACCCAGCTGTGAGGAGGTCAGCTGCCCGAGGTCACACATAAGCCCGGAGACTGTTCTCGAGCTCCTACATCCCAACTCACGGCAGTCGTTCATTCACTTTTATCATAAAATGGTTCATAATAAAAATCACACGTATCACATTTGAAAGGTACAGTAAAGTGGACACTCATGTAACCCTCCTCCTAGCCAGACAAAGATTATGACCAATACCCTTGACCCCTGCTCCCACCAGGTCAGGCCCAAGATCTCACCATGGTGTCTGCTTCACCTGCTGGATCTAGGGCTGCACACAAAGGGCGGACTTATTGTCCTTAAACCCCCCCCCCCAAACCCTCCTCATGCCCGTGGTTCTCAGTATCATAGGGAGGGACCCCTCTGGGCATCTTGTGAGAGCAATGGAACTACGTAGCCCAGGAAAAGTGACGCATGTATAGAACCCTGGAACTACTTCAAGGTTTCACAGACACGCTAAAGCCAGATCCTCAGAACTAATTCATACTGTAACCGCAAGTCTGTACCCAGCTTGGAAGGTACTATGCTAAGTGAAATAAGCCAGAAAGAGAAAGGCAAACTCAGGCGTGGTATCACTTATACGTAGAATCTTTAAAAAAAAAAAAAAAAGTCACACTCAAACAGAGAGTGGAATGGTGGTTGCCGGGGGCTTGGAGGGGGGACTGGCCTGTTGTCCTCCGCAGAGGCTCAGCTGGGCTCCTGACAAAGACGCTCCAGGGGCTTCACTCTTCTCAACAAGGACTCTCATCCCTCAGTTTTGGAAGATATGTTGTAACAACTGCTCTCTGGGAAAACGAGTGAGTCCAAGTCCGTCCTGTCATTAAGTTAGCAGTGCGGCTCTGCTGGGTCAGATGTGTGGGGCTGGGCCTTTCCGTCCGCAAAAGGCGGTCTCTTGATTGGATTTTGCTGAATGCTCCTTTCAGGTCAAATGTGCCAAGACTCTGAGTTATGCTTTAAAGCTCTCTTCTGAAAAAGTTTTAAAGTAAAGCAGCGGAACAAAGCTAAACAGTTTTAAATAATGATTTTGAGAAGGTGACCTTTACGACACTGCATTTAGCATAAATCAGCTCCCAACTCCAACGTGTGACGGTGCTGCTTCACCCGGCCGGCGCCTGCCTCCTGCGCGTCCGCCGCGTGCCAGGTGCACAGCGCCCCTCCTTTCCCGCCCAGACACTCAGCGCTTCTTCCAGGTGAACTTCCTGCGGGCTCCCTCCTGGCCCGGCTTCTTCCGCTCTCTGACACGGGGATCGGCAGTAAGCAGTCCCGCTGCAGCATAAAAAGAGACGCCTTTATGAACCATGGAAAGCGCAGGAAGGCAGGAGAAGCGCCTGAACCGGCAGCTCCTGCCGTCAGAGGAAGAGCGCCCAGGCCCAGAAGCAGTTCCCAGCCTCGTGTACAACTCAGGACAGCAGTCCGCTTTCACTCCCCTAAGCTATCTTCCCAGCTTCCGAGACAAACACCAGGCACATTGCTTGAGTCTGCTTTTCCTCTCCTACGAGAGATACGACTCCCTGTTGGTTTTTAAACTTGTTCAACTTAAGACAAAGCTGCTCCGCTGTGCCAGTCGCTACTCACTGCCAGGGAACTTGCCCGGCGCACTTACTACTACAGGTGTGAAAGTTTCAAGAGGGAGAGAAGCAAAACCTCCTGGGTGGCGAAGTGTGTGGAAGTATACACACACCACACAGTAACAGTGCCCGTGCATACACCGACACGTAGCATAGGACTTATCAAACATACCTGAGAAAAGAAACTTACTTTTCTAATTTGTGTGAGAATAATATTTCTTGGTACTTTGTTTCAGAATCTAAAAAAGGTTTTAGAGTTGTGTTCTCAGCACAAGGCGTTGGTTCCAGAAGAGTAAAGTCAGTTTAGACTGGAAGCTCCCGGTCTCCCACCACCAGGAGTAATTACAGCTTCTGAGCAATAAACGAGTCACTCTCAGCGTACGGCCCCGATGGGAGTGCCCAGTGGTGGCCCGTGTCGGGTGTTGGTAACGACCACAAGAACACCAGCGACGAGAAAACTCTTTAACTGTGTTTGTAAATACGGAAACAGACCGGAGTTTCTGTCTTTGTCACCTTCCAGCACTAGCGCTTCTCTTCACTGTATGCGAGGCTTCTGTCCTTTATTAAGGTACTTTCAATGGCCACACAGCACAGGCAAAATTCACATTTTACGCTTGTCATATACCCATAGCTCTCGCATTTACTTGTACTTAGGGGGTGTGGAATAACACAATGTTTTGTGCGGAAGGCAAACAAGACCTGTCTACATTCTAGTTTAAATGATAAGTAATGATGCTTTATTACTTTTCAATATGCACAGAAACTCAAAACTAGCAGAATTGTTAAGTGAGGTCCTATCAAATGATTTTAATGACTAGATATGAGTCCTACAAAATGGTGAACTGTTTATAAGCAAATGGATTTTTAGAGGTTTAAAAAAATTAACTTGCCTAAGCTACGGGTGGCCCTATCTGCAGCGTGGGATCAGAACCCCAGCGGCGCAGTGGGAGGGCAGGGGCAGGGCCCACGTCACTTGCCCAGAGGGGCTCCTGGACCCAGAGGCGCCGGGGGCCTTGCTGAGGCCACACAGCCGGTCGGCAGTGCCCGCAGTGCTTTCCTCCTTCACAAATGGTGGGAAGACACTCCTCAGCTAGAGCTGCCCCGACTGACTGTGAAATGCGGACGCAGGGCCCTGACGAACATATTGATCGTAGAACCCTTCTCCCCCTGTGCAGAGACTCCGGAATTCACGGCTAGGTGACAGGGTCACACAGAGTGAGTAAGGGAAATAAAATTCGAACTAATATCACCGTGGAAAAGGAATCTCCAATAACTTTGGAGAGAAACACCTTAGGGGTTCCATCATTAAATCGGATAACAATTACAAATTTCTGTAGTAAAACAAAAGCCACCGCTCACGTGCCCGACACAAAACGGAGTCGGATGCAGACTCGAGGGTCCCCCGTCCCCCCGCCCCCCGACCTGAACTCGCACCTTGGCGCATCCACTCGACCTCGTCCTCGGTGACAAAGCTGCACAAGGCTCTCGCCGTCGCCAAGCGGATGGCCCCCGCCTGCGCCGCCCGCCCGCCCCCCGACACCGTGCAGGTCACGTCGTGTTCTCCAAGCCGGTCGAGGAAGTGGAAAGGGAACATCAGCTGTTCTCTAAGGCACAGCACGAGAGGTGGAGTTAGGTTCACTGCGAAGATACACAACGTTACAGGCTGCTCACATTCTGGGCGTGTGTGAGACCCACACCAGATGCAGAAACGCTAGCGTCTCCGCCACTCAGATGCTCTGTGAGAGCAGGTTCAGGCCTCTTCTGCTCAGGCACAACGGCACACCCCAGCTGTGTGCTGACCCTGCTTGTCTCCCGGGAATTTTGTGAGGCTTGAACATAACCTCATAACGAAGTCAAAGCTGGGAGAACTCCTTTAATCCACTGAATCCACCTCTCTGGATTCCATGATCAGATGCAATATTAACAGGTCTTCCCAAGCAACTATCAAGCGCCGTTGGGGTCACTAAGGAAAGTGTACTGTGCTGTATCTGTATGAGGTTTGTGCTCGTCCTGACGCCGTGAGTTTTAAAGTCACTGAAACCACACTCGACATTTTCCCACTGAGACACGCACTCTGCCTGCAGTTCCCTCGGCTGCAGGGTCCTGCCAGGTGACACCCCACAGACCAGTCAGGCCCGCTTCCCTCCACAGCCAGTGAGCACCCATGCGGTCCGGGCAGGGCCAGAACCAGAGGCTGGAGCAGGCAGACTGCCCTGGACCTTCTTCTCACTCACAAACAAGGGACTGCTTTTGCCTTCATAGCTCTTAGGAATTTTACTTAGAAAAGCTGATGAATATTGAATATCGCGTTTGCTTGTTTGGTCTGACACTGCAGCTTTCTGGACCCCCCAAGTAAAGGTTAGCGTCACACAGTGACGCTGAGAGGTGGATGTTACCCCTTGGACTGCACACTAGCGGAGCAAGCCCAGGCTGGTGTGGATGGACACAACAAGAGCTCGGAAGGGCAGAGTTAACTGGAATTTGTAACAATACTGCTTCAACAGGGATGCTGTTCCAACAGGAATGAAACAAGTCCTACAATAGAAAACAGGTATGAAACGACCTAAATCTAATATTGTTTTCTTTGAACAAATGTTCCAAAGTAACCAAATAAAAAACAGGGATGCTACAAAAGTAGTACTACAGTTGACCTTTGAACAACATGGGTTTGAGCTGTGCAGGCCTGCTGACACGTGGATTTTTTTCAACAGTAAATACTACAGACCTCCACCATCCACAGTGGTCGGACCCCTCGATGAGGAAACTCGATACAAAGAGCCATCGGTAAGGTTGTACTCAGATTTTCCACTGTGCTGGGAAAATCCCAACCTCCACATTGTTCAAGAGTCAACGATATTATAAATAATAGCTGTATTATAAGAGCTAAAGAAAATTTAGAGGCTGATAATCTAACCCCGCCATCTCCAGCAAGGACACCGAGGTCAGTATGGAAACTAAGGAACTGTCTTTGGCACATCACAGGCCCACGCTGTCTGACACGACTGCGCAGGTGAGTGACGTGAGTGATGATGTTACTAAGAGAAGCCCTGCTCACCTACTCGTTTGGGAGCTTAAACATTTATCTGTTTTAATTCCTAAAACTTTAAGATTCCCTAACAAATGCTTATATAGATTAAAAAACTGAGACTAAAATTTGGGGAAAAAATTCAGGCTCTATGAGAGCACTTGAGTCAGGGTGGTCAAGGCAAGAAAGGACCTGAGGAAGAAGTCTGCACAGTCAGGAAGCTGGTGCACACTGAGCACGACACTAAGTCTATAAAGAGAGACAGCAACATCCAAAGGGTACAGTTGAAAACCATTACACACCTATTGGTTTTAATTAATCTGGACTCACACTAGTACATGCAAAAACAGTTACACGGCATGAAAATACTTCACAAATCTCTCCTCTCAGTGATCTCAGATGAAATCCTGAGCTAAAGAATCAATTTTATTTTGCTCTTTGTTATATAATCAAAGTTATTTTGAAAAAAAAAATTTCCTCCTTTCAATCTTCTCTGAGTGCCACTCCGACGGCACCAATCGTACAGCCCGTAACCTGGTACATATATAAAATCACGTACTCTTATTTTTCTGTGACTGCTTAAGATGCTAACTTGTGTCCTCTATTACACGGTTAGTGCCATGTGAGGAATGTACTCCCTTTGTACAGGTGATCAATTAAGAGTTGCTCTCCTGGCTGAGTGACAGAGCAAAGGCCTTTCCAAATCAGAAAGCATTGCTCTGTGTACCCCACACAGCACCAGGTGCATCGTGGTAAACGTCTGCTAAGTGAATGAATAAACACAAAAGTTCTGACAGCTCGAGGAAGGAACACAGTCGACACTCCCAATGACCTGTTTGCTATGTCTGTGTAAAAACAGCCTAAAGAAAGGACCCTGGAAAGAAAAGCAAGCAGTTCAAACTGACCTTCAGGCAAGCACCTCAGAGATCATCAAGTCCAACTCCCTCCTACATTTAGGGAGGTGACCTTTAAACATCTCGGCTGAGTTCACACAGCTGGAAAACACACCTAGAATCAAGATCACCCATTCCTGGCTCGGCCGTCTCCCTACTACTGGTCAGTGGTCACCTCCCTGCTCATCTGTAAGCTCGTGAGCCACTCGTGCAGGAGGAAAGGCCAGTCCCCGAGTAGCACGGCTGCCGTAAATCCCGACAACTACTGAAAGACAGTGAGGCGGTTTGGGCGCCTATCCCGCCAAGACTAGCCTGAGGCTTCCCAATCAGATAGGGAGTTTCTTGACAACAGAAGCCGTATCTCACATAGCTCTTGTATCTTCGCAATGCCAAGAACAAGACTGGGCACACAGACAACCCTTAGCAAACGCCTGCTGAATCAGACTGAAGAGTAAGTTCTAAGGGGGCAACTTAATTGTGAGATAAAGCCAAAATCGAGACTTGCTATTAAATCATCAGGAGTTATACCTGAAAACAAATTAACAGACGGTTATTGATCAAATGCCATTCCTTACAGCAGTCGTAATGCTGAAGTTACGGGTCTCTCTGGCTTTTGGTACGACAAATAATAGCTTCCTCCGTCGCCTTCCCTGGGAGGGTGATGGCAGAATTAGTTTAATTCCTACTAAACAGAGTTAGAGCGGGCTACTTCTTGACACACACACACACAAATAAAATAAGCATACATTTCCTGAAGTAATTATTCCATCCAGAAGCTTACACTACACTGGCATGGTCCTCTTTCCTGACATAAGCATTGGGATCATAAGAGCCTTAACCCTTCTGACCCTAAACACCACTACAGGAACCAGGAGAAGATTAGGAAGAGAGGAACTAACCATGCAGAACTGCTGTGACTTGTGGATAATGACAGTAAGGACTGGGAAAATCATAACCATCTCAAGAAGAGGCCTTATACAGTGACTAAGGAACATATCTCCGATGGGCTATTTAGTGGAGTTGGGCTGTAACACCTATTTATAATTAATGTCTGTTCCTCCACGGGATACAAATTTCAAAGAATAAAACGGCCATATGTAGCCATGGGAACTAAGCAAAGCCTGATGAGCTCTTATTTTAATATATAAATGTCAGATTTCTTTGCTTGCTCAAAATATATATATAAAATTTTCTGTGAATAGAAAAACATCCAAAGTGATAAAGCGAACTTTTTCTAATATTTACGACGGTAAGTGCCAAACAAGGTTGGTCTTCGTTGTTTTGTGGCTGCCCATCCCCAAACCCAGGAAGCAGAGGTGGCACAGTCTGCATTTCAGAACACAAGACCCCGAGACACTCAACTTCCGGTATGATCTGATGAAAAGGGGAGGAAGACTCAATTAATGAGGAATTCTAGAGATGCTTTTTAAAGATCTGGAAAACAACACAAAAAATAGTGACCGCATCCCTCTAGCTAGTTTGTTATATTCTACTAGTAAAAAGAAATCATCATGCAGACAAATATAATCAGAAAATCATAAGCCTTAGTTGATCGTGACATATTATAAAGTACATTTTCTTTAAAAACAAAACCAAAACAAAGACCTCACCTGTCCTGAGTCACCGGAAAGTAGAGCAGGTAGTCGACCCCATTTACTTCTATCCTCCCACTTCCATGGTCATAAACAGTCACTTTTGCCTTTGCAGTCTTTCTGTTACCTTTAAAAATATAAGACATCTATTAGTGAACATCTTGAGGCCCAATGCTTTGACAGAGGCAAAACTACGTTAAATTTTTTCCCCCAGAATAACAATATGTAACACTCTATGTAGGAAAGTTCTATAATTAATACAAGTCAAACAAAAATAGAACAGGCAAACTACACCATAACTGACGTAATAAAGCTTACTATGGGGTGACTTTATTCCTTAATCCCATTTTAGAAACACTACAATGATTTTAGTTTCAACAAAGTAATTCATATTTATTTATATTATTTAAAAAATCAATTTACATAGTGTTCTTTTTAAATTAATAAGAGTATATCTTAATCGTATAATTTTTAAAATATATGAACAGTATAATAAAGTATAATTGGTAGAAATAAAAGGAATCCTTAGGAAAGGTCACACTTCTTTGAAAATATTAACTGAAAATGAAATGATGTAAAATTTTTTTAAGTTGCAGATATATCATTTAATAACTCAATTCTTTGAAGTTACATCATGTCAAATGTCTCTGTACACCTACAAGGAAGATGTGAGTCGAGGACCTAAAGTTTTAACGTTCTGTAGTTTTAGCATCTGACGTGCAGATTCACCGAAAATTTTCATTTAATATAAGAAACCTTTATTTAGAAACCTAAACCTTTATAAGAAACCTATATTTTGTTGTTTCTACCAGTTGAAAATATGAAAATACAAAGTGTTAATATGACTGTGTAGGTATGTGTCCACACTTTTTTCTTGCAACATTATAAAGTTCAGTTTTTAAAAACGTCAACAGAACCTTAATATTTGGAAATCCAGCATAGCAGCAGCAAAAATAAACAAACAAAATGAACACCAAAGGGCAAGAGCAAATAAACATCCGGCTATTTCCCAATCCTCAGCGGGACGGGGTGGTCTCTCTCCATGGGTGCGTTACCTTGGCCTGTGCTGAAGGCCATACCCTTCTCGTCATACTGCAAAGGCTCAATCAGCTGTTTTTTCGATTGAATGGTTACACTCCTGCGGAACCTGCCCACAAATTCTTCTTCAGCCGCGTCACACGGCAACGCCGATAACCTTTCCAGCAGCCGAATGAACTGTGCGTACTGCAGACAATAAAAATTCATTAGGAGATGCAAGTGTAATTGCATTTGCTAAATTTTTTCTATTTTTATACACTTGATCTTTCCAATGTTGCTTTTCCTGATGAATTTTGACAGGATGACACTTCTGCAACTTCATGCTGCTTTTAAAACAGCGTGCAGATGCAGCACTTCCCCTGTGTACCTTTAGTGCTCAATCTTTTCTTTCGAGAAACAAAGAGATCTATCATTCAAAGAAAAATCCATTTCTCTGTATCAGGATTACATGAAGGTGAAATTTAAATTCACTTTCAAAAAAATACTTAGATGATCTTTAAGTATAATTTCTACTCTTTTATTAGAACTGTATCAAGAGGCGCTTCATAAATAATTTCCAGCAAATTTCGTACAGTAAAATGGGAAGAGTCTGATTTTGAGAAAACGTACCTCTTAAACTACATTTCATAATACATTTGGCAAATGTATCTTTAGCTGTTCAAGCTGTGTTACTTTAATGTTTATGATTTCCTTTAAAACCGAACAATCAAGCTATTTAAAAATTCAAGAGATACTTGACTTAAAGGGCAACCTCTTGAAATAAATTACCCTTGCTACTCAGTGCATTTTTTTTAATAGTTCTTGAACATGTGATTAGAAAGTAAACAACTTGGTATTAACCCCTTAAAATTAGAAGCCAGAGTAATCACTCTAAAGTGTTTATGCAGAAGGAAACAACTGATACTTGAGATCCTTAGCATGGAGTGTGAAACCCAGTTTTTGATAACCTTATTTATGTTTTGCCAACCCTAAAAATCATACTCATCTTTGTTACCACTGCCTTTACAGTGAAAATCTACCCTTAATAATTTGAAATGTATAAAAATCTCACAAGTAAGATTAAAAGGGCCGCTTCAATTATTGCTTCCTGTGATGTTACAATACTGGAGAAGGCAACTGTCTGAGGAAGAGTGAACTGCTAGCCACCTGCGGTACCTAGCCTGGTAAAGCTCCATCACCTTCATTCACAGGCCTGTCCTTCCTCAGCTGCTCTCAGTTCCTCTGCACCGGCTGTAATACCCTTGAACACACAAGGAGGCAACTACAGGTATGACCCAGCCTTGCTTGTGAACTGGGATCATGGCTCAAGACATCACTGACTACCCCTGCCTTCCTCATCTTGACACCAGCCATCAGCTTCAGGATTTCTTCCAACAGCCAGCTGCCCAAGGTACAAAGATACCTATATATTTGGTTGTTTTGTGTTCATAGCTGCACACCTATAACAAAGTCCTTGGGATGTTTTCAAAATGAAAACAAACAAACCTGTATTATAAAAATAAAAGCAGCCAGAAAACAGGGAACACTGAAATGATTCATTCAATGAAGGAGCAAAGAGAGGTTTTTCAGTTGGATCCACGTGCAGCGATACTGACTTGGCAGTTAGGATATTAGAAATTAATTTCAGATCTTTAACTCACCAAATGCCCGACACCTTAGTTAAGCAAACTGCAACTTTTCCAAAACATTAATTTCTTCAATATGTTAAATGAGGAAAAGAGCAATTTAAGCATATGACTTGAAATCTACACGGCAGCAAGGTACTAACAATGTTACCCACTGCCATGGAAGGAAAAAACCTTTCTTGGAACAATTTGTGAAATTTTTCTATACTCCAATCTTCCAGAAATAATCTAAATTTAGAACACCAACACATTTAAAACATCAAATTTCCTGTGATAATACTGGCATATATTAGAACAGTGAGCAAAAAAAGAATCAGACTAAGACCTAAAGCAGGGGTCACCACATTCCCAGGCTTTAACATTCACTGGGGGAGCCTGCTGAAATGTGGATTCCTGGGTGACACCCATGGAAATTCTGCGTGAGGTCTGAACCTTGGGAACTGCATTTTGTAACCAGCATTCCAGGTGATTCTGATACAGGCAGTTTTGCCGATTCCAAGATGAAACATACTGGCCGTGTGGATACTGCATCTGGTAAGTCAGGAAGGTAACCGTGCGCCTCATTTCTCTTCTACTTAACCTGTAACAGCCCCTTACACTTATCATTAGCCTGTAAAATTAGCACCCACTTTACTGAAGGGGGTGAAAAATGACACCTGCCATGCGCCCCTGAACAAGGGGCAGAGGATGCAAGCGCACTTGTGGAGGAGGGTCTGGGGACCAGGCACCTTCCTGACCCTCCCAGGGCAGAAATCAGCTCCACATGTTTTAAAAGGAAAACCGTCTTATGAACACCTGCCTCTGAAGAACATTACTATTAGGATCCTAAATACAGCAAATGTCTACAATCTTACAGCACAGGTCCCCTTAAATTAAAAAGATTAATTACTCACATCTTGATCTGACAGTTTTTCCACTAGCATTTCTTCCAGTTCCTCCTTAATCAGCCATCTGCTGCCAATCGGGTCTCTGTTAAAATATCACATTATATTCTCTTTTAAATTAACCATACAATGAGTTATATCACAAAAGATCCCACAAGTAGTAGCGATTCTTGATTGGGAAACACATTTTTGTATTATATAGCTGTTAAATTTCATCCAAGTAAATGATTTTTTTTTTTTTAGCAGCGTGGGAAGTAAATGATTTTTGAGACACATTATTTCATTTCCTCAATCTACTTTAGAAAAGATACCCAGTCTAGCAAATGTTCCATTCGCAGAGTTAGACATGGCATTGGGGAATCCATCTGATGATATCCAAGTCACTAGATTTCTCAAAAATTAAAACTGTGCTTGCTTTTCATAATTTACTTTAAAGGGTATGTTACAGACACAGAGTTAATCTGTCCATGGACTAAAGTAGTAATGAAATCCAAATAAAAGGCTACGGGTAGTATTTACAACTAAAACTAGGTATATTCAAAAACTTGTGTCTTTTGCATAGGAAGAAATATGTGAATAACCAGCCCCAAATTTAAAACTGGTTGGTCAGGTCGATGGATCTAATCTATCACTGTTTGCTAAATGGAAGCACAAACCTTCAAATACAAAATACACACACACACACACACACACACACACACACACACACATACATGTATATCTACGGGCATATAAATGCACAGTTACATACACAAAAATTCTAAAGAAGTAATATTCAAATACAGTAAGTGCCACTTAACATACAAATCTAGAATGAAGTAATATAAAAATAATAACCTTAATACTTACATCCTCCCAAACAAACAAAAAAATCACCTATTATTTGGAATTTTAATGATTAATGCTGAAATAATGAACACATTTTTAGGCTTTAGGTATGCCTAAAATACACCAATGATAAGTGGTATGTTTTTAGTTAATTTTCTCATATATTTTAATGCAAAAAAGAACTTACTTGGCTTTAGTTTTTTCTGAAAACAGACCTTTGGCTCGCAGCTGGTCTTGACGGTTTTCTACATCTAGTAGCTTTCCGTAGGCTTCCTGTGGCAAATAACACACACATACACTAAACCAAGAGAGACGGCGAACCATTACCTCCCTTTATGTCTCCCATGAGCACCTCATCTCAGAAGCGCCCTCCTCAAGTCACAGCTGCACAGCAAGGATTACTGAAAATGCTCTTTAACAACGCTATTTCTCATTCAAACTAAAGAATGGTGGAGTAATTTCAATGAGAATTTAGTATCATACATAGTAACACACTTAACTTCAAATGATTTTCAGAAAACTCTATAGAAGGTTTACAACTCAGTGAGGTTCGTAAAAACGAAAAAAAGATACAAGCTATTTATTTTCCTTAAGAGTTCCACAGAGAACCAAAACTTTTCCTTAAAAAAATCATAATTTATACAGCAATATGCATTTAAACTTAGAGTTACCAGTAAAAAATTTTAACATTTATATAAGATTTCTCTTTACCATGTAGTTTGTATCTTAAAAAGTTTTCTATTAATATTTGTTTTTCATTATTTGATTTCTATTAGTTTACTTTCTAACAAAGTCTGTGAATGTATGTCACCTGTTAAATCATAATGCAAGTAGGAGAAAATTTACCATTTTGTAAGCACTAAAGGTTATCAATGAAATACGATTTCCAGGAAATGAGTTTACAATAAGCAGAATAATGCAACTGTCTCCCAATTTTTTTGACTGAGCAAACTTGAGGACTCAAATCCAATCTATGTGTGTTCATTTATAATGTACACATAACCTACCACACTAATACCTAAGGAACAGATGTTTTCAAAGGATGAGCTAGAGATGATGTAAACATTTTTTCTTGCTTCATCATGACACCGTCCAATACCATCAGCTAATCTCAGAAGACACAGCTTGCTGCTCATAGAGATGTCTATCCATATTTAAAACAGTCTTCATAATTTCCAGTTTTGGGGACAACCTCTTGTGGGTGCTGATTAGAGCGTCATATTGTATCAAAGTGTTGCTGACAGTCTGCTCTAAGAATACACGTGCCCCTCTGTTACTCCCTCCAATGCTTGCATTTTATTATCTTCATTCTGCAACCTCTTTTCAGGAATCCATTTCCCTCAAGGGGAAAAAGAATGTAGGAAGGAAGGAAGGGAGGGAGGGAGGGAGGGAGGAAAAAGGATGTAAAGACTGAGCCTCTGAGTTTCATAAACATAGATGAGAAAAGCCGAGATTATGCTCCATGGGCCAGGACTTCTTGGTGAGAAAAGGGTAAGTTCATTTCCTGTAGTAGGGAGACTCGTAAGAGTGTGTTTTGTTTTGTTTTGTTTGTTTTCAGTAAGGGTAGTAGGATTGATACCTTAGAAAAGAATAAGAAAAGCAGCAGCACTTAGAAACAGTAACACTGGGCCGAGCATCTCCGACAGAGTGAAACTATCACTATCAATAGTTGAGTGATTCTAAAGCTAAGTTCCCAGCAGAAGCAGACAGCAGCAGCATCTAGGCCAAGCACTAGGTTAGAAATGTAAATTCGCAGGCCCCAACCCAGACTTTCCCAAGAGGAACCTGTTGGAAGGGGGGGCCAAGTAATCTGTTTGAATGATGCCCCCAAGTAACGCACCCTGAAGTTTGGATCTAAACACTGGAACTCTGGGGACAAATGAGCTTAATTCAATTTTAGGGTACAGATTAACTATCTCTACAACTATACTCAAAGTATAAATCCGTCACCTGTAGCAGCAGAAAAATGTACCTGACAATTCAAAACAAACTGTCCACTCTAAAGAAAGCAAGAATAGAAGCCATCCACATACAGAATGTGTCCCTGCTATGCAACTTAAAACCATACAATTTGTCTCCCGAGAATTGGTAAGCCGCATTTGACTGCAGTTCGGGTACCTGAAATTCATATTTAAAGGCTAAGATAGTGAGTTGTAAGCCCAACTGAATAGTGTATCAGAAAAATCTCTATGTACCTATTTCTAGAAAGCAATTCTGAAGTGCTCTGAACAGGTAAAATACAGGGAAAATAAAAACCCCACAAAATGAATCCTCCCCGCCTTGTACGAAGGGGACAGACGTGTGCAAGCAGCATCTCGCTGTGCACCTGCACCGTGCGCCCTGCCCCCGCCCCCGGAAGCCTGCTCCAGCTGGGGGTCTGTGGGAGCAGGATGGCATCAGTCTCCACGTCTCCACGCTGGGCTGCTCCAGAGCCCTGAGATTCTGAGAGTCCTGAGTCAGAGATGTATCTTTCAAATCTATCTTAAAAATATGAATTCAAGAGAATACCAACAACGGTAGTAAGACACCCTGCCTGGTTATAAGGGTCTATTTAATTTTCTGGAATAACCAAGGCAACTAAAACAAAAATAACCGATCTGCTTCATAGGTCAAGTTTCAAGTCAAAATTTGGGGTGCTAAATGTGTCATCATTTTCCAGTGATTCTGAGCAATTTTTAAGTCCATATTTTTCTTAAAACTTTCTTGCACTCTGCTACTACCTTCCAGTGTTATATTTAGCTCCATAATAATGTATAAATAGTGTAAGTAAAATCACCAGAAAAAATGTGGAATATGAGAAAACCACCCATGAAGAGTGCACGTCAAATTCAGAACATGGTAAGTTCTATTCGTTTACGGCACATGCTTTGATGGCTGTAATTCATCAAGTTATTATATCATGCTCTTTAAGCCCCCTCATACACTTCTTTAAATAGGAAAATATATGTAAAGTACTTGGCATACTGCCTGGCCTACAGTAGTGGTCAAGAAATGATACAGCGGTGAGGTATGGCGTTCAGGAGTCAAAGAGTCGAAAAAGTTTTACTGGTGCATCATTTCTATTTTTCTTTCTTTTCTAGATAATAAAACCACTCCTGAGATTCTAAAGGTTCCATCTTGGTTAGTCAGAGACAACAGTCCTCTGGAAAGTACATTCTATAGCTTCAACTCCCTGAAGAGAGGTGCGCTAATTTACATCAAAAAATCCTTGAGGGTATAAAATATGCCAGGAACTGTCAACATCACAGATTATCAGTGCTAGCTTCTGGTATATTGTTAAATTTCCACTTAATTTTTAAGGGACCCTAGAGAATTAGCATGACCCCACCTACACTAAGTTTATATACTGTATTTAACAGTATAATTTTCAAATATGACAGGAATAACCCAGATGTGAAATGCTGAATCATTCATCACAGCTATGATTAATATTTCATAAAATCAAAGCAAGTCTATCTACCCCTCATGTCATCAGATTTCCATAATGTATGAATCGAATTTAGAAGGTGCCTAATTTGGAAATACCAGATGCTCAGGGTACAGAAAAGAAATGCTTCAACTAAATTCTTCCAAGAGCATGAGCAATGTCATCTTTAGTCTACCAAATTCTGTTTTGGTTGTATTAACCATGTTGAAATTCCAATTTTAGGACGGGTAAACAAACAACATTTCTTAGGAGGGTGGTATAGAAAAAGTCAACTGTATTTTGATATACAAAATATGTAATAACTAACAGTAATTATCATCTTAGATACTAGTTCAATACAGAAAAGTAAGCGACTTAAAATATGTGTTTGTTGGAAAAAAAAAAATCACAGAAAATAAATTTCCTAAATAACAATCTTCTCAATGTTTTGGCTACTGGCATATACAAAACCAACTGGAGTAAATACGCATATAATTCATTTATCATGGCTTTTATCATGCAATTTATCTGAAGCTCCAAGTGACACACCTCTATGGTAGATCCTAGCTATCACTTTGTAAATACATTATGCTATACAGCGTATACTTCGTGTCATGCTACCCGACATAAAAAAAGGAAATAATCTCACATATAGGTCATGTTAGACAAGTACTCTGGGAAAGTACGCACCTGGGAGTAATTACATAGAAGTGCTTGTGACTCAGATACCATATATTTTTACTACTGAAAGCTCTACCATATATTATAAAAACAATTTTACCATTATAAAAGAAGTAATCTGATTAAAGTCAACAGAGGCAATAAGTTGAATCAGTTTTTAAAAATTAATTTTCCCAATTGTTACACCTGGAACATACAAGATACACAATGGTAATTATTCATATATCAATGTGAGAAAATGTATATTAAAGATACTTCTAGAACAGCAGTTTGTTGCTGAATTAGTTACTGAATTAACTCCTGCTGTCAAGAAAGAACTTAAAACAGCACACAGACACATGTCAGCACTGGTCTGTAGCTTTCTAGAAAGAAGCACTTTACACAGTCATAAAGTAGTAATTTGGTACCTCACTGTGAGAAGGGTCACTACCTTAGTTCCATTTTTCAAGGGCACTGCTTCAAGTTTTCCACATTCACTGCCCGGTGGCCAGGAGGATGCACAGAACTGTGGCACTGAGCCTCCGGAACTTCTGCTTGTTGACTCTGGAACCTCCATGTACTGAGGCCTCAGACCCCCCCCCGGGCTACCGTGTGAACACAGAAGGTTTAAGTCGCTTAAAATGAACCGGAGAATTTCTAAATGAGCCAGGCAAATGCATCCTGTTTATACACACATTATTAGGATTAGAATGACTTCGTACTTTTTAATATTTTAAACTTTTCCCCCAATTCAGCAGAGTAGTTTAAGTGCATAATGATCTACTTATGCCTTAATTTTATACTTTTTGGGGTAAAACTTTCATCCAAGGCCATATAATTCCTTCAATTTATAGAAACACTCTGAAAATACTCCAATGTTTACTGTAAAACTAGTCCTAAAATATAAATGAGGTTTCTGTAAGATGCTAAATTCCCAGTATAGTTTTTAGACATGCAGAGCCTTATCTTAAACGTTGGGGTAGGTGAGCTGACGTAAAATGTCAATAGATGCTTAATGTTTCTGACAACTCACAGTGTTTCCAATGTTTTATACAGCTTTTCCCAAGCTCTGGTTTCACGGGATGTTAAAAGATGTTTTGGGTAGAAACAGTTCCGTGATCCAACATATTTGAGCAGCAGTGTTTCTCTACTGAAGGGCATCAGGGAGTTTTTATCACGCTAAGTGTCTCCTTATTAGTTTCCTAGTGCTGTATATAATATGCAGCATTCCCAAACGAGCTTAATTTCAGAGACCCTTTCTTGACGCTTTCATAACCAGGGTTCCTCAGAAAGCACTTTGGGAAAGGCTATATTACAGCCATGCCCTGTCTTAATGAATCATATTTTACAAAAGGATTCCCACTTCAGAGTCAAATAATCACCTCCCATAATGAGTTTAAAATAATTTTCAACTCACTTTTAGTGAGTTTCAAGATATTCAGAAACCTAGGTGTTGATAGGAGTGAACAGGAATTAACATTTGTCTTAGGATTAAAGGACCTGCACAACTGCCCAGGTTGTGACCGCCCCGTTCATGAATGCAGCCCCTTTGCCTGCCCGCCCCGCCCGGTCGACTGGGCAGCTCCAGCTGTGGCGGGCAGGGGTGCCTGGGGCAGCTGGGACCCAAGGGCACAGCCATCACCCTATCCTTAGCTGCGCAGGCAGGCTTCCTCCCCCACCCCCGGACACGCTGCTCAGCTATTCTCTGGTGCAGCACCTGCTCCACTTCAGACGCACACATCCTCTAAAAAGTCTTCCCTCTCCTTTACATTTCGGTTCAGTTGTTTCTGGAAACTCCTTTTACTCTCTCCTTCTTCTTTCTGCTCCCAAAATGCTACGCTGAAACTCTAACTCACGTCTGAGAAGTACACAGGTTCCACTGGTTATGTGGCCATTAAGGAGATGGCAAGTCATCCATTTGGGGTAAAAAAGATGGATGAGCAGGGCCATCCAGCCTGGAGCCCCCTCAGTCCTCAACGATCCTTTGAGAAACTCCGTACAGCCCTTATATCTTCTTAAACTACCTCTCACTGTTTAAGAATTTACTTATTAGTACTGTTTCATACTTCATTCATTACGTATGTACACCCTATTCACTATTTTGTAAAATAAATGGTTTTTATGGACCTTCCCAGGAACCTGAAGACAGGTGTATGGTTGTGGCCACAGGAAGGTGGGAATTCCAGCCAACCTGATGATGAGCCCTTAGAAGGTAACACACTCACAAAGTCTGTGACCCCAGCCCCCGTGGATCAGCAAGTTTCCCTTCACCTTGTGCTTTCCCAACAGCTTCACTTCTGGGCGGGAACAATGAGCCGCTTCTTTCTTCTCATCCGCCTCTTCCCTCAAAATCCTCCTACTTCTCCATAAAAACAACTGCATGGACTAACTACGGGTTAACTGGAAACAGTGTTCACTTAAGCATTACACATTACCCTTAACCGGAAGCTGCATCAGGCCCATCTTTTATTCGCTGCTCTAATGTAATATACAACTTTAACATGCAAGCAGTGAGCAAATACTAAAAGCAGCTTTGATGTTATTACCGAAGATAAAAAAGGTTAAGGGACATCACAAAGACCTCCGGGCAGAACTGCAAAGATGCTTAGAGCTGTGCTTTTCTGACAAAAAACATGGCCATGACGGCCACAGCTCACACAATCACAGCCGGTCCAGGACATGGAAAACAGAGTTTGCCTTAGTGTCTTTCACCCTGTCACATGGGAAGAAACTGCATCAACAAAACGAAACGGTAGCAATAATGATTCACTTCCTGCCCACCTGCCACAGTCTTTGCGGGGCTGGCTCCCTTGCTACAGTGGGATGGCGGCGGGGGGATCACCCTCCCACAGAATGGAACGGACCCCTCCGCGCACCGAGAGGGCAGACAAAGGAGGGAGCCAACATGTGCAGCAGTTTCAGGTTTTACCGTCTTATTTTATATGCGATCCCTGATTCACTGCGAAACCACCCTTGTGAGCTGAACAGTGACTCTTTAGTCACATGCTATTTCAGAGTAACAAACAGCACCTAGCATGACGCTGACCCGCATCAGCCAGGCAATGACCACAGCTGTGAGTAATAACATCTGCCGTACGTGAGGCTCAAGTGATTGGTATACAGTTAGGAAAACATTTATCCTTTTTCCATACATGTAATTACTTTAAAGTTCCGAAAGATGCATTTTTGAAAATACAAGGGTTTATTAATTACCTGAATTAACACGCTCAAGTTAAACCAAAATATCTGTAATTTACATGTATAAACTGTTCTGATGAATAAAACAAATACCAAACCCACAGTGTTTGGGGGTCAAACTACGCAACAAATGGACAGACCTAAATTACTGAATTTAACTAACACACAGAAGCCCAAAGAACTCTCCTATATGCAAAGCAACTATATGACGCAAAAGGAAGACTTTATAAACTGGATGTAATTTGACATTCTAGTCGAGAGTGGGGTAGTATTTTATCCACTGAGAAACTGACCAATTTCTTGAGCAATCCCTTTTAAAACTCATAAATAAAGTTAGGCCTCTTATACAATGTGTAATTTCTTCGTTATGATGGAATGCAACAAAATATCTTGCCCTTGGGTTGCTCAGTTTCAGCCAAAACAAATGCAAATGGCTTGTCAGATGACAGCTGTTTGATAAGGCTCCTCTACAAGACCCGCATGCTTTACTTTTTTCCGTGAAACTTGGGATGAAAGGCAGAAGGCAGGAAGAGAATTAATGTAGCATACAGTCTAAAGGCAATGCTACAACCGTGATTAAGTAGAAAGTTGAAAGGCACAGATTTTCCACAGCTCCGCTGCGTGCGACCCACCCGTGTAACAAGTTGACAGGCCTGGCGCGCCAGCTCCATCATCCCCCCGACAGCTAAATCGCAGCGCTGCGCCCCTTTTCAGCGGAAATTTGCGTCTGCACCATGAAGCGTTGTACATTATTTCTCAGCACTGCAGGGGGCTCGAGTCCATATGGAACCTCCACAAATATTACCACAGATCAAACCAGCGGCGTCGTGAGGCAGATTTGACATACCTATTTAAATGAGCAGCAGGGGTCCCTGGGCAGCCTCGGGCTGTACGCAGAGCCTGGGCGGAGAGCAGAAGCCCAGCTCCATTACTCAGCAAAGACACTCTCCGCATCCATCATTCATTTCATTTCTGCCAGGGCAAGCAGCTCATTTGCCCAAGGTCAACAAAAAGTGAAAAGAAGGTTTTCTTTTTTTCCCCGAGAAATAAATGTACCTGACAAGTGGGGATTTTGTCCTTTGGGTTTGCGGAGCACAAATACACACCAGCCAGCTCGACAGAGTACACGTGTGCACGCGAGCCAAGCCACCCGAGAGCTGACTGGGGATGGGAAGGCCCAGGGACAATGTCTGTAACTTGTAGAACTCATATATGAATAAAATAAAATGACACCGTGTTCTAAAAACAAAGTGGGTTCTGCTGTTTAAAACTGGGCATCAGCATCCAGCCTCTTGTAATGGTAACTGTAGGGAACTCCCCAGTGCGCGCACCATCAACCAACTTACAGCTCTGAAAGAAAATAAAACCTGTTCCCAGTACACGCGAACGCAGCTGGAAGGCAACAAGTAATAAAATCACTTCCTAGGCCTTTTGAGCCCAAATTCTAGACTCATGCACTACACTGACCTATGAAAAGCAAAAATCGTATAGGAATAACTAAAGGGTAGAGAGAAGGACTTGCCTCTCCCCCAAGGTGAGCGCCCCATCGCCCTGACAGCCCCTTTCCTGATTCAGGTGCCGCCTTGACGCACACCCACGCATTGATACTGAGCTGAGCATCTATCTCCCAATATGACCTCAGTTTGGAAGTAAAAGCATTTTAAGGACAAACCATTCTGACATAAATTCTCTAATGCTTACCTTTAGCAAAAATGAATTAATAAAATATAAAGCCTTTCAACATACTGTCTTGTCTCTGGAAGTCTTATTTTTTGTCCATTATGAAACACACTAGGTAAATTCTGAAGCTGAGGGAAATCTCTGCTATCATTAGTTACTTAGCTTACAGTTCATATTATTTACCATAAATGTAATATACTTACATGCATTAATGAATAATATGACTGTTTGCCAGTATAAAAGAGAAAATGAAATGGGCGGCCATCTTCTCCCCACTGGATTGCTAATAAAAACCAAATGAAAACAAATAAACAAAAATAAAAATATACAGAGATCAAATAGCTTGTATTTAATTGCAATTCATAATTCTGCAATAAGACACATTTTTAATTCTGATTAACTTTTAAAATAACAAAATAGCATTTATATTTAGAATTTAGTTTGGCAGGTTTAGCAGGTTAGCATTTAGGATATTTAATATTTCATACCCATTAATACAAAGCAACGTTTATATTTGATAAAACATTCCTAAATATTTCACCATGAGAATTTCTGTAATGTTTTAAATAAACACACAAAATACCGAAGTCATCTTGCTAGAACAAAAAAATTTATGTTTGGCTGTAAATACAACGCACTCCCATATTCTTAAAAAGGAAAACTGATAAAGTCAATTATGTAATATAGTTAGGAAATTAGAGACAGGAATACTATACGAAAGAAAAAAACAAAATGGATTTTTCCGTGCCCAGTTATGTTTCAACTCTGTGAGACACCTCCGAGAGTTTGAAACGTTTAAAACAGAAGGGGCCCCACAAAGATGTTTTGTGTAATTCCTTTTGAAAAACAGATGGTCGTTCACATCTAATACACCCAACAAATTGGGAAACGGAGCTGCTGCAGTAAATAAAGCAAACACCAACTCCACGTCCTCTTCCTGTATCTGTACTGAGCTGTTTCTCTGTCAACAATGTGTGAGAACTCCAAACACGAAGGCTACACTCCTCTATTACATGAGTTGTAAACTCTTTTCTCCCAGTCTGTCACTTGCCTTTAAATTTTGTTTGTGGTGTCTTTCATACTCAAAGACGTTTAAAGTGTATGTGTACAGTAGACTCTGCCACTTTTCCTCTATGGCAGTGCTTCTCAACTGTTTTTTCATTATCATTCCTACTAAGGCAGCTTTTCAGACACTTTTCTCCCTAATTGCCTGCCTCCCCATGAAATCTTACTACCGCAGATACACTGCATATCCACTGATGTATATACTGTGGCCCTCTGGAGGGCCACAAACATTGTAATAGCTAAGATTTTTTCACCTCCTGTGAACCAATTTACACCCCCTTGGGGGCAATATCACCCCCATTGAGAAAACCTGCTTTAAGACTTTGGGCTTTCTAAAAACTATTTTCCCATATTTGCTTCTGGAATTTTTGTATGTTTTCATGATCAGAAATTTAATCAATCTGAAGTTAATGTCTGTGAGGCAGAAATCCAAACACGCATTATTCTGTCCAACAAAGAGAGTCATTACTCCATTACAGTTTTTTGAATAATACCCTTTTTTCTTTTAAAACATTACCTGTACAATATGTAGGGTATCCTCCTCTTCTGGGGTAACTGGATTACACACAGAACACTTTAAGTGCATACATTTAAAATGAAGACCGAATTTCATAACAAATGGTGAAAAATGTCTAGATACAGTGCTTGGCTTGAAAAATAAAAACACATTCTTATTCGCCAATGGCTTACTGATGAATTAAATGGTTCTCCCAACACCACTTTCAAAGACTTCATGAAATCTTGTATATTTTCCAGCATTTATAACTCTGCTATGCAATTTTCAGTATATTGTGAAAGTAGTCAGAGAGTGATCAAGAAAGACAAATATAATGGTTGCAGATAAGACTCTACTGAAAAGCTTGGAGGGATTTTGGAGTTGGGTCTCATTCCATGTGTGTGAATATGTGTGTACATGATTTTATAATATGCATTTACGTGTGTGTGTGTGTCTGCGTATACGTGTGTGTATATATAATTTTATTCAATCTAAGATGTCACGGATTTTAAGATACTCCATCACGTATCTTATACAAAGAAAGAAAGAAAAAAAGCAAATGGTATGCAATATAGTTTACATCAATTGTAAAATGAATCCTGTTTGGTAAAGGTGTTAAAATCTGAAAAACTGTGTCTTAGAATTCACAAAATATGGCAAAAACAAACATATGCTGATTGTGAATAATCTGGTCCACTGGTCTGTCTGTTTGCACCATTACTACCATTTAATTAAAATCAGTTTTTTGCTGCATAGGGTAACTTCTTTCATTACTCTTATTTCTTTTAAAAATTTCTCGCTGCTTCTTGTACATTTACTCTTTCAAAATAAACTTTTTAAAGTTTTTTCCAAAAGTCCTATCAGGACTTTGAAATTATATTATATTTATTAATAATTTTTAAAATAGCAACTCTGCAATATTATCTTTCCTTACATGAAAGTGAAATCTTTTTTCCAGCTCTTCAGATTAACACTTATGATCTTTTAAGTTTTACAATTTTCTATATAAATCCCTTACATACTTTTGGAGCTTCATTTGCATTTTAGTTTCTGTTGCTCTTGATACTGTCCCCTCAGTTATCTGTAAAATCAACTTTAATTACACAATACACTTTTTAAAAAAAAAAGACTTTATTTTTAGAGCAGTTTTAGGTTCACAGCAAAACTGAGAGGAAGGTGCAGAGATTTCCCGCATACCTCTACCACCCCCATTATCAACATCCCCACCAGACGAACCTGCACTGACACATCATAATCACCCAAAGTCCATAGTTTACATTAGGGCTCACTCCTGTGGGCACTGTATGTGTTTGTAGAGATGTATAATAACATTTATCCACTGCTCTAAAAAGCCTGAGCTCTGCCTATTCCTTCCTCCCTCCCCCACGACCCCTGGCAACCACTGACCTTTTCACCAGTTCCATAGTTCTGCCTTTTCCAGAAGGTCACAGAACTGGGATCATGCAGTGTGTAGCCTTTTCAGGTTGGCTTCCTTCACTTAGTAATATGCATTTAAGTTTCCTCCGTGCCTTTTCAGGGTGTGACAGCACCCTTCTTTTTAGTGCTCAACAATACTCCATTATCCGGATGGACCACAGCTTAATTAGCCATTCACCAACTGAAGGACATCTTGGTTACTTTCCTTTTGGCAATTCTGAATAAAGCTGCTATAAACAACTGCGTGCAGGTTTCTGCGTGGACGTAAGTTTTCAACTTACCTGGGTAAATGCCAAGAAGCAAATACCAAACTGCGGGATCATACGGAAAGAGTAGGTTTCGTTTTGTAAGAAACCAGCCAGCCACCCCCCGAGCCCCTATCAGTAAGGAACGGGCTCCTGCTGCTCCACACCCACCGGCACTAGCTGTTGCCAGGGTTCTGGATTCCGGCCATTCTAATGGGTGTGTAGTGGTATCTCATCGTTGCTTTAATTTCTATTTCCATGGAGCATCTTTTCAAAGGCTTATTTTTCATCTGCGTATGTTCTCTGGTGATGTGTCTGTTAAAGTCTTTGGCTCATTTTTAAATCGGGTGCTTGTTTTCTTATTGTTGACTTCTAAGAGTTATTTGTGTATTTTGGATAACAGTCCTTTATCAGATATGTCTTTTCCAAGTATTTTTCTACCGTCCTGTGGCTTGTCTTTTCATTTTCTTGACCACATCTTTCACAGAGCAGAAAATTTTAATTTTAATGAAATCCAGCTTATCAACTCTTTCTTTCATGGATCATGACTTTGGTGTTGTATCTAAAAAGCTATGGTGAAACCCAAGCCTTCTAGGTTATTAATTACTGATTCAGTTTCTTTAATAGGTACAGGCCTATTCACATTGTCTACTTCTTGTGTACGTATCATACTATTCCATAGTATGATTCTCCAACAGTTCATCTAGCTACACTACTGATGAACGTTTAAATTGTTTCTAATTTTTTGCTGACACAGGCTATTCGCAATTTCCAGTCTGATGAGTGATTATGATCTCTTATCCTTAACTGACAGACATTATTTCTGATCTGATATTTTCCAATGTTTACTGGCTACTTTTATTTTCTTCATTTATGAATTACCTTCTTTCCCTTTTGCCCATTTTTCTATGAGGCTGTTTTCCTTGTTAATTTTAACAATAATTTATTCCAGACATTAGACCTCTATTGTGTTTCAAATTTTCTCCAGTCTGTTGCTTGTTTTTTAAATTTACTGTATCTTTTTTCTTCAGGGAGAAGTTTCACATTTTGAAATAGAAAATTTATTGATCTTTGTCCTCTTTGTTTGTGACTTAAGGGCATAATATTTGTTACTTAAAAATATTGATAGTTGTATGATTATCTTTCAACTGGCCACTTTATCTGATTCCATTCTAGAGTTTCAATCTCTTAATTCCAAAATCATAACGTACTTTTAAGTCGTGACCCAACTCTGTCATCTTCTGGATACAATCTATTTTTTAATATTCCATTAAGTGGATTAAGAAATAGGAGATTTCTGTCCACAGAAATGCAGAAGCATGTTTCCACCAATTTTTCTTTAAGGTTGCCACAAATTTAAAACAGAAAATGAGAATAATCCAAATGTACCGCTGATGAAAATTCATCCTCACCAAAACCAATGGCAGAACAGAAGGAAACTGAAATACAACACTCCAAACTGAATTAAATATCCTCAAACAACCATTTGGAGTTTTTGGAGAACACTCTGAATCAAAAGTTCAAAACTGAGAACAAATGGACAAAAGCTCAAAGAAATGAAACAACTTGATTAAATTCAGGGGAGAAAGAGAAAAAGTTGGAAGAATCAGAAATGTAGACTAACTTATAAGTAACCAAAAAAAGAACAGCCTAAAAACATAATAAAGGACATTTAAAAATAAAGTAGGGAAACAACCAAAAAAATGAAAATGACATAAAGAAGTTAAGAGTCAGAGAGATGGTGATTGACTTGGAAGACAATCAAGGAAGGAATAACATTTATATAATTGGACTCCCAAGGAACAGAAACAAACAGTGGAACAGAACTAATATTCATAACTTAAAAAAAACTATTTCTGGATGTAAAGACTTGAACCTACCTATTTAAAGAGCTCATTGTCACCACTGTAATCTAACCCTCAATAATCAACTTGATGCCATATTTTTATAAAGCTACTAGATAGGTTTAGATTAAGAATCCTCAGGATCACCAGGGGGAAAGATAACCAGACTAGCACGAAACTTCTCAAAAACTACAGACAAGGCAAGGCAACGATGGAGCAGCATTTTCAAGAAACTCAAGAAAAGAAAGTGTGAACCAAAGATTTTCCCCTTCTAGCCAAGCTGTCCTTCAAGTATCAAGGCTATAAAAAAAACAATTTTAAAAACATAAGAACTCAGGGAATTTGTATCTATGAGCCCTTTTTGAAGAATCTACTAGAAAATGAACTCCATTCAACCAAGAGATGACCAGGGAGACCTTAGCAGAAGGAGTTATGGACAGCATTTAATAAGCTAATTGTAGACTTAAAACTAAAACAAAGACGAGCAAGAAGTGCACAGAAGAAAATGTTAAAAAACCACATGTATGCGTGTATGTAGGTATATATTTGTATAGTTGAAATTCAATGTTTTTAAAATAGTTCTTGTCCACCAAAATACATAAAGGCAGAGAAAGATCACAATTTGTTTGTAACCGAGGAGACCATCACGTTACTGAGGTCATCAGTACACTCCATGCCACACTGATTTCTTTGTGTGGATTTGGCCACCATGCTGTCATCAGCTGGCAGGAGGCTCACAGGATCTCTCCATGACTAGCATTTCAGCTTCACCTATACTCTGGCATGTTTTTATAAAAGAGTATCATTTTAACTAATTTCAGAACAATTCAGTTTGAATGTTTCCTGTATTCAGATATCCAAATAATGATATTCTACTGTAATGCTTATATAGTTTTTAGTTTTGTATTTTCTAAGTGGGCACTCATAACACCTGTGCATATTAAGTGATTTATTCCTAATTTCTTGCCTTTTTTAATCATACTGGTTAAGACTTTCAAAAGAAAAATGGGTACCAGAGGCAAGTGTAGGCATACTTGTCTTATTCCTGAACTTAATGTAAAGGAATCCAATGATATGTTTTTTAATCTGATGTGTTTCTGTTTCTCATGATAGTCTTTCTCAAACTAAGAAAATTTCTTTCTATTTCTAGTTTAAGAGTTTTTAACCAAAAAATAAATGCTGAATTTTGTTAAATAACTTTTTATTCATCTTCGGAAATATTTTTTCCCTGACTCAGTTAACACAGAGGACTACATTAATAAATTCCTAATGTTAAACCACCCTTGTATTCCTGGGGTGTGGGGGAGAGAGATCCTATTCTCTACAATGCTGTATTTGGTTTGCTATCATTTAATTTAGTAAGAATACAGTGTAGGTTTCTTTAAGGTGAGCTTAGAAGTTTATGTTATCCTTTTTCTGCTCTGCAGCAGTTCACATAACATAAAAGTTAGAAACTTTTTCAAGGTATGACAGACCTCACCGACAAAACTTTCTGGGCTGTGTGCCTCTTTGGTTAGGTCTTTGATTACCTTTGACTTCTCCAGCTTTTAGTCTAACTAGCGTTTCCTAATTAAGACAATTTTGGGAACGCTGCTTTTCTTTAAACTGTGTGAGTGGGGTTTGAGCTACACTCTGGATCCACAACTGCCTGGGCCCACCTACGTCCGCTGCCTCGGCCACTTCCCAGCTATGTGCCCTGGGTAAGTTTACCCAACACATCTGAAAAATGGGGAAAACAATATTATAGACTTATGAAAACTGCTGGGAAGATTATGAGTTAATGCATAAAGCACTGAGAACTGTGCCTGGCCTGCTCTTAAGTTTTAATAAATACTAGTTACTATATTATTTAGGATATTTTTCAGATTAATAAGAATCAAGTTACCCATAACAATCGTACACTTTTAAATATCCTCTGAATATTATTATGTAAAATTATTAACGTTGTCCTCTTATGTTTTCTCTCTTTTTCCATTAACCAGACTTGCTAGAATTTGATCAATTCCACTGGCTTTTTCAAAGAGTTAGTTGGTTTTATTGTCCTACCCCTTCTTTTAAAAATCTTTACTTCATTCAGCCATTTCATTCTTTTTTCTGTTTTTTTTTTTTTTTTGCGGTACGCAGGCCTCTCACTGTTGTGGCCTCTCCCGTTGCGGAGCACAGGCTCCGGACGCGCAGGCTCAGCGGCCATGGCTCACGGGCCCAGCCGCTCTGCGGCATGTGGGATCTTCCCGGACCGGGGCACGAACCCACATCCCCTGCATCGGCAGGCGGACTCTCAACCACTGCGCCACCAGGGAAGCCCTTTTCTGCCTTCTTGAACTGAATACTGAACAGTTCATTTATTTCTAGTCTTTCTTAATAACTAATAAATATATGTTTGCCTCTGCATAAAACACTATCCGTATCCCATAGGGCTTAATATGAACTGTCATATACTTCTAAATAGTCTAAAAAATCAATTTTGATTTCTCTTTAACCCAAAAGTTTTATGGTTCTACAATTTTAATTCAGAATATCTAATCTACGAAATTTCTATAATTTGTTAGGTTTTCTCTACAACCTATTACATCATATTCTATTAATATTCCATTGGCATCCGCATAGAAAATGTATTCTTTGTACTTGTATCTGTAACTATAAAATCATGCTGTGTTATTCAAATTCTTTACAGCCTTAGTTAACAGCTTTTGCTTTAAACATTTCAACGCTAAATGCTTGGTGCAAAAAGGTTCATGGTCGTCAAATCCACTTAATTGATATTAGGTTTTATCGATATAGATTAACATTCTTGTCTCACTGAACCATTCCCGAACCTCCCTGAATTCCATTCTGTCTGGCATTAGGTGCTACTCCTTGCTTCTGTCATCAACCGGGTACATATCTTTGTTTTTCCCAATATTTTTATCACTTACTTTAAAAAGTAGAGCAGCTTTTTTATGTTAACTCAATCTGGAAGCTTCCATCTTTTAATATGGGAAGTGGCAGCACATTACAAGTGCCATAATCTATTCAAATCTAAAGTTCACTGATTTTTTTAACATAAAAAAATCAATTTGTCCTATTTACAAAGTACAGCAAAATTGGTAGGTAGATGGCAAAAAGTACTCTGCTGATTCTAAAGGCATACTGTTTAAACACAGTTAAATATACTTCACTGAATTGTAAGAAAATCCTATCAACACTGACATATTTCCAAAATAACACACAGGCATTTTGCAGGGACACACAGACATTTCAGTTTTTACATTCCAGCCGATAGTAGTAACAACTTTCTAATATTCAGAAGCTGGTATGATCTGAAAGAAAGAACCAGTCTCAGAGGGGCAGATATACAAGAACAGATGCAACTAGCAGAGATATACAGAACAAAGAGAGGAAGAGACATAAGTGAGGAGACTGAGAGGTTGAAAAATGGGGGGAAAAAAAGTAATTTTTTTTTCCCACTAAAATAAGGGGAAAAAAATCACTATCATTACAAACATTTACAGAAAAGTCACTAAGTGTAAGTTACTGTGCCTTGTGCATAGTTTTATTTCTAGAAAACTGAACTGCATCTTTAAATTTGATGTGTACTTTTAATATAGCCTTCATCTATTATCTTCCCAGAAGCTATTAATTGAATTGATGTCATAGTTTATTATCAACCACATCTAAGAATTCAGAAAATACAAAAGACAGAATATTTATTAAAAGATTCAAAGTATTTATAACAAGATTCAAAATAAAAATTATCATGTAAAGAGAAGTAGAGAAAAATGACAGAACACCTAGCTTTGAACAAAGGTGACTCAGCAAAAAACAAGGCAAAACAAATACATTTTTAATAAAAATATCTGCTCTCTCACCAATCTCTATTTATCAGCTCTGCAACACCCTAATGCTGCCTGTAAACTGAGCATCTGTGGCCAGCAAGTGACCCTCCAATGTATCCACACATTTTCGCTGTTGAGTTACACACCTACTAAGAGTCAACTGTGTTTATTCCCAAAACCTGTTTATTAGAATTGTACTTATTTCTGTAATTACATGAATCAAGTATTCCATAACAGATGAAACATGGGTGGAAACAGAAAAGACAGTTGATGCTTCTATCAAAACGAAGTTGAATGCTTTAGAAAGATTCAAAGGCAAGTTACTAAAAAAACAAAGTCTGTTCAACTTCTGTGTAGTCAGGGGAAAATTGGTAGAAATATAAAAATATTCTGCACTCAGATTCCTTAGGAAGTTTAAGTTCTTCACTCCACTGTAAGGAAATCAAAACTAAAAACCTCTGATGATGTATCTCAAGGGCAGAGGCACGCAAAAGAAATGAGGAGGAACAGATACATCCTCAAAGAAAAACCCTCTAGGGCTATAGCAAAAGACTGATGAATATAAATTTATATTTGGGTGTTTTAAAGAAATGATTTCTGGCTTTAATACTTTTTAAAGTAACTGACAATGCCTCCCCCCAAACTTATCCAAGAAGCTTCTAATGTAAATTAGAAAATAGTAAATATGTTATTTTCTGGTGACCTTAAAGCTTGTCCTACGTTTTCAAGATTTTAGTTTACACATTTAAAAGGTAAAGAGAAAAATCTTAAAAGAAACCAGAGAAAACAGGGGGCCAGCTAAGAATGTTGGCTAACTGCTCATCAGGAACAATGCAAGGCAAGAGACAACAGAATCACATCAATAAAGTAATAAAAGTCAAAAAAGAGGGGAGGGAATCTATATTCAGTGAAAATATGCTTACAAATTGAAGAAAATTTTTAAATTTTCATATTAAAAAAAGTTGAATTTGTCTCCAGCAGATCGGTACCCAGCTCTTCTTCAAAAAGGCATATTAGAATGCAAATAAACTGACATTAGTATAGGCATAAACTCTAACCTGATCTAATTTTAATATTATTTAATTTAAAAGAAACAGTTTGTAAACTCCATTCATTATTAGTTATAAAGTACTGCTGACTTATTTCACGACTACCAAGACACAGGAGGGCATCTCCGTAACACCTGAGTGGCTGCTGATATATAACACAGCACTGTAGGAAAGAAAGAACTATCTGTTTTATTCTTGAACAAACTTACCTCTTTGTTTAGGAAAAATCTCTTCAGGATGCTGTAAAATAAATTAAAAATGCATTAGGTAATTGCTGTAAGATATAAACCTAAGTGAAATTTGTGAAAATATTAATGAAGATAACCACCTTCATTACTGGCCGGGCTCGCTTCTCAAACAAACCACTGGGAAAAAGGTAAGCAATCGCTCTCTGAAAATACACACAAAGGTTAATTAACAATTGTTATAAAAACAAGTTCACGTTATGACTAATAGTAACTGAGTGCTTACCATGTGCGAGATATCGAACCAAGAGTTTCACATACATTGTCTCACCTTGTAATCTTCTAAATGGGATAATAAAATTACCACATATACATTCCCCAAAAGAAAAAAACTTGTAACTGTTAAACTAGATCTGTCTGCTCCCAGACAGAAATTTATTAGACTATGGGATGGTTTACCTGAATCCAAAACAAAAAAAGTACTGATTAAAAAAAAAGAATGTAAACTAAAGAAAAAAATTAATCCAAGTAAGTCACCGAATAAAGTAATTCTCATTTGTAAACATGTTGTTTACATCTTTGGATTTTCACTAGAATACTGGTAATTCAAGTGTTCCCTAAAATGAAGGCAAAGTATTTAACTATATTCTTAGGCTTATGTCAAAGTATAAAAGGACTGCAAACTCAATCCAGGAGAAGGAAGCACTGGGTCAGGAATGCAATCTCTATTAATTAGGTATCCCAGCTGGGCAGTGGGTCTGCAGCTGTTAACTTGATCAATGACTTACCTAAATGTCATCTCTACTGATTCGCTTATAAATTACCAGCAAGTGAGACTAATGTACAGGTGCTAATTTATTTAAACTGTTCTCTACAGTTCTACACAGCTTTATAAACTGCATCTGGCACCTGATGTTAGCTGTCAGTTGTACTTAGACATGCCTGTCCTAACGACTCTGTTCATTAGAAGTGAGCACAAATTATGAAATATTGTGAAAAATGATACATCAAATGGAATGGGCACAGAAAATCAATTAGAGAAACTTCACACAGCATATTCACACTCTGGAGAACAAAACATTCAGGTTTCGGAAGGAGGTCTATAATACCAATTAAAAAGTGATTGGTAGGGCTTCCCTGGTGGCGCAGTGGTTGAGAGTCCGCCTGCTGATGCAGTGGACGTGGGTTCGTGCCCTGGTCCGGGAGGATCCCATGTCGCAGAGCGGCTGGGCCCGTGAGCCATGGCCACTGAGCCTGCACGTCCGGAGCCTGTGCTCTGCAACAGGACAGGCCACAACGGTGAGAGGCCCGCGTACCGCAAAAAAAAAAAAAAAAAAAGTAATTGGTAGACTTCAGCAGTATTATATATCAATTTGCTGGCTTTTTTCCTGAAATTCTAGAGTAATGCAGAACTTAACTTTTAATTCCCAAATAAAGACATTAGTAAATGCAAGTGCAATTCTGTATCCATAGTATTTAATATAACCGAAATGTCTCCAACTTAAAATTTATAAGCTTAATTCAAAAAGGAAAATGCAAATATCAGTGGTCCTCAACCTTTCTGTGTTTACAGCATGATTCTGAGAAAAAGAATTTTGATGGTACACGTGAGAGGATGAAAAGGGTGAGCAACACTACACAGATCGTCTACTCCAGCACAGCGGTGTGTGACAACGCCTATGGAATTCCAAGGCCCTGACCACTGGCCAGTCTTGAGCCTTCGGTCAAGATTTGAGGAAAACATTTCTGCCCACCTCTGTTACCCACTATGGGGCTATTTCTTACAGTTCCCATACACACAGACTCTTCTTTTGACCAAACTATAACTGCTTTACACTGAATTACAAACTCCGTTCAGCTCAATGTTCATGGGACAGAGTCCTCCATGGAGTAACATACACTGTCTCAGACAAGAGTCCTTTTCACACACTGATCAACATCTGGAAATCACCTGGGAAAGATTTATGGCACAGGAGTTGAGAAACACGGCATTAAAATCTATTTTCAAAATATTTAGCATGCATCTGAGTACTTTCAGCAAGACACCAAACACACATACACTACACTGCTTGTCAGAGGGACCTGTTTGTCCTCCTATCAGATCTTATGGGGGTTACCAGCAGCACCAGTGATTCACAGAGAAAGAGCAGCAGGCGGTTCCTTTCTTTTCAATGTAACTTAAGAAATTAGGCAAAAATTAAACTATTTTGAAATGGAGAAAATCTATACCTAATTTCTTTTTAGTTAATTTGCTATTTCACCAACTAAAAAGGATATTTTTTCATATAAATTTAATGCCATCAATGAGCATTAAACATTTTGCAAAACAAAATTTCTAGCAGATACACAACGCTGTAGTTTTAATAAAAAAACCTTCTAAATAATGTACCTTTAAATATCCACAGTGACAAGCAGAATTATTTTTATCCGTAAAGTTTACCTGTCATATTTCTTTTTCTTTCACTAATCCACAACAGTACTCTTGTTTAAAGGCTTATTAAATTAAGGGTGCACTAGCATAAAAGATTACCCAGGTGTAATTTTCACACATAAGTTGTATACGCTTCACTCAGTGAGGCCAGAGGCCATATTTCTATTCAAGCTCAACCTTCTGGAATAAAGTTGTAAACCTAGAAATCAATGAAAAAGGCCTATAAAGAGCCGAAGTAGCTACTATAAACTCATGATTTCCTCATGCTGAGTCCAGTGGCTCCTAGTTTTAATCCACACGCCTAACAACCTTAGCTATGCCAGAAGGCCAGCAGGCAAAGGGAGCGGCAAGAGGCAAAGACAGACACCTTGATAGGGAAGGAGACAGGGCAGAGCCAGGCCACTCAGTACAGCGACAAACACACACTACGGGGCTCCGCAGTTTAACAACCACTCTCAACAGGAACATCCTGAGGTTAAATTATACTCTCTATATTCTACTAAGTAAGGCTGGGGAGACTGCAATTTATTTTAGAAAATGCTACCAAAAAATTTAATCTTTGAAAGTGTGGAAAAAACAGACTTTGGATACAGAAACGCCGTGTACAGCTTTGATTTCCTCAACAATAAATACCTACTCTGTAGGTTTTTATGAAGATTAAATGTGCGAATGTATATCAGGCTCCCAGACAGCATCTTGCACATACATACGAGGTTTTCAGTAAGTGGTGGTATTTTTCTTTCCAAATAACAATTAAAAATAAGTTTCTCTCATCTAGGAAATTCCCTTTTGTAGACTATCTAATTTCCTGATCATATTATTAACAGACAAATTACAATACCTAGTTTTAATTTATATAGTAAAAGTCAACATATTATAAAAAGCATTCACGATATCTAAATACGTAATAGCAACCATAATGTTCTTCTGAAGATTATCTGGAAGCTTAAAATATTTTCCTGATTTTGGATATCAAATTATTTATTTTTGTCTTTAGAAATAACCAAGCATGCTGTCAGTATGGAAGTGTTAAAGAGGACTTAGCTATACTGTCTCTCTTTCAGGTTATATACACAGCCAAACCTGTTACAAAAATAATAGTTTCAAATAAATAAATGAAAACAGGAACTATAAAATGATAAATTGCCATATATTTTCAGTGCTTTGGAAACAGTGGCTGTCATCGTCCTCTTTTGCTTTTACATCTACTCAGATGTCAAAGAAGGTCCTCTTAATTTAATAAAATGCCAGAAGAGGTAATTGACATAAAACGTGAGACTGAGTGAAGCATATCAATCATTTGTAGGAAAGTCGAGCACAGCAGAACCAAGTGGCCCACGTCAAGGAAAAGGGATCCCACTTCCACAGGGCTTTCAGACATGAGCGAGGTGAGACCACACACCACCCTGCAGTACAATACAAACTCTGGCTGAAGTGGCTCCTGATAAATCAATGTTCCCAAGAGGACTGCAGATTCTCCTCCCCAACATTCTGTCTCATGGAAGACTTGTATGACCAAGGCAATCAGAAAACTAGTGACTGATTCAAGTCATGGTAGATTTTATTTATTACAATAAAATCTGCCATAAGAACAATAACATAACGCATTAATCTCACCCTCCTTAGTTATATTCTGAGGTAGGCGAGCAGGTATTATTATTTTAGAGATGAGGAAACCTAGTGACCGTGCTGTGACCGGTCAGACATTACAATGCGAGTTAGTGATGCTGCGAGGACTCTCCTAATGCCAGGTTCTGCATCTTTCTACAACGTCACTTCAACTACAACAAATTTATCTTTTAAAAGAATATTAATTTAACCACAAAGTTCTACATGTTCTGCATCTATATTCCTCACAAGAAATCCAGCTTCATTTTAAAACATTTTACATATTTTAAAGAAGTGATTGGACTTTTTTCATAACAATTCATGATTTCATTATTTTATTGTCTAAATCTAAAGAAGATTTTTATTATGTTCTATTAGCACAATGACACAAAATAACATCAACTTACTTTCACTACACACACACACACACACACACACACACACACACACACACAGAGTTTTAAAGAAAAGCTGCCACCCCTCACATTTACTGTGTGATGTTAAACACACTTCTCTGGAAACAACTCAATATTTTAAGAAGCAGAACTAAAAATATTGTTTCTACCTGACTGAATGACAGAATCTTTTAGATTTCTCTAAATAATACAAAAAGGATCCTTTAGATGAAGACACCAATGTCTGTCTGTTTTAAACCCCTTAGAGAAAAAAATTTTTAAGTATTTTAATATATGAAAAAAACTGTTTTAGATCTTCAATATTTTTGCCTAAATGCATTTCACAGATGACTGCAGCAATCATTATTTTAGCAATTGGTTAGTAGCAAGGAAAAACCAGTTTCTAAAATTCATATAATAACGAATGGTTTTATCTGAATACAATGGCACTTAATTTACCTACGTGAAAATTATACAGCAAGCCTAGACTTTTAACTAGGTAATTGAATTAAATTATAGGTCATGTCTACTCTGTAAAAATTAAAACTATTTTCATGAGGATTTAACATCTCAAACTAGCATTCTGATTCAACAGCCAAACAATGAACTCACACCACTCTAAACAACATAATTCATATGTAATACTTATGTTGTGAAAATGCTCATCCCTTCAGATAGATTTACAAAACCGCTGAATGATTCTGTTTCTCTCACTGAGCTAAATATAGTCCATGTACACCTAAAAAGGTAGTGAAGAGATGCTCCAAAATGCCTTAGTGGTCAAGTCAGTTAGGTAGTGGGATCCTCTTCCTGAAAACAGTTACTCAGGGACACACAGACCACAAGGAGAGAGGGGAGGACCATTTTTAAAAGCAGACAGTAATTATCAAAAATCAAAAACAGAAATACACACACAAATCCCAGGCCCAGAGGCCTGCACTGATGAATTCAACCAAACATTTAAAGAAGAATTAATACCAATTCTTCACGAACAATTCCAAAAATAAAAGAGAATTTCCCAACTCATTCTGTGAGACCAGTATTACCCTGATGTCAAAATCACAGACATTACAAGAACAGAAAAATACAGATAAGTATTAATTAGATGCAAAAATCCTCAGCAAAACACTAGCAAACCAATTTCAGAAACACATAAAAAAGATGACCCACCCTGCCAAAGTGGGATTTATTCCAGGAACACAAGGTTGGTTTAACATCTAAGTCAATTGATGCAAAAAATAATAAATAAATAACCCATATCCTTTAAAATATAGTTAAAATCTCTGATTCTTGTGAGTCTTACCTGACATCTAACACTTTGTTTAAAAGGGTTGGCTGGGGCTTCCCTGGTGGCGCAGTGGTTGGGAGTCCGCCTGCCGATGCTGGGGACACGGGTTCGTGCCCCGGTCCGGGAAGATCCCACATGCCGCAGAGCGGCTAGACCCGTGAGCCATGGCCGCTGAGCCTGCGCGTCCGGAGCCTGTGCTCCGCAACGGGAGAGGCCACAACGGTGAGAGGCCCGCGTACCGCAAAAAAAAAAAAGGGGTTGGCTGTTAGGAAGTAATGTTTCATTGAATAATGTTAAAAAAAAAACAAACAAAAATCTTCATTTGCTTCCATGATTCCCAGAACAAATTATAGGTAAAACAAGTTTGTCCTTTATGATTGACTTTGTGATTTATTATGTCATAAACTTTTTTGGGGTTTGTGTTTGTCTCCTTAGTCCTAAGAACAACATGGAGATCGTCATCCCTATTTTAATTTAGTAAATAAATAAAGAAAAAAAAGATAAAGTAGATAAAGAAAACGAAAAAAAATCAAGTAATGTGATATACCACACCAATAAAAGATATCATCTCAGTAAAAGCAAAAAAAAGAAAAAAAGTTGACAATATCCAAAACCCCTTTATGATAATAATGCTCAGCAAACTAGGTATGGAAAGGAATCTCCAGTACCTGATAAAGAGCATCTATAAAAACCCATAGCTAACATCATTCCCGACGGTGAAAGACGAAGGCTTTTCCCTAAGATCAGGAACAAGGTGAGAATGTCCACTCACTATTTCTATTCAACTTTGCTAGAGGTCCTAGCCAGGGCAATTAGGCAAGAAAAAGAAATAAAAGGCATTCAGATTGGAAAGAAAGAACTAAAACTATTTCTATTTGTCAGTGGCAACATTTTATATGTAGAAAATCCTAAGAAATCCACCAAAAAACTACAAAACAATTCTATTTACAATAGAATAACTTCAAAAAGCAATTAATGCTCAGAAATAAACTTAAAAGAAATGCCAAACAAACTCTGAAAACTGGAAAACATCACAATAAGAAATTAAAGAAGATCTAAATAAACAGAAAGACATCCCATGATCACAGATCAGAAGACTTAAGATGGCAATACTCCCAAAATTTATCTAGAGATTCAACATAATCCTATCAAAATCCTAGCTGGCTCGCTGAAGAAACTGATTAGCTCATTCTAAAATTCATATGGAAATTCAAAGGGCAGAGAACAGACAAAATGACCTTGAAAAAGAAGAACAAAGTAAGAGTACTAGCACTAGGTGGAACAGGAACAGAATTTTAGCCCTACTCTCAAATCACTCAGAACATGCCCTCACTTTGAAAATTCAAATATATAGTTAGGTTGATAAAAACTCTGGGCTTGGGTTTACTTACGGGATTTTTCCTATAAACTTACCATTTGTTTTATCATTTTGTAAGAAAGCTGAGTTTAAGACTACATAACAGGATAAATGTTTCTAAGTCGTGTATAAACATTCATTGTGGCTCCTGCGACCTGGAATCAAGGAAAAGTATCCATTTCTGGGTAAAATCTAAACCTCACTATACTTTATAATGCTTCAAATACAGAGTAGCAACTCTCTGAAACCACAGTTCCAATTTCTACTATTGCAAAATAGTAGAGTGGCATTTTTCCTTATTCTGACAGTCTGACAGCTTTCGGTATTTAAAACTCTACAACAATTACTTTTCCAACAGAGTAACTGTACTTACATCAATATCCTCTTGGGTAAAAGTTTCTGGATCTTCTCCCATCATGTTGGCTAAGTGTCTCTTTCCTATGTTGAATTCTTCAATCTGCTTTTTAATAAAATCCACTGTGTAAGTTTCACGTCTTAAGACTGCAACATTTTTCCTTGTTGTTACAACTGTGGTGTGTCTTAACCTTAATATCTAGGAGAAAATACAAATGGAAAGAAAAGATTTTAAATTAAACAATGATCTTACAGGCCACTGTCTCTAAATAAAACAAGACATTCAAATAACTCTCTTTTTATTATGGTACTCAATTGGCAGGAGTCTGGAGACAAGGTAAAGGCTTGTTAAGACAACTGTTCCCTGCTAGAAAGTCCCTGCTAGAAAGCTTGCTTTTAAAAGCTTCTGCTTACAAAGTTGAAACTACTAGCATTTCAACACATTATAAATAATAATAATAAAAATAACTGTGAGTGATATGCTACCTCCGTGTCTGCTACAAACATCCACATTTGATACCGACTGGTCAATGTCGGCTGCTGTGATATTTGACACACAACGAATAAAGAGTAAAACACCACTCCCTTAAAAAGAATTAAAAAAAAAAGAATTCATGGGTAACCTTTGTATCACACCATGACTGTCAAACTGCTTATAATAAAGCCAAAACTACTTTCATTTGTGACAGTTTAAAAAAAAAAAATTCAAGTATCTTCACATAGCCATACACTTTCTAATCCTGTCCCACCGCTCTCTCACCAATTATTATACCAATTATAATTGCTATAACCAATTATTTGTTGTTGCCAGAATCCACTGACTCTGTACATCGCTGTCCCTTGTGGACCCATTACATGTTCCTAGAACAGAATACCTCTCTTTTCTCACATAACTCCTAACTGACTCTCCCAACACCTCCTCTGAGAAGCTGCCCACCACTCTACCCATCACAACTCATTTGTATTAGGCACTGCACTCTGTGCTTTTCTGTATTTACTTTGTAAATCTCACAGTACACTGTGTGTAGATCCTTGATATTCACGGGTTTAAAACCAGAAAAATTTGGCCATTCCCAAGTAATATTCCCTCCTCCATCCCAAATTTGGGACACTCAGATATCTGCACTGGTACTGAGCCATTAACATGAAACGTGTATGCCACAATTCTGGTATGCAGGAGAAAACCTGGAGAGCTTCCCAACTGAGTAGCCAGGAGCCACAGCTTAACAGAACTTGTTTCTTTTTCCTTTTGCATCAGTGTCAAACATGTCTGACTGTGACCCACAGTAACAGCTACTGCTTATATCACCCCCTAGGACAGACACACACACACATATATATACATAAACAAAAGGCAAAAATACCCTGTATAAGATGGACTTTGATTATTATAATTATTCTATTCTCTCCACTCCCTTCTTTAACCTCTTATGAGATTTCATAACTAATGGGTTATGACCCAAACTAAACAAAAACAGGTGTAGTGTTTCAGCAACTCATAAAGTGATTAAAAACTTTGTTTTATGAAACATGGCCCCTAAAAGAAATATAATGATTAATATTGGAGACGGAAGTGAAGAAATGCTAATATTTAAGACAGATAAGCTCTGGGCCAGGAAAAAAGCTTTATAAATGTCTTTAGCCATATAGAAGGAACCATTAAGGGCCTGATGGGGTCAGTTAAGTCTTTCAGTTGTATCTAAGCTGTACTGCATGTGCTAACATATGTGCTGTGGAGGTATTCAGGAATTTGGGGATTCAGCATCTCAGGACCAACCCTTGAGAGTGCTAAGGGTGGACACCATCTAGGGATTGTTTGACTTCAATGATTTGTTTACTTTGCAGTGCCTGGCTCAAGTGAACTGCTCAGTAAACACCTGCCATAGGGGTGGGAAAAAAGAAAAGCTTTATTTATTTCAGGAGTGGTCAGGGAGGTGAAATTAAAGCAACAAAGGAAAATCATTTTTCACCCACCTTACTGAAAAAAATAATACCTAATGCACGTGGAAAGAAGGGCATGCTTTTACGTCAAGGATGGACTGTGAATTGCTACAGCCTTTCTGGAGAACTATGTGGAAACATCTATTAAATGTCTACTGACATTTGCAGCAATCACCTCACAACTGGGACTCTCTCCTACAGAAATAAAAGCATCAGATACAAGATATTTGATGTAGTAAGAATTACACCAGGATGTTTACTGAACACTTTATTAGTGGGAAGAAAAAGGAAACAAAGCAAATGTCCATCAACTGTTAAATTAACTTTGATACATTCATACCACAGAATATTATGCAGCAAATTTCTGCTATACGTGTAAGTTAAAGAAGCAAAAAGTAGAACAGGATCCATCTTTTGAAAGTATGCATATGAATGCATGTCTATGACTAAAAGAACATCGGGAAAGACACAGAAGGATACATACGTTCAAAGGTTTGGGAGTTCCAGGGATGGAGCAGAAGTTAACAACTCTCTGTCACCTCCCCCACTTAGTGTCAACAGTAAGAACATTCTGTATGCTACAGTCCCTTTTATAGGAAATTATGCGTCTACAGAAAGGATACACTCAAAAGAGATGCATGAGAAAAATAAAAACTTCCAACCTATTTTCCAGCTAAAAAATAATAAAAACAAATGTTTGATGGATAAATGGATGGATTGGTTGATCTGAGTTAAAACATAAAAGAAAGAAGATTTTTAAAAAAGGAGTTTTTAAAAAAACTCTTTTTTCAACAGTTTTTGATCACAGTACTTGACTTCTTTACAGTACTTGGTACTGTCAGGCACTCTCCCTCCTTGGAACACTCTCCTGTTTTCTATGCCTCCACACTGCCTGGGTTTTCCCCTACTTCTTTGGCAGGTCATTCTCAATCTCTTGGGTGGCTCTTCTTCCTCTGCTGTTTGTCCTTCAGGGTCCGATCCCTCTGCTTATTCCTCATTCACTACAACCTCCCCTAGATGATCTAATTCATTTCCAAGACCTCAATTACCATCTACAAGGTAACAGAGGACGTGTAAATCAGCTTTCTTCTTTAACTTGTTTATCTATGGGTTTACTGGAAATCTACACTTGGACATCCCAAATATAACTATTTAATAAACACAATTATATCCAAAACTAAGCTCGTTTCCTTCCCTCTCAAATCTCGTTCCTCCTACTCAGATCCCATGTCAGTAAATCGCATCATCATCCAATCAGCTGTGAAGCTAGAATCCTGGCTTCCCACTGCCCTCAGGATTCAATTTAGTTTAGAAGTTGTGATCTCCATCTATCAGACAAAGTACCGTGAAAATTAAGAAAACGAAAACTGCACAGATGCAAGACACTTTAAAACTGTCACTCTCCTCTCCACTGTGCGACTTTCTGCATTCAGTCTTCGGGTCCCTGCAGGGGTCCAGTTCTCATCCACCTCCGCCCTCTGGACCGCGGGGCTCGTGGGCAGGGCGGGACCCATCACCCACCCGGGCGGCGGGTCAAGGCAGGGGTCGCTCTAGTTCCGTCTCAGGTAACCTCCCCCTCACTGTACCCTGAGAAAACCAGCAACAACGTCCAGGGTGGGAACCAGAAGGCAATCCCACTCCTCTCTCTACCTCAGACCGCTGCTGAGCACCTAAGACCCCAGGGCCCCGTCTGAGGGCGCGGAGACGCCAGAGCACCGCGACGGAGCCGGCTCCACATCCGCGTGCTCCAGGGACCAGCACTCCCACCTCTCTCAGGCCTTACCTGGCATCCGGGACTTCTCTGCAGCTTAGCAGCCGCGGCTTTCCAGAGGCCCTGTCCCCGAGCAAAGGTAACCCTACCCCCAAGAAAGAGCCCGTATGAAGCAGCTGCGCCGCAGGACACACGTAGAGCCGCCATGTTGGCTGCGGGAGGCGCGGGCAGTAGGACGAAAAGGCGGGGCTTGCGGACTGCGCAGGCGCTGATGGGCTCCGGGTTCTCGAGGCTGCCGGGAAGAGGCGCTGGAGCAGGGGGCGCGTCCCGCGGCCAGAGGCGGCTCGTCGCTGATTGGGTGCGGGAGCTCGAGGGGCGTGTCCGACCCCGGCCCAGGGCAGGTGTTGACCGTGCGAAAGGTAGTGGGTCTGCATCCTGGCCTCGCGCATCTTCTGCGCGTCTTGTAGTCGGTCGCTACCCGAGTCTCCTTGGAACGACTGCCCCGTGGCTGTCTCGCCAGCCCTTCCGCCCCACGTCCAGCCTGCCCTAGCGCCGGCTCCCCTGCTTAGCCCTGCCTTCACGCTCCATCATCACCCAGCTCCTCTCTCCGCTCAGTAGGACCGAGCTCCGTGCCTCTGCTCCCAGTAGACCCCTTCCTGGCATGGGTTTTACCTCCTCCTTCCTTCCCACGTGTATCGGGGTCCAGTGTCTGCACCCTCCTCCGGAAACTGGTTGTTTCCTAAGTGTATGAAGCGCAGGCTAAACCTTAAACCTGCGAGGACAGACACTTGTCTTTGCTTGTCACCCCCTTACTGTTAGTACTAAACCTCCCTGGAAACTCAATCAGAACTAAATAAATGGGTATGAATATAGATGAGCATGGCTTGCCTTCTGGGGCTTTTTTACTGTTTGCTCCAGACAGTAACTCCAAGGGCGCTTTCTACGAAATACATATTACAGGATGTAGTAAGCTGCTCTTAAAGGGTTTCCAAACAATTAGATTCGAAGGATCAGTAAAATTAATACGCAAATACACACATGCATATGGAAAATCTGAGGTCAAGTTGTCAAGCAAATAAATGTCATCTACTATCATCACTATTTCGTAAAACACAGAACATGTTAATATTAAGAAGGTAAAAGTGACATAATCTTGGAATGAAGTGTGGTCCTTCAAATGGAGTGCATTTATGTGTACGCAAAGCTCGCACTCGTTCTTTTTGGTGTTACCTTTTAGGCTAGCGAGACTTTCATCAAAAGTTGGCAGAGGGGCTTCCCTGGTGGCGCAATGGTTGAGAGTCCGCCTGCCGATGCAGGGGACACGGGTTCGTGCCCCGGTCTGGGAAGATCCCACATGCCGCGGAGCGGCTGGGCCCGTGAGCCATGGCCGCTGAGTCTGCGCGTCCGGAGCCTGTGCTCCGCAACGGGAGAGGCCACAGCAGTGAGAGGTCCCAGTACCGCAAAACAAACAAACAAACGAACAAAGTTGGCAGAGACCCATGAGCTAGTATTCGGGAACCAAGACTTTATAACTTATTAAAATAGATGTCTTTAAACAGCAGTTCCTACACATTGTAAAAAAAAAAGTTTTTTAACTTAATTGTGGAAATTTCACCAAGACAATCAAATAAGTATGTAGAAGCAGAATTTATATCATATTTTAAAATGACATGTTGGAGCATATGAAAAATACATTAAGTACTGAAATTAAGATTAGGAATTGTGGAAGTTTTTTTCTCTAAGATTCATGTTATGATCTTTTACTAGATTACAGTAAAGCAAATGTAATACATCTCCCACCTCTAGGGGCAACCCTTGGACTGCTGCTTTGAATTTCCTGTGTAGCCTTTGAGTTTGGGAAGAAATATGTAACTGTAGGTTGACACTGGCTGCATAATTTGGAGACAGAAGGAAAGATTGGAATCAGGAATGTACTGATAAACATTTAAAATATGAAAAAAATGTCATTTTACCAAACAGCTACATCTTAGATTCATTTAATTTTTCTCTCGTTTACTGAGCACCTGTTATGTCAGAGGCAACAGGCATCCTCGGTCCCATATCAGGATCATAAAATACCAACAGTCCAGCATGGTGGAGTCATGTAAATGTGAGGATTCGGTGCTAGAGCAGCTTCTAAGGTAAATATCAGGAAAGTCGAGATGTTGGACAAACAACACCCAGTGTTGCCGAGTTGTGAGAATGCAGGAAGTGTTAGATGCTGGTGGTGAGGGTGTAAACTGATATAGTTTTCCTGAAATCCATGAATCAATGATCTAAAGTTAAGATGAGCACACCCTACAATCTATTGATTACATTCCTAGGTATATATACCCTGCAGAAATTCTTGCACAGTATATCAGGATACATGTATAAAAATGTTCATAGAATCAAATTCTTTTGTAACAACACAAAAAACCTACACACATTTTTAAAGGATTCCTAGAAAGCGTCCCTGGAACTGCAGAGCTTTGTCGATCAATATGGAAAACTTCAGTCTAGAAAAAACACGAAGGCTTGATAGGTCCACAGACGATGGAGATCTTCAGAGAATTTTGAATCAAAGATGACCAAAGAACGAAATAATGCCATTTGCAGCAACATGGATGGAATTAGAGATGATCCTCCTCAGTGAAGTAAGTCAGAAGGAGAAGGACAAATACCACATGATATCACTTATACGTGGAATCTATAACGCAGATGAACTTATCCACCAAACAGAAACGGACTCACAGACATAGAGAACAGACTTGTGCTTGCCAAATGTGGGTGGGGGCAGGATGGAGTGGGAGTTTGGGGTTAACAGATGCGAACGATTATATACAGAATGGATAACAACAAGGTCCTACTGTACAGCACAAGAAAAAAAAAAAAAAAGATGACCAAAAACCGTATGCTTCAGGGAAAGTGCATAAAATGTGGATCACGAAATCAGAGTTCCCCTCTGAGCCCTGCCACGGACTCACTCTTGACCCTTGGTGGTCATTTCGCTTATGGAAAACCTGCATTTCTAATCAGCGTAACAAGGGTGTATTAGACCAGTGATCCTCAGCAGTGCAGCCCCCAGAGCAGGAACTTCAGCACTACTTACTAAAAAAAAGTAAATTTAGACACAGAAACAGACATGTACAGAGGAAAAACAACATAAAGACACAAGGAGAGGATGGCTGTCTACAAGCCATGGAACCCCCGAGGACACCAGAGACAAGGAAGGAGGATCTGGAACAGATTCTCCCTCACAGGGAAGAAACTAACCCTGCTGACCTTGATCTCGGACCTCCTGCCTGCAGATTGTGAGACTCTACAGTCTCCCACCCGCAGAGCTGCACCGGCTTGTTCCAGAACAGGTGATCTGCCTTTCCTCTGAGTGAGGACGGGATGTGAAGAAAGCCAGCATCGCTTGCCCTTAAACCATTACCACGGAAGATTTATTACTTTGACTTTAGTTTACTATGCTTCAGTTAAAAAAATTACGTGAATAAATTATTTTGATTTCTAAAGGTCTTTAAAAAATCCAGTAGCTTCCTTTTTATTTATTTATTTTTTTGCGTTACACGGGCCTCTCACTGTTGTGGCCTCTCCCGTTGCGGAGCACAGGCTCCGGACGCGCAGGCTCAGAGGCCATAGCTCACGGGCCCAGCTGCTCCGCGGCATATGGGATCTTCCCGGACCTGGGCACGAACCCATGTACACTGCATCCGCAGGCGGACTCCCAACCACTGCGCCACCAGGGGAGCCCTCCAGAACTTCTTCATCTTCTCCAGCTGAAACTCTGAACCTATGAGACAATTCCTATCTTCCCTCTCCCCCGGCCCCTGGTAACCGCAATTCTACTTTCTGTCTCCGTGAATTAGGCTATTATATTTACCTCATCTAAGTGGAATCATACATTTTCCCTTTTATGACTGGCTTATTTTACTTAGCATGTTTTTAAGGTTCATCCATGTTGTAGCATGCATCAGAATTTCCTTCTTTTTTAAAGCGATGTAATATCCCATTGTATGCATAGACCACATTTTGTTTATCCATCTGTCAAGGGACACTTGAGTTGCTTTCACCTTTGGGCTTGTGAATAATGGTGCTATGAACATGAGTGTACAGTATCTGTTCAGATCGCTGCCTTTAATCCTTTGGGGTGTATACCTAGAAGTGGCATTGCAGGATTCTTGTTTTTAATGTGGCCAGATTTTTAACTTAATCTACACAGGTGGTTGCCCACGAAAGATAACCTGATAATTTAAATCTACAACATAAAAAGGCTCTAGTTATATAGACCACTCCCAGCTAAACAAACAGTATACATGGGGTATGAAAATGAGTAATGTAAATTTCACTGGCGTTTAAAAATATTTATATGAGATAGTTTTAGTACATAATTACTATATATCAAGCTTCTCTAACAGTTTAAGAACTGAATCTGTCTCAGCCCACAAGTAAATCTAGTCTCCCAAAGTTCATATATTTTATCATATTGATTGAATTTTAATAAATAAGAAATAGAACAAGTATCTTCTTTGGCTTTTTACCCCACTGTGTTCAGTGTGAACCCCATCCATTTGCATATGCTCTTTACCTACGAGCTGTCATTTATGTCTGCTATAAGAGAGACGGCACTTGGGGAGCTGTCAGTCAATGCTGTTATGATACTTCAAGAATCATTCCTCCAGGCTTCATTATCAAAAATAAAACAAATTTACATGGAACATAAATGTGGATTAATCGCACGATTTGCTGTGCATTGAAAATGACTTCAAAAGCACACAAGTTCATGCGGCAATATGTTTGGGCCAGTGTCTCCTTGACCATGTTTGCAATTACTTTGCATAGATTAAGTCATTTTTAAAGTGAATTTAGACAGTAAAGGTAGTTATCCGGATAGGATGGTAGAATTATAAGTGGTTTCCCTGCTTGAAATAATAGTGTGTAGAAAATGTTCTGTGACATTATGGGTGTCTCTTTCACCCATGTCCGAGGCATGAATTTGGGCTCAATTCAGGACTCCTTTGATGGGTGCTGAGTGAAGGTATAGCAGACCTAGAAAAAAGGAACTAAATGAACAAGATTTTAGCCCAGATATAGTCAAGGGTCTAGGACTTGCAGAATGAAATGAAATTGGAATCAATAAAATCACTAAGGGCATGGTTAAAATAAACAGGCTTAATAATCAAATTCTAGAAAACTAGAACTAAAGTGAACTTCTTGAGGCATAAAAGAGACTATTTTAGGACCGATAGAAGAAGTACCACTTTACACAGCAGGGAGGCAACTTAAAAAGTGCATTGCTCCTCAGAGGTGGATGCAGTCTGAAAATGTAAGTAAGTAGCAGATTGTGACCCAGACCTGAAAAATGAGAGTGTTCTCGTTCAAAAACGTACTGAAGTGTGATCTCACTCTTTTGCAGAAGTAAAGCTAACAACGAATCTCTAGAGTCTGTGTCAGATAAAGTATCGATTTAGGTGGACCGTGGGGTATCATTCTAAGAAATATAAAAAGAATTGTATAAATTATACACGCATGTACACATGAACACACACACACACATGTAAGACATTACAAAGTGTAAAGAGAATTATATAACATGGCATGAGTTGAGCTCTGTTCTAAGTTTTTTCTCATTGAATCATAACACCCCTATGAGGGAGACGCTGTTACTACCCTCTTGTGAGACATAAGGAAGGTGCCGTTTGGACGTGTTCGATGCCTTGATCCGGTCCCACAACGAGGAAGGGAGGGAGCCAGACAACGTGCACTGGAGCACTTGCTTCTCTGTATCACGCCCCGTCCTGGGCAGGACTGGTGTCTTTACCAATGGTGTCTTGAGAACCTCATTCTCACCTTTCTCCATTGTACCTGCTCCCCGGTACCATTCTCTTCCGGGACCCAGTCCACTTGTCCGCCTGCTTTAGCACCAACCCACTTAACTCCGTCTGCTGCTCTTATGGTCCCCTCACCCACCCCACCATCTACGTAAGGACACAAGGCTACAGCTGCTAGGTTGCTCTTCGCCGGTCAAAAACTGGCTGCCCTTCAGACATGTTTTCTTTGGCCTGCACAGTGATGTGTGCGTGTGTGTGTGTGTGTGTGAAATTTAAATGCGGATGCCTTAGGTTGATACACACCCTCCTTCATGTCCCCACCACTCTTGGCGGCCTGCTTCGGGCTGTTCCCGTGTTCGCGTTACAACCCTGCCTTCTACAGAGTGCACTGTGAACGCTACACACACGCCCTGATAAAGGCTTCCCCATATAAACATGAACCCCCAAACTATTCAGGTTTCGTCTACTCAAAGATAGCTAGGAATGTTCAGGCTCTAGGACCCAAAGGACTTTTCCAGAAAGGCCAACCGTTCTGGACATTGAATACTTTACGATTTGGAGACATTGGATATACCTGCCCAGCATCTCGGCTGACTCTGCCATCCAGCTGGAAAGTGGAGTCTTGGTACTTTAGGAATTAATGTACGAAATTAATCTACACAAAGACTATTTTATCTTTAACACCCATTATTTATTGATACACACTTTGCAAGGCTCTGTGATAGAACTATCTGGGTATTAAGATGATACCTGTCTTTCAGGAGCTTATAAACATACAGGGAGAAAAAGATATTTACACCAATTTGATCATTCTAAAGAGACTGTGATATAGTCATGAAAGAATCGCAAAGTAATTGGGAGTCTGAGAAAGAAAACATTACTGCCTGTCAAATGGATCAAGACGGTTTTATTTCCTAAATGTTTTATGGAGCTGCAAGTCAAATTAAGGAAACCATCAAACTCATTTCTTTACCATTATGCAGAACCGCTTCTAAACTCTCTCTGAAAGCAATTAAACTACCCCTTTTTATAAATCCGACAAAGTGGAATTTTCTTTCTCAATTTATCAGATCAGGTGATTAAAAATTATTCTTCAATATCCCTAAATGACTCTCAAGCATTTGCATGCCACCTTTCTTATTTCCACTGAAGAAACATTTCCGGCCCATTTTCCAAGTGTTTTCGGAAATAAGTATCATATCTGAAATCTGAAATTGTGTCCAATTTCACTGAGCAGATCACAGCCTAGTGAATGACTAAACCATCACATCTCTTTATGAAGAAAGTTTGCTGTGATTAGATTGTAAACACCTGCATGTTGTTATTTTAACTTTAGACTCAAAAGAACATTTTATCCTGGGAAATGTAGATACCTGAAATAAGCATGTCAATTTTCAAACGAAGCTATTAGAGTTCCATTCTTAATAACCTTGAAGCTTAGAAATAGCTCTGCTTATACGGTAAAGCCATGATTTCTTGTTGTTTTATTTATGTGCCCGGCACTCTTTAGATATAGGTTGTTGACCTCAGGTACACACATGTCAAATATTCATGTTCTTTATGACTTCGTATCTAATCATGGCAATGTGTTTCTTTATGCAGTCAGAATTCAAGACTTCAATTTAATAATGCAACCACTCGTGAAGTTTACAACAGGGAAGATAAAATTTACAGTACGAGTCTGCGTGACTTCCAGATTTTATATGTTATACATTTGATCTATTGTTGGAAAGAGAAAGCAGAAGGGAAGAAATAGGATTTTGGTTTTCATCTTCTGTTTTTTGTACTTGCACAATCAATATTGTAGAATCCCACTGGGAACAGCAGTGGAGAGGGATTCCTGCTAAACCACGGGCACAAGCATTGGGTTATTAACATTGTATCAGTCCGTGCTCCGCTGTGGCTGGGATGTATTACCTGGTGTTCACTAACTTACAAAATCGTGGAAGCACCGCCTCCCCTGGAACCACCCTGATGACGCTGATGCAATGCTGTGCACCTGCCAAGTGGACGCCTCACGCCCTGCCTGTCTAGAGCCCATCTAGAGCACTTAATCCAGTTACCAATCTAAGCCTCACATGGGGGCGTCTGATTGGTAGAAGCTAAATCATATCTGGAACACTAGATGCAAGGAGTCTTTACATTTCCAACTGGAGCAGTACAGGAGGGATGTAATTTGTTTCACAGTTTTGCTTGCTGCTCTATTCCTAACAGTTTTCCAAACAGTCCCCAGTACCTAGAACCTGGAACATAAATGTCTGTTGAGGAAGGAAATTGGAAGTTAATCCATGGTTTTCGACACAACCACTCAGTAGGGATGTTGCAAAGGCGGCTTAAGCATCTACAGATACCTGGATGAGATGAATTTCAAGTCTTTTTCAAAACCCTTGAGGACAGAGTCCATGTCTGTTTTGTTCACATGGTACCCCAGCTCCACTGTGCCTGGTACAATACTAGGCAATCAATAAATTCTTGTTGGTTGAATGACTGATGATGTGAAATGTAAGTTGTCACTTTCTCCTGTCTCCATTATTCTTCAGGCGTCTAGATCCACATATTGACTATTCTCTGGTTTTTGTTTGCTATCATGTAGATATTATATTTGATAATGTTTTCATTTGATTTCCTTTGTATATTATTTGTTGCTTTTCCCTTGCTGCTTTTAATATTTCTTCTTTGTATTTAAATTTTGATAGTTTGATTAATATGTGTCTTGGTATGTTTCTCCTTGGATTTACCCTGTATGGGACTCTCTGTCCTTCCTGGACTTGGGTGACTATTTCCTTTCCCATGTTAGGGAAGTTTTCAACTATAATCTCTTCAAATATTTTCTCAGACCCTTTCTTTCTCTCTTCTTCTGGGACCCCTATAATTCGAATGTTGGTGCATTTAATGTTGTCCCAGAGGTCTCTGAGACTGTCCTCAATTCTTTTCATTCTTTTTTCTTTGTTCTGCTCTGCAGCAGTTATTTCTACTATTTTATCTTCCAGGTCACTTATCTGTTCTCCTGCCTCAGTTATTCTGCTATTGATTCCTTCTAGAGTATTTTTAATTTCATTTATTGTGTTGTTTATCACTGTTTGTTTGCTCTTTAGTTCTTCTAGGTCCTTGTTAAACTTTTCTTGTATTTTCTCCATTCTATTTCCGAGATTTTGGATCACCTTTACTATCATTACTCTGAATTCTTTTTCAGGCAGACTGCCTATTTCCTCTTCATTTGTTTGGTCTGGTGGGTTTTTACCTCGCTCCTTCATCTGCTGTGTATTTCTCTGTCTTCTCATTTTGTTTAACTTACTGTGTTTGGGGGTCTCCTTTCCACAGGCTGCAGGTTCGTAGTTCCCATTATTTTTGGTGTCTGCCCCCAGTGGTTGAGGTTGGTTCAGTGGCTTGTGTAGGCTTCCTGGTCAAGGGGACTGGTGCCTGTCCTCTGGTGGGTGGGGCTGGATCTTGTCCGTCTGGTGGGCAGAGCCACGTCTGGTGGTGTGTTTTGGGGAGTCTGCGAACTTAGTATGACTTTAGGCAGCCTCTCTGCTAAGGGGTGGGGTTGTGTTCCTGTTTTGCTAGTTGTTTGGCATGGGGCGTCCAGCCCTGGGGCTTGCTGGCCGTTGGGTGGAGCTGGGTCTTAGTGTTGAGATGGAGATCTCTGGGAGAGCTCTCACCAATTGATATTACGTGGGCCTGGGAGGTCTCTGGTGGTCCAATGTCCTGGACTCGGTTCTCCCACCTCGGAGGCTCAGGCTCAACACCTGGCGAGAGCACCAAGGCCCTGTCAGCCACACGGCTCAGAAGAAAAGGAAGAAAAAAAAAAAAGAACAGACAGAATCCTAGGTCAAATGGTAAAAGAAAACCTACACAGACAAAATCATACAAAGAAACATACACATACACACAAAAAGAGAAAAAATGAAAAAAATGAAAAAATAAAAACATTTTAAAAATTAAAAAAGAAGAGAGCAACCAAACCAACAAACAAATCCATCAGTGATAAGAAGCACTAAAAACTAAACTAAGATAAACATAAAACCAACACCAATCAGACACAGAAAGTAAACCCCAAGTCTCCAGTTGCTCCCAAAGTCCACCACCTCAATTCGTTGTCTATTCAGGTATTCCACAGATGCAGGGTACATCAGTTTATTGTGGGGATTTAATCCGCTGCTCCTGAGGCGGCATGGACAAATTTCCCTTTCTCTTCTTTGTTCTCACAGCTCCTGGGGTTCAGCTTTGGTTTTGGCCACTTCTCTGCATGTAGGCCGCCCTCAGGCATCTGTTCCCGCCCAGACAGGAGGGGGTTAAAGCAGCAGCTGATTAGGCCTGTCTTGCTCACTCAGGCTGGGGGCGGGGGAGGGAGGGGTACAGTAGTCATAATTGGAATACCGGGCAAGCCTGCGGCGGCAGAGGCCATGGTGACATTGCAACAGCCTGAGGTGCGCCGTGTGTTCTCCCAGGGAAGTTGGCCCTGGATCATGGGACCCTGGCAGTGGCGGGCTGCACAGGCTCCTGGAGGGGTGTGGATAGTGACCTGTGCTCACACACAGGATTCTTGGTGGCAGTGTTAGCGGTCCACGCCTGTCTCTGGGGTCCACGCTGATAGCCACAGCTCGCACCCATCTCTGGAGCTCGCTTAGGCGGTGCTCTGAATCCCCTCTCCTCGCGCACCCCAAAACAATGGTCTCTTACCTCTCCGACAGGTCTAGCCTTTTTCCCAGACTCCCTCCCGGCTAGCTGTGGCGCACTAGCCCCCTTCAGGCTGTGTTCACGCCTCCAGCCCTAGTCCTCTCCCTGTGCTCCGACCGAAGCCTGACCTGGCCTGATGGGTGAGCAGACAAGCCTCTCGGGCTGGTGAGTGCCGGTCGGCCCTGATCCTCTGTGCGGAAATCTCCCCGCTTTGCCCTCCGCACCCTGTGCCTGTGCTCTCCTCCGCGGCTCCGAAGCTCCCCCCTCCGCCACCTGCCGTCTCTGCCCGAGAAGGGGCTTCTAGTGTGTGGAAACCTTTCCTCCTTCACAGCTGCCTCCCACTGGTGCAGGTCCCATCCCTATTCTTTGTCTCTGTTTATTCTTTTTTCTTTTGCCCTACCCAGGTACGTGGGGAGTTTCTTGCGTTTTGGGAGGTCTGAGGTCTTCTGCCAGCGATCAGTAGGTGTTCTGTAGGAGTTGGTCCACGTGTAGATGTATTTCTGATGTATCTGTGGGGATTCTCAAGCACTGTGCCACCAGGGAAGTCCTGTTTTGTATTTTTAAAACAATAGAAATTTCCCTGTCGATTTCTGCAAAACTGTTAATAGCTTGCACCTGTTAAAAAATGTTTAAATAAATACCAAATAGTATAATAATGGGGTAAAAGGCTGACGTTTTTGCCAAAAGCAAGGCATTTTCCCAGTAACATGTTGTCGTATTGAGGTACAGAATGTTTTGTTTTACAGATTACAAACAAAAACCACTTTAAGAAAGGCAACTACAGGGACTTCCCTGGCACTCCAGTGGTTGAGAGTCCACGCTTCCACTGCAGGGGGTGCGGGTTTGATCCCTGGTTGGGGAACTAAGATCCTGCATGCTGTACCACACAAGCCAAAAGAAAAAAAAAAGAAGAAAGAAAAAGGCAACCACATTCTTTTGCAAGTGCCGTCAGCACGGAGATCACGCTCTATCCCAAAGGCTCTTAACGTTGGCTGGATGTGGAAAAAGCTCTGGTGTCTAGTCCCAGGCCCAGAGAGTCTGACTGAATGGTCTGGGGTGTGACCTGGACTTTGAGATTTGTAAACGCCCCCCGGGTGATTCTCACGAGCATGGGAATCTCTGCTCTATGGCTTCGTCCTCTCATGGCAATGAACGTGCTACTCAAAATATGACTGCTGAGGGCTTCCCTGGTGGCGCAGTGGTGGGGAGTCCGCCTGCCGAGGCAGGGGACGCGGGTTTGTGCCCCGGTCCGGGAAGATCCCACAAGCCGCAGAGCGGCTGGGCCCGTGAGCCATGGCCGCTGAGCCTCCGTGTCCGGAGCCTTTGCTCCGCAACGGGAGAGGCCACAACGGTGAGAGGCCTGCGTACAGCAACCAAAAAAAAAAAAAAAAAAAGACTGCTGAGACACTTTAATATTCTTCAAAGACCAGCTCATGATTTCGGAATGAACATTTACCCTCACTTTACAATCCCCCGCATGTTGCCTAACATTCCTACCTGTATTGTACCTGTTGGGGCTTGGCCAGATTCACTGGATCTCTTTTATTTTTCTGCCCCCATCCCCTGGCTCCTGTCTGCTTTTGCTTCCACCTCTTCACATCTGTGCCTTTCTTTGGAGGTCTGCCCCAGGTCTGGGGAAGCCACTTTGGCCACAAGTACAGAAAGCAGGAAAAGCCTGGGAGTTCACTTCTCCTCAGGGGAGACTTAGCCAACGGCTAACTGGTGGGGCCAATGAGAGCCCAGCTCTCTTGCCTCCATTTGGGATAAACTGAAGTAAAACTTACAGTCCAGTTCTCCTGCCAGGTCAGGCTGGTTCTTCTCTCCAGCAAACTTAGCCTGAGATCACACTCTTGCTTCCTTTTGCCCCTTCTGTCTTTCTCCCCACCCCTACCTCATCCCTGGTTGGTTCCCCCTGGGAGCACTTCCTGAAAAAATCATTCGCACATACATTCTTGTCTCAGGATCTGCTTCTAGGAACCCAATGAAGTCACAGCTCCTTGGTGGCCCCATAGAGTAACTATCGGTACAAGAACGTGAGATAAGAAATGAAAGAGAACATAACACAGTGAAACATTAATTGGAAGAAAACAAATATACTTATTCAGCAATGCTTGAAGAAGGCAGAGTCACCAAAGAGGACTTTCTACTTTTAATCTTCATTTGAAAGTTAAAAGATTATTCTGTGTGTTTTTAAAAACTACCCAGAGGGGCTTCCCTGGTGGCACAGTGGTTGAGAATCTGCCTGCCAATGCAGGGGACATGGGTTTGAGCCCTGGTCTGGGAGGATCCCACATGCTGCGGAGCAACTGGACCCGTGAGCCACAACTACTGAGCCTGCACGTCTGGAGCCTGTGCTCCGCAACAAGAGAGGCCGCGATCGTGAGAGGCCCGCGCACCGCGATGAAGAGCGGCCCCCGCTCGCCACAACTAGAGAAAGCCCTCGCACAGAAACGAAGACCCAACACAGCCCAAAATAAATAAATACATAAAAACTACCCAGAGATATCATGCCATGAGTGATATTTCCATCTATTAAGGGACAGCACCAACAGCAAAACAGTTTCATATATTTGATCATCAGTATCAAATTTGGAGAGATGGGTGGGTATATGTATTCTGCCAGGATGACTTAACCAGGCAGACTTGTGCAAACTGACACACCCTGATTAGATCCTTTGGCTACTGGCATGGGACAAATTATGACATGCCCATGCAAGCAGACAGGGTTTTTCTTCCATTCTTGGAAAGAAAATACTGGGTTACTTTTAAGTAAGTCATGGTGGTTCAAGAATCATTTTTGGACCACTTGAGAATGGAAAGACAAAGTGGATTCAGTCCAGTTTCAGACACATGAGGCTCCAGAAAGCACTGCTATAACAGACACTCATTTTTGCTCTTAAGGCTGCAAACTTGACAAAGAAGCAAATGCTAGATCAAGGCCAAAAGTGACCCGAAACTTCTCTTAAGCAGTCGTTTTTCTAGCCTGGAATTGAGGCCAGAGCAGCATGAAAGCAGCTCCTTTCTGAACACACGGACTCTGAGGCTGAAAAAAGGCTTCATTTTCCAGAGCTGTCACTCTGATGCCTTTTTTGACAATGAGATTTACTAAAGAATTTTATAGAGAAAAAAAAAAGAGAGAGAAATTAAGCAAAATGTCCAGATGTCATCTGTTAAAAATGTTTTATTGAGACAATAAACAAATAACATCAACAAGTACTAAAATTTTAATTAAAATATGATTTACTGTGTTGCTTTATACCACTAGAAGCATTCTTATTGATGGGAAGTAAGATTGCACTGCTTTGTGTCCTTAGGACATTCCAACATCACATTTGACTTTGCGGGTCTCCCCCAAATTGTGTGATCTCATAATGTCTTTTCCACACCCACGAACATGAAAATGTTCTATAACACTTGAAAACACAATGGCAGTATCAATCCTTCCCTTTCATTGCTGGCTACATCACTAAATAGATGTATATTATGTTCTCTTGCCTTCTGCTCAGAAAAATCTAAGTATTGCATTTCTGTCAATTCATTGATTGAAGAACTTCCCCCTCAGAATGTTGACAGCTGCTTCCGATGTTTATGAAATAACTTGGGTAACAGCTGCCAGTAGATTGGCTAAAGAAGATCTGGAACCATGTAATTAGCATGCTTCAAATGTGCACATTTCCTTTGAAAAACCTCTTCAGCCCAAAGTTGACTATCAGGAAGCTGATGATTCTTGTCAAGTTCAGAACAGGTCTTGCTAATGCTTAACTCTCCATTAGCTGATTTTACATAGTTACTATTGAATAAGTTAATATTGAACGCTATTTGTAACTAATACTGCTTTAATTTTTGTCCTTTAGCCAGCAAACATCCATGTGAGAATCGTCTCTTAACAATATAATGCACTGATTAGTCCGTTGTACTGGAGCGGATGTAATTCCTAGATTTAAAGTGGAGATAAACCCAGTCACCTAATTAATTACCCTTATGGACATACAAATATTCTTTGCAAGAAACAACATGGATGTGTATTGTAGTCACCACTGTGTTAAGGAGTGCATTAAAGTCCTTGAAGTAAACACCAAAATAGCAACAGTGGACGTTTAGTGCGGCCTGCCTGTGAGAGATTTTTCCTTCTTCCTGTATATTGCAAATATTTTATTTGGACAAGCAACTCTTATATAATTGAAAAAATGAACTTTATATTAAAATGCTTTGAGTACTTAAAGGAAGCTACAAGGGTACCTTCACAGCCAAAGGGAACACTAGTCTTACTTAACTATTTTGAAAGGACCTGGATTTAGAAAGAACTTCCCCAGGGACTATGTTCTTATAGCTATAGGAACAGATACCACAATGTTTGCAACATATGCATAGCAGTGCCTATAAAAGGACCAGCATCCTACAAAGAATGAGGACACATAGGCTCATGTTAAAAAATAAATCAAAATAAATATTTGATTAGTAATATGACTACAGATCTAAATATCCCTAGAGCAAAGCTTATGCTACCTAGAGGACAGATACTGCTTTTAAACCCTTTCTTGAAAGCACGTCCACACCTGTGCGTTTGTTCATATGGTCAGTCTATCAGGAATTCGTTCCTGATCTATTTCAGTCTTCCAGGGTTCATTTCGAATGTTGCTTCTCGCCTGACCTCGCCCCTCATTCCACGAAGAGGTCTGCATTCTCCTCCTTGACCCTACCTCTGCTCTTTGACCTTCTCTACCACACTGGCTGGCCTCTGGCTTCACCTGTCTTCTGGACTGGGAGTGTACCTCTCGCCGAGTCCGTTCTCAAGGGAGAGTTTTCACAGGCAAAATCAGCCACCTTCATCACCCACCACAATGTGGTATAATCTTTTCAAAATTTTCATGCATGATGCATGTATTTATTTTAATTTTTTACCCAAAGATAGTGACTAATAATTCTCTTTTTCTACAGTTTTGTTGAGGTATAATTGACATACATAAACTGCATATATTTAAAGCGTGCATTTGATAAAATTTAACACATACGTCCATCTGTGAAACCATCACCACTATCACAGTAATGAATAGTTCTATAATGACCAAAAGTTTCCTTGGCCTCTTTTGTCATCCCTCCATCTAGTCCTGGCCCCAGGCAACCACGGAGCTGTTTTCTGTCCTGATGGATGAGTTTGAATTTTCTAGAATTTTGTATAGATGGAATTATGTTGTATGTACCTTTTTTTCCAAGGCAAGGTCCTAGTTGCTTTAATTCAGACAATTATCCAAAAATTCCTCCATATACTTCTATATCAATAGTTCATTTGTTTTTATTTCTGAGTAACATTTCTTGGTGTAGGTTAATCATAATTGATTTATCCATTCTCTAGTTAATGGGCACTTGGGTTGTTTCCAGTTTTTGGTTATTATGAATAAAGCTGCTATGAACACATGTGCAAGTTCTTGGGCAGACATGTGCTTTCATTTCCCCTCATTAGATAAACACCTAAGAGTGGAATGGCCTGGTTGTATGGTAGATGTATGTTTAACTGTTTAAGAAACAGTCAAACTGTTTTCCAAAGTAGTGGTGACATTTTATACCTTTACCAGCAGTGCGTGAGATTTGCTGTGGAACTTTGTCAACACTTGGTATAGTCCATCCTTTTAGTTTTAGCCGTTCTAGTGGGTATGTAGGGGTGCCTCATGGTTTTAATTTGCAATTCTCCAATAACTAATGATGTTGAGCATCTTTTTATGTGCTTATTTGCCATCTGTATATCTTCTTTGCCTAAGTATCTGTTCAATCTCTTGCCTGCTTAAATAATTGGTTTATCTTCTTATTCTTGAGTTGTAAGAGTTCTTTATACGTACAGGTCTTTATACATACATACAAGTTCTTTATACATACAAGAATAATTTGCAAATAATTTCTTCTAGTATGTGGCTTGCCTTTTCATTTTCTTAACATTGTCTTTTGAAGAGCAAAAGTTTTAAATTTGGATGAGATCCAATTGTTTTGTTTTTTCTTTTTATAGTTCATGCTTTCAGTGTCACGTTTAAGAACTCTTTGTTGAATCCAAGGTCACGAAGTTTTCTCTTATTTTTTGCTCTGGGTGTTTTTGGGTTTTGTGCTTTTATGTACATATACGATCCATTTAAAGTCATTTTCATGTGGTGTGAAGTAAAGCTTGAGGTTATTTTTTGCATATCACTATCCAGTTGTTCTAGCACTGTTTGGAGAAAAGATTATCCTTTCCCTGATGAATTACCTTGACACTTGTGCTGAAAATAAATTTACCATGTATGTGTACGTCTGTTCCTAGAATCTATTCCATTGATCTGTTTGTCTAACATCAATACCACACTATTTTGATTACTGTGGCTTAATTATCATAAAGCTAAAACAGTTTAAGTCCATCATCTTTATCACATTATCACAATATCACATTCTAGGGCCCATGCAATTCCATATAAATTTTAAAATGAACTTTTTCTTTCTTTTCTTTCCTTGGTATTGTTTATTTATTTACATTTGTCTTCTGTCTTTTTGTCCTGATCAGTCTGGCTAAAGACTTATCAATTTAATCTAAGAGCTCTCTTTGGCCTCTGGGTTAGGTACTGGTTACACTTTGCATTGAACAGGGTGATTGCATGGCAAGTGATGATGCTATTTCTGAAGTTAGGGGGCTAGGGAATTTAGAGATCTCCCCTCAGAACTCATCCCAGTTTCTAACTGTATCCCTCTTATTATTTTGTGTGCCCTCTTCTGAAGAAATTTGGACAAATTCCTTTTGAACGGGTCTAAAGGAAATATAAGTGGCATTGAACATAAAAAATTTAGGCCTCCACACAAGATTGCCCCTACTTTTGATACCAGCTGCAAGTGTGGGAGTTTCCAAAACCATCCTCAGGTTTGATAATTCACTGAAAATATTCACAGACCTCACCCAAAGCTTATACCCACAGTTAATTTACTACAGATTAAAGTCAACCAAGGGAAAAAGCAGCATATAGGGCAGAGTCCGGGAAAAGTACCAAACGCAGAGCTTCTGTTGTCTTCTCCCCATGGGTCAGGGGGCACTGGTTTCCAGCATCCATGAGAAACAGTATGTGCACAGCTTTGCCAACCAGAGGTACCGACAGAGCTTCAGTGTCCAGAGTCTTTATTAGGTCTTCATCACAAGGCGTGGCTGATTGACTACCCATGTGGTTGACCGCAGTCTTCAGGTCAACTGATACTGGGTGGCTGCAATCCAGAAGGAGGGAAGTAAAGATTTGAGAAGGAGGGGTAGATAAAAGGGATGCTGGCTGGAGAGTAAAATCTGGACTCTACTCGGGATACAAAGATGTATTAAAGTCCACAGTGGCAGTATTATATAAAAGGAATGATGCCATATGTAACATTTTGAGTTTGTTTTTTTTTTTTACTCAGCACAATTCCCTGGAGATTCTTTTGATTTGTTTGTTCCTTGCTATTGCTGCGTAGTACTCTGTGGACGGAAGTTTCTCTCTCACCACGGATGGTCATCTGGGTCGTTTCCAGTTTTCAGCTATTATGCTATGAACATCTGTGTACGTATTTTTGTGTGGATATGAGTTTTCATTCCTCAGGAGTGTGATTACTGGTTGTATGGTAGTTGCAGGTTTAGTTTTATGGGAAACTACCAAATTGTTTTCCAGAGCACCTGGACCATCTCACAGCCTCACCAGACATATATGAGTGATTCAGTCTCTCTGTATCCTCACCAGCGTTTGGCATTAACACTATTGTCTATTTTAGCCCTTCTGATAGGTGTGTAATAGTATTTCATTGTGATTTTAACTTGCATTTCCCTGACGACTGACAGATTTGAACAGTATTCCGTGTGTTCATTTGTCATCTCTGTCAAATGTTCATGTGTTTCACCTATTTTCAAATAGGATATTTTTTCATGATGAATTTTGAGACTTATTTATATATTCCAGATATAAGTTGGCTACGTGGTTTTCAAATCTTTACTTCTATTACAGAGCTTGTCTTTTTATCTTCTTAATGGGGTCCTTAGAGCAAATGTTTCTAATTTTGTTGAGGTCTAATATATTAAGTTTGCATTTCGCAGATCACAGTTTTGGTGTCAGGTATAAATATTTGAAGATTTTGTCCTATGTCATCTTTTTCCTCAAAGGTTTATGGTTTTACTTTTCACATTTAAATCTGTGATTTATCTGTATCTCTTTCTAAAGGTAAGTAGCACTGATGTTGAGTGAAGCCCAGGCCACCACCGGTCCTGTGAATAGAACGTATTGGGTGTCATCCTATAATGTCTTCTTCCTCTTACTGCCTGGTTCTCTGACATATAGGACTGATGTGATGTCGGAAAACCTATAGCTCCTAGGAATATTTTCAAGATGAGTAAGCTCAGAAAGAATTCACCGTCTCTGAGAGTCAGGTGATTCTTTGATTCTTTTTGAATTGCAGTTTTAGGACACCAAAAGCAAACATTGAGCCAAAGTGGGTAGCACACCAGAGCATCCCATTTCGATGCAATACCTAAACCGCCCCCAGCCACTGCCTCATGCTCTAACTCAGGAGCTCTGCCTGAAAGCAGAGGAACACCTTCAGGCTGAGGACCAGGTTCCTCAAATATGCCACACCCTCGCTACAATAGCCACCTTTTAAAATCTGAGTTAGTTGAAAACCGGAGTCTTCTGCACGGAAGCTAAGGAAATGGAGCGCCAGCCTTTCCTCTCCTCTGAGCTCTGCTCCCCATTGCATCTGAAATCGGACGGAGCAGGAAGCAGAGTGTGGTGAGTCAGTGTTTGGGGGGAGAGGGGGAGCAAAGTCTTCCTGGTCCTTTCCTAGGAGAGCCTTGTGCTCTCTGGTCCTGGCAGTTTTAACACTTAGTCTTTATTTTGTGAGGCATTTCTGTTGATTCTTTGGAGATTCTTATTACTGGGGACCCTTAATCTGTAGTTCTTTCAACCCAGGAGAATGCTTCCCTTTTGGTTTAATCTGTAGAACAGACTAGAGTTAATTTTTTGTTGGCCAGCACACCTTATCTAGAGAAACCTTTTGATTATCACAATTAATCTTGTCTCCTTAAGGGAGATAAAGCAGTTGCCGGTATAATCACCTGTGGCAGATACGAACCTGTTACAAACAGTCTCCCTCCAATGGAAAGGATGACTGAGGAGAGGGAATCACCGTAAGAGAGCTGGGCTGGGGCATCCCTGCTTTTTCTGATGGTGCTTGTAACAGTTATCTACTGCCAGGTACTAAGCTACCCCAAACTTAGGCAATTTGGGCAGAGCTCATTGGAGTACCCTCTGGGCCGTTCCCAGTCTGGCTTTTCTTGGCAAGGCTCGTTCACATGTCTGGGGCCTCGGCTGGGAAGGCTGAGACAGCTGGGCCTCTCTCCATGTGGTGTTTCATCGTCCAGCAAGCCAGCCTGGGCTTGTCCACATGGTGGCAAAATTGTTCCTAGCGGCAGGAGAACAAGCAGTAAGGCACCTTGACACTGGGCTCGGAACACACACAACGCATTTCCACTGCCTTCTATTCTGCAAAGCAAGTCACAAGCATCCCAAATTTAAGAGGAGGAGAAACAGGCTCCACCTCTTGGTGAGTGGAGTTAGAAATAGCATGTGGCTACAGTTAGTAAGTTACCACAGCGCTTTAAGATGTAAATGCCTTTCTGTCAATTTCCTGAGAGAACAAGACACATAACAGAAGACAGAGGATCAGTCACAGCCAAACCAGTCCATATGAGAGGTCATCGACATCACCTCTTTGACCACTTACAACCAAGAATGCCCAGATAATGACACTGCTGCTTTGGTGGAGGAGAGTGAGAAAAGAAAGATGGGCGATTAAATGCCACTTATATCTTTTCTTTTCGGTTCACAGTATCAAATAATAAATAGGCCTTTTGTTTCCTTTCATAAGTACAGTATTCTAAAACTGTTTCATTTGAGCTCCGGAGAAGTGAAATAAGCTTTCTGTAAACCCAAGCTCTTACCAAGGACATTTTTTTGTGATAAAGTTTAAGTCCAAGTTCAACTACACATAGTGAATGCCAGGTGCTGTAATGCTTCACAGTTGTGTGACACTCCAAGCGGGTAGAGGGGGCGTGTGTAGCATGATTACCATCTCCCATCCATGTTTTTTGAAATTTTTGAAATTCGTTGCCACGAAATCATTGCGCTTGAGTTTAAGAATATATTTGAGTTTTCCCTGGCCTTGCATCCACAGCGAGTGACATTTTGAAAAATGTACTGAAATGGATTAATCTAACCTTCATGTGTACCAGTGAAGGTTCAATGCAAAACAATCAGTATGACAAACATTTCAGCCTATTAGCCTAAGTATTTAGGGCTGTTTATTTTGAAATGTTTTCAAGGTTTCAAGAACATAAACATATCAGCTGGAAAAGATACATTTCCATCCACCCACTCATATGGAAAAGCCAGTATATTTTTATAGCTCAAAAAATCAGTTATTTTCCCAGGCAAACACACGGGTGGCATTTTCAAGGCATTTTCCAATGTTACACCTGTGGACTGGAGAACAGAATCAGGCTCTTTGTGTCTCAGGAAGGGAAAAGCATCAAGTACCGAATACCTCTTGGCTTTGGCACAAAGACACTATTTAGTATGATATGTGCTTACATTATAGATGCGAACCAGCATTTAGGCATGTAGCCAATGTATAATCACTGACATTATGGCTGAAAGAGCCATATAATGTGGTATAATGTCATGATGGAAACTTGACCCTTTCCGCCTAGATTTTGGTACCCTGCTGACTGAATATTGCCTACGCTAACTTCTCTGGGTAGATGACAGAATTGTGCAAATTGTTAAAAAAAAAATACAGCAAGGCCAAGCTTTACTCTTTCGGCTACTACATAGAAACACTTGGTAGTGATTTTTGAAGAGAACTGTTCAAATAGCTACACTGTTACTTGCTGAGTTCATAAAGCGTTTGAACATACCTCTTGTCGACCACTGTTTCTCCGACTTCTTTTGGGCTGTCTCATACTCTCCAGAATGAACAGAATGCTTTCAACACTGCAGATGCTGAACCACCTTTATCCATTTTCCTTTAAGCAGCACAATATTCTTTAGGTGAGCAATTCTTATTTTCCCGGGAAGATTTTTGTGAGTAGTGAATAGAAAGTCACTTATTCTTTTCTTTCTTTTGTTTTTCCCCCTTTCTTTCTTTTTTTCTTTCTTTTTGTCTTTTCTTTCTTTCTTTGTTTTTTTCTTTGTAAAGTATCAAGGTGCAAAGGGAAAAAACACGTGCTTTGCTGTCAGATGCAGTAATCCACCACGACCACTTTCTAGCTAGTTAGTTACAAACCTCCTTGAACCTCAGTTTCAAGGTCTGCATAATCAGGGCAATAGCCCCAGCTATGCAGGTGGTTAGCGATAATGAGCAGCATGGTATGTAAATTTCTGAGCAGATTGTAGGTATGTTATAAATAGTCAAAATTATCATTGTACTTTGCATAGTCAGGACATGTCTGTATTTATGTCTGTGGTTCATCTTTTAGTTATGCATGTTGAAATGTTCTTTTATTATATAAAACATTTAGTTTATACATCGACCTGGTTCCCATATTCTTTTAGGCACATTTTATTACTATTCCTGATAACAGCTTAACCAGCAGTGTTTACATCAATTGGGCACGAAGTGGATTCTGGGGGGACTGAGCTCTGAGGCACAGCTGGTCTGCTCCCTGTGCTGTGTCATGGGCAAAGCACTGCCTTCCAGGGAGGACACTTGTACTCTTGTTCTTAAAATGATAAACTCTAGTTGATAATATTTACCTTGACCAGCCCACACAGTAGTATATGATAAACTATGACCACTTTTTAAAATGTTATGACTTAAAAGGTGATCTTAAATTAGTTTTAAAATGCCGTTTTTAAGAATTTAAAAATGATACTTTACAATAGTATTATTTTAAACACTTCATATAAGTGGAATCATGCAGTACTTGTCTTTTTGTAACTGGCTTATTTCATTGAGCATAATGTCCTCAACGTTCACCCGCATTGTCACCCGTAGCAGGAGTCCCTTCATTTCAAGGCTGATAGCATTCCACTGTATGTAGAGTCATCTTCTTTATCTATTCATCCGTCAGGCAATATTTAGGTTGTATCCACACAGCCTAAATATTGGTTTTTAGGAATAGTGCTGCAATGAACAGGGGAGTGCTAACAATCTCTTTGAGATCCTGATTTCCATATTTGGGGGATAAATACCCAGAAATGGGATTGCTGGATTATATGAAAATTTTCTTTTTAACTTTTTGAGAACCCCCCCCATACTATTTTCCATGGCAGCTGCAGCATTTTACACTCCTACCAACAGTGTACAAGGTTCCAATTTCTCCACATCTTCCCCAATACTTAACATTCAGTTTCACCAGCTCGAACTGTGATCCCTGCGCCTCCCCCAGCGCTGCTCCAGTTCCCCTCTTCCCTGCCTTTCCAGAGCTCAGACAGAAAAACAGGGAGTCATCCTTACCTTCTCGTCTCATACCCCATATCCAACCCATCAGGAAATCCCACTGAGTCTACCTTACACATACACCTGGGATGTACCCACTTCTCACCACCTCCCAGCCGGGTTCAAGCCACTCTCTTATCTCACCTGGATTGTTTCCACTCTTGCTGCCTTGAAGTTCCAGTTGGCTTGCGTCATTCTACCCAAAACCACTGATGGCTCCCATCTCGCTCAGAGTAAAAGGAAAGTCTACAGTGATCTGCACAGGCCCTGCAGGATCTGCCCCCCTTCCCCACCCCCCAGTTCACTTACCTCCCTCTCACCTCACCTCCTGCTAGGTCCCCCTGTTCACTCTGCTCCTGCCACATTCACTCTTTTCTGCTTTTTCTCCAACATTGCAAACACGCTCCCACGTAGGGCCTTCCCCCTTTCTCCTCCCTCTTTCTGTGGCCCCCTTCCCTCCTCAAAACATTTGCAGATGTCCCTTCTCACTGAGACTTCCCTCGACCACATTGTTTCAATTGCAGCCCCCAACTTTATCCTCCTTCTCCACTTCTTTCTTCTCCAAAGACTTATCCCCTTCTTGTCAATTCTGTACTCATCTGTTTTGTTCATGGCCTGTCTCATGTAGAGCAGGAGACTTGTAACTGTACATGACTTTCTCCCCACTGCTGTATCCTTAGTGCCTAGAACGAAGACCCTCCATGAATATACGAATGGATGGATCAGTGAATGGAAGGCTACCTTTCCATTGACTAGAGTGACAGCTCTTCCTCATGCAGACAAGGGATAAGTATGTAACTGGGCTCTTGAAAACGTTTCCAATGTTAAAAAAATTTAAGTCAGAATCTCTACAATGATTATTGCTGTAAGTATTACACTACAGCTTAAAATGTAAAGTAAATATTATTTTCATCAGAAAGAAAGCTGGTTATTTGTGTGAAGGCCTTGCTCACCTAGGTGTTGAAGGGTAATTAACAAGGCACATCCAGTGTGTCTGTGGAGCTTGAAAGGCAAGAAGTCGGATTTTTGAGTCTATGGCTTGATGGTATGGATTTGTCATTCTTCTCCACTGCTCACCAAATGAAGAATGAACTGAAACATTTTTTACAATTCCTTGCATTGAAGAAGTTTTAAAATGTAGAAAGAAATGTGTCTTCATTTTTCAAAGCTCTGCATAGTGGGGAGTCTTAATTTTTATGTTAACTTGAGCTCAGAATGGAATTTCAACGATGCCATGAGGGTTGCAGGCAATGTGTTCTGGTGGAAAGGAATTTTTGTTTGTTTGCTTTGTTTTTTTCCCCTTCTGTCTTTGTCAGTAATTGTCTCCGAAGTTTCAACGAACTCCCATCATGTTTCTGTTTTCAGGCTGCAAAACAGGAAGGAGAGAAATTACTTCCCTTTTATAACAGTGTTGTCATGTTTTATAAACAAATGTTGGGAAAGGTAAAAATACTTTAAAATGTGAGGAAGAAATTTACAAGTTCGTGTAAAGTGCTATTATGTACTCAACATGTGAGCAGAGAGGTAGTGTTTAGGACTAATTGTGTGAACCCGGTGATTAAAGATTTCCCCAGGGAATTGCTCCACCAGATACAACCCTGGTCCGCCTTGAAGGCCAGACCCACCTCTGTACTTGCACACTCTAAAAACTTTGTTATACAAATGCAAGGTACTACATTGTTACTAAGTTAGGTATTCTTTTTACTTTAGAAGAACTCCTTGCTAGTCTGATGGACCTGAAAGTTTACAAAGCACTTTCTAATATGTTCATCTGTGCTTGAGAGGATCAAGGGTTTTAATGACTCTACTGGTCTGAATTATATGTCAGCATTTTTAACTATGAAATTTGCACATGTGCTGGATGTTGTTCTAATGCAGTTGAGGCAGGAGATAGGTGGCTCCAGGCTGAGCAGCTGAAGTTCATCCCCTGTGGACAGACACTCCAAAATAGCAAGAAGGGGAAGAAGCTGAGCCCTGCGCAGATAAGAGATAGAAGACCACATATTTCTCCTTCTCGAGGTCAAGGAGACCTTCCCAACTACACATGCGCAGAAAAGCTCCTCGGAGGTCAAAAAGGAGAGGGTACCACCTCATAGTAGGTGACGCCAACCTACCCATAGGCCTCTTGGCTGGAATCCATCCTGGCTGAGGGATGCACGTACACACAGGGGAGGACCCTGAGATAAACCAAATATGGACTCAGAACCAGGCAAAGCAAGATGACTGGCCAAAGGAAACCCGGAAAAAATGCCCCATATAAGTGATTCAAATTACCACGAAGGCATGGACTCTTCCTGAACACGACTCTGTGAGTCTATTCACACGTACTGTACTCTTTTTCCTCCTAATAAACACTGTACTTGTTTCACTACTTTCTGTCTTTGTGGGAATTCTTTTCTGCAAAACCAAAGCGCCAGGGCCTTGTCACTGACCACGGGTCTAGTAGCTAGGATTCTGTGCTCTCACTGCCCCGGCCTGACCTCAGTCTCTGGCTGGAATCAAAATCCTGCTTCGGGGCTTCCCTGGTGGCGCAGTGGTTGGGGGTCCGCCTGCTGATGCAGGGGATGCGGGTTCGTGCCCCGGTCCGGGAAGATCCCACATGCCGCGGAGCGGCTGGGCCCGTGAGCCATGGCCGCTGAGCCTGCGCGTCCGGAGCCTGTGCTCCATAACCCGAGAGGCCACAGCGGTGAGAGGCCCGCGTGCCGCAAAAAAAAAAAAAAAAAAAAAAAAAAAAATCCTGCTTCAAGCCGCCGTAGGCTGAGGCCACCCGAGACCACAGTGGTATTTCCATTTCCATGTTTTACACAAGAATCTACAAGATTGGGATTTGCCCAAGGTCACATAGCTGGTAGTTGACAGAAAGGAGATTCTGATGCCGAGCAGGGCCCTGTGGGGGTCCCGGGCATGGAGGCCTCTTTGCCCCCCGTTTCTTGAAGGCAAGACTCCAGCCTCCATGACCTTCCCTGGGTTCCAAAGGGCAGATTCGAACAGCTGCTAATCAAGGGAGGAGCAACCAGGAAACCACCTGAGACAAGATGACAGGGACCAGAGAGGCCCATCAAGATTAGGAGATGGACCACCTGAGACCCTGCACACACCCCAGTCTTGTCAGCAGCCCCACCCTTTGGAAACTTTGCAGAAGAAAGAAGAATGTGAGACTGTTACAGCCGTGATCCTTATCACGTACCTCTGACCATGAGTCTTGACTATATAACCTCTCCCTATTCCCCAGGGAGGGGGCCACAGTTCTTGAGGCGCTAGCCTACTGTGTTCCCTCTTTGCCTGGCAAAGAAATAAAGCCATTCTTCCTTTCTCCTCCATAACTCTGTCTCTGTATTTCTGTTTGGCACTGGTGCACAGAGAACCAAGATTCTGGCAACAATTCCAAATTAGATGTCTTGACTCCGTCCCATTCTGTTGCCATTACTCACTGCACAGATGGTCCAGGTGGCTGGCCATGGGACATATTTACAGTTCTAGTCGCCCCGATTAATATTATTCCATTGGGGTTTTTTCTCATCAGCAATTAAATATTTCAAGACAGGAAACCCAGTGGACTTAAGGTTCACTCACGGGTGTTCTTGAAAAACTACCTCTTCAAACCCTTCAAGAGAAATGAACCTAGATTTTATTTTACAAAGGTACAAATTCCAACTCAAATGTTTTAAAAGCACCTTGTGATTGTTAATAGAAAGCATGATTATACTGTCAATGCTCTGTTACTGTGTATCTTCAAATCCCGCATTGCTGACAGATCACAGGCACTCGATCACTGTCTTTGAAGGTACAAATGCAGTATCTTTGTATTCGTTATTGGCACAGATGTATGTGTTCAGTGCATTCGCCTATATTGTTAGTTATCTTCACGTAGGTGTGTATCTCGCCTTCCTTCCTTGAGGGCAGGACCACTGTCCTGTTCTTGTTTCCTGTTCTATCCTGCAAGCAACACCCACTTTCGGCATCCCCAAACCTTCAGTAGAGAATATTACACAGAGCAGTTTTGGAGAGTAAAGGAGGAGGGGACTGCATCTCTGAGGGAAGAGGTCCCGAGGGTGTTGTGGGGCCACGAGATATGCACTCTCGTGGCTCCACAACAAGTGAGAAGGAGAAGTGGGGAATTATATCCTTCCTTGCTCCAGAATGCTAGCACTTAGGAGAGAGCCCTGGGTGTCTCACCGTATATGAGATTGGGGTGATAGTCGTTTTCTTCACTTATTAAAGGACAGGGTGACCCTACTGGTCCAGAGGACTTGACTTCATTCAGGCTACATATTGGCCGCTGCTTATTTGGGGTTATAACCCTTTTATAGGCAGCGTGACTAGTTCCGGAAACCCTCCTGCCCATCGCGTTGCCTTCTACCTCAGCACTTGTCACACACCTGTCGTAGGACTTGGTTCTGGGTCCTTCTGCTCATTTGCCTGGAAACTATGTCCTTCCCAGAGGAAACAAACCTAAATGGCTTTTGAATAAACTGTAACGGAAAAGAATCTGAGGAGAATATATATATGTATACCTGAGTCACTTTGCCATAAAGCGGAAATTAACACAACATTGTAAGTCAACTATACTTCAATAAAATTTAAAAAAACGACAAAGGAAATCTTGTTTTGCTTTCACTTTGACTTGGCCCAAGGGTCAGTGGTGGACATGGTGGCTAGTTTATCGTGGTCCCCTGGGTTCACTGGGTGTCTGGCTCCACCCTTAAGGGCAGTTTTTTTTTGTTTTTTAAAGGGCCAGTTTTAAATGATGACTAAACAACATCAGAGCAAAACTTCTGGGTCTCAATATTCTGACATATTTTAGAAATGGGTAGGAAATTTAACTCATCAGTAAAGGGAATGAACAAGAGGATTCTGAACCGTGGAGGTCTGTTTGTTTGTTTTTTTTGCGGTACGCGGGCCTCTCACCGTTGCGGCCACGCGCAGGCTCAGCGGCCATGGCTCACGGGCCCAGCAGCTCCGCGGCATGTGGAATCCTCCCGGACCGGGGCACGAACCCGCGTCCCCTGCATCGGCAGGCGGACTCTCAACCACTGCGCCACCAGGGAAGACCAAGGCCTGCTTTGCACTGACAGCAGCAGGCTGTTTTTACCTCCCCATTCCTTTTTTCTCTCTCTCTTTCTCTCCTTTTCTCCTTCTCATTTACCGAGTAATAAGAAAAACTGATGTCGATAAAAATTTTCCTCTATCTCATCTGATTGATCAGTATGTGTTCTCTCCTGATCAGTGAGTCTTGTGGGGTTTTTGCTGCAAAAACCCTTTTCCCATCAGTTTGTTCTAAAATGCTGCATTCTCCTGCACTTAGGCCGGGATAGGGGTATTATTCCAGTTTACATAGGCGGAGAAGTAGCACTGATCTCATTTCGACAGTAAACAATTGATAACTTCAGAAGTCCCTCTTTAAATCAAGACTCCTCCTTATAAAACATCCTTTAAAAATTCTTTTCAATTGCAGAATGGGGAATTAGCCAGCCTCTGTACCACTCAGGCCTATCCTGGGCTCAGCTCTGAAACACCACCTTTCTCCCCGCCAGATGCACAGAACTGGGGACGCAGGTGCATGGATGTGGCCAAGGCATTTGCTCAAAGGTGAGAAGCCATGGACTCTGCCTTCAACGCAGTGTAGAACCAGATGACCTGGGAAGGCCCTCCTCTTTGCTCCTGTTTCTTGCATGGAGTTCACCAGAGCGCAACGAGAGCAAATAGCTTTGAAACTGAGGTGCTTACGGAAGTTCCAAGTGTGATGCCCCACGTAGAGTATATTTCCTAGAAAAGAAAGCCCAACTGCCTACCACTGGCCAGAGTGAAGAGCCCCAGCCTTTCTGATGCGGCCGCGCCAAATATTTCCGTTTCCTGGTGGTTTAACGGTGGTGTAATCTTTCCCTGTTTCTAGGGCTGACGAATTCCGCGCCGTCTTTGCTGCCTGCAGGATGGGGACCACAGCAGATTTCTCACAGGGGACCTTCCTCCCATTACCGTGAGTATGGGACTGTGTTCCGTTTAAGACTTAGAGTCTGACTGTGGTCAGAAGAGAAAAGCACATTTGATTCTTCTTGGGGGGACTGTTATTAGTTTAATACTAGTTAATAGTGAAGTGTGAGCTCTTCCTAGGCTATTAATCTATAAAACCTTAAACTTGTGCTCCTTGAACTCTTTTTTCAGACATATAGTCATCCTGCCACCCAGAGAATCAGAGAAATTGTCGTTGTTAAGGTAAAGAAGGCTCTCTTGGGTATATGCGGTATTTTTTTTGTTTTTGGGAGCTATGTTGGGTCTTCATTGCTGCGCGCAGGCTTTCTCTAGTTGCGGCGAGCAGGGGCCACTCTTCGTTGCGGTGTGTGGGCTTCTCATTGCGATGGCTTCTCTTGTTGCAGACCACGGGCTCTAGGTGCGCGGGCTCAGTAGTTGCAGCATGCGGGCTCAGTAGTTGTGGCTCACGGGGCTTAGTTGCTCCGCGGCACGTGGGATCTTCCCGGACCAGGGCTAGAACCCGTGTCCCCTGCATTGGTAGGCGGATTCTTAACCACTGCGCCACCAGGGAAGCCCTATGCAGTATTTTTTTGTTATGTGTGTGTGCGTAAATGTAATCCTTCCTCATCTAGTGTAAAATATTTTCCATTGCGTCTATGTAAGGCCCACAGCCCTTAATTTTAAAATATTGTGGCATATTTTAGTGGAGTCTAATGAGATCAATTTCTTGCTGAAAATCAGAATTTCTTGCTGAAAATCAGAAAGGAAACCCTCCCTTTATTCCATCACCCACTGGAACGCATGGTGCACGTGGCAACGGCCAGGTCTGTTTGGTGTCCCAGAATCGTGCTGGCTTTTTGACTAAGTGAACATAGACCCCAATTCAGGGGTAACATTCTGGTCCTCTGACCAGTGTCTGGCTGCCTGGGTTCAGGCACCGCCCATAGACCACACGTGTGATGGGAAGGAAAATTTTTCATGACTCCAAGAGGTTGCTCTGGAGATCGAACAAGGAAAAGAACTTTAAAAAAACAGACCCATTTCCCCTTTATTTACAGAAACTAGTGTTCGAGGAACCCTGGCTAAGGGCAAGCGCTCAGTTGAGGGGTTTTCCAAGTGGTGTTAAAGGGTAGAGGCCTGAAGCGTGAGCTGATAATTGGGCAGAGACCCCTGTAATAAAATTTGGGAGGTGGAAAAGCAGGTCTGGTGCTTCGTCTGGGGTCCACGTGGGAGCAAAGCTCACCTGAGGCAGAGAATCAGTTAGGATGACTCTAGTGTCAGCAACCAGCAGCCAGTGAGGAGAGGGAAAGTGCCTGAGAGGGAAGGTGGATTGAAAAGGTACCAACGAGTTGGGTCCAAAGGGATGAATTTGGCCTTCTCCATGTCAGGGGATGGCACACCTTTGAGGACAGCTTTGTCAGTGGGTGTTATGGCCCCACTAATTCAACCAGCGGACACTAATTCAGCACCTACTGCATGCCAGGCTCTACGATAGGCACCAAGACAAGAACCTTACCTTCCTAGGACTTACCTTGTAGTGGGGAGCAGGACACTGACTAAATACATGCACTTGGGTTGTGAGTTTTGATTAGAATCAGGAAGGAAATGAACACGGGGAGCTTCTCTGAATTGGGGAAAAGAGTAGAACAAAGGAAGCTTTCCTGAGGAAGTGACGTCTGAGCTCAGGCCTGAAGGATGAGTAAGAGCACCTTGTGCAAGTCATGGAAGAAGGAACTCATCAGAGAGATGGGTGTGGGGAAGAGCATCAGGTGAGCTGCTGGAGCACAGCAAGGGGGCAGGGAGGATGCCAGGTAGGGTCCTCAGGTTGTGTGAGGATGAGGTCACATGGGGCTTGTAAGTTCTGCTCAAATTCTATGATTTCAGTCTACGTGAAATGGAAACTTCCAAAAGCTTTTTAAGAAGGGAGGGGCATGATCCAGCTTGAGTTTCTAAAAGCTTCCTCTGCTCTCTAAGGAGAATGCTTGGAAGGGACAAGAATAGGATGGGGCGACAGGTGGAGATGATGCTACAAGGACGGGGGTGGAGCTCAGGAGACAGGGTGACGGCTTAGGGCTACACACGTGCTCCTGCACGTCTGCCCCCACCTTGATTTAACTTCCTGCAGCACCTCTGCTCTGGGATTGCAATAGGGAAGAACTTTTTTACGCTCTTATGAGTTAATCACTAAAGGGATGTTGCCCATAAGCTTAAATTCTACACAATGGCCCATCTCTCTGATCCCTGCCTCCGAGAGAGTAAGGTAAGTGAACATTCAGCGAAAATACCTGTGTTTAGCTCCCAGGAAACCTCCTGGTCAGGCCCACCTGTGAATGACAGCAGGAGGGAGAAATTAACACCTCCCCTCCGGAGGCTGACGGGAACCAGGAAGTGCTTGGCTTTAGTCCCGCCCCTGTTAGTATAAAAGGAGCCTGAGTTCTGACTCAGCAAGAGGGTTCTTTGGGGCGTGAGTCCACCATCTTCTCAGTCTGCTGGCTTTCTGGATAAAGTCACTACTCCTTTAACAGGATCTGGAGGATGCAATAGGCCAACCACCCACATGCTGAGTAGAGGAGAGACGCCAGGCCCTGGTCCATCATCTGGGTGGCCAGTGAGTAAAGAGTTTCCTTCCTTTGTGCTGAGCCATTGCCCGTGGGGATCATTGCCCTCTCGCCCACATTCCTTCTAGAACAGACGCACACAGAGAATGCCTTTGGATGGTGGATCCTTTCCACTGGGCACTGCTTGAGCTGCTTCTGGGCTTATTACACCTTTTTACCCATCACCTTTCCAGGAACCACCCACCTTTCACACCATTTTGCAGGCTAGCAGGTGTGTGTGTGGTTTCCCAGTGTCCACAGTTTGGCCCCTCCTTCCACCAGGGTTCCCATACAGTATTGACCCAAATTCCACAGTAAGAACTTGGAGTTCAAGGCAGGGAGAAGACAGAGCAGGGCTGTGAAAATACCCTCTAATAGTAGGAGAAATGTCAATGAAAAACACCAGGAGATGCCTTTTATAGCACCTACATTATTACACTAACAGAAGTAAATTGTATTTTGATTGTGGCCGGTTGAAAACCACATCGTACACGTATGAGGTATATAATCAGCCTAATCAGTTGCTGATCCCAGGACGATTTCATCCCCGTGTACTGGGAGAGTGCAAATAACATAGAGTTTATTCCATTCTTCTTAGTAATTTAAATGTCACTTTGTTAAATGAACTTGAAGACAGATTTGCATTACTTGAATGCAGGGTTTCCAATAATAACGTAACACTTCTTTTCTTCCGGTACGAAGGGAATGGCTTCATATAAAAAGTAAGTGGTTAAATTCAAAACATTTTCCCAAAGGAGTGTCTTTTAGTGCTATGATTTTGAAATTTTGGGAGGGTTTCTGGTGTCAACTTTAAAGTCTCTGTATATGTGCCAATGACTAAGCTATTGTCTCTCAACCTACTTGTATGTGTGTTGTTTTATGATCCCAGGGCTAGGACTCTGCAAAGCAGAATTGAGCTTTGCCGGCTGCTTCCCTGATAGACGCTGCCAGCAGGGGGTGCTGTGGAGGCAGAAGGGGGATGGCTCCCCTCCCCAGCCCGGCCTGCCTCTTCATTCAGGTAGCTAGGGTTCATCCAAGTAGTGGCAGTTGCATGTGGTTTGTCCAGCGCTCACAGAACCTGCTTTATCTCACCCCATCAGAGATGCAGCTGGGTTCCAGCTCAGCGGAGTCTCTTCTTTAAGCTCCCACATTTACATCATCTCAACCTCCAGTCCTGCAGTTGTTCCCTTCATGATATCTTAGTGTCCCTTTTTGCCTTTTCAGTTGCTCAGTATCTAGGTAACGGTCGAATTATCTCCATTAAATAGCCAATGTGGTTTCGGTGTCCTGGCGGTGTGGCCACTGCAAGGGACTGACCTCTGTAGGGCTTCCAGATCTCAGCCTCTTTCTGAGTTCCAGGCTGTGTTGATCAGACTCGGGGTAGCTGGGATGTAAGCACCACGGTCCCATGAGTTGGAGGTGCACTCACCTGCGGGGGCCCTCTGGTTCTGTCCGACTTTGCTTTACACTGAACAGGCTGCCAAAGTCCATGCAATAGAAGCATTGGGAGCGTGATAGAAATAGAAGCTATACAAGTAGCATTTGCCAATTTTTCCAGCTGGACGCTGCTGAGAATTCTTACATAGGAGAATAAAGAGATTTCTTTTCCTAAAGGGAGCTGCTAACAGAAAAGAAATTTAAGCCCTGGGTCTGAGGGACTGAGGCTCAAAGCCCTAAGATGCTTTTAGAAGCTGTTGTGCTCCTTGTAGCCAGAGTTGCACCCTGGGACTCCGCTCAGCTGTGAAGTCTTCTCCTTCTTCATCTGTAAACACTCTGACAGCAGAGTGAGAAGAGGAGCTTATAAAAAAAACACCTGAGGAAAAGAATCTGAGAAAGAATGGATAGGTGTATCCGTATAACTGAATCACTTTGCTGCATACCTGAAGCTAACACGACATTGTAAATCCACTAGACTTCAATATAAAATATAATCAGTGACAACTTCTTAAATAAGCGATTAGTCTAAATAAAGAGATGTGGGTTAAAACAACAACAGCAACAACAACAAAAAAACACCTGACCCGCAGCAAGGAGGTGGCGTCAGAAAGCCATGATTTCTGTTTCTGGCTCTGCTGTTTATATGCTGGGTGATCATGGGCCAGGCGTGTCCCAGATTCCTCATCTCAAAGCACACAAAGGTGACTCCTGACCCGGATGGCGGTTTTGAGAATCAAACGAGATCACATTTGTAAAGAGGTGGGCCAGGGCTTGCACCCCATAAGTGGCGGTCTCCGGCCAGCATCCGCTCCCCTCCCCTAAGCCCTCACTGAGCTGACCCCTCCTCAAGACAAAGCCAGCGGGCGGGGCTGAGGAGGGATGCCCACTCGCCGTGTGAGAGGATCCCCGGTGGTCCTCGGCGTGCAGGGTGTAGCTGTGCACCCTTCCCCAGTCACACGTCCACACGGTCCTGTAACGGACAGAACCAAGACCTTCGTGTCACATCTTACAGAGCGAGTTTCACGTCCCACCTGGCTTGTGACACTTACGCATTTCTCTGCTTCCCCTGAGACGTGAGAAGGCTACAGGGCAGCGCGGCAGAGAATTTAATCAGCCCGAGCTTCCCCCTCCAGGCAGCCCTGACCGCCCTCTTTGTGTGGGCTGAGACTCTGTGCTTTGGGACCATGGCACCTTCTCTGGGCATTTCAGAGATCTCCACACCTCCCGTGCATCCTTGCTGTCACCTGGAAACAGGTCATTCCCTCCTGCTCTGGTCCACAGCGTCCCTGAACCAGTGTTTTAAAGAAAACTCAGATCAACTCCCTCTCCTGCTTAAAGCCTTCAATGGCTCCCACTGTCTGTAAGATAGTAGTTAAGCTTCCGTCTAATCTTCAGAGGTGTCTCCACCACCAGTTGCATCTCTGGCAGCCGTGGCCTTGTGTCGCTGACCCTGAGCTGACAGCAAGCCTTTCAAGCCTCACACATGAGAGTCTTTGCAACTTCGGTCTTGTTCCCTTGGGACACCCACTCCGGCAGAAGACAGCCGCCACGTGAGAAGTCCAGCTACCCGACGCCACCGTCCTGTGCGGATGGCAGGGCCCTGAGGCCACATGGAGAGGAAGAGAGACCACCCCGTGATCCCGTCAGGCCTTCAGGGGTCTCCAGCCCCTGCTGCCTACTGACTGCCATGCACGAGGGACCCGGGGAGAAGAGGAGAAACCCGTGAAGCTGGAGCAGCCGTGCTGTGCAGCATCTCTCTCTCTGTGACGTCTGAGGGCTGCATCACCTGCTCTCCAGGTGGGCTGCCTTGGGCTTCCTCCAAACATGGAGTCAGCATGCGAGAGCAAGCCCCCTAAGAGACCAGAAGTGAACCTGCCCGTTCCTGAAGGCTTGGAAGCGGGCACAGGGTCCCTTCTGCCGTATTCTATTGGTCAAGCTGTCCCAGAGCCCAGGCTCCAGGGTTGGGGACACAGGTCTCCTCTCTCGATAGGAGGCATCTCCAAGGATTCAGGGGCCAAGTTTATAAGCTGCTATAGTCTGGTAGCTGGCCACACGTTACTTCTGTTCTCTCAGGTGCAAAATACACTTGCTGCTCCCCTTTGCACACACTCCTACCATGGCAGGCATCACACCCTTGTAATTAATTGTTTACTTGTATGCCTGCCCTCTGAACTTCCTGCAGCAGAGACAGGGTGTCTCATGGAACCCTCATGGCTGATAGGCTTGTGACCCAGCGTATAACATATATCCAGTAAAGGCTGAACCACTGTAAATTACACTGTAGACACGTACAGTACATGGATTGTAACCAACATAAATTTAGAAAGGAGAATATCAGCTAACGGTTGGATTAAATACTGTATTTAATTACATATTTCCCAGATCTCTCCCTCTTTCCAATTCATTATGATCGTCTTGAAAATTAAAAATAAGTCTGAAAAAATTTGGAAGTAGAAATGGAGCTAGCAGAAGGCTTAAGTCTTGCTAGGTGAGCAAATAATTATATTAATATTCATTATCTTGTCCCACCTGCTCATGTTTCATCTTTATTTTTGCCTCCCTCTTCTACTGAGCTGGGCCAGGGTGACAGCAAGAGTCAGAAAGGCCCACCCCCTGGTATGACCTTACCACCAGCTTCTACCTCACTCTTCATCCCTCATCAGAGGTACGGATTTGGGGGTAACACACTAGTATATATAAACCAGATAAACAACAAGGACCTACTGTAGAGCACAGGGAACTCTACTCAATATTTTGTAATAACCTGTAGTGGAAAAGAACATGAAAACGAATATATAGGAATTCCCTGGCAGTCCAGCGGTTAAGACTCCACACTTTCCCTGCAGGGGGTGAGGGTTCGATCCCTGGTCAGGGAAGCTCCACATGCCACACGGTGAGGCCAAAAGAAAATTACTAAAAAAAAAAAAAAATGTATATACACACATACACACACACACACACACACACATATAACTGAATCACTTTGCTGTACACCTGACACATATTGTAAATCAACTATACTTCAGTAAAAAATAAAAAATGCAGGCAGAAAAAATGGAGTACTTTGACCTCACACGTAGGAGGTGCAAACCAAGGCAGAAGGTCAGTCCTGGTCCTCAACCATCATGGGCAAGGGGGAGGGAAGGGATATGGGGAGTAGAAGGAGGGGGAAACTTTGATTTAGAGTAAACAAAGCAAAACACAACCCAGGATACATCCCATGGCACTGGGTCTTTCCTAAACTGGCAGCAAAGGGGACTCAGCAGGGAGTTTTGAAGCCTGGATGTTGTGATGCCAGCCTCATATTTATAACCTGGAGGGGGCATCCCACCTCAATCCATCCAGGCGGGACCTGGTACAGGGTGGTGTTCCAGGAGATGGCTCCTGCAGGGAGGCAAGGGTCCAGCGATGAGGACCCAGGGAGGGTCAAGGGAGAAAACCGTTCATTCATTCATTCTCTTACAAACAGGTATTTACGTGCAGCCCACTGTGTGCCAGGCTCAGGAAGAGGATGGAGCAAAGACAGCCAGGCTTCCCATGCCTGGAGAACTTGCCTAGCAGTGAGGGGCACTTGATGAGGGTTTTAGTTAAAACCCACACACTGCTTGCGTTGTGGTGGGTTCTGCAGAGGAAACCCGACAGAGCTCTCAGGGAGCTAAGCGGATGGGGCAGTGTTTTAGGCAAGGTGGTCGAGGAAAACCCTCCTGAGGACGGACCTCGTGAGATGGGGGAGGAGACGCAGCCTGCAGGCCCGCAAGCTGCAGGAACCCCGTGGTTTCCAGGGGCGGACGGAGGTGGGCTGGGCCACACCCTGCAGCCCTTGTGAGCCAGGCTGGAGAATGTGGGGTTTCATTTTAAGTGTCATGGGAAATCACTAAAGAGTTTTTTTTTTTTTTAATTTTATTGGACTAGAGTTGACTTACAATGTTGTGTTAGTTTCAGGTGTACAGCACAGTGATTCAGTTATACACATACATAGATTCATTCTTTTTCAGATTCTTTTCGCATAGCGGTTATCACAGAATATTTCCTGTGCTATATAATAGGTCCTTGTTGGTTATCTATCTTATGCATAGTAGTATGTGTATGTTCATCCCAAGCTCCTGACTTATCCCTCCCCCCACGTTTCCCCTTTGGTGACCATAAGTTTGTTTTCGATATCTGTAAGTCTGTTTCTCTTTTGCTAATAAGTTCATTTGTGTCATTTTTTAAAAATTAGATTCCACATATGAGTGATATCATATGGCATTTGTCCTCTGTCTGACTTACTTCACTTAGTGTGATAATCTCTAGGTCCATCCATGTTGCTGCAAATGGCATTGTTTCATTCTTTTTTTATGGCTGAGTAATATTTCATTGTGCATATATATATATATATATATATATATACCACATCTTCTTTATCCATTCCTCTGCCCATGGACATTTAGGTTGCTTGCATGTCTTGGCTATTGTAAATAGTGCTGCTATGAACATTGGGGTGCATGTATCTTTTCTAAGTAGAGTTTTCTCCAGATATATGCCCAGGAGTGGAATTGCTGGATCACATGGTAATTCTCTTTTTAGTATTTTAAGGAACTTCCATACTGTTCTCCATAGTGGTTGTACACTAAAGGGGTTTAAACTGGGGAGTAAAATAATTATGCTTTAGGAACATCTGCCTGGATGCCACGTGGAGTACAGAACCATCAGACTACTGCAGGGTCTTGAGAGGGTAGATAGGAAGGCAGCTTAGACACAAAGGTGGCAATGGGGATGGACTGGAGCGGATGTCTTGGGAGGCGCATTCTGGCAGCAGGACCAACAGGACCGACTGAGAGATGTGTGGGGTGAGGGAGGGCGAGAGAGGGCTGAGGAAGACGTTCAGATTTCTTCAGAACTGGGGGGGTCCTTCGCAAGAGCCAGTTCAGGTGAGATCATCTTAAAATGCCTACCAACCTCCAAACGGAAATGTCAAGTCCGCAGCTGGCTACGTGAGCCTGGAGCACAGAGGACAGTTCTGGAGATGCTAGCACAGAGACGCAACCATGTGAGAGCACGGTGCTCACAGATGAGAGCACGTGGCCGCGGATGAGAGAGACCTCGGGACCAAGGGTGAGGCCGCCGATATTGGAGACTGTACAGAGGAGGAGACAATGACAGTGGTGAGTTTAGTCCACGTGTCAGTCAGATCCTGTCTGATGGCAGATTTAGGGCTGGGAAAGTGAGCAGAGCTTCATAAAGTGATTCTTTACAAAGATGTAGGTGAGGTTTAGGAAAAGCAATGAGGGATGGTGGTTACAGCAGCTGCTGCTTTTCACACCTGCAAGTGAAGGGGGAGCCGCTGCTGTGTGTGTGTGTGTGTGTGTGTGTGTGTGTGTGTGTGTGTGTGTGATGGGGCAGATGGGCTCGTGGAAAGCATGAGTGTGAGTGGCTGAATGGAGTGAGCTATCTGATGGGAGTTGTGGTCATTTGCGGGAGACACTGGCTTAGCCAGGAAGATGTTCCTTCACCCTCTGTCCTCCCTCTGCCGTCCAGCCATGGTCCTCTACTGGCTGAGCCCACAGGAGTCAGAGGTCAGCCTCCCGGATCACCGGGTAGGTTGAAGGCTGAGGCTCTGGAGGGAAGCATGGAAGTTTCCCAGCCCAGACCACGCCGGATTCTGTCACCTCTGCAGGATTTTCACAGGCCGATCCCATGTGTGTTCTTTACCATAAAGACTCGGAGTCAAAAACGCTACCTGCTCTTCTCGAGGCCCAGGACCTCGTGACAGAAAGGCATCCATAGGGTTGAGGTCTATGCCTGCAAAGACATTCCTCTGGGAAGCGGGCAAGGGAAAAAAAGAGTGGGGGACTCATAGATTCAAAAACACTAAAGAGACATATCAGCTAGTTGCCAATTGGACCTGTTTCCATCCTGATCGAAACAAAGTAAGTTTTAATAAAAATTATGAGACCGTGTGGAGAATTTTAATGACGCTTGGGAATTTGATAGTGTAAAGGAATTTTTGTTAACTTCGCTGCATGTATTTATTGTTATTATCTTTTAGGGACATACTTTGAAATACTTATGGACAAAATTATGTAATGTCCAGCATTTGCTTTCAAATACTCTGGTGCGGGTTGAGGGCTGATGAGTGAGTGGGGTACAGATTTTTGGCCTTGTGTAGATAATCACTGACGCTGGGTGACGGGTACAGGGGGGCTCATCACATTTCTTTTTCTACTTTTGTATATATTTGACTATTTCCATGGTAAAAACTTATACTTAGAAAAAAGAAATGTTCTCCTACAAATATTCTTCCATCCCCTGTCAGCAGGGCAGAGGCATTGCAAATGTGTTTTTTTTCTTAATAGCATCTGCAGGTCTGAATTTATGAATTGGCTGGCCTGAAAAAGGTGCAGTCCATCTAATAGTACTTTCTTTGTAGGAATTACTTGATTGTTGTGTAGATTTCATCATTTTCCCCCTCCCTTTTTCCATAGATTCATTCATTTGTTAAATAAATAGCTATTGAGCCTCTCCTATGTTCCAGTGAAGTACTTACCCCTGGGAATACAGGAGTGAGGCAACAGGCAGGGCTGAGCCCTCTTAAAATCTATAGCCCTCGAGTGAGGGGGGCACCGCAGGGTCCAGGGTGGTGCTGGGAAGTTCAGGCTCCATCACTCTCCTGAAATAGGTCCATGATGTCTCTTCCTATCCAGAACTCAATCTTGACTCAATTGCCAGGTAGAAATGGACCGTCAGATCTGAGCTTGCCCAAGTCACATCTCCAATGACGATCAGACGGGAGAATATAAAAACGTCCTTTTACTGTTCATCCTGAAACAGGTATTTTCCCGTTCATTTCCCCTCACCAGACGCAGAAGGTTAACTCCTATCACGTAAGAGAAGTTGTATCTTTTGCTCAAAGTTGTATCACATGCTAATGTGCCAGGTAGGTTTAACAATCTTATCACAGCGAGACCTGGAAATTCAAGGACCAGCTTGCATCCTGTGGAAAGAGAAACAAAATACAGGCAAAACCAAAATGCCTTCTGTATTTAAAGTGGATAACCAGCAGGGACCTACTGTAGAGCACAGGGAACTCTCTCAATATTCTGGGGCAACTAAATGGGAAAAGAATTTGAAAAAGAATAGATACAGGTATGTGTAGAACTGAATCACTTTGCTGTACACCTGACACTAACACAACATTGTTAGCAACTATACTCCAATATAATAAAGTTTTATAAAATGCCAGACTCTACAACCTTTATGCTTATGACAATGGATACTTTCATTAAGGTTCTGTGTCCAGTGTCACACACATATTCAAGCCTTTACTGCCAGATTAAGTACCTTTTCTTCCCTCTAGACTGGAGACTTCAAGTTTTTTTCTTGAGTACGTAACTTTCTCTCTGCTCTCTTCTTCTCCCCACCCGGCCATCTCTCCCCATGCAGAGCCATCTGTCAGGAAGTTTTGGTAGGAAACCCTTGTGAGTTTGGAAGACAAGGGTCTTCAGATACAGAAGCCACAGGAGAGAAGGGGTGGGGGTGATGAAATTGAAGGGAGCTCATAACAGCAAGAGAGCAAACGTCCAACCTGTTCCTTTTTCCTTCCACTCTCTGCCCTTCCTAGACCTCAAATGTCCAAAGCCTGGAGTGTCCGTTCATGGGCCCATCTGCACCCTGAGGTCTGAGATATATGTGTGTCCCAGGGCTTCATGTTGTTCAGTGGGTTCAATAGAGAAAATAACTTTAAAAATACTTTTCTGTCTAAACAGTTCATGAGCCCTCGGGTGGGCGTCTAGGGGGCGTGCCTGGGGGTAACCTGGATGGCACAGGCGTACAAATGACAACAGATTGTCACCCACCTGGCCACGTCCCCCTCCAGGAAGGTTTGCACCACTGAGCAGGTTTAAATCACTTTTATTCGTAGTTACATACTGTGTAGAGAAAACTTGTATTTGGCCATTCGTCTAGAAAGAGGAGTATCGGGGACATTGATATTGCAAAATAATTATTAATAAGAAGCACAAAATGGCAATGAGTCTGCAAATTCCTCTCAGTAGTATCTGCACTGACCTGCAGATACCTCCTATTGCACCTGACTCTGTTACTAGTGCTTCAATATTTAATGTTAAAAACATAAAATATATGAAATTTGGCTTTTACTTCACCAGGAATTGAACACATAAAACTATTTCTACAGTCAACGTGTTATTTGCAAAGTTTTTACAAATATTAGTGTGAAATGTTCTCCCTTATTTGTCATTGAGGGGAAAAAAAAAAGCAAAGATTATAAAAACAAGTCAATTAATTTTTTTTTTTTTTTGCTGTACGCGGGCCTCTCACTGCCGCGGTCTCTCCCGTCGTGGAGCACAGGCTCCAGACGCGCAGGCCCTGAGGCCATGGCCCACAGGCCTAGCCGCTCCGCGGCATGTGGGATCCTCCCAGACCGGGGCACGAACCCGTGTCCCCTGCATCGGCAGGCGGACTCTCAACCACTGCGCCACCAGGGAAGCCCCAAGTCAGTTAATTTTTTAAGAGCAATATGCAAGATTTCTAAATATCGGGCCATGAAATGAACTTTTAATATAAATGACACGGTAATGTGTGGTAAAATTTCAACCTGCATTTTAATATCCATTCAGTCTCCAAGGATGAGAAAATATACCATTTTAAAATTAATTCACCAATCAATTCTAAAATTGTTAATTTAAAGTGAATGAAATATCCTATGTCATCTATATCTTGGTAAGATGAAGATGTGATGTTTTATAGGTAATAATTAAAGATTGTCAAATATGAACCATAAGATACGGTTTTCAAAACAGTGATATAAAATAATTTTTACTTAAAAATCACAAAGCAGTGAAATTATGTGCAGAAACGACTAAGAGCACACCGGGGTTATTTATTACGATCACAGGAGTTTGCAATAAAAAAGAAAAAGGCCTCTGCTTGGTACGATCCCCACGGAGCGCCCCTCCTCCACGTCTTTCCTGGGGGTCTGAAGATCTCAGGGCATCGGGCACGCCACAGAGTTGATTGATCACCAGGGGTGGCTTAGCCGCTGCTGCTTGGAGCTGGCTTTCGGGCCCTCTCGGTGCTCCAGGCGTGGCTGAGCAGAAAACCTGTCCTCCTGAGAGATCCTGGGAAGGATGCAGGGTACACGTGGGACGCGGAGGCTCTGCTCGGCTCTGTGGGGAGTGGGCTCTGCACCTCGGAGGTCAGGCAGGGCCATCAGGCTGCAAAATGGGATCAAGAATGACTTTCTCTGTTGATGAAAAATAACGCGCAAAATGAGTAGGGGAGACATATTGCTTTCAAAATGAATAAAGTGACCTTAGTGAAAGAACCGGAGACAGCTGTATTTAGTCAACAGGACTGGACCGGTTTTACTTTCTTAGTTTCGTGCCACAGTACTGAGTCAGCAGCTTTAGGGGCAGGCAGGTGAAGGGTAGGTGAGGGTTCTCTGGATGCCCTTTCTGTAGGTTTAAAAACATTTTAGGGACTTCCGGGTGGTGCAGTGGTTAAGAATCCGCCTGCCAGTGCAGGGGACACGGGTTCGATCTCTGGTCCGGGAAGATCCCACATGGCGCGGAGCAACTAAGCCCGTGCGCTGCAACTACTGAGCCTGCGATCTAGAGCCCGCAAGCCACAACTACTGAGCCCGCGTGCCGCAACTACTGAAGCCCGCGCACCTAGAGCCCGTGCTCCGCAACAAGAGAAGCCACCGCAATGAGAAGCCCGCACACCGCAAAGAAGGGTAGCCCCCGCTCGCCGCAACTAGAGAAATCCCGCGCGCAGCAACAAAGACCCAACGCAGCCAAAAATAAATTAATTAATTAAAATAATATTTTAAAATAAAAGGTTATAAAATAAAGTGCTGAAAATATCCCTTTGACAAGGAGGGCTAGAGATTTTGATGCCGCAGGGAGAGTGTTTGCCCAGCTCAAATCCAGCGCCTTGCCTGAAACATTTAGTGTGGAAGCACCTTGAAAACCGCACTCGGATGCGGGGCGCACGCAGCTTACTCTTCGGGGGGCGGTGGGGGAACGTTCTCAGCCCCGGATCAGGGTGTCCTCCTGTAGCCCGTTTGCACCTGGAGTTGCCGGGGCAGTGCCTGCCCCATCTCTTTTATGTCCTAATAATGCCGCCTTTCCGGCCACCCATTGAATCGGGTTCCTACCGCATTTCACACTTGGATTAACTCAATCATGCAAATGATGTCAAGCCTAAAAGAAATCGGGCTGTGGGCAAATAAGAAATGCTAATAAACACTGAAAATACGGCTCAGAGCGGGATGCTCCTTTGTGACCCTGCAGCCCGCGGTCCTTAGATGCCTGTGCTCAGGCCGAGCAGGGTTTGGGAGCTGTAAGCAGGTTTGAGTTCTAACATAAATAAAACCCACAGGGCTAATTAGACTCCCAAATCTTGATTTCACCCCTTTTGGTGGAATGGACTGCTTCCAACAAGATTAGCAGGATAAAGTTTCCCATGGAAAGCATTCCTTGGAATATTTTTGTTTGTCCTTAGCAGGCAGAGATTTCCAGGGGACGCTGTGCAGGTTTCCTCGGGTTCCTTCCTGTATGAACACCATGATGTCTTGGCCCCGGGGCCCTGGTCTCTCTATTTGGAGGGCCCTCTATCCATAACACTTGTCCAGACCCTAAGGGCCTTTGAAGGCCCAGTTAAAACAGAATCTCTTAATTCAGAAATCTTTCCTGATGGCTTTCAAGAGAAGGGCTTCCTCCCTGCCCTGAGCTCTGCCCTGTTCTGCTGGGTTACCGACATTTACTGTCTTACATCTTATGCTTTTGTGCACACGAAGCTCCCTTCTGCCTGAAATGCAGGTTTCCTGATGGAGCTGTGCCGTCAAGGTATCTCCTGCAGATCTACCGTCACAGCTTATCCTCACCCTTGTGGGTGGTCAGCAACTATTCTTAGAGGATTTACTGGGAGTTTAGGTGGTGGATGAAGAAAGGACCACAGGAGTGGAGGCCGATAGAGTCCCTCATCCTATTCTGCTCACATGATTTGGTTTCAATTCTCCCCAGGCAGAGAACATTAGGCAAAGAAAGGGACCCACTGTGTTTGCTTCTAAACAAAAACCAGGGAATTCCCTGGCGGTCCAGTGGTTAGGGCTCCAGGCTCTCACTGCAGGGGCCGGGTTTGATCCCTGGTCGGGAAAATAGGATCCCGCAAGCCGCGTAGTGCAGACAAAAAAAAAAAAAAAAAAAAAAAGCTAAATTTTTTTTAGTAATTTATTTATTTTATTTATTTATTTTCGGCTGCGTTGGGTCTTCATTGCCCCATGCAGGCTTTCTCTAGTTGTGGGGAGCAGAGGCTACTCTTCATTGCGGTGCGCCGGCTTCTCATGGCGGTGGCTTCTCTTGTGGCAGAGCACGGGCTCTAGGCTCGCAGGCTTCAGTAGTTGTGGCACACGGGCTCTGTAGTTGTGGCCCGCGGGCTCTAGGCTTGCGGGCTTCAGTAGTTGTGGTGCACAGGCTTAGTTGCTCCGCGGCATGTGGCATCTTCCTGAACCAGGGCTCAAACCCGTGTCCCCTGCATTGGCAGGCGGATTCTTAACCACGGCGCCACCAGGGAAGTCCACACACCAAATTTAAAAAGAACCAGATATGCACAAGGAGGCGCTGGCCCCCCCTGGAGACCCTCGGAGGCATGATTCCTGCTAACCCCAGTCTCCAGGGGGTGAACTCCACACGCAGCAGGTGCAAGGTGTGACCCCTGCTCCCTCCTGAGTCCTCACTCGGCTCAGCACCGGCCTCGCTCCAGGGTTCACCTACTTTGCTTTAAAGCTGTTGACCTAAGGCTGCCTTCACAGAACACTTCCTGTGTCCAGGAACATGAAGTAGGTTTAAGCTTATTGAACACAGACACTACACTTAAAACTTCTCTGTATCATTCACAGCACCCAGCCCAGAATGGAGCTCAAAATGATTAGTTGAAGAATTGCCCCAACCAGTGGAATAAGTCTCTCCATCTTTTCTCCCTTACTTCACCTCACATGCCCATGACCTGTCGCTGGAGAATGCAGCATGGAGAGAGCACAGCTTGGAGTGAACAGCGCTGTCCGTAAAGATGAGGATGACGTCACTAGTAACAATTTTTTTAAATTGAAATCTAGTTGACTTACAATGTTGTGTTAGTTTCAGGTGTACAGCAAAGTGATTCTGTTATACATATGCATACATACTTGTTCTTCCTCAGATTCTTTTCCACTATAGGTTATGATAAGATATTGAATATAGTTCCCTGTGCTATACAGTAGGTCCTTGTTGGCTATCTATTTATGTACATAGTAGTGTGTATATGTTAATCCCAAACTCCTAATTTATCCCCCCCTCTTCCCTTTGGTTCCCCTTTGGTAACCATAAATTTATTTTCTATGTCTGTGAGTCTATTTCAGTTTTGTTATAAGTTCATTTTTGTCGTATTTTAGATTCGACATGTAAGTGATACCATATGATCTTTACTTTTCTCTGTCTGACTTACTTCACTTAGTATGATCATCTCTAGGTCCATGCATGTTGCTGCAAATGGCATTATTTCATTTCTTTTTATGGCTGAGTAGTATTCCATTGTGTATATATGCACCACATCTTCTTTGTCCATTCATCTGTCGATGGACATTTAGGTTGCTTCCATGTGTTAGCTATTGTGAATAGTGCTGTTATGAACATAAGGGTGCGTGTGTCTTTTCGAATTATAGTTTAATAGCAACAACTTTGAGAATAACTTTTACTGAGGGCTTCCTATTGGCCAGGTGCTGTGCTTAAGTGATTGACACGCATTATCTCATTTAACCCTTCTGACATCCTGTGGGGCAGCAGCTAAATTATTGTCTTTATGCCTCGTACACACAAGGAATCTGGGAGAGTCAGAAGTGTGATTTCAGACCCCAAGCCCCAAACCAGCAGGAAAAACAGTGTTTCTCCTGGTCCCGTGGTCCTTCTCACCAGTAAGGCTGCATGGGGCACAGAGGCAAGGCTTTGAACATACATTTTCTTAAACATGGTCATTGTTTTTGACAGGAAGACTGGAATGCCACCGGTCCCTTCCCCTATACACAGAGGTCAGGAGTCTGCAGAGTTCATCCGAGGATCTATCTCCAAGAGCCATGAGTTTCATAAAAGAGCCATAACAGTAGACTTTACGCCACATTCATTTTTACCTTTCTGCCCCTCTGTGAGAAATACTGTCACTAACACTCTCCACCATAATCCTTTCCATCTTAAACCCACTCGCTTATACTTAAGGTCCACCAAAGTAGGTGGGTTAAAAATAGCCTCTTGTTCTCTCCCCTTCCAGGTGATTGGCACCCCTTTCCATTCCAAATGAGAGAGAAAATCAAAGCTCAGCTGTGAACCCCTTCCAGAGGCTTGTTGGAGCCGCACACACACCCCTGACAGATACAACAGGGATTAATGAGCCGTGACCAGAAGTTTGATTTTTCTGTCATGTGCTCCCATCCGTTTTTAATAAACAGAATAACATAAACTCCATTGCCTGCTCTGCACGGCTTCCACCGAGCGGGCTGCTCCTGGCACCATGAGCGTTGGGCTGAGTTGTGATTCTAAACAACCGGCAAATGTTTTTACGAGCCCCTTCGGTCGGCTACTCTGGCGACTGGCTCTGCTCCCCCAGACCCACTTCTTTGCCTCTCTTCGATACGGGCCTCTCAGTGCTTGGCCAGGGGAAACCGTCAAGTGTAATATCACATTTACAACTAAATGGCTTCAATTCATTGTCACCGGTGTAAAAATGCCAAAATGCCCGCTGTTTTCCCTTTAAGCCACGCTGTGCGCTCTTTTGCAGAAGGCTGTCTCCTGCAAGTTCTGGATTTGGGGCCAAGGCACAGAGAGAACTTAAGTAGCAGATGGTGGGAACCAGGTACGGTGGCGGGGCGACACCTGACATCATGGCACTCATCCTCTGTTTGGATGAAGCTGTATTTTGTGTCCGTGTGATATCTATTCTTACCCCAAATACTGCTTACCAGAACTTGCTTTTGTCCGCATTCACCAAAAAATTGCGTTGCTCAAAAAAGGAGATGTCCGTGTTGTAAAAATGACTATGAGTTCAGCGTGTAGTTCTTTCTTTTTCTTTTTGGTTTTGCAGAACACGCTAGGATGTATGTGGGGCATTTTCTTCTTTATTCCCCAAGATAGTTGCTGAGAAAGACTGGCTGCCTTAAACCCAAGTGACCACAGGATGTCACCAGTGTTCCATGAAAATTCCACCGAAAGGGCATTTACCTGGTAATGCAAAACTTGTTTCTTAAAGAAGAAAGGTCAGAGCACACACGTGTGGTCACACCTACAATTTCAAATAAAATCTGGGTCTGCAGAGGCAGCCTCGGCTTCATCACGTGAAATCAAAGCCAATCTGAACCTCACCTGTCCTTGAAGAAGACGTGCCGCCTACTAGTAAACCAGTAAACTTAACAGCCCAGAGCTGCTATTTAATTGTCCCTGAAGAGAAGTCACCCTGAGGTAGAGTTAATAACCAATACCAGATCTTTTTTCCCCCCCCTCACTTTAATTTTCTTTGAAAGCTTCCTGCTCAAGCAATGTGGTGGCCAGTAGCTAATGGAATTCTGTGTTGCTCAGATACCTTCCTTGGACTGGAATGTTTAGCACATCCCCAAAGAAAGGTCCAAAAGAACCCGGAAGAGAAAAAATTCAAAAGGAACATGAATAGAATCTAAACTTACCAAGGGAAGAAATTTCAACATGGAAATTAGTTAAATAATGAACCCGATCCTCTCTTGCACTGAGGCAGGAGGGACACAGCTCTGGTGCCAGGGGCAGTTATGGACACGGTGTTAGCTGAGAGGTGAACACAGCGGGAGACCCAGGGTCCATCGGTCACTGAAAACGAGAAAGCAAAGTGAGGGACTCTACGGAAGACATACAGGTGATGGGATGGGAGGAGTCAAGCCAGCAGGAGACCAAGGCACCTCCTCAGCTTCCTTCCTGGCGGGAAGGACCCTGGTTCAAGAAGATTCCTATTGGTTTATGTTATAAAGCTTCACTGAGTTGAGTCAACAAGTGTATCATCCTCGCTGGTTCCACGGGCGTCATCCTCACCGTTGTTTGATTGTAACCACCTACAGTCTCAGGGGGTCTGTTCTTTTCGGAGAAGCGGTCAGAAAACCCACACTGCTTCATCCTAGGGTTGGTCCATCAGGAGTCTGGATGGAGTGTGTCTCCCAGTCTTTCACTTGTGTACCCGTGTGTACAGGTCCGAACTGCTGTGATTTGTGAAAACTTAATGCAGGCAATGCTTTTATTGGCATGGAGGCTGCTATGGGCGGAGTGTGTCCCCCTGCCCGCCCTGCTCCCAAATTCATACGTTCAATTTCTAACTCCCAGGGCTGCAGACTGTGACTGTGTTTGGAGACGGGGTCTTTTGGGAGGTAATTAGGTTAGTATGAGGTCACTAGGTGGGCCCTAGTCCAATAGGGCTGGTGTGCTTACAAGGAGAGGTTAGGACGTAGACAGGCACAGGGAGAAGACCCCGTGAAGACACAGGGAGAAGACAGGAGAAACAGCTCTGCCCACACCTGGTCTCGGACTCCCAGCCTCCAGATCTGTGAGGACATGCGTTTCTGTGGTTTAATCCACCCTAGTCTGTGGTCATTTGTCATGGCAGCTGTAGCAAACCAATACAGGGGCTAAAATATCTCAGCTTGGCAACATTAGTTGTGTGATTCTGATCACAGTGTCTTCGGTTAAACGCAGCTGCTACCGGAATCACAGTGGCCCTCACCAGCTGAGAACTTGGTGAGTGCTGGGTGGTTTACCAAAGGGATTACACGCGTCAATCGTGTAATCACCACGGCAGCCGTCGGAGGCTGTCATCCCCACTTTTCAGATGAGAACACTGAGGTGAGGAGTCCTGCCCCGTGGGGCTCCGGGGCCCACACACCACCTCTACAAAAGGAGCTCCAGCTTGCAAAGCATGGGGAGGAAGGGTCCCAGAAAGGGGGCTTGGGAGTAGGGAGGTTGTGGTGTTTTCTTCATAGTCCTGTCTTTGATCCACGAATTTCCAACAGACCATTTTAACCTTGTGTGGGGAGTTTTGAATAGGATACACCTGCCCCAGGGAGTGCGTGGGTTACCCAGAGTCAAGCTGGATGCCCATTCTTTTAATCACAGAGTCACCTTCGTCCCCTTTTAGGGCACACTCACATCCACAGGTGGTACCTTCCAAATTACCTAACCCCACCAGTTCCCGTGAATTGCACTGAAAGGCCAGGCTGACAGGAGTGACGGGGCACAGGTGACGTTTAGTGAGTGGGGTCGGACCCTGGGGCGCAGACTCAGATGCTGGCGAATCCAGGATTCACGTGGAATCAGAGCGTTGTGGAGCCCGATGGGCCCCATAAGCCCTCGGGTCCCTTTAATTGAATTCATGGCTCTGTTACAGCGTGGACTCTGGGTGCTGTTAAGGCCTCCACCTCCCCAGACACAAGCTTCCCCGCTGGGCCCTTGGGCTCCGTCTACACGGCAGATTCTTAGTGCCCCCGGAAGGGCCGTGAGCCCCTCCTTCAGCTGCGTGGAAGCTGGGCCTGTAACTTGCCTGGGTTTGCACAGCGAGTGGCTGGACCAGTCCAGAGGCTGGCTTGTCTCGTGGTCAGTGCCTCGTGCAAATATCCGGATTTATTTTTAAAAAGAAAAGAAAGATGAGCTGATAAGTAATTGCTCTCACCACGGAGGAATTTGCTGCCTAAGAAGGGATTCACCGTGGAGGCTCCTTTAAATAGGAAGCTCCCTTGGTCCTGGAAATAGATTAGCTTTACAGAAATTCAGTGTACAAGCCTTTATAACGCACCTATTTTGTAAATCGACAGGGGCACCCAGGGACTCAGCACACACCAAGTGGGTTCAATAATCACCCCCGAGAGGGTAGCTGAGGGAGGGGTCATGGGCACCTGGGGAAGGGCTGTGCTCCACGGCTCCTGAATTTGAGGGGAGCTGTGCTGAGCACCCCAGGTACATCACGCCGCAAATCTTACCCCAGCCTGGGGAGCTGAGAACGAAGACTGTCTCCAATTCACAGGTTGGGAAACTGAGGCACGGAAAGAATAGGTAACTGGCGTGGGGTCGGATCCCTCACGGACCCGTGAGCTTCAGAAGAAAACAGGGACATTAGCTTAACTCTGAACTTGGATTTAAAAAAATAAAAAACCGGCAGCTAGACGTTCACTGACTCAAAAATAGAGAACACATTGACCTTCTGCTTTTGAAATTGTTTAGTAACGGGAAGCTGGTTTCAGACTTGACTTGGCAGAGTTTGGAGGAAGACAGGCTTATTTTTAAAAGGCACTCGAGGTGTTTTCAAGGCAGCGCCATCAGTCTGACGTGGGAGGGAAGAGATGTGAAGGAGGTGTCTTTAAACATCTTATAACTAATTTGTGTAGAAAGTAAAATAGCAAGAGAATCCACATCGTTTTGATCATTGTAGAGTATTACCCCCTTTTCAAGGATGAGGAAAAATATTCAGGCCAGTGTTTGTTCAACTCAACCATTTAATTACGTGAATGTCTTTTTCAAAACATCCTACTAGGGTCTCAGCGGATACGTGTGAGTGCTCTATGCCATGACTTCTGTATAATAATAATAAGTGAAAAGTAAACACAATTTGGTGCTTAAATAGCTCTCCTCTTTTCCTCGGCCATCCGGGCCTTCACTTCATTTAATTACTCTGTTCGCTGCTGCGGCATCCCCCCTCTCCGTGATGCTTTGGGACGCTGGAGGTGTCCCACGTGCAAAGGCGCAGTCCGTGCGACACTGGACACTGGATCCTGAGGCTGAGGTGCAATCTTTCTGGACACATTCTTCCTCACTCCTGGGTGTGATAAGAGATTTGGTGAGCCGTTAGTGGCTTCTGCCTCTTCTAAGCATCCCTGGTGTATTTCTCTCTGTGCTGGATTCACCCGCTTAGAGAAAGCAAACGATTTATAAAAATCGCACAGCACAGCGCAAGGTTCGGGTGCGCGGCTGGATGTGTTCTGCAGTTTGCCGCTGTGTTGGGGGTTCATTTCTGCAACTGAATATTGAAGCCTAGTAACTTGCTTGGGCTTCCGTGTGGTTTTCAATGCACCGAGCAGCTACACTCACTAGGTCCTTCCTCTCTCCCTTCAGCTGTGTGTGTGTGTGTGTGTGTGTGTGTGTGTGTGTGTGTGTGTGTGTGTGTTTCCTCCCTGACCATCCCCTGGTAGAGAATCGTGGGGCTGGGGGCCGGGTAGAGGCCGAGGGGGCACAGGCCTACCTTTGATGCCCTTTCCAGCGTGGCGCTCTGACTAATGAAGAGAGACTGGGTCTCCCCTTCTCCAGAGATGGAGCCTATCGGTCCCTGGGTCCCCACCGGCCCACGGGCACCCAGCCTGCGTCCCGAGTGGATGACTTCTGGCTCACTGTGCCCTCCCAGCACTGGTGTCAGTGGCCGTGAATAACCTTGCTTTTGTGTGTATTTATTTTATTTTGAATTTCTCCACCCACAGACACCCACCGCCCACCCCTGCTCACCGGCCCCATGCGGTGGTTCCTTGAAATGCTAGATTCTTTCTTCCTCTGTCCCCCCTCCAGTTCTGGAAGCGTTTTGTTTCTGTGCTGCTTTGTGAAGCCGGTGCTGAGTCCAGATCCTTGGGGCTTTAGCGTTGAATTAATTATTAAACAGGAAGGGAGCAGTGCTTTCAGCGGACGCCAACTAACTCTACTGCAACCTGGTACAGCTCTTCCCCACCCTTATGCTGTGGTTTGCTGAGGGCGACTGGCGATCTTTATTCTAGTTTTAATCAAGCATTTCTGTAAGTTTTCAGGCGGTTAAGGTCTGGCAGCCAAGGGCTGGGGAGGGGTCAGTCCTCACCACCTTCTGAGCATTTTGGCCAAAACAGTTTTCTTTCTTTTTAAATCAGAAGCACTTTCCCAGTTTGGAAATCAATCTGAAATCGCCCACTCCCAACTGTTCACCTTTCCTGAGAACAGGGTGGGCTTTTTCTCGAGATACGTGTGTGTGTGTGTGTATAGATATACGTTCTGCTATACATACATCTGCATATATAAGATGTGTTTATATTAGTTCCTATTTGTAGAGAATGTGCTTTTCAAACAAAAACCATCAAAACACTGACTTCGTTGCCACGTGATTGTTATAATCATTGCTTTAATTTAGGGGTAAGTTGATGGTCTCACACCCTGTGTTTAAAAATAATAATAAAGACACCTGCAGAATTTCTCAATTTCCTGAGTCTAGGCATTGATACTTTTCAGAAACTCACAACTCGTCTGCGCGGCTGGCCTGCTTGGCCCCGGTGCCGGGCATGGGCGTCCTCGCGGAGCTACAGGAATGAGACGGTGGCAGTGTTTCCCAGAGAAACCCAAGCTCATATCAAAGGATCAATGTAATCGCCTGAAAGGGCCAGCTGCCCTCATGCCGGGCTCCCCATTTCTTTCCACGGGGCCTTTCCCAGTCTCAGACCACTGGCTTTCCGCAGGAAGCCCCATAGGAAGTATGCTCAGCTCCACTGAGCTTGGCTCCGTGGCCGGGCGGACAGCAGCGCAGGCTGCAGGGTCAGGGGCGCAGGTCTGTCTCTAGGTGCAGCTGGGTGCATAGGCAGGAGTATGAAGCATCCTCAGGAGGAAACGGAATAAAGATTTGGTTAAAAATCTCAATGTTCATGCATATAAATTTGGAACAGGGTTAAAAGCAGTGAGCCCAACACACACTCCTGCAGCCCTCCCAGGAACCTTGGGTCAGGGCTGCCTGGGCGAATGCCAGGACGTGAACCCTGCACGGCCGAACTCCCTCACGACGCGTCCGGGAAACTTGCGCTGTGCATATCCTTTATAGTCTCAGAACTTTGTCAAAATGAAAGATGTCCTGTGAGCCTTGCTAGCCAATTATTATTTTGAAATGTTTCATTTCCCTTTAGGGATTAAACAAAAAAGGATTCTTGCTGACCTTTCTTTATTCTTTTAAATATATAAAATGTTTTCCACAAGTATATTGTCTACATCCTGACTGTATACTTTCCATCAGTCAATACATTTAACTACAATAAACCCATACATTTAATTACAATTACATGCAAAAGAGTGTGATCATTGGTTCCTTTGGAAAGGTTACTTAGAAAAAGCCAGATAAATGTACACTTCCACAAATTTAACTAAACTCAAAATTTCAACAACCTCTCCTATATTTTCCCTGAATCGCCCCCTTTTCCAATGACTGACCCGCTCTCACTGTAACACCCTCTGACTTCTGACCTCTGTGCTGTGGTGGATTCGGGGGCTCCCACCCCCACGGTGTCCTGTTTGGTCGTATTATTTAGGATCGTGTAATGGCTACATCGTAGTCACTATGCTTCTAAGCACAGTAAATAATTTAAAACCCAGATTAAAAATGACATATTCCTCATCAACCAATATTTGGAAAATATATGTATTAAATGAACAACTTGTGTCCCATGTCGATCTTTGTGTCCCATTTTCTTTCTGGAAAATATATTATGAGCTGGGTTTCAAAGTAATATTTCTGGTCTTTGACTAAGCAAAGATCCTCGTCCTTTTTGTTTAAAAATGGGTGGACACAGGAAACACCCACGGAGAGTGTGCAATACAAAAATTTCAAAAATAGTTTATTTAAAATAACCTCCCAGGATCTAAAAACAAGTGGATGTATGTATATGTATAACTGACTCACTTTGCTGTACGCCTGCAACTAACACAACATTGTAAATCAACTGTACTCCAATAAAAAGTTTTAAAAATCAATCAATAAATAAAAGAAGAAAAAAAAAAAACCTCCCAGGAGCTGGCCTGAGTCTTCTGGTTTAGATATTACAGCACACTTGAAAAGAACTTGTACTTCGTTGGACCGTCAAAGTAGCCAATCGACACTGTCAACAAACAAAAAAACAAATAAAGGAAGAATGCAGAGAATATTAAAGACGTGCATGGCTTTTCCAACACCTTTTATTTCCCCAGCTTTAAGGAGAACTCCAAGAATACCATGTGTCCCAACCTACAGTTTCCTGAAGTCTCTCTCCCTTGACCTCCAGAAAGAAAGTTAGGAAATGTGTGTTTCTGTCAGATTTGTGTCAAGTACGTTCCAAAAGAAAAATGAGGCATTCCCGTTATTATGAGGACCGTTTACTGGACAAGCTGTCACCCTGCCTTCCTTGCTATTCTGAGCTGGTGGCATGGCCGCTGTGCTGCGTGAAAGGCCGGATTCCGGGCAGAGTCCAGCCTCCTGCCCTGACGCCGGTGGTCTCTGCAGGTGTATGGGCCGCAGCCCTAGGCAAGGCTGTCCCCGCCTTCCCCAAAGGTCTCGGAGAGCCCTTCTGCAGCCCAGATGGTTCCAATTTGAGGCCTCCACTCAGTGCTGGGACTGGATTGAGTTTCTTCCCTGAAACCAACAAGACCTGCTTCAGCATTTTGCTTGGATTAAAATATTTGTCCCTTTTTTCACAGGGCAGGAGGAGGACTCCTGAAGCCTCCGAAGGAAGGAAATCATTACAGGGCCCTACAGAAGTAGGTCATGTGCTACAGCTGCTCGTAGTTTAAGAGGAAGAAACATCGGCCCTCAGACCGGGAGCGCGACTCTTTCCAAGCGCTTGTGAGCAGCCCGAGGAAAACATCCTTCCGAGGCTTATCTAATAACCAGCATCTGTAATCGTCTCAATGTGCGCTCAGGGGTCCTTGGAGTTTGCACCTACTTCCCCGGGCCGCCGAGATGCTGAAACAGAAAACAGCAACGGTTAACGAAGGGGATTTAATAGTTTGTGTTAAAGCTGATATGGCCCATTAGGGGCTGTCATTTTTGTAAACAAGGAAGACACGTTACCCTCTCGTTGGGTGTGAAGTTGCTCCGCGCCGGACCCGCAAACATTCGGTAACGGTCTGTAGAACACGCAGCAAAGACAGTTAAGGCACCCCTTGAAAAAGTCTGTTTTCCTCACATATTTGGTTTCTTGCTAAGTAAACTCATAAAGATCATACACGTGGAAGCATATGCTTACATTATAAAAAATAACAGGAGTGCATTTCATTAGCAAAAATCAAAGACCAGACATCCTTATAAGTGTTTGGGGTTCCTATAAGCTTGGGAAATATCAGAAGTGATTAGTTAAGTAAAGAGCACAGTTCCTGTTCTTCAGTTCATGTTACAATAATAGAACGGCCACTATTTTACGGTGCTCTAGGGTACACAGGATTAACAGCTTACGACGCCATTGAAGGCAGAGTGACAACCTTTGAAAGCTGTAAATAAAAAAGTTTCCATACCATCTATTTACTGCAGAAATAGAATATTCTGCTTGCTGGGATTCAGATTTTGTTTCTTGGACTTTATTTTTGCATCGCAGCGTGCACCAGGCAGGGACAAGATCTGAAGAGCGGTACCCTTTTCGAGACTAACCGGATGCACTTGAGAAATGAAATCTACTGGACTCTCTGACTTTGTAAGCGGAATTTGCTCGCTTTCTGTCCCTTTTCTTTTAAAGACAAATGACTCTTTTGGATAGGTTTTAGGTTTAGCTGCACCTGACTAACATTTCCTTCTGTGCACAGAGGGAAAGGTTTGGGGGTGAGGGGAGGTCCAGATTCAAATTATTCTCGTTGTTCACAGAGCCTCGAAAGCCCCCCAGTGATGCATTTTGAGAAGTAGCCTCGGGCAGAACTTGCTATCAATGAAGGCCAGGAACAAAAAAACATTTAAAAGCAGATTACAAATCCCTCCTAACAAAGCAAAATCAAATCACTGATCAATAAGTGCAGCTGGGTTTAAATTGTTTCCTTAAAAAGGCTTTAAAAACTTTTCTGAATGAGAGGCTGGAGGCTGAACCTTTTATGCTTTGGCACAAGCTCCTTCTGGAAAAGTCTTTCCCAGCTCTTTCCAGCGAGGCCTCTCTTGGGACGGGCTGGAGCTGCTCTCTTTCTGCTTAACTCGGGCCCTGTGGCTGGAAAGGCTGGCAACGGGGTATCCAAGAAAGGAAAGATGTTCTTTGATGTATGTCAGGCGCTCCAAGATATTTTAGCTGCTCATCCCAACAGCATAGCTGGATTCCCCGTGGTCATCTAGGAACACTTTGTGAAATGCCCAAACTGGGTGGCTATTATTGCTATAAAATCAACTTGGAACCTAAAGAAAATTTTCAACAAAAAAGGCCCCAGGGGCTTCCCTGGTGGCGCAGTGGTTAAGAATCTGCCTGCCAGTGCAGGGGACACGGGTTCGAGCCCCCGCCCGGGAAGATCCCATGTGCCGCGGAGCAACTAAGCCCGTGCGCCGCAACTACTGAGCCTGTGCTCTAGAGCCCGCGGGCCACAACTATTGAGCCCTCGTGCCACAACTACTGAAGCCTGCGCACCTAGAGCCTGTGCTCTGCAACAAGAGAAGCCACGAGAATGGGAAGCCCGCACACTGCAACGAAGACCCAACACAGCCAAAAAAATAAAAACAAACAAATAAATAAATTTATTAAAAAAAAAAAGGCCCCAGACTCTTAGGTCACTTCAGCCACAAAAAAGCACTGGCTAGATTGTGGCTCGTCATCTAGATCAAGGTCATGTGGAGGACGCGGAGGGGTACCTCGCAGCGTCATACGTGACTCGGGTGCCTGCTCTTTTAGGGACTAGATTCAAATAGGGCTTTTAAAAACAAGGGGAGAGGGCTTCCCTGGTGGCGCAGTAGTTGAGAGTCCTCCTGCTGAGGCAAGGGACACGGGTTCGTTCCCTGGTCCGGGAAGATCCCACATGCCGCGGAGCGGCCGGGCCCATGAGCCATGGCTCCTGAGCCTGCGCGTCCGGAGCCTGTGCTCCGCAACGGGAGAGGCCACAGCAGTGAGAGGCCTGCGTACTGCAAAAAAAAAAAAAAAAAAAACAAGGGGAGAGAGAAAAACAAGAAAACCAATGAGCAAGTGGAGTTCAATTTAGTCACATGTGTTCCAAATGGCACAGAAATAAGCAGAAAAGAGTTCTGGTACTTTTTTTTTTAAAATGATTTCATTATCGCCAGACAAGAATTGAAAGATTGTCCAGATGCTATTGGAAAGATAGAAACATGAGATTAAATTTTAAAAATAATAATAATATCACAAATGGTTTCTTGCCCCTGTAAACAGGCGACGTATGCGATCTTTGAAGTTAGGTCGATTTGCAAATCAGTTTATAAAGATGGAAGGTTGCGATTAGGTAGCAACGTTCACTCTTGGCCTGGCCCTCTGGTTCTCTCTGTGGACATCACTCGGCTGGGGAGGACGGTCATTTTAGCAGAATAAGTGGGGTAACCAGACGGTGGGAGGCTCTGCTCATACACCCCTTGCCAGGCTGAGTGGTGGTGGAGGAAGTTGCTGCCCGGCGGGGCCCCTCAGACGGCCCGTGTCACACAAACAAGTGTGAGTCGCCGGTGGGGACATCCCGTCCCAAGAACCAGTGCTTGGACTGCAGACGTGCTCCTTCCCAGCATCCTACTTGACTCAAAGGACTCCCTCCTTTCTCCACGGCTCCCCCTCTCCATAATATTCACCTTGAAGCAATGCACCCGCACTATTGCAAAGCCCTGCCCTGCCTCGTGTGAAGAAAACTCTTCCTTCCCTGAGGTTCCTGTATTGCTTGTGTGGAAATGATTTACTGCCTAGAAAACGGAGGCGTTATCTCTCTACTGCCGTGGGTGCGTCATCTTTCTAAGAAGATGTTAAGCTTCCTGAAGGCTTGCAAAGTCTCTGGAAGCCTGCTCAGGGCTGCGATGGCCCAATTGCTCAGTAAAAATCGGTCTATTACTGGATGGTTGGTAACGAAGCTGAAAATAGATGCAAAATGAACATGCCTCAGTAGATGCTCAGTGAGGTTAAACTCTCATCCGGGGACTCAAAACCTGCTCAGTGATGGGACTTCCGCAAGTACCCCTGGAAGCAGCCTCTCTCTACGGAGTGATGGGAGCCAAGTCAGCGTCCCTTTCACAGAAATCCTCTGAGAGTGTGAATTTCAATCCTTCCCGGGATTCCACGAGAGGCTTCCAGCCACGCAGCCATTTCACTCTGTTGAGCTAAGACCTTCCATTATCTGGTAAAAGGAGTCACACTCTCGTTTTCCTGAAAGTACCTGAGTTGTTACACAGAACGGACCGTTCTCATCTCCTGGTGGCGTGACAGTTCCGGGGCTTCAGCCTTTATTCCTTCTGCAGGACAAATGCTGAAGGTCACGCTGTTTCGTGGCCAAAGTGTTATCTGAGCTACTCGCAACCCCAGGAAAATTTCTCCAGCAACAGCCTTGTTTCCTAACGTCGTAAATAATCTCTCTACACAAAAATGTACATGAACACAATAAAAATCAGTACAGATACCTGGGCTTCATAGTTGAAATTTTTTAATGGTACTTGCAAATTAGGGTCTCAAAATTCCATCCATTGGTCTTTTCAATTATAGGTCTTCAAGTTTTACCAAAGGGACTATTTCTTATTTCCGGAAATGGAAACAGACACACTCCGTAGAGATGTGTTTATTCTATGAAGCGTTGGTCACGGGGCTGCCCGAGCACCCCAAAACTTTTGCCTTTGCTCTTGGCGTGGCTTGCAGGGCAAGGCTCTCATCCACGAACTATCTCAGCTAATGGGTGTGTCACTCAAGTCTTCTGTGTGTCGTACAAATCACATTGTAACGAGGCAAATTAATCTCTTTTGTTCAAAAACAATTCACCAAGTACCTAATAGGTGCAGATACGAGTGGCGGAAAAGCTACCTGCAAAGCACATCAGTCTGAATGTGATTCTGCTCAGCATTCCTTGTTTGTGTCGATAACTGGCCCCGTTGACACAGCTGGACCACTGTGTCCCTCAGGGGTCCGTTACCTGTTTAAAGACAGGGTCGTCCCCGGATTACCACAGTCTCAGGCAGTGCACACGTATCCACTCATAGGGGAGTGGAAATGTAAAATGTAAATGAGCGCTTGGGTCTTTTCTCTCTGTCAGATGCCTGTTGATTTCCTGCTAAATGGCTGTGCTTTGGAGATCTTGGAAGTAGAGGCTGAACACACCTCTTTGTAGTGTGTCTCGCTTTGACTAATCTTTGGTTTGGGCAACTGCCTCTAAGCGGCTTCAGGCAGAGCGTATGTATACAAAGTGAGCGTCATCATGATGTGAAAATGCCCTGTGGCCGCTGGAGCGCTTCTACCTGATTTGAAAGTCCCTCCTTCCACCATCATTTATCCTCCTGGAATTACCTGCCTTGTTCTTCACGAGTTCTACCCAGACACCGCGCTCTCAGCAACCCCAGCTCCCTTTCATTCCTGACCAGCTCGTTCTGGCCTGGAAACTTTTTCCTGTGTCTTTCAGTCTCCCCAGAGTATCTCCAACCTGTAACCTTTTTCCCTTTCCCAAAATGACTGTTTCGAGTGTTCATGTAAGTAAAAAGTCTGGTAAGCACTGCTTAAATAACCGTTGTGAAATAAAAATTATTTCATCAAAGTTGGCGTGACTTCTCTGATTGACGAACTATGTTATTCAATTTACTACATTTCTAGGAGCTCTCTGAATTAGCTCCAACGAACATCTCGTGCCTCCACTTTCTGAGGTCCTCTCGGTTCTTAAATACTCAGGTGTCCAGCTTGTACCACATTCATCTTCTGACCTGGAACGCAAGCTGCGTGCGTGCCTGTGTGCTCGGCGGCAAATGTTAAATTTGTGGACCCCATGAATGCCTGCAGGAGGACAAGAATATGTCCTTTATCGTCATCTTTCTCTCCCTCTTTTCTCATCGTGTGTCCCAGTATCACCGAACGTCTACAATCACAGAAGTCCTTCAGTAAATGTCAAATTACTGGTAACTTTTTTAGGCAAAATTCTCATGACTTCAATAAAAACCTTGCCTGGGAAGAAAGCTGGGATACAGCAGCCTAGTTCTGGACTAATTCAATCTACAGCGTGCACGTTTAGTAAGAAAGCCTGATTTAAAAAAAAAAAGAATTAATCAAGAAAATGAGTAGTTTTAACTGTAAATTTTCTTCAGTTTACAATTTCTAATTCTAAATAGGTTTTGAAATGGATAACAGCATGGTTTGCTATCAGGTAATGTCTCAAGTTTAGTTGAAGAATTTTTTGTGTGTGTTCTAGGAGGGTCATTCAATGTTTACCAAAGATATCAGTTGATTATTTTATTTTTTCTTATAAATATGGATAGGTTTTTAATTCCATTTTTTCTCTTAAAACCCTCTTGTCTAGGAATTGGACTATTACACACAAAAAAATGTTAGAACAGAAACAAAGGGTATCACTATTTTTCTTACCTTCGAGACAACTTATTTTATTCGGAAATAAAGAATTTCTCCATGCATAAAAGATCAGAAAAGAAAATAGTGGAGTCATCCACGAGGGCGAGGTGGAGGGAATGAGTTCCCATCAGATGTCCTGGGAAGGCTTTTGATTTGAGTTTTGAAATTCACGCAGATGTATTGACACAAAGGCCCAGTGGAGAGTTACCAGCGCGCTGTGACTTAACCATTCGGGCGACAGCTTCTGTGTCTAGCAAGGGAAGGAAGACACGTACAAACTCTGAATGAAGGAGGGCGCGGGCTACGATTCATGCACGGAGAGATTTCTGTAGGGGGATCTCTGCAAGCGTCAGTCCACTGTCACAAGTTCTACAGGGACATCTGGTAGAATCTCTGTGAACTGGTAACAAACCCAGTTCCTGGTACATCTGATACCATGGCACTTACCTAGTAGTCAGCAAAAGGAAAAACAACGTACTCTTCTTTTCCTAAGTAAAAGCAAGTGAATGAAAATCTAAATCATCCAAATTGCGCCTCAGAAAGGCCTACGTTGATAGAAAGAAACAGTGGAAACTGCCTAGTCTGTTGTCTGAATTAAATACAAATTTACACACCCAAGTGACTAAAATAATGAAAGTGATAGATTAGTGTATTGCTGCTTGATCACCATCTACAATGCAGAACTTATCAGCAGCCTGATTTTGAGAGCAATTACTTGTAATTAAAGCTGTGCGGGTTACCAAAAAAAAAAAAATAGAGAAGTCCTTTGTGTATAACACCAATTAATTACTTTTTTTTTCAGTGAGAATGGTTCAAGTATCTGTGCTGCTATTTATATCTGACCACATCAGGAGTTGTGGGGATAGGAAACACGCCTTGCTTAGCGGCATTCTGGGGATGAGATTTGCAACTCACGCTTCTCAGCCAGATTTCCCTATAAGCACATAAATAATAATAATAATAACATCATAAGACTCTAACATCAGAAGGCTGTTAAGATTCCTGTTTTCCTCATAATTACTAAAAACAAATACCCAGACCTGGCTAGACAGCTTGTAAGTCACTTTCTCTTGCCCTCTCCCCACCTGCAGAGGGATTCCAAACACAGGGAGGCCCCGGAAGCACAGTCCCTTTCCTTGTAAGGACCCACGCGTGAGTGTATCTGATTCAGTCTCACGACGTCCTGAACTTGTGTGTCCATCCAAACTGAAAGGCATAGTTGGCCCTCCTTGCCCTTGGTGATATGTGGGGTCAGCGGGCTGGCAGACGATGGGGAGAGGCTCTGTTGCTGGTGTCCAGCTGCCGCCACCGCCGTGACTTGGAGCCCCTTGCCCTGCGGGGAGACCGCGCAGTCACATCACTTATTTCCTCCTCTCCCTCAGTTATAGAGCAAGTTCCGGATTTTCAGGACACTCCTTGCAGACCAGTTCATGACTGGTTGTATGACCGACAGCAGCTAAATTCCTTTCCCGTGGTAGAACTTTCTGCATGTGAATGCACGCACAAAACAGGCAACTAGTCAGGAGTGGGGTTCCGTGTCTTGATTTTGAGTTTAGGAAAGACGGTCACTGTAGGAAATGTCAAAATAAATGAGGATAGGGATTTTATTGGGGCAGGTGACCACTGAGGGCCGTTTGTCTTTATTTTCTCTGTTTTTCCAAGGGGCCTGTGACATTTCTGGAATGAATCGTCATCTATTGTGCTTAACGATGCAAGATGGGAGGGGGTCCCACTGTCTAGGGGCAATTCCTGACTCCATCCCTCGTGCTGTAAGACTTTGAGGGACTGACCTTCTCCAAGGTTCCCACAGGACCTGTGTGCGAAATTACAGTAATATCTACTTCATAACTCTGTTGTGAAATTAAGTAATATATATAAAGAAATCTTTACTGTACCAGAGCCAAAAGAATTGCTAGCAAGCCTTAGCTATTGTCATCAACGAATTGGATTTTAAAAAATAATAAAAAGTCAAAAATAAATTATGGCTTCATGGTATTGTACCTCCAATTCTCATAATCTCGATCACTCCTTTAGATTAAGACTTTGTGGCAGGGCTTCCCTGGTGGCACAGTGGTTAAAAACCCACCTGCCAATGCAGGGGACACGGGTTCGAGCCCTGGTCCGGGAAGATCCCACAGGCCACGGAGCAACTAAGCCCGTGTGCCACAACTACTGAGCCTGCGCTCTAGAGCCCACGAGCCACAACTACTGAGCCCGCGAGCCGCAACTACAGAAGCCCGCGTGCCTAGAGCCCGTGCTCCGCAACAGGAGAAGCCACTGCAGTGAGAAGCCCGTGCACTGCAACAAAGAGTAGCCCCCGCTCGCCACAACTAGAGAAAGCCCACGCGCAGCAACGAAGAAGACCTAATGCAGCCAAAAATTAAATAAATGAATAAATAAATAAATTTATATATTAAAAAAAAGACCTTATGGCAGAAGATCCAAATTAAACATAGGCTTGGTTATATGCTTAGGACATTTTTCTGGAAGGACACACACAAAACTGTTCATAGTGATTTCTTCTGTGGAAAGGGGTAGGCTGGGGGAAAGAAGGGAAACTCTTCTTTGCCTTTTACAAGTTTCTGTAGAATGTGAATTTTTACTGTGCACCAATATGTATTTCACTTCACAGGAATAGATGCATACTTGGAGGTGCCCTTTCCAGATTGACTGTCAGAGCCCAGGATTCTGAGACAAGATTGGTGTAAATGATGGTGGAGCCCCTGGACCCCCTAAGGGCATCGTGGGGACATGTAGGGGACACACCGTGGCACTGGAGCAGTTCTGGGCCCCAGACCCCATCGCTGACCCCGGCACACCCTCATCCAGGGAACACAGCACACGCGACTGCTGCTCAGTCAGACCTGATGTCCAGACACTGGGAGCTGTGTGCCCTTGGGGAAGATACTGGGCCTCTCTGTGCAGCATTTTCTTCACTGGATTCTTTTTTTTTTTAAGGAGGATCATTTGAAAAGGATCTTTCTTTTAAAAAGATAGCCAGTGAGGATACTTTTTCACTCCTGCACGTCTCCACTTCCGCGTGTGCCGAGAGTATTCCATTAGCTCTGCCGTCGGGTGAGGTGGGCTTCCTCCTCTCCTCCCCTGACTCCCCTTCCAGGTTACTCGTGAATTTTTTTTTTTTTAATTTAAAAACATGCTGTATCTGCCAGAGTTCAGTCCCTTTCTTTCTCCCCTCCTCCTCTTTTTCTTTCTCTTTCCCTTCCCTCTCTTCTCTGTGTTTGCATCTTAAAGTTACCAAAGGAAGCATTCCCAACCTGGTCCACAATGGTTTTATAAACAAACAAAAGAACTCCCCAGCGGAAACTCTACCTCAGCCTTGGAACCCTTTGTGTCTGGGTTAATCTTCTCCGATTCCGTGGAGTGGAGGTTCAGAACTGCTGTCAGGAGCTACTCTTCGCAGTAAATGAGGAAAATTAATAGACTTTTCTCTTTAACCCAAATTCTAGGCTAAATCATCACTAACCAATCAGCTTTCCTTTGTGGCCTTACTTTTTGCAGTTTTAACGTTATTTGGGGGCTTGAGGATTTTTCTCTTATGCCTTCTCTGGGTTCTGCAGGGTGCACGGTTTAGCCTCCAACTCCACACATTCTAGGGAGAGTCTGGTTGGTACGGAGGGGTCCTCCTTGCCTTCACTTGTTTCTATTTTGAGGATTAGAGTAAGGGGTGAAGCCCGGGGAGCCAGAGGAAACCTTGGGCATTTATCATCCACCCCTCTCCAGTCTTATTTCCAATCTCCCGGCACATCCTTCCAGCACCCCCCAGGATGTGTCTATTCTCATGGAAGACTCTTCTCAATGTATTACCATGCAGTGATCGGATATGCAAGTCACCAAAAGCATTTGTGGATAAACACATAAAGTCTTCCCTGTCCCAGCACGAGGGGTACCTCAAATCCCCCAACAAGATGAAGTCTGGATTGGCTGGGGCAGAAGTTGGTGTCCCTGGTTCTTTGTCACTTGTAGACACGAGTACAAGACCCAAAGCAGGAAATCCCGCATTGCTCCCAGGTAGATGGCGGAGTGAAGATTCGCTTTTTCAGGAATGACCTTCCAAGGGCTTTGTGGTGGCACTTGGATAGAAGTTCCCTCCGCGTGCTGAGCTGCTGGACTGCAATGTGTCTGCAGTGCAAAAGTGGCCTTATCCATCATGTCCCGTACTTTATAAAAAGTGTGCTGCCCTTAACAGATACACAGGGCTATGTTCACGACACCCTAGATTTAGGAGGAAGACGTGTAGAAAGCTTTACAAAGCGGCAAAATTGGCATGTGGTTTCTGGAAGCACTGAGTGGTGTGAGTGTCAGGGCCTCCGTTTCAAAATCACACAAGGAGAATGATGGGCAGCTCAGAACTGAGACCAAGAGCTACAAGATTTCAGGAGAGTGGCAAAATCAGTTCAAAAGAGAGAAGGATGGGTCAGAAGATGGAAACGTGAGGTTACCAGGATCGAAGTGGGAAGTGACTGGAAAACGGTTTGGGGTAAAGATGGCAGAGGAGGAGACACAGTAATTACTTCATTGTATTGAAAACCCTGTTAATGGAAGAACAGACGAAACTGTGAGATGTGACATTTCTTGGAGATGAATCTGACTCTTAACCCAGAGCAATGAGAACTAAAGCATTAGAGGGAGTTGGAAGGAGGCCATGCGGAGGAAGGGAGAATTTCTATATCCCATAAGTGACTGACTGTGCTGGAGACGGAAGATAAGGGTTTGAATTTACCCATCCCCCCATCAATTTCCTACATAGCAACCAATACACTTCTCCAAAAGCTCAATTATGATCATGGCCCGATCCTAGTTAGAATTGTCCAGTAACTGCTCATCCTTCTAAAAATCCTGTATCCATAACATGATCTAGTCGTAGGAGACCTACGTCCAGGCTCACCTGGGACCGTCTGGTTGGCGCCTCTTGTCCTGGTGTGACTTTTGACAGCATCACCTTCACGTCCGCTAGATCCAGCCTAGACACGGCCCATCAAGCCTGTGCGATCAGCCTCCCGCACGGCCTCCCCGTCCACCACGGCCGTCCAGCTGCCTGTAAGGCAGAGTCTGCTGCGTGCCCCTCTTCGTTCTCTGAGTAACAGAACCTCCCTCGCTGCAGTTGTTAGCTGGACCCATGATCTCACGGAGGAAGGTGACTTCTCCTCCCCAGCAGCAAGGTGTGGCCGTGGGATTTAGTGCCAGGCAGTCAGATGTGTGCCGACGTGATGGAGGCAAGTTCCAGAGAGTCCTTGAAAGGAGAAGGTGTGTCTGTCCTCTTCGCTCTTCCTTATCCCGTTGCCCGGAACAGGGATGTGGACACGAGCCTTCTGGCTGCAGAGCTAAGAGGTGACAAGGCAACTGTGAGTAGCCAGACGGAGCAGAGAACCACACCCAGCCCGTGTCGCCCGAGAATGAATGCCTGTCTAATGTAACCCCATTGTATTCTGGATCTCTTTTACAGACATGCATCATGTCCAAACAAAACAGAATTTGGTACCAAAAATGTTTAAAATAAGCACATTGTCTTTGTGGTGGATGCCAGTTTCAAGAACTCAGAAACTGCAGGCCGGTGGGCCGGTGACCCTTCCCACCGACGGCAAACACTGGACAAAATCATCTCCTGCAAACACCTGGCAGGCAGATCCCAGAGCATCACGTCACAGCTCGAGGGGAACGTGGGTGGGGACGTTGAGGATTCCGGTGGTTACTGGCTGTTTCTTGCTGCTTTTAGCAGAGGCCTGAGAGAGGGAGGACCTCAAGCTGGAGGTAGTCACCTGGCGGGGGTGGGGATGGATGGGGATTTTGTTCTGCAGAGGGCACGACTCAGTGTCTGCAGCATAAAATCTGGGGTGAGTGAGAGACCGAGGTAAAGAGCCAGGTGTTCCGGTGGCCCTAAATGAAGCCCTTGTAAGGCTTTTTCAGGAAACTCTGGTGATTTTCTTTTTGGTTTTTGCCAGACAATGAGAGGGAGAGAGAGAGAAAGGAGGAGGGGGACGAGGAGGAAAAAGGGGAGGGGAGAGAGCAGTGCCAGTCCAGGGTCCAGTGCTGGATGGGAGGGCACGGCCTCCCTTTCAAGCCTGTTGTCTCAGAGGGGCTCAGATCACTGGCGCTAAGTTGAGCGGAGAAGTGGCTAGAACACAGGGCTGGTAATGAAAAACCAAAGGCTTGGGGCTTAGGAACTATTGGTGGTTAGGGTTATTTGCACACGGCCTGACCAGAAGCAAATAAACCAAAAAATGACAGGTTTTTGAGGTCACTGTATTGCCAAAACCTGCGACCACTCAGCCCCTGAAGCCACTCCTGGGCCGCCAAAGGGCGCCGGTGGGAAGTGGGCTGTGGGAGCCCACGGACATCTCAGACCTGCTGCGGAGAAGAAAGGTGACTTGCAGAGAGCAAAGGCCAGGAGCCCAGGGACGGGGCACAGGGCTCCCCCAGACATGGGCCGGGCTGCAGGTGGGTCCACAGTGCACACACCTGTGAGCGCACACACGCACACACACACTTTACTCCATGCAGGGTGGGTCCCTCTAGAATATGTTATGAATGAATGACCACTGTAAATTTCCCATCTTTCTCTTTCCAAATCCAGGGGGGTGTTTGGGTTACTCTGTGTATTGTCCGTTTGATAGGGCGCCCTAAAGATATCGCCACAGATGTCTACTGTGTCCCGTTTCTGGAGGCCAGGAGTCCGAGGCCAGGAGGTCAGCAGGACTGGGTCCTCTGAGAGCTCCGAGGGTCCGAGGGAGGGGAGTGTTCCAGGCTCCTCTCCCGGCTTCTGGAGGTTTGCTGGCCGTCTCTGGCTTCATGTTCACATGGCCCGATGCCCGGATGAACGCCTGCACAGAGGAGGCTGTCGATAAACACTAGCTGAATGAGTGATGCATGAGTGAATGGGTTCTCTAATCAGGAGCTCAGGTGAAGCACCCAACCTCTCGATATCTTGAGCTCTTCACGGTGAAAATGAGTTTTTTATCTTAAAATGAGGATTAAATAAAGTCTTCTGCATGTGAGTGCCTTATAAACTGTAAGACATGGCACAAATACTGGATTTACTTAATTATTTGTGTTTTCTACATGTTCTGGAAGTGACCTGGGGCCTGGGTGGTTTTGTTTCATGGGAAGGGCAGCCCTGCGGTCTGCGCACCCTCTACCATGTTGCCTAAGTGGTCATTTACTTTAAATACAGAGAGGCTGGTAGGATGTCCCTTCCCCAAAGTCAGTGTCACCTGTGTCACTGGAGCCCATGTCCCTCCCTGACTGATGGCAACACTGTCAGGGATTAGAATTCATCCTTGGTGGGAGAAGAGGCAGGAGATGGACTTGTCTTTTCCTTCCCTTTTCCACCCCTTCTCCAGGGAACTTCAGGCCACGGCACCCTCCCCGCTCTGTCAACCACAGCCAAGTCCATGTGCAGCTCGGCTCTGTTCTGGGCTGTCTTCCTTCAGATCACCAGACATCCCCAGATACAGCCCTCACCATGGACGCAGCCCAGGCAAATGTTGAAATCCCTGCTCCTTAGTTAGTGTGATTTGATAGACAATATTCCAAACACATCAAATCCAGAAGTTACGCAGAAATAGGGAATTTTCATGCTAGTTTTTCCTCATAAAAAGGAAGTTTTACTCCTGGATTCCTTCTCCCCTCAACTTCCATGGTTTAAGCTTCTGAACCTTGAGAACCAGTGATCAGTTACCGTCACGAATCAATCCAGCAGAGGAGTTGGACATGGAGTAGAGAAGGATTCCTCAAAAATGTGAATAACACAGAAAAGTGGCACTAAGATTTAGCATCAATAATTGGCCCTCTGTCGAGTCAACAAGTGGATTAACACCATGTACAAGTATGAACCCAAGAATGTGTTGGGAAACAGATTCTCCGAAATGTATTGGGATAGAGCCGTGATAACAGATTAACAAATTCTGGCCAACAGACCCAATATTCTGTTGTTTGACAAACTTAATAAAACAGAGATGCTCAGTGAAACTGCTTTTCTACTCAAAAGAACTATCCCAAGAACATATGCAAGGAGGATAAATAAGTATGTGGCTTTGTCAGAAGAGCTGGAATGAAAGCAGAATGTGAGGGGCAGTAGAAAATCTAGCTGTCATTTCTGCACCTTATGTAGGTTTCAAAAACTGGACATTCATTGTAAAGGAGCCTCTATTCAGAGACAGAGGTTCTGTATCTATGGGCACTATTTTTTTTCCCATTTTTATGATGTATGATCAAACCGTGCTTAGCTTCTGTTAATATCTGAAGTATATAAAGATCTATTAATCCAAATAACAAGAACAAATTAATTTCGTGAAAATTTATCAGGCTGTACACCTAGGACACATATTTATGTTTTCTTTATGTATAGTACACCTCTATTAACAGTTTTAAAAGGTACCAATGCTGACAGTCTCAGCTCTCATTGAGACCCTGGTAAATCAACCTCATGGATATATATTTTTGTAAAATGCTCCTTTCGGTACTACACCCTGCGGCAGAGCTCCGATGGTTTAATCCCTGGACTAGGTGATTACTTCAGAGCTGGTGACCTAAATGTTCTCATAGGATGTGCTTTCCAAGCTCTAAGAGGAGGGGAGAAAAGTGACAGTGGTGTTAACGGCAGCTGGGGACTCTATCCTTTAAAAAACCCAACAAGCCCACTCTGCCTGTCAGGGTGACGAAGCTCTACCTCTGGTCTGTGGGCCGCAGGGCAAGGGGAATTAGGCCTTATTTGAATTGTGTAGCATCTGAGACATTGGAAATCCTTTGGAAGGTCACTCATTAAGCCCCACTACTTTTTCTCCTCTTCAATTTAGGTAAATGAAATAAAACCATGAATGTTGGGAGTCATAATTCAAGTATTAAAATTTATTGGGTAAAAAAAAAAAACCTGAAGATGAGTAATACTTGAACACATTCCAGAATCTTCCATCTAGGGCAAATCCAGACCAGCCGGCAAGGGGATGATGGCCTTGACTCAGTGAATGTCATACAGCTCAGAAGCAAAAGGATGCTGACATCATTACATCCTCAATTGAACTGTGAGTGGAATGTATCGCCCTGGTAGGTAAGGGGCGTCCGCAGCAAACGGGAAGACCTCGCATTCACGCTCCATCCTGTGATACTGCAGGTATGACCAGGCCACACACAGTTCATTGTTCAGGGCTGGAGTGCCTTTACGTCAAGTTAAACTAGGTAAGATGAGATACAATAATAAAATAAAGAAAATACACATCTTGAGTCCTGTTTTCAAATCCTAAAGAATGGGCAGAAAAGTGACCCTTTGGAATCGTGAAAGAAAGAGAGGAAGAATGGTCAGTGTGCCGTGTACTTGATTCCACCAGAGGCCCCCTGTCCACCTCTTAGCAACCCCTGAGGGGGTCACCCACACCCTACGGTTTTAAAAATTGTTTTTTAATTAATTAATTTATTTATTTATTTATTTTTGGCTGTGTTGGGTCTTCGTTGCTGCGGACGGGCTTTCTCTAGTTGTGGCGAGCAGGAGCTACTCTTCGTTGCGGTGCACGGGATCATTGTGGCTTCTCTTGTTGCAGAGCACGGGCTCTAGGCACGCGGGCTTCAGTAGTTGTGGCACGTGGGCTCAGTAGTTGTGGCTCGCGGGCTCTAGAGCACAGGCTCAGTAGCTGTGGCACAGGGGCTTGGTTGTTCCGCAACATATGGGATCTTCCCGGACCAGGGCTCAAACCCGTGCCCCCTGCATTGGCAGGTGGATTCTTAACCACTGCGCCACCAGGGAAGTCCCTAAAATTGCTGTTTTAGACGGCACTCAACAGCATTGGGGTGGGGACGCAAAGACTGATTAAGCGTGGGTGCAGAGACAGCCTTGCACATGGACTGGTGGCCAGTGACATAAGGGGAGAGATCTGAGCTCTGGCCCAGCCCCTCCCTTATTCAAACATCAGGTGCGAGTTAGTTGCTCCAATGAGCTCTGTCCTGTGCTCGGCACCTCCCCTCCCCTCCCCACCCCTCTACCGCTCCGTGCAGTGACGACCAGACCCAGCACTCAGCACCCCCAGAGAGACGGCTTCCGTGGCTGCACTCACCCCGGTGTTGGGCTCGGGGAACTGAAGCCAAGGTCAGGAGGGCCTTTGGAACCCCTGTGAGCCTGCGGGCAGCGTGAACACCCACCCAAAGGATGGAAAATGGGACCTTGTCAATCACACGCGCAGTTTCATTGATGGGTTTGTGTGTAGGGTGAAGACTTTCTGAGAGCTGACTCCTAATTCTCAATATCATAATGTTATATAACAGCTTGTACCTGTATATTAATTTTAACAAAATCATACCTGTGCTTTTTTGATTCTGTGGATTGCAGCCTTTCCCCGCTACCTTCCTTTACCAAAAGTAGAAGAGAGAATACGCCCCACATCCAGTGACTGAGAGCTCTGCTCTCCTGGGGCTCTGATGAGCTTGGGTTCCCAGACTCTGCTTTTCACGCACCCAGCTTGGCGGCTCCTTCTCTCTGTTCCCCCCACCACCACCGGCCTCTCTCTTCCACTTTACATCCTGCATTCTCCTCCCAACCTTCCTGTTTAACCTGACTTGAAGCACCCGGGGATAAGTTGGGGTTTCCAAGTCATCAAACTACGAAGCATTCCCGTCCGCCACTTCCAGGCCCGGGTCCCACCTCCCAAGGGCGTGCTATCGCCCTGTGGAGTCACGGCAGAGACTTCCTTCCCTGCGCCCCTTGCCGGTTTTTGCGGCTGTGAGTGATGGTTCACTGCGTGTTAAACATACACAGTTGACTCTTCGTTGGAGTCAACTGGGTTTCCATTTGAAAAAAACACAAAAACTATTTGCTAAACTCTGAATGAATTCAAGCCCGTCCTTCCATCTGAAGAGCTTTATCCTCTTCTTCAGGTGCACGGGCAACCGTGGCTGGTGTTTCTGGGATGCTGACTGTGTCTTTGGCCCGCTACTAAGCACTTCCTGTCGCAGTAGCTGAGAAATAATCTCTCCTCTAACTCTCACTGCTGTCCTGTGGGGCAGGTACTATAATTTCGAAGCTGAGTGAAATGAGACCCAGAGAGCTGAAGCGACTTGGCCACCCGGCGCGGCTGTAAGGGGAAGACAGAGGGTGACCCCTGGGCCGCGGAGTGGGTACGGGAAGGGGTTCTGAGGGTGCTTTTTCTTTCCTTCCCACCTAATTCACACAGTAGAGAAGAGACCACGTGCAGATATGCAGTTCTTCTAGGTCTAGGGAAGCCGGAAAGAGCTAGAACGATCACCAGTGCCCAGGCTTGACCTTGACGTAACCCCCAAAGAAAGCAGAGCAGCCCAAGGAAGACGAGAGCTTCAACTCTCTAACCAAGTCTCTCCATTAGAGCACATTTTTTACCTTTCATTCTCTCACAAGGACTATCATATTTTCCTCAGATATTTTATTGTTACCAATATGAAGTTTTTTTCGTCACAACTAATGCCATTTTTAGACCATCTACATGATAACAAAAATGGATGGTGAAAAACCCAACCGAGCACTTGGTTGGACTCTTTTTCTTTTCTGGTTTACATAACATCCAATAAAGTCAAATTTAATTTTTATAGAACGAGCTGGGCCTAAGTTCTTCTATAAAAATAGATTTTTCAGGGAAAATGGGAAATTGACAATTTCCCCAAGAATTTCATATGAACAAGTACTCTCTCTTAGTTGAATAACGATTTGAGATTAAGCACTCCTGTATTCTTTTTCCTTCCCTTTATTAATGAATTAGAATATACAATTGATTTAAAATTAAATAAAATTCTCATAAGCATCATTCACGTCTTCATGACCAGTCATTTGCGCTTTGTCAAACTGGATTTCCATTTAAATGGCTTCATGTCAAAATGGGCTGCTGGGGCCCCAGCTGGGAAGCAGCCTGACCCGGCCCAGCCAGCGCCCTCCAGCCAGCAGTGCAGGTGGAGGCCACGGGGAAACCCACTCCGGCAGCTGCAATCGGTTGTGACCAGGGATGGCAAAGGCTGCAGGGCAAGCACAGATTCAAGGGCCATGGCCAGCTGGACCGGAGGGAGGGCGACTCCAGATGGAGGGCTCCTGACACCAGATTCTTGAAGTGGCCCACACAGCCCTCAGCCGGTCTTTCCTTTGTGTCCCAGGCTGACATGGGTGCATCATCTCCCTTGTGTCTCCTGGGCTCCTGTCCAGATTCTCAGGGTATCCTCTGGGCAGTTGGGACCATGGACAATTTCCCCCCTAAGAAGGAAACTTAGGAATTCTTTCTCAGGTTGGAGGCAAGGGCCTGGGCTAACCATCGAAAGAGATTTTTGCCTTGTAATTCACTAGTTGTATTGAAAATGTAAGAACACAATATTTACAATTAATTCTTTCTTTTCTAAAAGTGACAGGTTTCAGAATAACTAAATAATTTCTAGTGTCACTTTTTTCTCCCAATATTAGTATCACATGTGAAACCTGGTATTTTGAGACTTTCCATCGTCCATCTGGTTCTCTAAGAATCTTTATAAAGGGCAAGTACTAAAAAGAGAAAGAGAAAGACAGGAAGAAAAAAAGAATGTTTTAAAGGATATACGGATGTCCATTTTGCCAAACAAAATATCTTCTAGTATTTTGATCAGGCTGTAATGAACTAAGCATCATTATTTATTTATTTATGTTTGCGGTACGCGGGCCTCTCACTGTTGTGGCCTCTCACGTTGCAGAACACAGGCTCCGGATGCGCAGGCTCAGCGGCCATGGCTCACGGGCCCAGCCGCTCCGCGGCATGTGGGATCTTCCCGGACCGGGGCACGAACCCGTGTCCCCTGCATCAGCTGGCGGACTCTCAACCACTGCGCCACCAGGGAAGCCCAGCATCATTATTTAGACTTAACTCATGAAATAAGTTAAATACTTTAGCATAATTGGTGTCTCCACGCATTGCTTACATTAGGGGTTGGTTCTCATCTTTTTTGCTGGAGACCATTGGAAAATCTTTAATGAAACCATATTTAAATAGGATTTAGGTAAACCTGAGCGATTACACTGCTGGGAGAAAGGGAAATCCTTCTCACTTTTGCTGGATTGGAGTCCATCTCAGCTTCTGCTCTGCTTGCGAACCAGCATCAGCTCGTAGGGGAGGGGACCCAGGTCGCCCCTGGGGACACGTGCGCCAGTGGGATGTCCCGTGGCTGCTCTGTTCTCCTTAGACACGGTAGCCACGTGCTCTCGAAAGGTCATTCCAGTCTCCCTTCTACAATTCTGCACTTTGTTGAAGAATGATTGTACCCTCTCTGGATCTTCTGATCCACAGCCATGTTCCGTGGGGCATTTTATCAACTGTGGTTGAACTTTAGGATATTTCTACAACATCATTAATTTTTTTTGCCATATTATAAACCCGTGTGATGATAAGAGTTCTGAATCCTCTCTTCTTTTTCCTTCTCTCCCTCAACTTCACTTCTAGAGATATTCTTATTCCAAAGTGTGTTCATCAATGACAGTTCCAGACCGGGAACGGGACACAAGTAACTGCGTACATGGTTGGGCACTCGTGCATGTCGCTGCAAGGTCCTGAATAAAATATTAGCAAAGAGAGCTGGCAGTGTATTAAAAAAAAAGATCGAATGGAGTTCACTCCAGAATGCAGTGACAGTTCAATAATAAGAAATCAGTGGGGAGGGTGGGAGGGAGATGCAAGAGGGAGAGGATATAGGGATATATGTATACATATAGCTGATTCACTTTGTTATACAGCAGAAACTAACACAACATTGTAAAGCAATTAAACTCCAATAAAGAGGTTAAAAAAAAGAAAAAAAATCAGTAAATATAATTCACCACTCTATTAAATTAATCACCAATCATTTGTTGATCTGAATAAATGCTAAAACATGTCTGAAAGTTGATATCCAATCCTGAGTTTTAAAAAACCTTCGTGTAATGGGTCTAGGTCCATACTTTCCTAACATGATCAAACTGCACACACACACTCACACACACACACACACACACACACACACACACACATATTCATTCTGGTGTCAGTATTATAGTGTCATGTTTTGTGGTGAAACCCTAAAAAAGAACTATTTCTATTAAAGTCAACACCGGGTCAAGGGTCCCTGTTATCACCAATATTATTTAAAATTGTTCCCGAAGTACTTCTCAAAGGAATTAACAAAATAAGAGGTGTAAGTAGTAGAAAGAAGGAGGCAACATTTTTCTTATTTGCAGATGATCTGATATGATTGTACACCTGGGAAAAACCACGAGAGCTTAAAAAAATCATATATAAAAGCAAAAGAAATAGGTGGCTACTCAGTAAAGAAAAAGTTAATAGCTTTTTCCACACAAACACAAGAGACAGGGAGAAAACGGGGAGACAAGACTGTGTTCATTTGTTCAACACATTTTTCTGGAGAGACGTTTGCGCCGTGCCCGGGGGACACAGCTGTAAGAGGTCAGAGCCTTGTTCTCTAGTAAGTTGCCCTGCAATTAGAGGAGATAGAACATAAACAAGCAAACACATAAATGAACAAATAAGACTTTCAGATGGTGGTGAGTGCGGGGAAGGAATTCAGGAGAACGTGACGGAATCGTGGAATTAGAGAGGCAGGTGTCACACAGAGGGGTCTGGGACGGCTTCTCCAAAGAGGCGGTTCAGAGCTGAGACAGGAGGCATGAGAAGTAGCCTGTCAGCAGAGACCCAGGGGAAGGAAACTGCAGGAAGCAGGAGAGGGGGAGGACGGGGCCTGAGCGACGTCAGCAGGAAGCCCTCAGGAGGCTGGAGCTTGTATTCAGTGCTTTAAGGGGAGGAGTGTTGAAATGATTAAATGTACCAGTGAAACATTTAGCTCTGGCGGATTCAGAGAGACTGGATTGTGGGACGTGTGAGTGAAAACAGAATAATCTTTATTTATTTATTTATCTGGCTGTGTTGGGTCTTAGTTGTGGCGTGCGGGCTCAGTGGTTACGGCACTTGGGCTTAGTTGCCCCGGGGTATGTGGGATCTTAGTTCCCCAACCAGGGATCCAACCTGTGCCACATGCAGTGGAAGTGTGGAGTCTTAACCACTGGACCGCCAGGGAATCCCAGTTCTGCGGGTTTCAGTCCTATTTGCTCATGACTTTCGAAGGCTATCTCCAGCCAAATATTTCCACATTGTTGTGGGTTGCATTGGTCCCTCCAAAAATCTGCTCAAGTCCTAATCCCAGAAACCTGTGAATGTGACCATAAGTAGTAATAGGGTCCTTGCAGGTGTAATCAGGTTCAGATAAAGTCATACTGGATCAGGATGGGCCCTAAATTCAATAACCGATGTCCTTATAAGAAGAAGAAAATTTAGACACAGACACACACAAAAGGAAGAGAGCCATGTGAAGACAGAGGTAGAAACTGGAGTGATGAAACTGCAAGCTAAGCCACGCCAGGGAGCGCTGGAAGCCTCTGGAAGCAGGAGAGGGACACGGAACAAATTCTCTCCTGTGGCCCTGATGACACCTCAGTTATGAACTTCTGGCTTCCAGAACTGGGAAAGAATCAGTTTCTGCTCTTTGAAGCCCCCTAGTTTGTAATTTGTTACTGCAGCTCTAGGAAACTAATACACACCTTAATGTCTAATATTAGGGCCTATGGAACTTAACTTTGTTAAAACAAAACTCTTCTTCCGTTACCTATTAACATATATATATATATATATATATATAATTTAAAGTAACATACATCAAACGGTAACAGTAGTCAAGCGTGGACAGTAAGAATGAAGGGGCTTTGGCTCTATACCTATTTGTATGGTCTGAATATTTTACAAGCTGCATGCCTTGCTTTTATAATAAAATGAAATTTTCAAAGAAAGAAAATGTACAGTGAAAGCCGGCCAGATTGCCATGAATGGAATCCAAAAACTTCAATTGTGTAAAATGAAAGGTCATGTTTTTGGGGATTAACAGACCACGGAGACTACGGGCGGCTGGCCAGCTCTGAGCTCCAGGTGCCCAGCTGCTCATTTCTAAACCCGCCGTGGTCCCAGCCGGGCCTCGTGGCTGTGATGGTGGCTGTCTGTGCTGGGTAAATATCCATGAGGTTGATTGCTGGTCTAGGGCTGGCTAGGATTCCTGGGATAATGGCTCCATCCCTGGAATCTCCCAACTTGTTGGCACCTGCTTCATGGGTCCAGCTGGGGAGACTGGGCCTGAGGAGCTCAGCCAACACAGAGATCCAGCCTCACCCTCTCTCCTCCCCAAACTGCATTGTTGCCCAACTGCTCGGCTTCCCAGCCCCTCTCTGGAACCATGGAACCAGGCTTGAGAACTTCAGCCTATCCCCTTTGGGAACTTGGAATCATAAAAGTCAGGGACCAATAGCCAATCTCAGTACACAATCTGAGTTTGAATTTCTACAGGGCGTGCCAGGAAGTGTGTGTACTGTATTATATATTGTACCAGGACTTGATTAAGGAATAATAGGAAACAGAAATAAATGATTCTCTCTCTGGTCCCACTGAGGCAGGAGATAGATGCGCTCCAGGCTAGACATTTACAACTGGCCTCCTGTTCACATTTCCTGGGATGAGAAGAAGATGGGGTCCAGGCTCACATTCATTACCAGCCCCCTGTTTACGTTTCCTGAGGCAAGAAACAAACGGGCTCCAGGATTACATATTTAGGACCAGACTCCTGTCTACATTTTGAGATCTGCACCTCGATATAAAAACCAGCAACAGAAATAGGGTAGACGACCGGCTGTTGGACATTTTATGGCAGGGACAGAGAGGGACTAAACCCTGCTAAAAGATCAGGAGGTCATACGTTTCCCATCCTTGGGGCAAGGGAGACATTGCACATGTGCAGAAAGGCTCCTTGGGGGTCAAAAAGGAGGGGGCACCACCCCATAATAGGTGATGCTAAGGCCGTCCCGTAGGCCTCTGGGCTGTAATCCATCTTGGAAAAAAGTTGCACACGCATGTTGGGGAGGGTCTTAGGGCAGGGCAGGTGCGGAGAAAGAAACCAGATAATTGGCCAGAGATGAACAGAGACCCGGAAGAACTGCCCTGTATGAATGACGTCACCGCCCCTTTACTGCGCTCCTCATCGTTGGGGGGACGCCCACACCCTTGCTCTCCCGTGTGCATCTCTGCCCTGCTTCTGTCCTAACTAAACAGACTGCTTCTCTGTGTGCTCTCCCACTTGTTGTTGTGCTGTGTCTCTAATAATAAACTTTGTACCTGTTTTTACAGTTTTGCCTCTGTGAGAAATGCATTTTTCGCGGGGGGCAAGAGCCAGGGGGTGTGGTGGCTGGGATTCCTGGTTTTCATCCGGGCTCCCCAGGTTCAATTCCTGGGCAGGGAATCAAGATCTCGCTTCACGCCACGACTCACTGCTGCCTCTCCGAGATCATCACTATTCTAATGTTTTAGACTTCCCTTTTCACAAATTATTGGTTATCAACTGGGTTCATTCCACTGTATTGCTATTTGCCTTATATGCTCATTAATTGTTTTTTTTTGGTAAATTTTTTGTATATAAATACAAAGTCATGTTCCAGGACCTTTTGTTTTATCCATTGCAATTCTGTTTGATGTGTACCTTACATTGGGCCTGTCAGTGGCATCAGATAGGCTATACTCTAGTGAGCTCAGATAATCATTCAACCTACAGTAATTAAAATGAGCCCCAAGTAACTGGCCCTGTAACAGCCCCTCAACAGCAGCTGGTACCAGGCATTCCTGTAATGTGACCCTTTAAGCTCCCTAAAGGTGGAGAATCCCAATTGCTGACAATCACTCTTCTTCTGATAGAAACACGAGTTTTGCACAGCTTTGTAAATGAGTTCCTGCAGTTTCCCACCCACCCTGTTTCATACTCCAGACCCTCTGGAATCTTCCCCATCCCAGAACGCTGTGGCATTCATGATGCGTAATTTTAAGGGTCAATTTGACTGGGCTAAGGGATGCCCAGATTGCTGGTAAAACGTCATTTCTGGATGTGTCCATAAGGTGTTCTTGGATGAGATGAACATTTGAATTGGTGGCCTGAATGAAGTAGCTGGCCCTCCCTGACGTGGGTGGACCTCGTCCGATCCACTGGGGGCATGAGGAGAACCCAAAGGTGGAGGAAGGGAGAATTGACGCTGTCTCTCTTCCTGACGACTTGAGCTGGGACATCAGTCTTCTCCGGCCCTCAGACTGGGACTCATACCCCTGAAGCCCCTGGTTCTCAGGCCTTGGGGCTTGGACAGGAGCTACCCCGCTGGTTCTCCTGGGTCTCCAGTCTACAGATGGCCGATCAGGGGACTTCTCTGCCTCCATAATTGCATGACTACATAATTACAGTCCCTTCCTTATAATAAGTGTGTGTGTGTGTGTGTGTGTGTGTGTGTGTGTGTCCCACTGGTTCTGTTCCTCTGGAGAACCCTGAGTAACACACCATAGACACGAGACCGAATTCTCCCTAAGATTTCCAATCATTCCACCCCCTGCAGCCTTTCTACAAATCCTTGAGGAAGAGGGACCCAGAAGTATTCTGCCCCCCACTGGGCTGACTGGAGAATCAGAGTAAAATCGGAACCACCAGACCAGCTTCATACAGCTGACACAAGGCAAAGCATGGGAAGCCCCCCTGCCCCCAGAACCTCAGAGCCCCCCACAGACAGCGGGTCTTCCAGGAGAGAGCTTACAGAAAGGAGAGACAGAATTTATTAGCCGTCTCCTTGGCCTGCCGTTCCTGACTTCCTTTGGGCTCACCAGACGTCGCTAGGCGCCAGACACATATGCACGCTGCCATTTGCGTGTCTGTGTTAAAGTTGACTTAATTAGGAGAGTTTACCTAAAATAAATGCTTAAATGAATTCTCTTAGTGGTGCAACATTTTTGTCTACTGTCTATAGCTGTGCCTTGTGTCTGGAAAAGGACAGGACACATGAAGTGTGCAGCCGCTCTGAACTCATGTTTACACGCATTGATGTGCAGTCAGCAAAGAGAATGGGACTGGGGTCGAGTGAACTCCTGTAGGATAAATAGAGATAAATAATTCAGATTCTCATTAGAATAGAGGCACAGGGCTGCGGTGCACGGAGCGCCCTGCCTTTGTGTGAATTGGTATGCAGTCAGGATCCAAAGCATGTAATCGAGCATTAATATTAACATAAATCAGAGGCAGGAATTAGCAATATTTCTCAAGTCTTATAGGGTAACTGAATTCGCACTATATTGTTTCGTCCTCCTGGGCATTTTAGTAATCGTGTAATAGAAATGTTGAGGTAGTTGAGATATTCTTTCTATGACTGTGAAAGGATTTTTAACACAATGTCTTTGGTAGACAGTTTTGATAGAATGCGTGGAACAAAAAGAAATATGCCTATTTTGGTAATGTGGGTATGTTTCATTAGATCAGCCTGCAGCCATATGACATTACATTCTAAAAGGAATACAATTAATAACAATGAGAGATTTTTAGCTCTCAGAGCGTAGCTGGAGGAACGAAGCCCGATGTCAGGGCAATTAAGCGAAGACACTGCACTACCTTTGTCTGTATACCCTGGAACATCACCCGGTCTCAATGTGTTGAATTGTCATTTCTTTAGCGTAGAATTTGTCATTTATTTTGATGTTTCCTGTAATTCAGATCACCATCAGAAAAAAAATGATTTTTCCTCTCTTTTTTACGCAGGTAAGAAAAAAACCTTTTAAAATAACTAGCTCGTAGAAATAAACATTTCTTTGGACGGGCATCGCTTCCATTTCTCTAGAAGGGAATGAATGACCGCAGGTGACATGCACCCAGTAACTGTTGGGGACGAAACCGAATGGAACCATCCCATTGGTGCAGCAGAAACGTATTTTAAAAACCTCGGAAGCATGTCTAGTCCCTGCTGTATAGAACAGCAACCCAGCAAAAGAAGTTGCACTTGGAGACCATTAAAATAATCAGCCAGGATATTATTTTATTCAGCGTTAACCTTTATGTTTTATGTTAAATGACAGTGAAGGTTCTGGAACACGATGAATCCCCAGAGTCCCGGTAGCCGAGATTTCTTTTATCTCTAAAGAGGTTTCATTTCAGTCTGCAACGTGGAAACTGCTTCTGGCTCCCTTCACTGGTCCTTTTTAATAGGCATAGCAAAAGATAAAATGGTTTGAAACATGAGAACTCTGGTTTTAAAACAGAAGGTATGAAGAGGCTGGTTGAAAGCCCCATTTGGGTGTGTCCTGGTCTGCGTCCAGCTTCCTGATCCTGGATCTGTCTGGGCAAAGGGGGAGGCCACAGGGGTGGAGAAGGTGGGGAGAGAGCGAGAGGGCATGCCAGAGACCGCAGCCACTGGTCCCGCTGCCCCAATGATCCTGATGGACTTTTCCTGGCCACCATCCACAGCCCGTCGGCCGGCGTCTGGCTGCAGAGCCTCAGCCTGGGAGGGATTAATGCCTGACTCCATTTCCACTCATGAGTAATGTATTAAAATTTTGTAGCTAATAAATTCTTCATCTGAGAGGCTCCAGGTTACTTCTGACTTACACGGCGACCTGGTTAATGTCACACCAGCCTGCGCTGGGTTCCCAGGGCTTCTGCACGCAGCCAGCCGGACTGCCAACTCCCTCTTCCTGTGACCACCGGTTAGTTCCTGCATAAATGCAGAAGCACACACCTCTTCAGACAATTAAATCACACCAAACTGCCCGGGGACTTAGACCTGCGAGGGTTATGTGAGCGGTCCCCCTCCCCGGCTAAGTATTATTGACAAACCCATCAAGGGCAGTGATGCATTGGTTTCCACCCTACCTAGAAGGACACTGGGGCAGCGGTGACATGCTGTCACCGTGGTAACTGCGGCTGAAGTGAACAGCCTGTTAGGACGGGTGACCTCTGTTGGCAGTGAGCCTAGAGATGTTGCACTTGCCTGGCTGCCATGTCACGGGGACTCCGGTGCAGCCCGGTGCCCTCCGATGGATTCATTAGGCCCTAAACGTATCGATCGCTCCAATTTGCAGGGATTTATTATATTGATCTTGGGCTGATTAACATTTTGTACCAGACTGGTCCGGTATGCGCTTGTAACAGCTTTTAATGATTAATTGACTTTTACGATTCCATCTCGGGCTGTCAGTGAGCTGTGAACTGTGGACAGGCTCGCTGCTGGGCTGTCTCTGAAGTGGCATGGGGCAGTGATTGAATACCTAGGAAATTAGTGTCCTTGCTGGCTCCTTTTATGAAAGATAAATGCTACGACATTTCACGCAGACCTTACTTTAGAACAGAACTAAGCAGGTCGTTTTGCAATTTGATCCTAAACAGGTAAATAGCACAACTTGTTTAGCATTTTACAAGTTAAGCACGCAGAAAACAGAGGCAGTCCATGGGAAGCCCGCAGAAGGTAAAATGAAATAATACGGGCCGGACCGCGCAGCATTTTAATAATCACGTAATATGTGAGAGCCAACATCAGAGCCCATTTTTCAGCCCACAATATACAGCTCTCATTCACTCGGTGCTGAGCCCAGGCTGCACCATTTGGCAGAAGCTGAAAAGTTAGCATTCACCTTCCCGGCTGCAGGCAGCCCTGCAATATCGCCTGGTGAGTCGAGGAAAACACATCGGCTGATCTGCCACAAAAGTAAATAGCAGAGGAAGGGACGGGCTCTCGTTTAATATGTGCCCCGACATGGAATAAAGGGAATATCACACTCAGCGCGGCTTATGTGGTGCCTAAAACAACTGTAAACATTATGAAAAGACAGCGGGAGAAGACGAGAATTTATTGTGTTCTCGAAAGACGGCGAGAGAGGGGCACGCGGGCTGGCGCTGCCAGCCCACACCTTCCCGCATTCATATTTAAAGCATATTTCCTTTCTTTCATTTTAATTAAAAGACTTAAGTTAGGGAGAAACTGTCTAAACATCATGTCAAATTATTCACGTTTGTACATATAAGGAATAAAATGAAATGGTTCTCCCGTGCACGGCTCTTTCTTCTTTACCCGTTCCGGATTTCTCTATCACGTGACGTACAGAGTAAGGACACCTTTTTTTGATGTGCAGTTGTCAGTTGCTAAGGTGGAACCCAACGTATGCATATACATATTTTATTGCTCTAGTCTGAGATACACGCAAACCATAGCATCTTCATTTTCTCCAGCTCCCCGCTGGTGCCAAGCACGGGGGTCACGGAGTCAGGTGCCCCAAAGACACCAGAAACTCCATCTTGTTGCCTCGCTCCTTTCTGACAAAGGCTTCTTCCTCGGCTTGTAGAGAAACTACCCTAATATCTTTTCCACTTGTGGATAGAACTACGGCTTGGTTTTTGTGATTCCTTTAGCCGGTGGAAAGCAGAGCTCGCTCGGCATCTTGATCTCTGTGTATTTACATATGCAGATACACAGGCAGTCTCTGAATGTATTTAGGTCGCCTGCGTGGTCCGCAGCGCCTTCACCTGACTCTCCCTAATTCTGAGGCTTGCTCGGCATTGGTTGCCGTCGGCAGCACCTCTGTCGCCCCTCTCAGCGCACAAAGTACAGAGGAGGTGAGAGCCCCGGAAACCCTCAACGTGCCTCTCTCCTGTTTGGAAATTGAGAAAGCGGAAACATAATTGCTTCTGTTGGATCACAATCCTGAACAGCAAAAGACGTTTGAAACATCTGCCCTTCCTCTGATTGGCTTTACATCTTCTCTCTTTTTGGCTACTGTTCATTATTCTGCATTTTACTCATTACCGAGGAATACTTTGCAAGCCAATATTTTCATATGCTGAAGGCTGACTTGGGTTCAGGGTATTTAATCTGATCCAGCCCCACACAAACCCGTAATAGACTATGACACACCACACATGGATAAATTCTATAGAGACAACTGGGTTTCATGCCCAAGGACCTGATTCTCTCCATTGTTCCAGAAATACCAGATCCCCAGGCACAGAGGAGGGAAAGGGGTCTCTCTCCAGTTTCTTCCTTTTATTGGAAAGGGGAAAGGGAAGAACCCGGCCCCATCCGGAAGTCTGTCCTGGGTTCATGCTGCAAGGCTGCAGCGGAGTTTCCTCTATGTTTGGAAATACACACGCACCCAGGCACACACACCGATACCTCAGACCCATCAACTGCATGTCAATTCTCTGCCATCAGGGGGTGAGGGGAGTCCATCCTTTTGGTGTCTCATCAGCACCATATGCTCTCAAATTAGAATTCAGATTTCTTAACTTGCTCAGAACCATTGGTTTCCTCTCACCTGCATTTGTTCAGCAAGGAGAATTTTCAGGAGTCACTGAATACTCTCTCGCCTCTTTCCTTCCAATCACTAATCGAATAGCTTTCTGTATCTATTTTATCTTCTGGTTCTGCTGTCAGATACCTGTCACACTATTAGCAGGAATTCCATGAAAAATTTAACAGGAAAAAAAATGTTGATTCCCCCGAGTGGACGACTGGAATACATTCTCTCCTTATCCCATGGTTATTACCCTTCAAAATGCTTGCCTTTTAGTGAGCATTTTAACTCAGGCAGAGAAAGGTACAGAAAGTGTGGGAAATGATCTTATTCTAACACCTTAGGAAAATGTTCAAAAGTTCAAGTAGAAAAAAATCAATATTTTGGAGGACTTCCCTGGTGGTCCAGTGGTTAAGACTCTGTGTTTCCAATGCAGGGGGTGTGGGTTAGACCCCTAGTTGGGGAATTAAGATCCCACATGCCGAGCGGCGTGGCCAAAAAAAAAATTTTTTTATCTGTATGTTTTATTAGTAAGATCTACCTAAAGAACCACTGTGGCATACTTTATTTTATAGTCATAAATATGACAACAATCTGTATTAGATTACTTATATATAATAGAAATGCTAGTATCAACTATTTTATTTATATATATATATATATATATATATATATATTTTTTTTTTTTGGTAGTATGTGGGCCTCTCACTGTTGTGGCCTCTCCCGTTGCGGAGCACAGGCTCCGGACGCGCAGGCCCAGGGACCATGGCTCACGGGCCCAGCCGCTCCGCGGCATGTGGGATCTTCCAGGACCGGGGCACGAACCCGCGTCCCCTGCATCGGCAGGCGGACTCTCAACCACTGCGCCACCAGGGGAGCCCTATTTTATATTTTTGATACTAGACTTTCTACTATAGATTGAATTTTTTTTTTTTTTTTTTTGGCTGCGTTGTGTCTTTGTTGCCGCACACGGGCTTCCTCTAGTTGCGGCGAGCGGGGGCTACTCTTCGTTGCTGTGCGCAGGCTTCTCATTGCAGTGGCTTCCCTTGCTGCGGAGTGCGGGCTCTAGAGGCAAGGGCTTCAGTAGTTGTGGCTTGTGGGCTCAGAAGCTGTGGCTCGTGGGCTCTAGAGCGCAGGCTCAGTAGTTGTGGCGCACAGGCTTAGTTGCTCCGCGGCATGTGGGATCTTCCCAGACCAGGGATGGAGCCCGTGTCCCCTGCATTGTCAGGCAGATTCCTAAGCACTGTGCCACCAGGGAAGTCCCCATAGATTGAAATTTTACTTAACAATGACTGCCTTTAAAATTGAAGGTGCAATCCATCACAATGCTATGATTTATTATTTTATAAGCATATTTGTATGTCTCTGATCTAAACAACATCTCCAGTAACAGGTACGTGTATCAATATATTTTCATTCAGTGTCTTAGTCTGGCTGCTCTAACAGAATGTCATCAACTGGGGAGGGAGGGCAATGCTAATAAACAACAGAAATTCATTTCTCACAGGAGGCTGGAGGCTGGCAATCAAGGCGACAGCATGGTTGGGGTCCGGCGAGGACCCTCTACTGGGTTGCAGCCGGCAAACCTCCTGCTGTGCTCATACTTGATGGAAAGAATGGAGGCTAACTCTCTGTCCTCTTCCTAGGAGGGCAGTAATCCCCTTTGTGAGGGCTCCAGCCTCACCACCTAATCACCTCCCAAAGGCTCCACCTCCAAATACCATCACATTGGGGAATAAATTTTCAGCGTATGAATAGGAGGGTTGGGATACAACCATTCCATCCATAACGTAGGAGAACACACATCTTCTCGGCTATTTCAGTAGCCACATGACTCAGAGTTTTAAACCTCATCACTTTTAGCTCTTCACCTATCTTCTTAAGGCCTCAGAAAGGAAGCTTTTATTGGCCTCCATGTTTGGTCTTTGAAGGGACACAAATGTCAGTTAACATTTAGTGTTTCCAAATATCTAAGCATCGGCTGAAACGCATTCAGAACATCTGGTCTGAGATGGTGCCTCACTTTTATCTCAATGTTTCGGCAGAGCACAGACAAAAGGACCGACTTCCGAGTCACTGCTGCCTGATCCTCTATTTTTTTCTAGAGCCTAAGACCACGGGGCGCATGGGTTCCCTCTGTGGTTGGCAGGGCCAGGCTGGCTGGGCTCTGGGTGGCTTCTGGCCTTTCGGGGGGAGTGGAGGGTCTCTCTCCACCGCGTGGATTGTGAACTGACTGGCTTGCTGGCTGTATGGGGGTGGCTCCCCTGTCCTTCTCCCTGTTCCGGGGTAGAAATAGGTGAGCAAGGGGGGAATGGAGAAGCCCCTCTTTCTTGTCTCCCAGGGGCTTTCTACCAAAATGAATAATTCCTGGGCACCTGCCAGGTCTGGGAGCAGAGGCCCAGGTCCCCAGTGCTGGGTGGAGGGGCCCCAGCAGCTTCTGTGGGAGCAGAGGCTCAGAGTGGCAGAGGGTCTGGCCTTTCACCCTGACTTTTATCAGCAGTGGGGTCCTAGGCGGGCCCTGTTCCCTCATTGGCACCCTTCTCTTCAGCCCTAAGTGATGTCCTTTCCACAACGCTCTGCAGCCTTGCTGTCCCACTGCTGCTCTGGTGGTTAGCTCTCACCTCTATCTCCACCTCAGCGTCACCTGACGTTTCTGACCCACATACTCTGGGATTTTAATGGCGAGCTTGTAAGGAGGAAGGAGGAAATAGGGATGTTTAGGGCGGGGACTCAGAAGCCCACTCTAGATGTAAGGCTGGCCCTAAAGAAGGGTGACCCACAGAGGCCAAGATACCTGACACCCAGTTGCACTCTGGGCTCACACCCGCCAAGGGTCTAGCCCAGGGCTGGTCCAGGTGCTGGATTCCACGGGCAGTGCCTATAGCGTGACTCCATCATAATTCCGCCCAGGTCCACCTTAGTGGAAACAGGCCTCCTTCCAGGAGATTCCGGGCACAGAGCAGTGTACGGCCTCACCCAGATCTAAGGAAGGGCGAGGTGGAGGGCAGGGTCCCAGCGGAGGGGCCGGGCAGGAAGCTGGCACTGGCTAGGTCTCCACCGTAAACCGGGCTCTGGGCCAGGAGAGTCATAAACAATCTCGGCGTTTCCCGGGCTGCGCTTCTTGCATCACTGATGGCTGAGGCTGTGAGGTGATCTCAAAAAATTAAGCAAAGTAGATTCAATACAAAGTGTGGGGGGAACGATGCGGGGATCCTTCAGTTGACTGGCCTTGGAGAGACTCGGCACTGTCTCATGTCATCTTCATCACAAGCTGCTGGGGTCTCAGGGTCTTTGACGTAGGATCGTACAGGGCCCTTAGTCCAGCTGGAATCGGACCTGGTCTGGCCCCAAACCTTTGGACCATGCTGTGCTGCCCGGGCCATGCCCCAGCCTGGGAGGAACGTGTAGGTGTGGAGGGTGTGCAGGTGACAGGGAGCAGCAGGCCAGCCAGAGGCAGGGCTGAGGCAGCAGGCGAATTCAGGGCCCCCCTCCCCAGCCAGGTTGGGGTCTAACCTGCGTGGGACACAGGAAGCCTGGGAGACATACAGCCTGAGGTCACTGATGTTCAGCTAACCCCCCGCAAGCACCTCATACTCTTGGACACTGGCCTCTGCTTCTGAGTCCCCTGCTGCCCAGGCCTCTGATGATGACTGTCCATTTACCAAGCCCCTCTCCCTGAATATCCGCCCCAGCTATTACCTGCCGGAATACACCCAGCTGCCCACCTGAGGGTCAGAGCCTGAGGGTCTATTCCTAGAGAGGCATCCATACCCCCCAGGACCACCTGGTCTTCAGCCCAGTGTCCTGGACCAGAGGCTTTACTGCCCCATGATGCCCGTCTCATTCAGTAAACCTGATGTGGTTACAAAAATGCTCAAAACCCCCAGATGGACAAACTTTCTCTCCAATGCGCTTATCCACCGGAACGACCTTTACCTCTGAGGTTAAAAGAAGCACTGGGCATAGGAAGTGGCAGGTAGCATAAACAGAGGTGGGAGCAGGGCGGCAGACTTCCTCATTCGTGGTTGTTTGTCTCCTGTGGCTCTGCTGTTTCACCCTGTGTTTGGATAACCGGGCGTGGATTCTTCAAACTGCATGTTAATTACCTCATTCGTGACTCCTGTAGTCTCAGACATTTTCGGGAAACATTACAGTTATAATTTCCAGATTAATAAAACTGGAGACAAAGTTGACCCAGTGGACATAATTTACTGTACTTTTCAGAAAGCTTCTGATAAGGCCGTTCATGAAAGGAAAACAAACAGCCATACGGTAGAGAGTAAAATCCTATAAATTACAGCGTCTGAAGGAGCCGAACCTGGTGAAGAGATTCACGGGGACCTGGCTGTGCCATGTTGCTTATCCAAAATACCTGGGCAAATGGAAGTGAAGAAATTTTAAAAAATGATAACCCTTGAGTTTCCATCAAGTCTGATTAGCTCTGAAATGGTCAGACTGTAGAGAAACAGACAGAACAGGGCCTCTGAGGTGCAGCTGCTGGTGAAAGAAAGAAGATGCTTTAGGGCTGGGCCGGGAGGAGTAGCCACAGTCTGGGCCGCTAGGTCTCATGGACTGGGATTCTTTGGTCAAGCTCTAGATAAAACCCCTCAGGCAATCAGCACTTTTAGGGAGAAAGGTGAGCACATACCCAGAAAAAAGAAAACCCCAAGCCCACCAATGGACCCAGAGGCCCCGGGGGAGGCCTGGGAGCCCCCGTGTCCTTCACACACCTGTTGGGGGGTAGGGCTGGGGGTGTGAGGCCGAGCCTCCAGGACCACATGGGGTGAGGCCGGCTCCCCCCCAACCTGCCAAGGGGGTCCTTTTGTCTCTGTAGATGTTACAGACACTCTGTTTTTCACTGAAATGGCCAGATGCTCTCCTGAAAAGAACCCTCATTGTCTATCTGTTTGTTAATTCTGTCCCAAAGAGCACAGCCCAGTTCCCCAGCAGGCTCCTTGGGGTCCCCACGTCAGGAGGTTCTGGATTGCCCGAGGTGGACGAACGCGCTGCCCTTGCCCCCGGTGGATGCAGACCGAGCGGGGGGGTGGGGACAACGCAGGACGCAGGCAAGGAGGAGGGGACCTGCCACCCATCGTGGGCTGTGTGGCCAGGGAACTCACTGGAACTCACAGGCCTGAGTTTTCACCTGTAAGTGGAAATTCTTGGACCATGTATCTCACAAGAAAAAAATAAATGAGCCCTTCCATAGAAGTGTACAAAAAAAGTTTGAAAAGTTAAATCATTAGATGAAAGCCATGTGACAGTATGATAAACGCAGAGGAGGATGATCCCTGTAGAATGATTAATTTACTAATAACGCTGAACATTTATCGAGCGCTTGCTGTGTGCTAGGTATCGCTCGCCAGCTGTATGCACCCGATCTCCTGTAATCCTCGTGGAAACGTCTACAAAACCACACTGGGCTCACAGGATAATGAGGCATAGAGAGGCTGAGAGATGGGCTCCAGGCCGTGGAGCTAATGGCCAGGAAGGGAACTTCCACTTGGACAGTCAGATGCCGGAGCCACCGCGTGACCCACCATCTTCCGCAACAAACGTTTAGCATAATCATTACGCTAATACCTGTAGCCCTATCATTTCATATAATATACTTTACGTTGTATATATAACTATGCCACAAGAGCTAACATTATCTGAGCATTGGTAATTTAATTCCTTGGTGCAAATTCCTTCCCAGCCACTACATCTTTTTTTTTTTTTTTTTTTTTCCGGTACTCAGGCCTCTCACTGTTGTGGCCTCTCCCGTTGCGGAGCACAAACTCCGGACGCGCAGGCCCAGCGGCCATGGCTCACGGGCCCAGCCGCTCCGCGGCATGTGGGATCTTCCCGGACCGGGGCACGAACCCGTGTCCCCTGCATCGGCAGGCGGACTCTCAACCACTGCGCCACCAGGGAAACCCGGCACTACGTCTTTTAATCTTCATTCAATCTGTGAATTGTCATCCTCACTGAAAGCTGTGCAGACCGCCTGTAGGGACAATTTTGTTCCAAGATATTTCTTTCCTTAAGCAGGAGGTCAGCCACTGCCCTCTGTGGGTTACCCAGAGACCGCTCCACCCCCTGCATGGTCTCAGCCCAGCGGCTCTGTTCTGGGCGTGCTCCATTTTCCCTATGGTCCAAAGACCAACCCAATCAAAAAAAAGGGCAGAAGACCTAAATAGACATTTCTCCAAGGAATACATACAGATGGCCAAGAGGCACATGAAAAGACGCTCAACATCACTAATTATTAGAGAAATGCAGATCAAAACTACAGTGAGATATCAACTCACACCAGTCAGAATGGCCATCATCAGAAAATCTACAAACAACAAATGCTAGAGAGGGTGTGGAGAAAGGGAACCTTCCTACACTGTTGGTGGGAATGTAAATTGGTACAGCCACTATGGAGAGCAGTATGCAGGTTCCTTAAAAAGCTAAAAATAGAGTTACCATATGATCCAGCAATCCCACTTCTGGGCATATATCCAAAGAAAAACATGGTTCGAAAGGATACATGTACCCCAATGTTCATTGCAGCACTGTTTACAATAGACAAGACATGGAAGCAAGCTAAATGTCCATCGACAGAGGAATGGATAAAGAAGATGTGGTACATGTATACAATGGAATATTACTCAGCCATTAAAAAGAATGAAATAATGCCATTTGCAGCAACATGGATGGACCTGGAGATTATCATACTAAGTGAGGCAAACCAGACAGAGAAAGACAAATATCATATGATATCAGTCATATATGGAATCTAAAAAAAAAAATGATACAAATGAACTTATTTCCAAAACAGAAACAGACTCACAGACTTCGAAAACAAACTTATGGTTACCAAAGGGGGAAGGGATGGAGAAAGGATAAATTAGGAATTTGGGATTAACATATACACACTACTATATACAAAATAGATAACCAACAAGGACCTACGGTATAGCACAGGGAACTCTACTCAATACTCTGTAACAACCTAAATGGGAAAAGAATTTTAAAGAGAATAGATACATGTATATGTATAACTGAACCAATTTGCTGTACATCTGAAACTAACACAAAGTTGTTAATCAACTATAGTCCAATATAAAATAAATATTAAACAAACATACAAACAAACAAAAAACAAAGATCTGATCTGAACAGCTCTGTCCTCAGGGTGTTGGCTTAGCCTTTTCAGGGTAAAATGAGACCCAGAGGGAGTGCAAGGCCACCCCACCGATGACAGACCTACCCCCGCGGATCATAACCTTTTTACGGGTGTTCTAATTCCTCTTTGCCCACCGGTGTTTATTTCAGTTCCAGAAAGCAAGGGTGAGCCTGGGATCACTGAGTGACTGCAAGGGTCCTGACATTCAAACTTCATGCTGAGGCACCTATAAGTAGTGTATACATTGTCCATTGACTATAAAACCTAAGTCTTTGGAGCCAACCGCTCCTTATGCGTTTGGAGTTGTCTGTGACTAAGCGAATCATTCTAATTGAATGAAATAGCATTAGTGTTGATGACCTGAATCTGATCGTGGCATGAAGGTTACACGTGCAGGTAAACCTCTCAAAGAAACCCGCCCTCTGGGCTTCCCTGGTGGCGCAGTGGTTGAGAGTCCGCCTGCCGATGCAGGGGACGCGGGTTCATGTCCCGGTCCGGGAAGATCCCACATGCCGTGAAGCAGCTGGGCCCGTGAGCCATGGCCGCTGAGCCTGCGCGTCCGGAGCCTGTGCTCCGCAACGGGAGAGGCCACAACAGTGAGAGGCCCGCGTACCGCAAAAAAAAAAAAAAAAAAAAAAAAAAGAAGCCTGTCCTCTTTGACCTCCATCACCCACCTGCCCCCGTATCAGTCTAAAGCTTGACTCTCTGGGTTGGCTGAATCTTCACCACCTAGATTATTAAGTGCTCAGGTGACTTGAAATGCTCACAGGCTGCAGCTCCTCTAATTCTGCCCCCAACCAGAGGAAGGGCCTGCGGAGGCATTTTGGGGGTCAGGTGGGTGTTCTCAGTGCCCGGGGAGGTGAGCAGATGTTTCTAAGTTCTTCACCATCAAACTTGACAGTGACAAAAGGATGGAGTCAGAATATTGAACGTGTGGCTCACTGCCCGGGTCCTGCCATCCTGTAGGTGCAGAGTCCGTGGCCCAGATCCCAGAGATCCCGGGAAAAGCTCAGGTGTCCTCCTCAGCCCCCTGGCCCAGGCTCGCGACCTCAGCGGGTTTGCTTTGAGCTCAAGTGTACACTCGAGTCGCCTGATAGGAACATTTTGCTGGTGACGTTTTTCTCTTTATTCCTCAGGAAGGCTGTGCTTTTCGTGAACCATGTGCGTGATGTGCTTTAGGCTGTCTAAATGATGTATTTCTCCAGCCCCAGAGTGAAACATTTAGGTGGTTGGTACCATCTTTTGGTATATTTAGAAACAGCTGGTTGACGGATTGAATTTTTAATTTTTCACAGAAATGTTGGATGTTGGGGAGACTGTGCCCTTTAAGTCCTCTGAGGACAGAAAAGATTTGTATAAAGTTTCTTTTTCCATAAATATTTTCTATTTCGATGAATGACTCTGAACAGAAACTCCATGATGGCTGAGACAACCTTGTCCCACACGCCAGCTAAAGGCTCGTTTCTGTCACTACGGAGAACAGTGCGGAGGTTCCTTAAAAAACTAAAAATAGAACTACCATATGACCCAGCAATCCCACTACTGGGCATATAACCTGAGAAAACCATAATTCAAAAAGATACAGGCACCCCAGTGTTCACTGCAGCACTATTTACAATAGCCAGGACATGGAAGCAACCTAAATGCCCAACAACAGATGAATGGATAAAGAAGATGTGGTACATATATACAATGGAATATTACTCAGCCATAAAAAGGAACGAAATTGGGTCATTTGTAGAGATGTGGGTGGACCTAGAGACTGTCATACAGAGTGAAGTAAGTCAGAAAGAGAAAAACAAATATCATATATTAACACATATATGTGGAATCTGAAAAAAATGGTACGGATGAACCGGTTTGCAAGGCAGAAATGGAGACACAGATGTAGAGAACAGACACATGGACACCAAAGGGGAGGGGCGTTGGGATGAATTGGGAGATTGGGATTGACATATATATATACTAACTAATATGTATAAAATAGATAACTAATGAGAACCTGCTGTACCGCACAGGGAACTCCACCTCACTGTACGGTAGAAACTAACACAACATTGTAAAACTATACCCCAATTAAAAAAAAAAAAGCTTCATTTCCCAAAGTCATGGTGCCCACCCCTACGTTGGGAGTCTACCCCTAAGTCCTTCAGAATTCAGTTGTCATCAACCCTTCTATCCCACTTTGGAATTGGTTTTCAAACTCATCTGTGATCATTCACTGCCATAATTTTTTTAAGATTTTTTGTTTTTGACGTGGACCATTTTTAAAGTCTTTGTTGAATTTGTTACAATATTGCTTCTGTTTTCTGTTTTGGTTTTTTGGCCCCGAGGCATATGGGATCTTAGCTCCCCGACCAGGGATAGAACCTGCAACCCTCTGCATTGGAAGGTGCAATCTTAACTACTGGACCACCAGGGAAGTCCCTGCTGCCATAATTTTAAATAAGCAAGCCTGAATATTCTGTCAAAATGCTTCAGTCCCCTGAGCTGAAAAAAGTAGGCCATTACTGATGTTCATGCCTTGCACATAACAGACGCCCAATATTTATTAATTAGGTACATATTCGATCAATATTACGTACATATTAATTTTTAATATACTAAAATATTAACATATACTGTGTTACATAGTAAAATAATATTCATGTAAATTAATATATATTTAATAATATAAAATGTAATATATTAAATTGAATTGAATGTATCCCTCAGGGCTAGTAGCTACGGAGAAGTAAAATGATTCTAATATCTACAAGACCCTGGATGGGCAGGAACTAATATTTACTGAATATGGAGAAGGTACCAAATGCTTCGCCAATGATCTCAATTTGATGTTCACAAAAACCTAGAGGGTACAGCCTACTTTCTCCAGCTTCCAAGTAGGGACACAGAAGTTTCAGAGAGGTGGAGGAACTCCCTCAAGGCTGCACAGCTCATAGCTGCAAGAACCTGAACGCTCCCAGCCAGTCCGGCTCCAGAGCCCACACCTGCATCCCCTTCATGCTCCCTTGAAACTGCTCTCTTAGTCCCCCCGTGTAGTCATTTCTGCCCGGCTCTGGAAATTCCACAGGCGGCTTGGCTGGACGGGGGAGCAGAGCCAGGGCCTGGCCCCCTCAGCCCATGATGGGTGGGATTCCTGGACCTGGGGCAGCTTGGGCACCTGGGCGTGGAGGGGCACATCAGATGGGCTGGCTGCCCCGCACACTTGTCGAGGCCCAGGAGGTTTGAAATGACGGGATCGGAACGTCTCAGAGTCATTGAAAAGCTCTGACCCGGGGCAGGAGACCCAGCACAGCCAGAGAGAGAAGAGAGAAGAACCCAGGCATCTTCCACTAGACGCCTGTGAGCTTAGAAATAGTCGGGGCTGGTAGCACTGCTCCCTTCCCCCGGTGCTTGGTGTTCACACCCCCTCTCTCATCAGACTCAGGCCGTTCCCGACACAGAGTTGGGCTGATGAGGTCCCTCTGATATCTGACTGTGGCCACGAGAGGAAAGGGCAGAAAGGAGGGTGATCCTTGGGGTGTGAGAGCACCGAGAGTCAGCCACCAGGAAAACACGTGGAAGGGGTGCCCCTTGAAAGACAGGGGCATACCTGACCTAGGTGAGGAGGAAAGGTACCAACACGAACCAGTTCTCGACCACACCTGGGCAGGCCCCCCAGTCCAGTCGGTGACCTTCCTTGTGTATTCTGATAAGTCAGTGAGTAAAAAGAGAAACGATGATTCCATAATATATTTGCTATACATTAGGAGTATCTATTGATTAGACACGTCAAGCTTCTTCCTCCCACTAAAGACTTAGGAGTTTTGCAAAAATGGAAAACGAATTCAATTTTGCAAGCATTACCCAGGCACATTTGCTATATGTCCTGCATGGTGCCAGGTAGAAATACCAAGGTGAGAAGTAGAAATACCAAGGTGACAGTTACCTGCTGGGTGGTTGAACCACAATGGTGGCCCTTTCGGTGTGGGTCTCGGGCTCAGAATCCTGGCTCATCTGAGAGCCTCATGGGAGGGCAGGGGCCCACATGAGGAAAGGATTTGGGCGTCAAAGGCGCAGGTCCCAGGGACTAGCTATGAGGCCTCCACCAAGTCACCTAACTCCTCTGTCCTTCACTCTTCTTATTTATAAAATATATAAATACTCTCTTGTTTTGCATGCACATTTTAGGATCCAACAAGATCATGGGTGGAAAACATTCAGTAGCACAGTCTCTGGCTCTTAGCAGGTGCTATTGTTATTTTTTAAAATATTTATTTGTTTATTTATTATTTATTTCTTTTGGCTGCGCCAGGTCTCATCTGCAGCACCTGGATCTTTAGTTGCGGCCTGCAAAATCTTAGTTGCGGCATGCATGTGGGATCTAGTTCCCCGAGCAGGGATTGAACCGGGTCCCTTGCATTGGGAGAGCGGAGCCTTAGCCACTGGACCACCAGGGAAGTCGCAGGTGCTTTTGTTATGATTCCGGCCGAGAAGGTGTGGCCCTCTTACCTCTTAGGCTGAGCTCCACACACATCAAACAGATCGAGTCCTCAACAGCTCATTTTAAAAAAGCATTATCCAAATTTGATGAGAGATCACCAACTAGGACAACTGAGAACAAGCGTTTTGGGTCTTTGCAGTATAGAGGCAAAAACTTTTCCCCCTCTTCTCAGCGGCATCATATGGGAAGCGCTGACTCAAAGTGTTTGGATGGTGAGAGGGAGGGTGGAGGTGAGGAGAAACGAGGCGGGCACTTAGCCAAGATTTGCAGGTGTTACATGGAGACCCCAGATTGGTTACTGAGACTCTCCTGAGATCGGGGAAGGAAGCGGGTGGGTGGACAGGTGGGGAAAATAGTGGCAAAATCAGGCTGGAAACCATGGGCTCCATCAGATGAATCTTAGCAAATATTCCCTTCGCATTTCCTTCCTTCTCCTGGGGGTGGGATTTACATAAGCATTTTCTGGAGTCCAGATAACAAAACCATGCCTTGAGAGACAGTTCACTTTTTCTGCCCATAATCCAGGCTGAGCCCTTCCAACATGCAGAAATCCTTGATCAGCAACAACAAAATATGTACTCACCCCATTCTGAAAGTTTTCCAAGTCACGGCACAAAGGAGGAGGGGGAGATGCACTGCCCGCCTGGCATCCCAGCCGCTCTTTCATCCCGGAATATTTTTCTCTCACTCACGTCCTGTTCAAAATCCACATTAGCTCCTTGGTTTTCTGCACAACAGAAGGTACTCGTCAGACCTTTCTGATGAAACTTAACCCTTCGCAGAGTATTTGTTTGCCCCCTCAGAGCGTGTAGAAATATGCCCATTTGGCACGGGGAGCCAGGCTGCCCCCAGGAAGGTGCAGGGGTGCGTTTTTCAGAGGAAAAGGTGTCTTTTTCAAGAGCAGCAATGTTTATATACGGCAGGCACGTTACCTCTGAAATGGATGCACTTTGATAAGTAGTGACTGCCAGCACCCCCTCGTTCAGGGTGGCTCTGCCCTCTTAGGAAATCGCTGCTGCATGCCAACCACAAACTGGCCCTTGCCATCTGCCTCTACAAGGATTAAATCACAGGCTGCTATGACCGCTGACCTTTAACACGCCCTGCAAGGAGTTCAGGAATGAGGTGCTCCGTGCTCTGGGAAAAACTGGCAGAACAGACCTTCAGATAGTTAGATATTTTCAGGAGAAGATTTTATGAGCCTGATTCTTGCATCTCCTCGTATCTAGAAAAGCACTAAAATCCTTCACGGTGACGTCTGCTCCTCGAGACTAGCAGAAACCTTCTACAAAAAACATGTGCTTGATTTCATGGACTCCCCCTTCACCAAAATCACACATATCCTGACCTTCCCCCCACCTCTTTGTAGCAGTTCCTCAGACCTATCTGAAATGCTGTCTCCCGGGCTACAGTCCTCATTTTGTCCCAAATAAAACTTAACTCACAGCTCTCACGTTGTGCATTTTTCTGTCGACATGCACCACCTTCGCTGTGATACTACCAAAAAAAAAAAAAAAGAACTCTTCATGATTGAAACGCCTAACTGTTCCTGATTTGTTATTCAGCAGAAAGTATTGTGCTTCTTAAGGATTTCCCTCTTTTGTTTTTTAATTAATTAATTAAATTTTGGCTGCATTGGGTCTTCATTGCTGCACGTGGGATGTGGGATGTGGGATCTTCTCAGACCAGGGCTCGAACCCGTGTCCCCTGCATTGGCAGGTGGATTCTTAACCACTGCACCACCAGGGAAGCCCCAGTGTTTCCCCTTTTAACACTGTTTTGAAGGCCCCCAATTGAAAATGCTTCTGGGTGCGGATACAGAGGTGTGTGTTCACAGGCATCCATCTGGGAGGCTGAGGGCAGAGGTTCGCATCCGCTCGGCAAAGCACGTGGGACTAGGAAAGTCCTCGGTGGGCTCTGCACTCCACCCACATTTCCACGTTTCCTGGCACCAGTATGTGCCGGCATTCAAGGCTCCATTGGGGACACAAATCTTGCATTTTTCTTCTGAAATCCAGAAATGTAAAGTTTCGTTGGCATGATGAGCTGGGAGCCCATACCCTGGCTGTGCCGTCTGGTCCAGGCTCCAGACACGGAGCAATTCCACGTCTAAAATGGCCCCAGCACCCGCGACTCCAGCCTCTGTTTAAAGTCCTCTTGGATGAAAGCGTCCAGAGGCTCTTTCACTCCGAAGTGGTCCTTCCTGATGCCTTATTTATGTACCTGGACCCTGAGCCCCGGGAGGAAAGCTGGCAGAGTTTCTTCAGTGGTTTCCACAGCGGCTGCACAGGGAGCAGATCAATGGGCGGCCTAGAATATTCTACTAGGCAGGTCACTGGACAACAGTTTTCAGTAACACAGAGTTCAACCTAAATCCCTTATGCTTACGCCGGTTCACCCCTTTTCTGCCTTAATGAAGGATGGCAAGTCCCGTTTCTGTATAAAAGCCTGGGATGTGCAGTCACCTTCTGTATATATCGCTGACCTCCTGCCCCTCAACCACGCACACTGGTCCACCACACACACCAGATACTGAATAATAAGCATTGTATACGCCTGGAACTGAGCAGGTTCCAGACATCCCTAGCTTCCATGAACAGCCTCCTTTTCTGGCTTGTTAGCCTTATGGTACCTTAGAACTCCGTGAGGATTTTCCTATCCTTCTAGAATTGGGTTCCCAGAGGGAAGTCCCTCCACAACCAGAGAATGACAAAAACTCCCCCCTTGCAACACTTTTGAACACGTCCTAGGGTGAAGACATCACTCTCAAATGAATGGGTTTGGATTTCCACCACTCTTCCAAACTAGTCTTGAGTTTTTAAATTAATTAATTAGTTAATTTTATGGTAGGTCCTTGTTGGTTATCTATTTTAAATATAGCAAGACATGCGTACATGTCATTCCCAAACTCCCCATCTATGCCTCCCCCCACCCTTCCTACCTGGTGACCATAAGTTCCTTCTCTAAGTCTGTGAGTCTGTTTCTGTTTCGGAAATAAGTTCATTTGATTCAATTCTTTTTAGATTCCACATATAAGTGATATCATATGATATTTGTCCTTCTCTGACTTACTTCACTCAGTATGACAATCTCTAGGTCCACCCATGTTGCTGTAAATGGCGTTACTTCATTCATTTTTATGGCCGAGTAACATTCCATTGTGTGTATTGTACCACAGTTTCTTTGTCCATTCATCTGTTGATGGACACTTAGGTTGCTTCCATGACTTGCCTATTGTGAACAGTGCTGCAATGAACACTGGGGTGCATGTATCCTTTTTTTCTTTTTTTTTTTTTTGCGGTACGCGGGCCTCTCACTGCTGTGGCCTCTCCCGTTGCGGAGCACAGGCTCCGGACGCACAGGCTCAGCGGCCATGGCTCACGGGCCCAGCCGCTCCGCGGCACGTGGGATCTTCCCGGACCGGGGCACGAACCCGTGTCCCCTGCATCGGCAGGCGGACTCTCAACCACTGCGCCACCAGGGAAGCCCCCCCATGTATCCTTTTGAACCATATTTTTCTCCGGATATATGCCCAGGAGTAGGATTGCAGGATCGTATTAGTCTTGAGTTTACTTGTGTGTCAGCCTTGGGACGCACATTGTTCCCCGTCGTCCCTTCCATAATCTTCTCTCCACCGATCAGACCAGTCTGGTGTCATCTCTCTAACTTAATGAGCATGGTCTCTATTCTAATCCGTCCTAACAGGTAAGGGCACTCCTACACCATCTGCAGCCACTTGAAATGAGCCACTGAGGACTCACCCAGGGAAGATGCTCTTTCCATCCACCTCCCACCCCCGTCCCTTTCCCCGTTCTTACCAGAAGCTGCTGGTGAGCCTAGCAATTCTGAGAAAGGGTCTCCTAGAGACCAGAGCTTCCTACAACCCCAAGTCTATCCTGACTTCCTATTGCTAGAGGGGCAAAAAGCCTCCACCCTGCCCTGCGTATCCATCCTAACGGTCTGAACCCTAACGGCATTCGTTCCGAAATGTTTGCAACTTTACAAGATGACGTGCTGATTTTCTGACATCAGACATAAGGTTGGGATGGGAGGGGCCTGGAAATGTGTTTCCCCCTCTGGATTGGAAGTAGAGAATTGCATTTGTTAGCATCTCCCAGATGCTAAGAGAAGAGCGCTGGGCTGAGAATGGAGAGCTGGACAGGATCCAAAGCTGCTGTGTAATATTTCTGACTTTCCCCTGCCAGATCTTCTGCAAGTGATAGCACATTACACAAAGCTCCCACCGCGGGAAGGACCCACCCGTTCCAGCCCTGCCTAATGACAGACCAACGTGAGTTCACGCACAATTTGGAGGAAAAAAAAGAAGCTGTTAGTGTGCAGCTTCTACGGCCAAAGCTAATCCAGGGTCTTAAACCGCTTCGCAAAGGCCCAAGGCCAAGGCTGCCCAAGGCCAAGGCTGCGCTAGGCCCAGGGGCGGGTGCTGCGTGGCTGGTGCGTTGCACACCAGGGCATCCTGCCCCTCTAATGCCCTGGCCGCTGGGGGTGGGTCAGAAAACGCAAGCTCTTTTCCTCCAGGACTTCCCCTTAATCCATTTAAGGGTAATCCTGGCAGTTCTCCACAGGAGACACCTGCTTTCCACAAAGAAGCCACGCTGCCCATGCCTCTTCTCGGCGAGGGCCTTGCCTCGGACACTGATGGGGGGGTGATGTCCCTCCCAGGTCCTAGCCAGGTACAGAATTACATTTAAGTGCTGTTATTCCTGGTACTCAATATTCTTGCTTTCTGCTACCGGTCATTTTCACCTGTTGTTCTGTTTTCTATCCTTAACCTGAGTACACTTGGCAAAGCTTTCATTTCATCTGTGATATTTCTTCTTGGTCCTTTCCTAGAGGAAGTGAGTTAAATTCAAATTTAAAAACAGGAGAAGAGAATCATGTGAAAAGGTGGACGTAACTCTCAAAGCACTTAAGAGTGTGAATTTGTTTCTGAAGTCAGATTTTGAGTGTTTCAGTCACACGATGTCAGATGAAGATGCGGAAACTCACGGGATTACTCAGACCATCAACGTGCGGGATCTTAAAAGTCAGGACGAACACCATTTTAGTTCCAACATCCAGTCTATAGGGAGACCAGGCGAGGCTGAAGGAAGAAAAGGGTAAATAAAAACATCCAGGTCGGGCTTCCTGGTGGCGCAGTGGTTGAGAATCTGCCTGCCAATGCAGGGGACCCGGGTTCGAGCCCTGGTCTGGGAAGATCCCACATGCTGCGGAGCAACTAGGCCCGTGAGCCCCAACTACTGAGCCTGCGCGTCTGGAGCCTGTGCTCCGCAACAAGAGGGGCCGCGATAGTGAGAGGCCCACGTACCGCGATGAAGAGTGGCCCCCACTTGCCACAACTAGAGAAAGCCCCCACACAGAAACAAAGACCCAACACAGCAAAAATTAATTAATTAATTAATAAACTCTTACCCCCAACATCTTCTAAAATCCAGGTCTTCTTTCTCCCCAGAAAGATGGTGCAGGTTCTGAAATTTTCAATTCAGATAAGACTTGAAAAACAAACCACCTTTTCCTTTGAAACCCTATATATTTCTGAAAAACCCATTCCCTAACAGTAGACTTTATCTGCTCTAATAATCTGGTGAGTCAATGCTACCAACTAGACAATAAGCAAGATATCAACTTGCTTCATTATTTTCCTCATAAATGCAGATTTTATTTCTTCTTCTTCTCTCATTTTCAAATAAGGAAGAAAAGAAGAGCAACGTGGAGATACAGGGGAGGGGAGGGGAGGGGACAGTGACAGTCTAATGATAGCTATTCCAGCTGTGAGACACCTCAGGGGGTGTCCACCCAGCACTGACCACACATCAGAGGAACCCCAAGAACCACATGGGACCCTCCATGTGACCTGGCCCAACAAACTACCGTCATTTAAAGCTCAAATCCAGTTTATTTTACTGAATTCAGGAAGATATTGGTTTTTATGGACACACTTCAGCCTGTGTCAGAAGAAAATCAAGGCAACCAGCTGAAAGCGAGTTTGAAAAAATATATTATAAGATATTATATTTGTCCAAATTGCACTGTGGTGTATAGGTATCATATACCTGTACATTTATATATATAAAGAGAGAAACAGAGGCAGAGAGACAAAGACAGGGCACACTGAACTTCACTGTGACCATTGTATAGGGAAAAAAACGGACTGGATACGAATAAAAGAAGATTGTAAGTGAAATAAACTAGATGTGAAACTAAAAGGTTATATTTGAAATAAACCAGGTGTCCTTCATCCTCTAAGAGTCTAAAGGCTCTAAGAAATAATATTTTCACCCTGTTAATGTAGTAGAAGCTGCTTTTGATACAACGTCTTTGACTCATTGACTTTTCAGAGCATTTGTACGATACACTGAGTCTAATTCCACAATCTCTGCTCAGGGCAGAGGGCAGCCTTGGGTTGGTTTATCTAGTAGAACAGCACCCAACCCACCCCTGCCCTGAACAAGGAAACCCTGTCCAAGCCCTTGGCTGCGGGAAGAGGCGGGAACATCGCCCGTGGGAATCGCTCTGGACCACAGCGCCCGTCACAGAGTTTTCAGAGGACTGAGCCAACCAAACAGACCAGATCTTTAGGAGAAAAAAGGAAAGCAGAGTGCAGAGGTTGTCCTTCTTCTCTGGGCTCTGCACCCATTCCTGGGTGCAGAGTGGAGAACAAATCAGAAAGGAATGGATGGTGATGCCCAAGAAACAAGAGGAGACTCATATGAACACTTCTAAAGGGAAGGAACTGATGACACCAGCAAAATGAATACAAACTCGGCCACAGACCTTGGCGGGGAGCGTGGGCCAGCACAGAGCGCGCCCTGAAGCAGGCAGGGAACACGAAGGTGCAGGGGGGACCCCTGGGCTGTTCCCCCAGAACATGGTGCCCCTCCAGCCAGTCCCACGGAGTTAACCGTTGTACAGACTGTGCTCCGTCCAAGCAGAACCTGGCAGTGGAGCCAAGAGAACGTTCTCCTCCCGTCACGTTGGAGGGCGTTGTTGCAGAGTACGCAGGATGCAGGCGAGAATCTGGGACAAGGAATCTTTCCCTCCTCCTGGCTGTGGAGTGAACAGGTGGCCCCAAATCTGTCTATGTGGTAGGGGGTGGAGGTGGGTGGGAAGAGGATGAATCTTAAAATATAATGTCCTGAAACTTCAATCCCAACCACATAAAGGAGGGGGGAAATATGCCGAAAGGCAGTATTCTCAAAAATTTCCGCCAAAATATCACTAATGTCAGAAGAAACTCCATGTGCCTTGGACGAGAAGAAGGGCCAGATATTGGTCCAAAGCCATCATCTCCAATCACAAAATGCATCTGAAGTCTTGGTTTTTGTTTTTAAATCATAGGATGATTTTGTATGCTATTGTATAATAGATCCATGCTTGTTTTTATCTAAAGGTAGAGTTTGAAATTATCTATCAGTTAAATGACTTAACTTGTCCCCCAAAGAATCACATGGTGCCTGATGCTCCAGGAAGACAGGCTGCACTCGTCCTGGGACCTGACACATCACCTGCGACCTCTGCAGGTGTGAAGAGAACACTGGCACCCGTGGGACGGGGCTCTGTGGTGAAGACAGAGCACAGAGGCCGTGGCGGCGGGAGGAGGCCCCGTGGACAGGAAGGGACCTGGTGCCCTCTCCCCCAGGGCCCCTCTTTCTTCGAGACCTGCTGCGCTGTCCTGCTTGCCAAAGGACTAGGCAGCCATCTTCCGGCCCAAACGTGGGAAAAACTTGCTTCTGGGGATTTCTCTTAGCCTAGCTGAGATGGGTAATGTGTGTGTGTGCTTCTTCCTCAAAAAGATTTGAAAAACAAAATGAGAGAACAAATAGCAGACTATGCATCAGAAACACAAAAGGCCAGGGGACTTCCCTGGCGGTCCAGTGGATAAGACACTGAGCTTCCACTGCAGGGGGCGTAGGTTTCATCCCTGGTCTGGGAACTAAGATCCCACATGCCCATGCCACAAGGGTTGGCCAAAAAACAAACAAACAAACCCCCCCAAAACAAAAGGCCAGCTTTCCCTCCTCTACCACTTGCTCTCACCTGAGATAACCATGCTTCATCTCAGAGGCCAGGCGAGCCTGGGCAGCCATGTCACACCCATGCCAGTTAACGTCCCTTTCAATGACATGGTCTCCCAGACTCCCAGAGGAGAAGGAATCGGGCTCAGAGCCCGAATGCGACTTAAGACACACAGGTGAGGGACTTCCCTGGTGGTGCAGTAGTTAAGAATCCACCTGCCAATGCAGGGGACATGGGTTCGAACCCTGGTCCAGGAAGATTCCCGCATGCCGCGGAGCAACTAAGCCCGTGCGCCACAACCACTGAACCTGCGTTCTAGAGCCCACGAGCCAGCACTTCTGAGCCCGCGTGCCACAACTACTGAGCCTGCACGCCTAGAGCCTGTGCTCCACAACAAGAAAAGTCACCTCAGTGAGAAGCCCGCGCACCGCAACGAAGAGTAGCCCCCCTCGCTGCAACTAGAGAAAGCCTGCTCGCAGCAATGAAGACCCAACGCAGCCAAAAAAAAAAAACTAGACACATAGGTGTGTGTGGTATGTGCTGTGTGTGTTGTGTATCCTGTTTATGTCATGTGCACTGTGTGTGTGGTGTGATACACACACGCAAATCATGGGATGCAGTGCAGTGAACCTTGAGCTCAAACAGAGCTCAAGTCTGTCTTTGCCGCCCACCCCCGACCCCTCCCACTCAGTAATGTGACCTGAGAGGTCTCTTTGTCCTCAGGAGATGGTAAGGATGGAGTGACTGGCAGATGAGATAATCCCGACCCTTAGACAAGATGCCGACTCCTATCTACGGCATCTGCCTCAGTCCTGTGTTCTACCAAGTGTAAAAGAAGACCAGATCCACACAATAGAGACACCCCCACAGAAGAATTCTAAGTCTAACAAGAGTGAGAGCGCAGCCCTATCACAAAAGCTTAATAATGTGGAATAATATTCCGCTGAGAATATGGAAGAGGTTGAAAATAGTTTGGTTTAATTATGTCACTACAGTCTCTACTATGGTACAGGCAGGTAGACCGTATTGATCTAACAGTATGGACGATATATCTTAGGCTTTCTCTATATCACTATAAAGAAATTGGCAGGGAGGAAAAAGAATCCACGTAGTCGGAAATCATTCATCCTCCTTTCCAGACCAAACCTTACAAGTGAATTCAGTCTCTGAAATCTGGGTAAATCGCATGATTTTGTTTTCACTCTGACCTTTGCAATCTGGCTGATGGAGGCTGGGTCTGCACGCCCAGTGGTCCGTCCTTATACTAAATGGAACTACGAGAAACCAGCCGGTTCAGCCAGGCCACCAGCTACTAATCAGCCAGTACCTGGTTAATCTTTATTGAGTTTCCAGAGTTTTCAACTGCCTGCATCAAGGTGCACGAAGGAGACTTTGTTTTTCTTTGTCCTGTCCTGCGGGGACAGGAAGAACAATCTTCTGTGGGAAAAGCAGACAAGATTCCGTGACAACAAGTGAGCCCTGAGACTGTGGCCTCCTCGCCAAGCCGCTGGCAGAGGGCACAGCCCAGGCCTGCCTTTGCTATACTAGGTACCACTTCTGTCTCCCCCCTGGGACTGGAGCGGAACGTGGAAGTGTGGGTGGCATTAGTGACACAGTACCATCAGTGGAGTTCCTCGCTGTGGACCATTAAAAGAAGACACTAAAATGCACCACGAGTCCTGCCTGTGGTCTCCAGGGGTACGGGAAGGGCATTTTGCGGGCTAACTGTGTGTTAAGGGTATACTTTGGCTATTTCCCCCAGCCGGGTCATTGGAGGGGGAGCTAATCACTCAGTAAACAGAGAAGAGAGACGCTTATACTTAATAAGCCATTGCAAATGGAAGAAGCGAGCTCCTATACCCCATGTGATTCTCTCTAGAAACGAATGGCTTGGATCCAAACAGTACAAAACCCTTTCAGAATGCCGAGAGGTCTCTCAGTCCCAGCGCCCCCAGACGTGATCCTCCGGCATCTCCTCTTTCACGTGGAAGTAGCTTTAACAAGGGAAGAGGGAATGACTGTGTGTGCACGCGTGTGGCACCGTCGTGAGTTTTTCCTTTGTCTTGTTTCGGAGCCCCTGATGGGCAGTGTACCCTTCTCTCTGGGGAGCAGCCGCTGCAATTAAGGGGGAGGGCCAGATACCACGCGGAGCCGAGGCGCCGGGAAGGCCTCCAAGACACCCTTCCCCAAGGGTGTGCTCAGCCCCCTCCCTCCATGCCCCCTGCGACACTGCGGAGCTCTGGCTGTGCGGCAAGGGGCAGGGTTGGCCTGCCGGCAGAAGGGAGGTCAAGGCCTCTGCCAAGGTTGGCTGCTCTGGTCTCTCTCATCTGTGTCCTGCGCCAGCCCTCCTGTCGGATGAAAGAAACAGTGTGGTTCAGTGGCCACGGCGGCGCTCGGGCTGGGAGCCACGGCTGCGACCCTGGTACCACAGTCCTGGCCACTGATTATCTTGCGCCCACTCTAGATATTTTCACTTAAAATGTGGGCAGTAAAAACCCTGACCTGTCTCCACAGGCTGTAATATTAAAAAGAAGAGGAAAGGAGGATGGGGCACTTTGTAAATACACCACAAGGAACTTCTAAATACAGCTGGCTGGGCTCACCGGCCACCAGGGCCATGTGAGGAAGCAGAGGATGCGCCGTAGGAAGGCAGCTCCCAGCCAGGGAGTCGGGGTGAAACGGCCGCTCTCTGGCGTGCACACTTGCTATTTCTCAGCCCTTCCCTAGGAAAGAGGACTTCAGGGGTTTCCAGCAGCCCCCCCACCACGGCCCATGTCAGGGACACTAGCATCGCTTCCAAGTGGAATAATTCAAAGAATCCAGGAAGAAGACAAGCACATTTTTTTTCCTTTTCTCCTCCCTATTTAAGAGGGGGTGAATCTCTGGTCTCCTTCTGGAAACAAAGAAAGGAATAGGGCTCGCTAATACGATAGCCCCTCAATTTTCCAGCTCGTGATTAGAAAGAGAGGTGATTAGAAGTGATCATAAATGGTGCTAGGTCTGCACTCCCCCCTCTCTCATGGCGGTTTCTCCCCTTTTCCCCTTTGGTAAATTAGACTAAACACTGAGAGAGTCACCAGGATGTTTCCACTCTGCTAAAACCCATGGCCAATTTGCCTTATTAATATGATTTCTTTATGTTTCCATAGTTACACTTAAAAACGTTTCAAAACTACAGTTGGATGCCTCTTCCCACCCTTAGGACGGCTCTTATTTCAAAAGCCAAAACAGAAAATAACAAGTGTTGCTGAGGTCGTGGAGAAATCGGAAGCCTCGGGCACTGCTGGTGGGAATGTAAAGGGGTGCAGCCACTGTGGAGAACAGCAGGGCAGTCTCCCCCCCCAAATTAAATAGAGAATCATCATATGATCCAGCATACACCCCAACAAACTGAAGGTGGGATCTCAAAGAGATACTTGTCCATGACCTTTCAAAGCAGCGTGATTCACAATAGCCAAAAGGTGGTGTCAACCCAGGTGTCCATCAACCGATGAATGAAGAAGCAAAACGTCATCTATGCATACTATGGACTGTTATTCAGCCTTAAAAAGGACTGAGTTCTTTTGTTTTCTTTTAACATCTTTATTGGAGTGTAATTGCTTTACAATGTATGCCGTGGACATTATGTTAAGTGAAATAAGCCAGGACAAATGTTCTATGAGTCCATTTATATTAGGGACCCATAGTCCAGTTTATGGAGACAGAAGGTAGGATGGTGGGTGCCCGAGGCTGGGGGAGGGGAGGGGAGTTAGTGCTTAATGGGGACAGAGTTTCAGTTTGGGAAGATGACAGTGTTCTGTGGATGGTGGTGACGGTTGTACAACAGAGGAAATGTCCTTAGTGCCACTGAACTGTACACTTAAAAATGGCGAAGATGGTGAACTGTATGTGTGTTTTACCACAATAAAAACTGTTTGTCCATCTGACACCATGTTCTACCCTCCTGACATACTTGAGGGAGGAACAGGCATTCCAGTCCCCAGGAAGGCAGGGCAGAAAACTCTCAGCTCTTCACCGCCTCTGGGCCTGGACTGGGGAGATGCCCCGCGTTCCCGGGAGTCGGGGGGATCTAGACTCCAGTCCCTCTGGTCTCATCACCAGGGCCCACGCGGCGGGTCTCAGGCTGCCCACCGGCCTTCCCTGCCTCTGGCCCTTTGCTTGGAGGCACGGAGACAGGTCACCCCCACTGGAAACATCAGGGCAGACGGTAGCTACGGGGTGTGCGGAGAGGGCGGTTTGGGCCTTGTCAGGGATGCCAGTCCTTCTGCCAACTTCCCAACTCTGCGGAAGTCCCAGAGCTGACAGGAGAGCATGGCCGCCACGTGTACCGCCCAGGACGGCTGGCCCGCCACGGTGGCCTGGAACACTCAGGGGGCCTGAGTCTCCTCAAGCTCCAGCCCATCTTCTGGGGTGCCGTCTCCTCTCTTCCGTCCCTTCCTGCGCCCGGCTCCCTGCGCCCTCCCCAGAGGCCCCTGCAGGGCTTCCCCACCTGTCGCCCCGCCAAACAGCCGCTCCCAAGTAGCAGCCACGGAAGCTCCCGTGAGGCCCCAGCAGAACCAGATCTCCCTCAGCTGGGCACTTCTGTTTTGTTTGTTACCATTATCCTCTTTCATCGCCTTTCCCCATCCCTCTGGAAGCTTCTTTGGCTGCAGACCTCTTCGTTAAGTGGCTGTTTCTTTCGGAAAACTGGTGCTCCCGACGGGGACTTCTTAGTACTTTCCATCGCGGGCCAAAAGGAAAAAGCGCTTGAAGGACACCAGGGCCCTAATAAGGCAGGTGCAAGACGATCCTTCGTCTCCTGTGGCCTGGGGCGCGCGGAAGGGAGGAGAGGGCAGGGGCGCAGGGAACGGTCCCGGGCGGCCAGGCAGCCGCTGCACCCCCACCCCCGCCCCGGGGGAGGCGGGCTTCGGGGGCTCCAGATTCCCAAGCGCGTGTGCGGTGCGCGCGCCGGGGGTGGCGTCCGGCCGGCGCGCGAGGAGGTGGGGAGGCCCCGCCCGGGCCGCGCTGCCTGTCCCCACCTCAGCCCGGCGGCAGCTTCGGCTGCTCCCGTTAGATGGCGCTCGAGGCTTTCCGACCACTCGCGAAAGTGCGCCGGGCCGGGCACACAAAGCCCCGCGGGCCGGGGGGGACGCAGCCTGCCGGCGAGGGCGCGCGAGGCCGACCCCACGGGGCCGCATAACCAGGCCCGGGGCGCGGGCGGGGAGCTCCCGCTGGGCCTCGGCTAGCTGGCCGCGGCCTCCGACCCTTCGCCCCTCCGCCCACTCGCGCTCGGTCCCGGGGCCCGGCCGCGCTCCGGGGATAGGAGCCGCGAGGCTGGGGCTCAGGCTGCGGGGGCCCTGGAGCCGGGGACGCGCCAGGTGGGAACCGGGGCGCAGACACAAGCTTCCAGACCGCGCCCGCCCGCTGCTCCTCGACTGGCCGCCCCGCTCTCCGCGAGCCCGGCCTCTGCTTTGCGGGGAAGCGGGCAGGTGCGGGGTCGGTTGTATGTTTGAACCGTTCCGCAGAAATTGTGGTTCGGTACGAGGTTTAATAAACTTCGTGGGCGCTCGCGTTTCCAACAACACGGGGCAAACTTTCTTGCTGTCCCCGATGCGGGTGGAGCCCGGGTGAAGCTCAAGCAGCCTTCTTAAAAAAAAAAAAAAAAAGCTCCTGGGACTCTGGGGCGTAAAACGCGACGGTTAATTTCTAAGTAACTGTTCGGGGATCAGGGAGCGAGCTTTCGTTCCGCCACCAAGTTCGGCTCCCCTTCCACCCTCTCCAAGAAAAGTGACTTGATCACGCTCTCCCGTCCCTTAGGCTCCTCCTTATGTCGCCTGCGCGGGCCCTGCCGCGGAAAGGGGTGCGTCTCCCAGACCCGGAACACGCAGCAGCGAGACCTTCCTTTGTGCCTACACTTGGCTGTGAACTTTCCCGCGCGGTGGGTTCTCCTTTAAGAAAGTAGCGATCTCTATGAATATTTAATGCCAGGCGCGGGCCGGCGGGGCGGACGCGAGCCCCGCGCCCGGGTCCCCGCAGCCGCGACGGGGACCGGGGGCCGGTGGGCCGGGGGCGAGAGACGGGCTGGGGCGCGCGGCCCGTCGCGTTCATTTCCTTAAGAAAGCGGGCGGCGCGGTCGGAAGGACGATTTTGGCCCCGGCCGCCTTCCCCCCCGCCCCGCCCCGCCCCGTACCCGGTTTTCTGCTAGAAGCGGGCTCGGGAGCTCTGAGCCCCAAGTGTACGCTCTTGTCTTTGATGGTATCGACCAAGTGCGGTTTCAAATTCAGTTGCCCCGACTGAGGCCGGTTTCCTGTCTGTGTGCGCTGTGGATGGAAAGACCGCGCCGGGTGAGTCCAGAGCGCGGGGAGCGGGCAGCCGGCCCGGCGGCGGAGGGGGAGGGCCGCCTGGCAGAGGCAGGCCTCCGGCTGGCTGGGTTCTGAACTGGGGAGCCAGGTGGAAACGGAGACCCCGGCAGAGAGGAGCGTGTGTGGGGGGGTGGGGGGTGCGTGGGGGGAAGGGGAGGTGATAAGGGACGAGGGGTCGCGAAGCCTGGAGCCCAGGCGGCCGCTGGTGGGAAGGTCTGGCGCGCCTCGCAGCCGTGTCCCTCTGCAAAGACCCGGGGCAACTTTCCCTCGCCGCCGCTGACCCTCTTCCTGCGAAGGAATAAAGTGAACTTGCTCAGCTACTCGATTCCGCTGGCGGTTCAGTTCTTTCTGCTTTGGTATTGAGTTTCTTTTCCACCTTTCAGTGTGAACAGCCTTTGTGTCCTTAACTCTAAGGTGTGCGTTTATGTATACATATATTCTATAGTGTGTATATATATTCTATCGTGTTTGTATATATATGAAATATATATGAAATAGTGTGTATATATATTCTATAGTGTGAGTGTGTATATATATATACACACACATATCTATGAAATCTCCTAGGTACTTTATGATCCCATCTGGATAAATTAAAACCCAGATCTGTAATGTTTATTCTTAGTTTACAAAAGGCAGGGAAAAAAATGTGTGAGACACATGTCTGCAAGTATATCAAAAGTACTTTCCCTTCTGCTGGAAAAAGTTGCCTGCAAATGGCTTCCCTTCACTGATCCTGGACCACCTCTACTTCTCCAGGAAACTAAATCGGGTCATAACTAAAGCACCCATCAGACCAAGCAATTAAGTGCCAATAATGACTATTAATGACTATTAATGACTGTATTACTAATGATTGGAGTTGAGGACTCCAAACCACGCTGTTTCAAATTTCTGCCACCCCAGATTTTTATAGCATTCCACCCCCGTAAAGGAGGTAAGAAGACGGATGAAGTTCTCAAAGAGCTCTCCAGTAGGTATCCCATGGTCAAGGTTGAATTTCTTTCTTTCAGTAAAGTTGATTTCTACTTCTGGTAAATGACGGAGTCTTCACTTCTGGCTGCGTCAAGTTAAGCAAAGTGTAATTGATGGTGGTGGTTATTTGGTTTGGATGAAATTTGGTCGTGGGGGGATTGGAAGGGAGGGTGCGTTCTCTCTCCAGTTCCTCTGGTAATACTGAGAGCCCTGGAAGATTTTAAGAAACAAGTGTTTTAAATCTTCAGCTGGACTCATGGATATCGGGAAGGCTGGGAACTGGGGAAGTGAGGGCTGGTGAACTCAGGGAGCAAAGGAGAAATAAGGAACTTGGTCTGAAAAAAGACTTTCTTTTTGCTCATGGGTTCACATGGTTTTAGCCTGTCACAGGCTGAGTCACTGTTCAAAAGAAAAGGTTAGTGAGACTCATCTGTTGGTGTAAAGGCTACCGAGGCTGAAGATGGTTCACCAGCCCCCCTTGCCTCTTTCTTGACACCGCTTCTCACCCCAAACGGAAATCCAGGCTCAGTTCTGGGATGGGAGGAGGTGGCAGGGAGGGAGGGAGGGAATACATCGCCACTGGGAGTCCACTGTGAGAAGGGAGGGCAGCTTGCAGGGGCCCTGGCCAGCCACCGTGACGCAGGCAGGCTCAGCCACGGGGCAGTCGGAGGTGTCGGGTCACCTCTGCTCGTTCCCCAGCGTTCAGCCCTTCCTGCCAGCCTGTCAGGACACTGGGTGAGCTGAGGCAGTGAATGTGTTCAGGACATCTCCCCAGCACCTCGCTGGCTCCTGGTGGAAGCCAGAGCAGCAGCGCACATCTGGTTCTGATGTATTTACCAGGCTGGTATGGAAATGCCCAGGCTGCACGGCAGAAACCTGAGCTGCTTCCGACCAGTAGAGTCCTCTGCTGAAGGAGCGTGAATGGTTGGATGGTTTCAGAGTGCTGGGGGGCCCCCCCGCTCTCCAGGTGAAGCACTTGACCCTACCCCGTTCTGTTTTGTTAGAGTTAATTGCCCTGCAGTGAGGGTACCTCACACCTCAGCCCAGGAGGACAGCAGGGAAGGGGTCCTCCACAGGTAACTGGATGGTGCGGGCTCCTCTTGGACACCTGACAAGGCCCCAAACCTCACCTGAATGAAGTGGGCCTGGGGTGTGCTCTTGCCAGTGGCTCCTTTTGCCTGGCTCAGGCTGTCAGCAGTCCACATAAGACCCTGTGGTCCTGAGAGTCCTGCTACAGCTCCTTGGAGAGGGCGGCCGACCCCAGAGGCTTAACACCTTAACACGACGACTCCATACTCAACAGCAAATTCCCTGCTGACCCTGAGAATCCTAGGGAAGAGGGGGCTAGAGGCCGGCACGCAGCTCCCGTAACGCGGGGCAGTCTGGGCCCTGCCCACCACTGAGTCTGGTGGCAGGGAGAGGGCCAGGGCTCTGAAATTCTGCTGTTCCGCTTCCTTGGGTCAGCTGCAGACCAGCCTGAGACTGCAAATACCTGTGAACAGGGGAAGGCGCGGAGGCTGGAGCTGGCCCTGTGTCCTACCAGGGTTCTAGGGCCCTGGGAGCCCTCCGAGGTGGCTGGGGGCAGAATACCAGAGGCCATTTGGTCCCTCGCCTTACCTTACAGAAGGCCCACATCATCAAGGTCTGAGAGGACTTGCTTTCCCAGGAAACGCGGGGTGGGGCGGATCTGGTGAGAATTGGAGGCGTTTCCTCAATTTACTTACACCTGGTTTGGAAATTGACATACAGAGGACAGCAAACGCTTTACCCAGATAGGACCTCTGTGGTGTCAGCAAACTTCTCCCCACCTCCCCTGTAGATCCCACTCACCCCCATTAAGTAGCCCAGACGCACTGTTCAAGATGTCAGGTTAGCTGGGGGAAGGAGTTTGATCCGTCCCCTCCACCCAAGTAAGTACAAATGAATTTTGTTCTCAAAAAGAAAACTTAGAGCTTGACACTTTCCCCAGCCAGATGCACCTAAGTTTCACCCAGGTCTCTAGTCAGCGACCGCAACACACCCCCACCTCTTCTTCCTTTCTTTGCGCCTTAAAGTTGCACTTTAGGAGGGTTTATATCATGTTGTTCATGTCAGCAAGCCTCCTTGTCTCCACTCCCACCCATCTCCCTGGATGGAATTGTAGCTGGAAACCACACACACACAAGAAATTCTCTTTAAAAATTTCTGCTATTCTTCCCAACTAGAGGAGTTGACAAGACGCAGACACGTTAAGTTGCAGAAAATACAGTGGACTGATCAGCCGAAATGCATCTCATTTGCACTTGTATGTAGCCGGGGGTAGGAGCCAGTGTCACTCAGGCTGGGCGGACTGGGTGGAATTTCCGAGCAGGCCCCTCCGCAGGGGCCATTTGTGGGGTCGAAGCCCCGGCCCAGCCCAGGCCAGGAGGAGGGCGTAGTGGGAGGCGTCCGGAGGCCTGGCCCGAGGGTAGGAGCCACCTTCGGCAGACCTCCTGCTCTGGGCAGCCCGGGGGGCTGGGAGGCCTGGAGGGGTGGGTGCTGGCAGCTGGATGCCCAGGTCGTCAGCCATTCCCAGGGCCTCCCCCTGGGTTGAATTAAAGAAAGGAAACACCTCCGAGGAGAGTCACTGACCACATATTATACCCGCTTCTACCTCTCTCCCAAGGTTTTGTCCCCGTCACCCACTTTGTCCTCATCCACCCACGGGTGGAGGGACACCTCTGCCTGATGCGTTCCTCCACCTACTTCGGGTCCTGAACTCGGACCCTGAGCTTCTCGCTTCCCGCCAGTCTCGCTGAACCCCATTCCTGGGCCCCCGAGTTCCCAGGGAAACGTGGGTAGTGCCCTGGGAGCCTTGGAACCCAGCGGGGGCAGTTAGGGGGAAGGCACGGCTCTTTGAGGTGTTCCCGCTCTCCAGGCACCCACTCCCCTGCGCTGGTCGCAACTTTGCCCGATCCCGGGGCTAGGGCGCAACTCCTACCCACGTATTCCCACCCGGCAGCTGGCGGCCCAGGCTGCGCTGGGGCGCAGGGTCACCGCTAGGGCTCGGTGGCGGCGGCGTGCGGGGCGCGGGCTGCAGGGGCCGAGGAACTGGGCGCAGGGCCCAGGCCGAGGCCTTGGGAAAGGCCCACCTGCCTCCGTGAGCGCCCCAGCAGCGCGTCCTGGGGGCGTCCTCGCCACCGCGTACCGCTTGCTTTCCTTGCCAAGGCCCTGGTGATTCAGACGCCGCCAACCCCACGAGCTCCCTTCTCCAGCGCTCGGCTCTGGCCGGGCGGGGAGACAGGGAGGCGTGCGCAGTGCTCTAGGCCTCACCGCCGGGCACCCAGGCACCGCCGGGCACCCTGGCACCGCCGAGCCGGACCGCAGCCCACCACCTTCCCGGGGCCAACCGGGGGCGACGCGTGTTGCCCAACGGGACCAGCGCCTCACCGGGCCGCCGGGGGACCAGCCACGCGCCCTCGCTCGCGGCGGAGCGCGGGGCCGAGGCTGCGACGCCCGGCAGCCAGCCCCGCACCATTGGCAGCCCGGGCACGTCCGCGGAGCCCGGGGGGACGATCAACGGACTCTCCGTCCCGGGAGCTGGGGACACGCCTGTAAGGTGTGTGATGATTTAAAGATCCTTGGTACTACTTTTGCGCGAAGCCTTTGTTCCAGCTTTGTCAGCTTGCGCGCCTTCGGCAGCTCCCCCTCCCGGGCCCTTCCACCCCCGTCACCCCCCGGCCCCCCCCACCAACCCCTGCAGAGAGGGCCTGGCGCAGGGAACCTGCCCGGATCAACTGCCCCGCTCCAGATCCCCTCCTGCAAAATGCTCGTCCCTCGGTTACATCTCCCCTTCGCGCTTGGGGCAAATGAACACGGTTTGCACCGCCTTCGCCTTTGGGGCGAGGTTCTCCCAGAACAGGGTTTCTGAATGTGACCTCGGGCTGCGGCGGCGGCGGCGGCGGCGGCCTCCCGCTGCCGGTGAGAGAGCAGCTTTCTAGCCACAGGCCGGGGCGACCGGGGTGCGCACAGCAGGGCCATGGGTAGGGGGTAACCTGCCCTCCCACGGTAAGAATTTGAGGATTCAGACGAAAAGAGCAGGTTAAGGAGAACACGGCCGTGAACTAACTTGACTCCTACTGGCAACAGGGCCACCAGGGCCCGGTGTTCCCGGGTAGGGTGGCCCTCTCCCAGCCCCCAAATTAGGTACAACTCCTCTTTTAGCCAAAGTGCAGCTGGATGCAGGGTGTTTAAAGGCTACTCTGGCAAACAGGAGGTACAGATAATGACTGTTCCCATACACACAGGCTTGCATGCGTCGTTGTATGTGGCCACACATCTCCCGTTTCTCCCTAGTGTTTTTAAATTAAAGCTATTTAATTTGTCTCCATTCCTTCCTTCTAGGCCTTTATGCCTGCACATAGACATTTGGAGAAAAATCAAGTGTGAGCACCTCTCCCCGCAGAAAGTTCTGTATGTTACGTAACACACTCACACGGGGATTCCTCGGGTTACCAGTTTGCTCCCATCAGCCAGCACTTGGCTTTTGGGCTGGGGTAGGGGTGTCAGGGTGATGCACACGGATGTGGCGGCTTCACTGGGGGGGAGGCGCTTTTCTTCCCCCTTCTTGAAGTCCCAGTTCAAGGCCCAGGAACAAAGGGAGAGGTAACTGATCTGTCCTCTGGTCTCTCTCCCTTCACTTCCACCCCCCTCACCTGCAGACCTGCAGGCCCTCCTCCTTGATAAACAGAGGAAAGCCTGTGAGTTCAGGTACACAAGTAAGTAGTGCTGACCTGCGAGGCTCCCCCACTGAAAATCAAAAACCCCATTTTAGGTGTGCCTTGAGTCCCCACCACCTCCTCTCCCCCAGATGTCACTGGACCCAAGGCTATCTGCTTAGCCTCCCTCTCTTGTGAAAAACATCCAGGACAACTATTAAATAGTTCCTGGAAGAGTTAAAGACATCTCTCAGGTTTGAAACAGTTTTTTAAAGCCCTGTTTGGAAGAAATCTTGGAGAAGTACAAAGCATAATCAGTAGGATGGCCCGAGCAAGTTTGAAAGATTTCTCCCCCAAAACGTTAACTAAAAAGAGTTTGTAGGTGTTGTTTTCTTTACTGATGGGTGTTTCCCTGTTGTAACCTACAGATTCTCAAGACCAAGCTAGTAAGACATTTAGTTTCATTTTGGTAGTTTCTGGGTGACACGATACTTTCCGATTAGACCTAATTTATTTATTTTTTAAAACCTCTGCTGGAGAGTTTTCAACCTTGGAAATATAAATGAAGCATAGACTCTCCCTCCGAGATTCTCACATGGGCAGAATGGAAGGACCCTGCCTGGCTCCCCTTCACACCTGGAAGTTGCCCTGCCTGAACCTAGGTGGACTGAGGGTGGCAGGTTTGGGCATCTTTTATTTCAGTGCTGGCGCAAGGCGAGCTCTTTGAAATGAGTATCTATTCTATTTCAGAGTGCAGTGTCCCAGTCGGCTAAATGGGCTTGTCTTCTGCCAGGAGGGACACAGTCCTGCAGGACAGAACAAATGTTGGATCTCCCAGGAAGCTCTTCGTCAAAACATCCCTTGCCCTTTTGTTTTTGTTTTTGAATTAAAAGATGCGTTTTCTTTCCTCTCAGTGTTCGTCCTGTTATTTTGTAGCTACAACAATGAAACGTGGAAAACAGTTATTCTTTTTTGTCCTCTGTAAATGTCTCATTTGGGGACCTCGGGAAGCTCCAAACCTACCTCAGGTGTGTCCTGTGCTTTTGATGTTGACTCCCTACTCACTGGGGTGCCCAGAGACTCACGCTAGGTTCCCCCTTCCCCTGGGCATCCTTTCTCTCCCAAACAATGCCCCTCTCGCAACTCGAAACTCGCAGGGGAAAGGGACTTACTTAGAGCAAGCATCCCAAGTTAATAAAGACCAGACTCAAGTTCTCCAGGTAAGTGGTGCTTATACTGGGGGCAAGAAAGCCAAGAACCAGCATCACCTCAGGGGCGACTCCTGTCAGGAAGGAGTGAGGGCAGCAGTGCCACAGAAATTGCTAAAACTATGGCAACTACGTGAGGTTGACGGTTAAATTCTGCTATATTCCCAGCCAGCTCAAGTTATTTAAATTTTAGTTTTGCTCACACACGTGCACACACACCCCAACTAGGGTTAAGTTACCAGCACAATTTCCCTGGGCAACTCTGGTGACAGGAACCAACTTATTTTCTGAAGAGTAAAAAGGAAAAAAAAACACACACACACAAAATCTCTGCATGTCTTTTAAACGGTTATTTTATACTATTTAACATCCCCACAGACAGGAATTGGCCGGGACACCACTGCTTCTTTTTCTAGGAACAGGTAAACTAACCATTCTTCTTCCCCTCCCCCAAGACGCAGCTATTTTTAAAAGCTAAAATTTCTCTTTCCAAAGGGAGGAGAAGGAACAAATTCCATTAATGAATTACGTACATGGAATGTGGCTTGTCTAGGGCAATTGTATTTGTAAATAAATGGCTTCCTGTTTATTATGTACATTTTCCTGAGAACTCTGATGCCTCTGAGCACTTAATATAACAAATATTCAACTTCTGGTTTAATTTCCACTGGGTTTCTTTCTTTCTTTCTTTTTCTTTTCTTTTCTTTTCTTTTTTTTTTTTTTTGTATTCACTACAAAGAAATCAGGTTAAATTGAGTCAGTTGGGGGGCGGTGTTCAGGATCTTGAAGCGTCCAGGCTGACCGGGGGAAAAGTAACCTCTTAAGTTCTCACGTTTACCAAAGTGCGAGCGAAGGGGGCTGGCTCCCTGGAAATGCTGCTGTAATCAATCTGGGGAGTTTCACTTTTGCCCCCGGATCTTTCTAAAGCTGACCATGGCCTCCTGTGGCAGCTTGAGAGGCGAAGCCGGCGCGATCCTGCTGGCGGGCGGCTTGGGCACCGACACGCCGCCTGGCAAACCCGCCTCCCCTGCGGCCGCATTCGCCCACCGCCCGCACAGGGTCGCCGCGCAGGCCAGCGGCCCGCAGCCCCCGGACGGGGATCGCGATGCGGCCGGGCACACGCGGCCGACCCCAGCGTTCGTGGGGCGCCCGAGTCCCCCCCCCACCCCCGGGGGCGACGGCTGAGCCTGGAGCCCCGAAGTCCACCAAGCGCCGGCCTCCCGCCGTCCCGCCTCCGCTCGAATCCCGAACAAAGCAGCGCCCCGTGCCCCAGGCCGGCCCCGCTGACCCCTGCTTCCCGGCCCCCCCCCTTCGGACTGCAGCCCAGGGCTGGAGCCTGCTCCGAGCCGGTGCGTCCCCTCCCTGCGCTGCACCCTTCGGGAAGGGACACGCCGTGCCCCCGATGGAAGCCCCAGGCCCGGGTCTCTGGCCCCGACCCAGGTCCTTGGAGACCCGGGGCTCCAGCTCCGTCTTTACTTTTCCTCCAGGGCCCTCGGGCGTGGGCCCCAGAGAGGGTCGGTCAGCAGGCCCTGAGCTCAGCTTTCTCAGCTCCACGGTCATCGAATTCCCGGCAGAGCAGGCCGGGCCCCAGGACGGAAAATCCGCAAACGTGGAGCAGAGGGCAACAGGCCTTTCTACCCTGGTGTTCCCAGAAGTTGTCTCCAGACGCCCGGAGCCTGAGCCGCGCTGGGCTCAGCCGCCCCCCAGCCCACCCGGGAAACTTCCACAAGTTCGCAGCCCGCTCTTCAGGTTCTTAGGTTTTCTCCAGCTACCGGCCTTGTCGATTGCTCTGCCAACTGTCCTTTAGTCTCTAGGGTTCCCGAGGCCTGAGTCGGTCCAGAATTATGATAATCATTGTTATTATCAGGCTGGGGACGGAGCGCAGAAGCAGAGGTTGGGGGCTGAGGGACAGAGAAGAAATGCTGATGAAGGGGGATATTTCAACCTGTTTCAAAAAGTTTCAGTTGACGATTATCAGTAACCCCGATAGACAACTCCATTAAAAAAAAATTTACTACTGCTCTTGAAAAGCCGTTATTTTTTACATCGCTTTTAGGAAGATAGATGAACAAAACCTCGCGTTTCAAGCCGTTTTGATCTGTAATTAAACGGCAGGACCGGTTTGTATTCTCCTACGGCTTTTACAGAAGTTGCAGTGATCCAAAGTCGGGTTGCTGTGTCAGAGTGGCATTTTTATTAATGAGAATACAAAAAGCTTGCATATTCTTAGCCCTGCTTGAATTTAGTTGCTAAGCAACCGGTGTATGGTAATTCATCCGCGAAATTTAAATCTTTGAGAAAGGATCTTGCGTTTTGCTGAATGGTCGCCACGAGGAAAACAGCTTGTGGGACTGTCCGCAGCTGTTACGGCCGGGCCGCCGGGCAGAGCCGGGCCGGGCCACCCTCCCCCGCCCCGCGAGCGCCACCGCCCCACCTGGGCGCCGGGCCCCGCGTTGCATCCCCGAGGGAGGCGGGCGTCTGAAGCCTGCGGCCTGAGGCCGGCACCACCCTCCCCCTCTCCTCCGATCTCCCACTTCCACCTGCGGCAGACCTTGCACCTGAGCCAGCCGTCTGCACCCCAGGGTGGAGGGGCCAGGCCGCGACCCCGCGCCGCCCCCCTCCCAGCGCCCGCGCCCCCAGGCCCGCAGCGCGCGCACACCCGGCCGCCGCGAGCACGCCGGTTGCCCTCTTCCCAGACCCCTCTGAGGTCACTTCCAGGAGGACTCTTCCTCAAGGAAGATCCGACTCATACAGAACGCAGCCCACAGCCCTCCAGAAGGCCAGGCGGCCGCCACAGGCCGGCAGTGACATCATAGGCTCCTGCTTGCCACGCTCGCGCCCGCATTTTAGGAGACAGGAACAAACACGGATGTGAAATCAAGAATGAAAGAGACAGTAATCTAATTAATAGGCCATGAGCCAGGCTAACAGAATCAAAGAATCTGATTACACAAGTACCCCTCTTGCTATCTCCGCCGCCCCGCCCACACCCGTCTCCTCCAGCCTCCCCGCCGCTTCCTTTGCTAGGTTGGAAAGTCCAGGAGGCAAACCCAGAGCCCTCCGATTTCCTCACTGAAATCAAGATCAAGCCCACGGTGGGGCTCCATCAGCCGGGAGGTCACGTGGGTGACCTTCGGGCCCTCGGAACAGCCGCTCTGAGGAACTGAGATGACCAAGTGACCTACAGAATTTGCAAAGCTGGAGAGGTGACCCCTACATTTCCTACAAGTATCACTCTCAACCACAACCACGACCACGACCACGACCACCATCACTACACCTGCACTGATTGCTTCTGCTGTAACAGGACCAGGAAAGAGCCATTCTTCACTCAGAGCCATTTTAAGAGGGTCCACTTTTTCAAAAAACCATAGCACAACTCTTTTTCCACATCACCTTGCTTCTGGGTCACCGATAACCTCCAAGTCTTAACTCTCCTTCCACACCCTTCCCCACCACAGACATCTGAGCACAGCCAGGTACTAGGTTTTATCACTGCTACATAGCATCTGTTCTAATAGGTTCAGTCAGCCATGTGCAATTCATGAAAGAAGTGGATTCTCTCATTTCTATCCTTCTGCCTTGAAAAAAACCAGGTCCACCTCCTAAATAATTAATTTCAAGTCTGCATCCAGTGCCAATACTTGTTGCATCCATTTTAGAGTTTGATTAATTACCCTGGAACTTGGGCAAACCAAACTCAGTGTGGAGAGTTCAATTTAGTTCTGAAGGCTACAAGTTAATGACGGATCTTTACTCTATTTACATACAAATTGGTGCAAATATGGCCATCTCTTAAAATGCATTTGGTATAAATATATAAAAGTGTCATTTTTGATTTAGCTTGAAGAGGTTGATCATTTATTACAAAAATAAACGAATAAATACAACAATATATTGTTGCTTCCAACAGGATAAATACTTTACAAATATATAATTTAAAAAACAAATTTAATTGTTAAAATTATTTAAAATATTACACTTATCGATAAAACTATCAATAGCATAGACTGCATTTAATATTAGAACCGATTATTCTCTGAATGTTGAAAACCATTCATACAAAACAGATTATGAGCATGGTAATGAGCGTACACTGGGGGCTACAGGGAAGCAAAGGGAATCTTTAAGATCAATAATGAATAGTTCGGTTTTGGAACAAAGAAGTAGTCCTTGGCTAAGTACTTAAAGAAAAAAAAAAGAAAAAAAAAAGGCAGAGCAACAACAACAAAGTGACTATTTTAAATACACCTTGAATGATTTATCGCCCAGACTTGCAGGGGAAGATGGTTGGGTGAATGAGATGGCTGTAGCTTGGACAACTGATCAGAAGCCCCGGGAGACTGCAAACTATAAATGGGCCTAGCTTGGGATTAGCCAGATTGATGGAACAGAACTTTGTCACTTTCCTCTGAGTTGGAAGGGGAGGAGGGGGTGGGCTGAAATGGAGGAAACAAACGAACACTTGACGAAGCACAAGACACTTGCGCTACAAAGGAACACAATGACCAAATTCATTAAAAAGATCTGGTGATATATAACAATATTTTCATTATTTACATGTGTAACAATATAAGCCTTAGCACAAAACCTCTCAGTTGTATCTGCCCTCACTTGTTTTGCAACCATGAATTTCATTTTGTAAATACATTCAAAGGGTTGATTTTTTTAAAAAAATATGGAGTGCAAGCATGAGCTCACTTTAAAAAAATACAAAATAATGGAATAAAATGGGCCAGCTTTCCCAGCTGCTCTAAGTTACTCTGCTACCTCTAAATCAGAGCTTCTTCCAAAGTAAACAGCAAAGGTTACTTTTTAATAGAAAACAGGGTGAAATCCAATGTTAGTTCTTTTGTTGTCAGCCAAATCATGTAAGCGAATGCCTCCTAACATTTGAAATAGACCCATTCTCTGTCTGATCAACCACTACCAGTCCTGCAGGGAACATAGGTTTTCATCTCACGCGCCAGTAGCATCCACCCTATAAAAACAACCACACCCGATCCTCAGCTTTCCAATAAGGCCTTCCGTGCTTGCCCCTGTAGACCCTCAAAAAATGATAAAGTTTGTCACCACCCCCCCCACTCCAGGTTGTAAATTTGCTGGGCAAAGAGATTACAATAGCAAGACAAATAGGAAACGAGAAGGCAAAGAAAAGTAAATTGTGGTTTCTTGTTTTCATTTTTTCCCTGCTCTCTGTTTAATAAATATGGCCTTTTTCAGATTTCACAAATCAAAATGATTGTGATTTTTAGTACGATTTGGTGTTTAAAATAATGCAACCCAATACACGGCCATCTGGCTGGGCTTGATTTATGAAAGTGACACAGGGTCTGTCTGGAAGAAATAACTGCTCCTTGTTGCTCTCACAGTTTTCCGGGTTTTTTAACCCCTGCATTGATATCACAGGGAGAGGGAGTAAAGATGAGAGAAGACGCAAAAAGTGAGTGACAGCTCAATGAGATTAGGGGGAAACTAATCTACAAAATCATTGCTTTATCACCCCAAATACTTTTTTTTAAGTACAATACGAAGGGACTCAAGGAAGCAGAGCCTTTTGCGTCTTGTTTCTTACAACCTGAGGCATTACACTTTCATTTTCCCACATTGTAAATATTGATACATTAACTTGATAAATGTGACCGCTCTGCAGGGTGTATCTAAAGAGTGATCAAAAAGTGAAAACCCCCAGCACCGGTGAAGAAAATACAGAATCATACCGGGGAAAGAGGGAAACAGAAAAAATGTAGAAGCTTAAGTCTGAGCTGGTGATCACACTGAGGGTAATGCAGTGTGGTCCACAATGAGGGGTTTAGAACTACATTCTCCCATATGATAGAGAAAACAAACAAAACACCCCCCCAACCGGCTTAATAATTTAAACTTAATTACATATAGTTATTAATGGGAAGTAATTGATATAAAAATATTTCATCGACTTGTAAGCTATTCTTTACCACTATTAGTCTTCAGAAAAAAGAGGAAAGAGATGTAGCAATATGATGGGGGAGGGGAGATGAGAGGGAAAAGAGAGGCTAAACTTTGGTGGCGGTGGTGAGGGACTCTGTGTTCACCGTTAATAACCAGTTGGCACGTTTTTACTGGGGATGTAGTCCAACATTCTGATAAAGGTGATAAAGGACACAGGTATCTCTGAGAAAAGGACTAGCATTTAGACAATCTCACCTAAAAACACTAAAAACACCCACTAAAATTAAGGGAGGGACAAATTTTGTGAAATTAACAGACTAACAAGGAGTGACTACGTGGTCAGTTACTAGTGGTTTCTGTCATTGCCTTTTATTCTAGATTTGCAAATGTACCTTAGGTGGAGCAGACGGCTTCCTCAGCTCTATTCCTTCAGGATTTGCATTGTAAAAAAATATTTTCTAAAGGACTCTTTTCTTCCCACACAGTGTTTATGCATCAGACACAGACTATTTCATTCTAACAAATTTATTTTCTCGATCAGCTCTTATGGAATCACTACTCAAATTAAATTACAATCAAATGATCACATCAAAAGATACCCTTATTACCTAGCAACTGTCCATATTTTCATTTCATTTTGATTTGTGCTCGTCTGAAAAAAACACGTAATACAAGATCTGGGGAAAAATAAATTACCGTTTTGCAGCAGTTCATAAGTATTCTGAATAAAATATTAAAAGAAGTCATTTAATGAAAATATAAAGCAAATATTTTTAGATCAACAACGGATCTAACAATTCTATATTGCCGTCTTTTGAAAAGTCTGTTTATTAAAACCTACCAAAAACACTGCTTGGAAAGGGCAGTATTATATAATCACATCCACAGCACCCATTCAATCAAAGTTGGCAACGGATTGAGGAGAAGAGTCCGGAGAAGTGCTGTCTTTCTAAATCCCTTGATCTGAGTCAGTCCAGAAATAAAAAATAAAAAATATTAATAAAAAAAATATTAGCGGTGGCATCTTTAGGCGTCGTCCACCCATCGGAGCGGCAGCCGGTAAGCCGGGGTTGGATGCCGGGCCTCGCTCCGCGCCCAGTCCGCCCGCCCGCTCCCGGATTCGCCGGGGCCTCTCCCACTGGCCGCTGGACATCCCCTGCTCCCTCGCCCATCCCTCTGCTCTTTCGAGATGCTTTTATTTCCAAGGTTACTTTGAGGATACGTATTCTTTTTCTTTTGGCTTTGCTATCAGTCTGTTAATTTCAGAAGCTGTGAATACATATATGTATATATATATATTTCTTGTTTTCCAGAGATTGTTCTTTTTTTTCTCCTTGTCGTTTCATAGTCAATTTGTCCCCAAATGACTTTGATATGGACAAGAATAACAGGGTCCGGGAGCACAGAGTCACCCCTGATTAAACCCGGTGCCTCTGCCTGCTTTCTGGTCGCTCCCAGGAAACAAAGTTTCGGTGGATCTCTCGAGGCGAGGGTGGGGGGGCGGCCCTTTGGAGGGAGGAGGTGGGAGGGAGGGGGGATGCTTTTTTTTTAAACAAATGTTTGTTTGTTTGTTTTTAAGAGGATAGGACGAGGCAGGTGCTAAGTGCTCTCCACCGTCGCCCCGTAGGACTTCTCAGGGTGGGAAAAGCCTCGCGAGCGCAGTTTTGGGGCGCTAGGCATCTTCACCCTTCTTTAAAAAGAAGCCCCCAAACGAACCCCCACCAGAGTAGAAACGAGATCTCACGATCGCCCCCTTTTTTCTTCCAGTTTTGCCACGGTCGTGTATATAAAACAGTCTGGGCATTTCTAGGCTTTGTTTGTTTCGCCCCTCCTTCCTTGGACTTCAAACAACGTCTCCTCGGTGCGTCCCTCTCCTTTCCCCCCGAGGGCGGGCAGGCCTGTCTTTGGGAGGAGGGGAGGGCGGCCCGGCCCGCCCGGCCGCGGCGGCGGCGGCGGCGGCGGCGGCGGCGGCGTGACAGCGGCGGCGGCGCGGCGGCCTCCGCGCTGCGCCCGGGCCTTCACTGCACGCTTGTCTGCAGCCCGTGGTGCGGCGGCGGCGTGTCGGCGCTCACGGTGCCCACCTGCGAGTAGACGTCGTCAGGCGTCTGCTGCTGGATCCCGGGCGGCGTCATGCGCTTCTCCTTCTGGCGCCGGTTGCAGAACCAGACCCGCACCACCTCCTTCTCGAGCTGCAGGCTGTCGGCCAGGTTGGTGATCTCCTGCGCAGAGGGCTTGGGGCACTTGAGGAAGTGGCTCTCGAGCGCGCCCTTGACGCTCACCTCGATGGAGGTCCGCTTCTTGCGCTTGCGGCCCTGCGCCGCGATCTTGTCGATGCTCGTGGGGCTGCCGGTGCTCGAGTCCGCCTCCTCCAGCCACTTGTTCAGCAGCGGCTTGAGCTTGCACATGTTCTTGAAGCTCAGCTGCAGGGCCTCGAAGCGGCAGATGGTGGTCTGCGAGAACACGTTGCCGTACAGGGTGCCCAGCGCCAGCCCCACGTCGGCCTGCGTGAAGCCCAGCTTGATGCGCCGCTGCTTGAACTGCTTGGCGAACTGCTCCAGGTCGTCGGACGTCGGCGTGTCCTCGTCCGAGTGCGGGTCGTGGCTGTTGAGTCCGGGCCCCGCGCCGCCGCCGCCGCCGCCGCCGTGGTGCGGGGGTCCCTGCGCGTGGTGCGGGTGCGGCGGGTGCGCGTGCGCGTGGTGGTGGTGGTGATGGTGGTGCTCGGCCAGGTCGGGAGTGTCCCCGCGCACCAGCCCCGGGTGCACCAGGCTCTGGGCGCCGCCGCCCGCGCCGCCGCCGCCGCCACCTCCCGGCCCCGGGGGCGCGCTCAGCATGCCGTTCACCGTGAAGCCCCCGGGCTGCGAGTAGAGCAGGCTCTGCGGCGGCGGCTGCTGGCCCCCGGCCATGGACGGGAGGTGCGCGGCGGCGGCGGCGGCGGCGGCAGCGGCGGCGGCGGCGGCGGCGGCCCCCCAGCCCCCGGGGTGGCCCTGGTGCGGCGGCGGCGGAGGCGGCGGCGGCCCGAGGTGCGGCGGCCCGCGGTGGTGCAGCGCGGTGCCCGCGTGCAGGTCGTCGCGCCCCGCGCCGCCCTTCACGTCGGGGCCCTGGGGCGGCGGTGGCGGCGGCGGCGGCGGCGGCTGCTGGGGGCTGCCGGCCATTCCCACGGCGCTGCCGGACCACGGCGAGCTCGCCTCCACGGCGGCGGCGGCGGCGGCCGCGGCGGCGGCGGCGGCGTGGGGCAGGGCCGTCACCCACTGGTGCGCGTGGCTCAGCATATGGCCGCCGTTGCTGGCGGCCATGGCCCCCTGCATGAAGTCGCTCTGCACCATCTTGACAGAGGCCGGGTCCCCCCGGTAGGCACCCGAGGTCACGGCGGCGCTGCCGGGCGGCATGCCACCGCCGCCGCCGCCCGCCCCGCCGCCGCCGCCGCCGCCCCCGCCGCCGCCGCCGCCGCCGCCGCCGGCCCCCGCCGCGTCCGAGTGGACGATGGAGCCGGCCGCTAGCAGGCTATTCCCCGGCAGGTAGGGGTTAGAGGCCGCCGTGGCCATCCCGCTCCGCTCCCGCCACCCTACCGCCGCCACCACCGCCGCCGCCGCCGCAGCAGCAGCCGCGGCCGCCGCCGCCGCCGCCGCCGCGCCCCCCCGCCTCCCCCCGCTCCGCCCCCGCCCCGGGCCCCCGCCGGCCCCGCCGCCGCCGCCGCCGCCGCCGCCTCCGCCCCCGCCGCCGCAGCCGCGGCCGCCGGCTGCAGCTGCAAGGCCGCTGGGCAGGGCGCGGGGGTCGCCGGCCGGCCTTGGTCAGCAGCCGCCGCCGCCGCAGCCGCCGCCGCAGGAGCCGCGCTCCGGGGAGGGGGGCTCGCTTCTCGGCGGGGCGCGCTCCGTGGCCGCCCCCCTCAGGGGGGGTCGTGGCCGCCCCCCAGCCCCGGCGCGATCGGCTTGCTCCAGCGGGGCTCGCCGGGCGGGGCGCGGGCCTGCGCCGGGGCTCCTGGCCGGGCGCGCCGGCTCGCGCTCCTCCTCCTGTCCTCGGGCGAGCGCGGACTCTGCCGGGGCGCGGGGCTCGGTCCACCTGCTAAGTGGAGGTTTCGCTGGAGGCAACAAAGAAAGCAGCCGTTCCTTTCTTCTGGACCAAACCGTGGACGACCGGCGACCGGCCGCTCCTCGCCGCCTCCTCAGGAACGCAGCTCACTCGTCTCCCCTTGTAGTAGTAAAACTTTTTTTTGTCCTTGAAGGCGTGGTGATGCTGGCTGCTCGCGTGCGGAGAGGAGAGGCTGGCTCCTGCTCTCCCCCTCCGGTCCTCTCGTTTCAAGTTTTGTTCTGTCCTAGGAAAACTTCTGGCGCTGGTGCATTTCTCTGAAGTTGCTATTGCCGGAGCTCGTGGTTGCCTCTGAAACAACAGTCCTTTTTCATTCTCCTCGCAACAGTCACAGTCTGATGCGACATCTTTCCTTTTGGGTAGAAATTAGGAGACAAATATAACAAGGAAAAAAATTGAACAGGAGAAAAAGGAGGTCGAGTTTCTCGGTTACCTTGCTGCTGATGGTTGGGGTTGGTGTTTTATTTTTTTCCCAGCAGAGGTCTGCAGGAGGAGGAAGAAGAGTGCACTGGTGGAGGTGGAGATGTGTGTGTGCATATAGGGGATCCTTGATACACAACCAACTCCAGTGGCACGACGCACGGCTCGGAGGCTGCCCCGACGGCGCTGGCGCTGGCCGTGCCGGAGCGGAGTTGCCGCGGGAGCTCGCTCTGCGCCCTGGTTCGCGCGCTCTCCCTCTCTCTTCCCCTCTCCCTCCCTCCCTCGCTCTCGCTCTCGCTCTCGCTCTCTCGCCCTCTCGCCCGCCCGCTCGGATCTGACAGTTCGCTCTCTGTCCCTCCCTCTCCGAGCGGGGACTGTCGAATGTTTACCCTCCGCCGCGAGCGCGCACCCACCACTGCACTTTCCCAAATACAAGGAAGTCGAGCACCAGGGCCCCCGCTGATTGGCTACCCGCTGGGTGATTGGCAGGTCCGGAATGACTGGCTCAGGACGCGCGGCCCCCCTTCCGGCCGTTCCGATTGGTTGCTTTTTAATTTAGGCAGAGCGTCGTAGAAGCTGGAAATCTGTCGTCCCCCCCTCCCCCCGCCTCCTCCCTCCGGTTCGCCACTTTCTCCTCCCCGCCCCTCCTCCGCCACCCCCTCCGCCACATCTTAACTCTTAGTGTCCGGCCGAGACGTAGGCTTTCCCTCCGTGGCTCTGGGCATCTCAATAGGTCTGGGAGGGGGAGGGGGAGGGAAGAAAGGGAAAGGAGGCGGGGGGCGTGCGGGGGTCCGAAGGAGAACGTAGAGGGGAAAATCGTGAAAAATAGCAACCTACCCACTCCACCTGGTACCGCGTTGTGCTGCCGTCCTCCCCGCCCCCCACCCCATCCCAGAGATCGGTAACGCGCCCGGCACGGATGTGCCATTCACGCCAATACCTATAGGCAGATGTGTCCCCAGTGGTTTCAAAGTTTCCTTGCTCCTCCACCAGCCGGCCCCCGTCCCCGCCTCGGCGGGGGTGGGAAGGGGGAGCTGGCGGCGCCGAGAGCCCGGGTAGCGGCCGCGCTCCTTGGAAATCCGCCACCGCAACTTTCCGCAGCCGCTTCGCGCCGGCAGCCGCCCCCTTTGTTTAAGTTCTCGGATGCCATAGTCTGGGAAACCTGCAGCCCGGGACCAGCGCCGGGCCCGCGCGTGCGAGAAGGACCGCAGGCTGCAGCGCGCTCCCCACCCCCGCCTCTCCCTTCCCCCGCCCCCTCCGCCGGGATTCCGGCGAGGAGCGCGCGTGCCCTTGCGAGTCCCGGGGTGCCAGGCGGCGGAGCGCTCGGCCGACCTTCCCCCTAGACACACCGTTAGTGTGTCTCCCCCCGACCCCCCCCGATCCCCCCCCGACCCCCAAAGGCGTCGGGAAGCCTGCAGCAGCGGGAGCGGCCTAAGGAAGCGGATCCGCCCGCCGCGCCCTCCACCGCTCACACTGTGTGCGGGTGCGTGTGTGTATTTCTTTATTTCGGTGCGGTCGTTATTAGCGGTGTTTCGCCTGCTCGGTATTCTTGGGCACGCTGTGGCTTTCTCTTTCTCTCCGGCCTCGGAGGGTCTGCGGCGGGCGGCGCTGAGCGCGTTCTCAGCCCAACCCGGCGGAAAGAGTTAAGGGGGCCGGGAGGGGGAGCGCGCGGGGTGGGCGGGAGAAGAGGGGGTGGGGGGAAGCGGCCGAGCGGAAACGCTGCACAGAGGAGCCTCAGCGAACCAAGAAAAAAGAGAAAGTGGCCACGAAAACAAGGGCAAATTGAACCCTCCTCGGGGATTTCCAATGAACTAACCCGACTCGGACATTCAGTAAATACATCGTCCCTAATGAGTGTGCGTGTGCTTGCACCCCGCACCCGGCCGCGCTGCGCCGGCCCTGCCCGCCGCCCCGGACGCAGACGGGGAGCCGCCGGGGTGCTCGGGGCTGCCCTTCTCCCGCGAATAATTCCTCTCCTGAGCGCAGTTAGGGGTACTCAGAGCCGGAGCTCTCCAGCCCAGTCGCAGACACGCAGCCCTTGCGAGATCTCGAGATGAACAGTGGGCGCGTAGCATTTGTGTAGGATCTGGTCCAGCTCCTGCCTGCCGGGCGGGGGGTAGAGATGCCCTCGTAGGTAGGTTTTAGTGATTCCATTATTGCGAAGGTATAGACCTGAACGGCGGCGGTAACCAAACCCCAGACAGAACGGATTTTTCTCTGTGCGTCCCCCTAAGGTTCCTTTTTATATTTATGTATGCGTACATGTCTATATGAAAGATGGAACACAGATTTCATTGAATAAATCTGAGATCTCCAGGTGCAGACGTTTGAATAGTCGATGCCAGCACCCCATGTTTTCCTTTCCTGCCGATTTTGCTTGGATTCGGCTCAAAAACCGAGAGAGTCTCGTGGTTTTGTTTACACTGAATGGGGAGGTTAGGAACAGAGCCATGGGGCCCCTTTCATTAATATACAGTGAGGATTTTGTCTAAATTACTGCTATGAATTTCACAGTACACGCTTTCAAAAGCAGTCTCAGGTGGCCTGATGAAACGTGATAACGCTTCTGCTATCCACTTTACACACATCCACTTTCTTTCTTTTCAAGGAGGGGGTGTGTGCGCGTACGGGAAGCACCCCAAAACGCCTTGCTCCTCGAAATCAGAAATACACTTCTGTTCCGAGCTCTGTCCCCTTCGTCCTCCCCCTTCGCGTACTTAGTTCTCCAGTCGCTCCCCAGCCCCACCCATCCGTCCCCTCCCTTTGCCGAGTGTGATTGTTTTGTCTGGAAAAAAAAAATCCAAAGTATATAACAAGGGGAGAACAGTTAGTGCTGATTTTCATTTGCATACATTTTCATATATTTTGGTGAAAATAATAGACTAGTGGAGAGCTGGGCTTAGAGGAGTCGCTGGAAAGGCAAGACTAAGGAAGCACCGCTTCTGGGGAGTTGAGAATATGCCTCCCCCCACCCCAGTCACCTTATTATTATTTTTTTAAATGAAACATCTTCATTTATTTTAAAATCTAACCTTGGAAGTTTGCTCGGTAAGTGTTTTTCATTTTCTTTCCTTGCTTTCTCTTCTCTGCCCCTCCTTTCCGGTTTATTTATGCTCTTGTAGGTTTGGGAGCTTGTTTCCAGTGCTTGGGACAAGAGAGGGCAACTGTTTTGAAGGAAGGAAGGGAAAGAGTGTTGGGGGGAGAGTTAAAAAAACCCAACCCTGCTAAAATATTACATAAAACGATGGCCTCATTCCAAAGCTCCCCACGGCAAGACACTTCACTTATTTTTTTTTTTTCTGGGGAGGAGGAGAGTGCTATTAATTTTAATTGTTGATTGTCAGGGAAATATAAAGGCCCTAGAAAAAGAAGTGATGATGAAGCACGCAGTATTATAAATATTTCTTGCTTTGGGGTTTCTTTTTTCTAGAGAATCAGGACTAGAGGGAAAGAAACCCCTTTTCTGTAGCCAATGCTGATGTGTTGAACTACGTGTGCCTGCCTGGGATTGGGGTGAGGGATTCCTGCTGGGAGCAGGGGGATGGAGTGAGGGAGGGGGGCTTGGCAAAGGGAGGGCAGAGAGCTGGAGAAGAAGGAGGCAGGGGATGAAGAAGTGGCAGGAAGTCGGTGCCCCCCTGGTTAAGGCCGCGTCTGGGGAGCTGGCCGCAAGCTGCAGTCTCCCAGCTCGGTAGTGAAAGGCCATCAGAAAGAGGGTGATCAATCAAAACTAACCAGGACACCTTACACTTCATTCCCAAAGGAGGCTGGAGCTTTAGCGTGGCATAGTGTTTTACTTTGTTTTCTATTTTTGACGGCCGGCCTTGCCCCCCTCACCCCCGCCCCCCCCCCCCCCACTCTCGCCACTGTCCCTGGGTTTTGTAAAAATTAAGAGTGCCTTGCTTGCTAGGTGCAGTTAATTCGAGAAATACGGCTGGAGGAAATAGCTAGGCCAAGTCCAAGCCCATGTGAGAACCTTACTTACTGTAGTGAAATGGGCTGGAGAGGATCCTGAAAGGTTCTTGGTTTTGTTCTTTTTAGAGGAAGTCATGTCTGGGGTGGTGAGGGGGTGAGAATCAAATAGCTGGAATATTATTGCACTTTTGTCTCTGGAACACCTTGCAATTTGAAATTTGTAATTTCTTTGGAAACAGTTGATGCCAAATCAATGAAATGGTTTCTCGGGAAGGAGGAACAGGTTTCACTTGGGGAGGGGGGAAGAATCGCCAGTTTTCTGCTCCTTGTTTTGCGTGCCCGGCAGCGTCGCTTTTGACTGAGGTTAACTCTCTGTGCTCCATTGGACCAGATGCCATATAGAGCTGCTCCCTGAAGATCATTTGTTTCCTTGATGGGGAACATTTCTGAGCAGAGCATATTGGTTGCCATAGAGAGAAAAAGAAAAGGAAGAACACTGGTCACATTAAGCTATATGTTTGTGCACTGGGCTTTAGATAAAAGGACCTTGGCTCAGCCAGAGAAGAAGCCGAGATGGAGATTTCTAGCGCCACCAAAACTAGCTTTATTTTGTTTTGGACTTTTACAGTTGAAACATATAAGCTAATTTTATTTGTTGTTGTTAATTTTATATGACACGGTTTACTGAACAAAATAAACTTTGCAAGTGCTCGGGAGTCGCACTCTTGACTCGTCAGCAGGGGGCGCACTGACTCGTCTTAGCAGGTACCGTGTAAAATGCAGCTGTTTCAAAAGCAAATCTGCTCTTCCAAACTTGCCAAAGGAACAAATGCCCCTACCTTTCTATGCATATTCACAACGAGGAGTGAATTCACTGCGGAGCACAGCGCCTTAAAATAGAAGGACAGTGAGCGCCCCCCCATCTCCCACCCAGCCCCTTCTGTGAAATGGCCCCGAAAGAAAAACAGTTCAAAAAACGATTCCTCCATTTCTTTCCGCACAGTGGATGTAAGTCTGGAAAACAGAGTTGGGCTGTGAAAGCAAAAACACTTTACAGAATTATTAGGGGTATGTAGTAAGCTACCTCAGAAGCTGGCTTTCGGGTTGTATATTTTGGGAAACAGTCAAGAAGAGAAAAATACATTCTAAAGATACTATCTACTAAATAGTGAACATTCTTCAACTTGATGCAGGCTTTGACTTCTAAATAAAAATCCAGCTCCTGGAGACCTAGTCAAGGCATCCTGGATCTCTTTTACTCCATTTGATATTTAATGGCTCCTTTAATTCTCCATACCTCCTCTGGCTGTAGAAAGATTTTGGATTTATCCTTGAAAGGCTTGTTAGGGAAAAGGGAAAATACAAAATAGCCATCCCTGAGAGGTCACTGTGCGCTTGAAACTTTTTGGCACAGTATGACTTAACACAGTTGCAGAAAAGTTTTAAGAGAGCACAGGCTTTCCGCCTCAGAGATTTTTAGATACAGACAAGGAAGACTGAACTTTACTGTGGGGAAGGATGAAAAGATACCTGGAAAACTTCCTAAAATAGTGAAGGGCAAATCCTGCCCGGTTCTGAGGAATTAGTCAGTTTGTCACTGACAATTTTCCCAAGGAGATTTGGAGAGCCTAAGAAAGGGAAGCCATGAGTGGCTTGTGAGAAGCTGGCTTCCGTTGTTCAGCGGCTCCCCACACCTGTGAGTATGCCACCGAGCCTGCAGGAAGGGCCCCGGGCTGGAGGCTCTATCGTCCCTGTGGAGGAGCGGGAAAGACATCTTATCCTTTCGAACTCTACTCCAAGCCAGCCAGGTTCCAGCCAGAAGTTTTGCTTTGAAACTAACTTGAAAAAGTCAAGGTTTGGGTTTAAGTGGTATTGCATCTAGGAGGGCTGAAAGATTATGGGAATAACGTATGCAAAGGAGACACTTTAAAAAAACATTTTAATTCCATGATTTTTATCCAGGAGCTCTCACATTTAGAGTCAGGAAATGTACTATCAGGTCTGTGCGAATAACACAAAGTGGGAAATGGAAGAAACTGTGTAATTTGAACCCAAACATGGCTTTTTCTTCAGCTCTCCGGACATTTCAGACAAAAGACTTCTGGGGGAGATCCACACGCACTAGACCAATGCCTCAAAGCTCTAGGTTACTTTGCAGGCCCTGGGCTGCTAAATGCATTTTAAAATTATTCAGGAGAAAGGGCACTTTTCTGTTTAGCCAGGCATTTTGTAAAGCAATAGTTAAGCAATAACTGTACATATTGGGAACGTACTTTTTGGTACCACTTTTCACTAGCCATCACTGGGATGGTTACTATCTTGGCTGCTTTGTATGTTCCTTTTCTATAAAGTTACTTTAAAAAAAACCTGGAAGAAAAAAAAAAGCTTGCTACTCATGATATCTACAATCTTAGGTTACCTCGAGTAAAGGAAATAGAAAATAATAATTCTGGGTAAAGCAACAAGTTAATTCGAGAACTGGCATATTATAGAGACCGCGTTAGCATTCTGTAATGATTTGGAGGTGGGAACAATCAAGCTGGGTATGAATTAAGATCCAAAGAGCTGGACAAAGCTACACACTTTAAATTGTTGGGGATGGTGAAATTGCTTTTGCCAAAAGAGAGAATGAAGAACATTACCTGGGTCAGATGTACAGAATACAAACTGGGTATTTGCTTCCATTTGAGAATGATAAGGTGCTCCGTCCGGTGCCGTGGCAATGCAGAAGCACATTTGCCGTTTGCATTTACAAGTTAAAATGTGTAGCATACTCACCATCCACACTGTGTGCTAGGTCCAAAGAAAGGGCTCTTCAGTGGTAGCTTTTGGGTGGAAATGAGGATTTGCCATCTGGCTGGGCGGTGGGTGGGTGGTTTCTTGGTCTTGCTAAGTTTTGGGAAGTGTCCCGATGGTTCCTCCTGTGCGGTTCTTTGTATCGCTCTGATAACTGATTTATCTGATCTGCAGGAAAGGAGCAAGCACTTAGTTCTCTTAGATGGGCTGAAAGGAGCAATGATAAATTCAGACACTTGTGATTTCTCACCCTCAAGTAAGAAGCTTTACTGCTGATGCTTATAAGACAGCTTTAAACTACAGACCACCTCAGATTGTGGAATCTAAATTAAGAAGGCACGATAAGTTGGTCATCGAGTGTATGCTTTTAAAACAACCCATTTCCAACAGTTTGCTCACTGTAGCTGCATTCGTGCACCTGACAAGTCTGGTAATGAAAGCTACCAATCGCTAGGGAAGCCGTGGCTGACACAATGTGATGGGCTATTCTTGCCTGTCCCCCCCTCACCTCCCCCCACCAACAGTGGTCTTCTTGGAATTTAAATTCACAGGGCTAGGTAACAGAGAACCCAGCTGATTGACCAGAGTGATGATGATGATTTATTAACAAAAACATGTGGGTATGTCTGGCTAGAAAAATATTCCAAGGTCAACTTGGTGTTTTTGTGTCTGTGTTTTTAAAAACAAAATATTAACTCAGCTTTGCCAGAGGGGTGGTTGGATTTTTTTGAGCTTGTGGCCCTAACAGAATGAACTCTCCTCTCTTCCTTGAGGACACGCCCTGCCCAGAACCCCCCAGCTTCCCTGTATAGCTTCTCCTTTCTGGGTTGGAACCAGGGAGTCTCCTGATGGATGTCTGTAGCACACCAGAAAAAGCAATTCTTGTACTTTAGTGCCTCTTTTTTTTTTTTTTTTAGATTTTTTTTTAACACTTGAACTTAGCTATTGTCTGACGAGCCGGGTGCAGATTGCCGAACGCTGCTCTTTTGGGCATTTCCCCCAAATGATGCTTCTGTGGTGTCTTTTCTCCTGTGGACGCTGAAGCTCCCACTTCCCTGCCCTGCTCCCTCCCTAGGCTCACCCTGGACTGTCAGCCCTAGGGGGTCTTCAAGGCTGGCTATGCTGCTCACTTTTAAAATACAGTACCAATATTCACTGATAACTGATACTTCGGATACTCTGTGGTTTGCAGCAATAAAATTCCAGCACTAAAATATCTGGCAAAGAGACTTTGGCGGTAGAACTAAATGACCTTGCTCATTGTAGCTTCATGCAACTGGGGCTTGTTAGTCCCCAGTTAAAAGTTCTGTGTCTGATTATAGCTTTGAAGGCCCACCTCCTCCCCCCAGATTTCAGGTAGGGAGGCTGGTTTCTCAACAAAGCCCAAGGGGAGGGTCCCAAGCTTACAGTGGTGTTGGACAGCCCTCAGCTCTTAATTTAATATTATATCAGGGTGCAAAAAACCTCCCGAAGTCAAGGCGTGTGTTGTCCAAATGGCTTAGGCTCTGTTCCCTTTATTTGAAATTCACATCGCAGAAACAAAACAAGTAAAACTTCACTTGGAAAAACATTGACTATTCAAGTCTCCAAAATTCGAAAACACTGGGGTGTCAGTGCTAGGGTCCAGCAAGCGATTCCTTTCCAGGGTTAGGAAGTCAGATTGGGACGTTCCCTAGAAAGGTTTGCTTTGGGCGCGGGGGGTGGTGGTGGTGGTGGTGGTGTCTCTCTTCCGCAGCCGCAGGGTCCCCCTGCCCGCCCCCTGCTGTGATTTGCGGCCCTCCGAAGCGGCTTCTCTCGAATAGGCGGCGGCTTCTGGGGGTCCCAGGGCCGAGCTCTGCTTCCTTAGACTGCATTTTGTTTTACTGAGAGCACAATTTGCATAATAAAATGAAGAGGACCCATTCCTCCCCTTTTCTCCGTACACACTGCCCGGCAAGGACTTTGAGACTGTTATCTGAACACCCTGAGCGGCCTTCAGAAGTCGAATTAGCATTGCTTTTCTAGGGGAAAAAGAAAAACGGAAAGCGATTAAAAGCGAGAAGGCCAGGGGAGAGGGAGTAAAGGAGGAGGAGTGAGGTGGCGGAGAAAGCGGGGAGGGAGCGAGGAGCGCGGGGCCAGAGGCACAAAGGGGAGAGAGACCAGACGGGGTGCGGGCCAGCGACGAGGGAAACGCTGAGTCACCCTAACCGGTCACCGGGGACAAGGCGGCGAGATGCCGCAGCCCAGGAACAGACGGTGCGCATCGCACCCCACCTTCTAGGCCTCCTTCCCGCCCGCCGCCGGCGGAGCGCGGCTGTGGAGCTCGGCGCCGCCCGCCCGCCTTTGTCACCGGCTCGGTGCGCGGCCGCGGGCTCCCGCGGCGGGCTTTGTTCTGGCGGAGCAGGGCAGGACCCCTCGCCCCGCCGCCCCCGCCCCCCCGAGCTGGGGAAGCTGGGGGTGGGGACGGGGCGAAGGGGACGGGGACCAGAGGAGCGTCGGCGGGCGCCTTGGAGCCTGGGATTTCCTGCCTTCGCTCTTTTCGTAATTGAGCTGTTCTCCTTCGGGGCGGGGGCCGGGCGGCGCGGGAGGTGCAGGACGAGCGGGAAAGGGGCGCCCGCTCTCCGCCTGCCGCGGGGGCGAGCGCGGCTAGCGGCGGATCCGCAGTGTGTCCGAGTGTGCACGGCTGGAGGGGCGCAGGCATCGGTGCGGGAGGAGAGCCGCTGAATCTGGCCCCGCGTTCCAGGTTTCTGGCCAAGGTTTTGGCGGCTGCGGGGCGCCTCGGGTCAGTGCCCGGTTCTCCCCCAAGATCTGCTCTCGAGATGCTTTGGGACCGCGCGTGGGCGCTGTGGACGCGCCCTGGGTCCGGGGGCTGCCCACGGGGAGCGCGCAGATCCCCGTCGCCGAGGCCTGTGGCTGGGGACAAAGAGGCAGACGGCCGGAGCGACCAGCGGGCGGGCGCGCACAGGCACCCAGGCGCGCACCCCACCGGGGCCCTCCCCTGGAGCCCCCGCGCCTCGGGGCCCGCGGCTCTGCGTCTGGAAAGTTCGTCCCTCGCACAGCCCGCTCCCTCCTCTCACCCTTGCCTTTAGCAAACGGCGTGGGATCGTGTGTCACCCTCTCCCTAGCCACCCCCAAAGGTGTGGGCAGATTGCAAGAGTTGCTGCTCTGTTATTGTTTGTCAAACAGGCCCTTTCTCTTGGGAGAGGGGCGAGGGGCATGTGGCGGATCCCGGGCCAGGATTACATTAATCAAAGCATTATTTCCCCAGAGAAGCCGAGCACAAATGAGAGTAAATCCTAATAAAATTGGATCGCGGAGAAATGGTACGCTTTAAGTAATCTGTGCTGCCTGGTAAAAAATCTCACGTTTATAAGATGTGGGTCTTAAAAAAAAAGTCTGCACACCTTTGGCCTTGGTTGCTGGGTCCGTATCGATCGGGACGGGGGACAGTCACCACCCCAAGCTCAGGTGAACTTCTGAAGTGAGAAAGGGACGTGGACACCCCGGAGTCCGAGGTTCTATTCCAAGGGTACTCTTGGCCCGGGCGCCCCTCTGGAGTATTTGCAGAGGCCCTGGGCCTGATCGAGACCCCTCGGTGCCCTGCGAGGACACGGACTCTTCCTCTGGGATCGTGGCTCCACCGTCCTCCTCTAGCGAAGCTGCAGGGCGGGCAGTCCCCGTGGGTGGCGGCGCGAAGCCCACCGGGCGGGCGGCGGGACTGCCAGGTCTCCCCGGCCCCCGGCCCAGGGCCCGCCCGAACAGGAAAGGGGGTGACTGCTGGGGAAGCCGGGGGCGCGGCTGGCCGGCGGCACTTCTGGTACTTTCAGGTCGTCCCAGCCTGGAAGCAGGCTCGCACTTCGTCCGCCTCCGTCCCCCAGCTGGTAGGAAACTTTCCGATGCCCGGCGCGGCCGTGCGCTAGAGAAGAGCTCTCCTCCCCACCCAGAGCTCCGAGCAGGCAGGCAAAGCCCACCGGCCAGGGGGAGACCTCCCCGGCCAGCTCCCGTCCCCCTCCGGCCGCGGGACACGAGAGCGGACTAGCTGGTGACAAGCGGGAAAGCGCCGTCCCCGTCCTGCGGGCGATCACCAGCCTCCGGACTCCGCGCGACCTTCCAGAGACGCGCGGCCGAGACCGCTTCCGCGCCGGCCTCGCGGCCCCTCCTCCGCGCCAGAGGCCGCGGCCCCGCGAGGGCGGCGCCCCCTGCAGGCCGGCGCCGGAGGAGCCACCGCGCCGCCCGCGGGTGGCCGGGCCGCGTGGGTTTCCCGCGCTGCCCACGGCCGCGCCCGGCCCGCGCGCACGCGCACAGCCAGCGCCCCCTCCGCACGCGAGCTGCCGGCGGAGGGGCGGGGGGAGAGCCGGCTGGAGGAGGGCGCAGGAGGGCGGCAGGAGAGCCAGGGGTGGGGTGGGGATCGCGCCGGGTCACCCCTCCCTGGCCTTTCCTGCCCGCTCCCGACCCCTCTCGGGTCGGCGCCAGGCAACCCCGGCCGGAGTCGGCGGCCGCGCGCCTCTTTCCCGGCCCGCGGGCTCCGGAGTCCCGGGAGCCTCGCTGTCCGCTCGCCGGGCAGGGCCGGGCGCCCGGAGGGGCTCCTCTGCGGAGCGGCAAGGAGAACGGCTTGGAGCGGTGTACCTGTGCGTGTGTGCAGGTGCGGTGTGCGTGGTGGTGTGTGTGTGTGTGTGTGTGTGTGTGTGTGTGTGTGTGTGTGTGTGTGTGTGTGTGTGTGTGTGTGTGTGTGTGTGTGTGTGTGTGTGTGTGTGTGTGCGCGCGCGCGCCCGCGGGTGCGAGGGCTGCGTGCGTGGGCGGCGTGCGTGGGAGTGCGGTGCGCGCGCAGGGCAGGGCAGGAGGCGGTGAGGGATGCTCTGGTGCAGCTGTGAGATCTAAATCTGCCACCTAGAGCTCCCCCGCCCCCCCCACGCGGGCGTCTCCTTCCTCCGCCTTCCATCCCCTCTGAGCCCCAGAGAGATCCCTCTTGGGGTCCCGGCATGTTCATGGACCCCCGGACTCACGTGAGCGAGGGTGAGCCGAAAGGGACCGTGTCCGCTGAGAAATGCGACCAAGAGCCTTTCCAGGCTCCTGCCTGCCCTTGAGACGGGATTTCACCCACTGGGAAGCCACGTTTCAGGGGCTTGTGTATCTGCTTCCTCTCGGTCTTGGCCTTCAAAGGGGCTTGCGTGGAGGTTGTTTTTATTATTTTGGGAGGCATAGGGTGGAGGTAGGAACCAGTTGAAAATCACTTTCGTGGATCTCTTTAGCTGACCTGCCAGCCAGTTTGCAGGCTCCTTTCCAGTGATGGGAATTTTTTTTGGGGGGGGGCGGGGAGTGCAGACACCCACACCTTTTCAGTTCTGAAATAATGACTCTCCTTTCCTCCAATCTCTGATTTTCATAATTTCATACAGAACAGGGCTGTCAGTTATCTCTTATTAGACAAGAGGAAAGCAGCCTAATAGAAAACTTGGGCCCAGTGAAATCCCTCCTTCTTACAACATCAACTAGCCTATCCAAGTTGTTCAACTCTCAGGGGAAACACGGGGCAGAGGGAATTCAGAAAAGGCTGAATATTTCTCTCCATCACTGAAAATAGGAACCCAGTTGGCCACCTGTAGTTTTGATAACGTGCCTTTCAGAGGATCCTAAAAATAAACTTTATAGATACTTTGTGTCCTCTTTCTGTTCTAATGTTTGCATCTGGGGATTTTCACTAATTTGGAAACACCATTGGTATATATGTTTTTGCTTCTTGGATTTAGATGGACATTATGTGGTTTAACTCAGCCACAATTCACTATAAGACCTCCTGTTCTGGAGAAAGGCTCTGAGTGAAATTTACTCACACTCACCTCAAGAGACCCTCACCAGCTAGTATCTTGATACTATTTCCATCACTCCTTTTCATAAGATAATGTGTAGACAGCTAAATTTTGGTAAAGAAGGTTAATGGTAAAATGTCAATGTTTAACAGGATGAGCTTTTGTCTTTGGATTCAAAGTTCAGCTTTTCTTTGAATTATTTATCAAGCTGTTTGCCCATAGGCCTTCCTAAGAGAAGGGCAAGGTGAAGGGGGGGTGGAACCACTCATTTATTTGAAGCATATGTTGACATAAGATTAAAAAACTAGCCTTTTGGAAAACAGTAATAAGTAAACCATGTCTATAAACACCCACCTTTGGGACTGTGAGAAAAAGCAAACCTAATTACTTTCGTAGAAAACAGCCTCAGTTAACAGTTAACTAAAATATTGTATGACAGTCCCTTGGAAGCTCCTCCTCCTTCAGTATAGGACCCTTTGGTAATATACACATATTTATACATGATGTAAATATACATATGCACGAGGGTAGATGTTTATGTACATAACATAACAAAATATATACATACCCCAACTGAATACATTTGCATATAACATGCCCATGTGTACTATACCAAACTTCAACGAGTAACAATACATTCTATAACAGATAGTCCTAAAATAAGAGGAAGGGTGAGTAAATCTTATGCCTATTGAAAAAAATTTCAAAATTTCTTTTGAAATCTGAATTGCGCCCGCTGTAGATGACACCACAGGAGTCAGTTAAAAAAAATCCACGCACAGTATTAATATTTGCAGCACGTTCCATTTAAAAATACTATAAACGACTCATTTTACATAAAATAAAAAAGGGCACCATACGTTAGAATTTAAAATATAAACATTCTATCTAAATTCAGGTACTTTTCATCTTTTTTTCCCCTGCAAATTAAATACTGTTGTCTTCGAACAAAAATTCAATTCGGCACACAATGGAAAAGAGCATTAGTTTTATTTTCCATTCTGCTGTAAGGAAAACATTTTTTAAGTAGTTTAATTCTGTGGGCCTTTATGTCATTAAAAGACATTCAGTAGTCTAGTGATAATTCCAAATGGAAAAGCAAGTTGGAGGCATATGTTTATCCTTGAAATGATTTGTGTAATATGGGATGACATCTTACTTATTTGCCTCTTTTTACATAGTATTTTGAATCTCTGCATTTTCAAAGACTTTTTTTTTTGGTTGAAATAAGAATTACAGTTAAAATGAATACATTGGCAAGAATCCAAATGCCTGTTCACGCTGAGCAAATGTAAAGAAATATTATACCTGAAGGTTATGCTTGAAAAGTTATTTGTCCTCATTGATAAAAAGAATCAAAATGATAAAGTTTTGAAATTTTCTTGAGGACCGTGATAGGAGCTCTCTCATGTAATGAGAGTTATTTTTACTGATATTACAAAATATTTTGTTGGCTTTCCTATGTTTATGTCAACGTACATTTCTTTGCTGAAAAACATATACGGTGTTTATGATGGTATTTATTCCCACATGTAATTTATTGCTTGTTTATTTCAGAGTATTTCAAAGACTGATGACTCATCGGTGGTGTCTAAATATTAGTGATGAGCTTGTGAAAATAAAAATCAGTTTAGCCGAAGTGCTTTTTGAGGTTTGTTTTTTAATTTCTTAAAAAAAATTAAAATGATGGAAATACCACAAATGAAAAAATTTTAAAAAAGAATAATCCTTGGAAAGAAGTAAAAACATTTTACTCTAGATGGGGTTTAAAATCAACTGTAAAAATAAGTTAGTCTTTTATTTTAGAACGTTTTCTATCTGATGGTGTGGTATGATAGAAGGAGACATAGGCTATATAATGATCTAAAATTGCACAACGTGAATTAAAAAATTTGGATAAAGAGTCATTCACTCCAAAATGTAAAAGAATCTTTTCTGTCGATTTAATTAATGAAGTGAGTAAAGGACTGTTTTAGTAAGCTCAAGTTACGTATATAGAAAGACTTGTAAGAATAAATACTTTGGTGTTCTGTGGCCGAAAAGCAGACAGAACTATAATATAGCAGATAAAACTCCCTAGAATGTAGACATCCAAGATCCAATTTTTAAAAAATTTGTCAGTTACAGAAAAGAAGGGAAAAAGCTTATTAACTCAGGGCAACTATAAGATGTTGACAGATATCAAGTTTCATAGCCAACCAGGCTGTTAGAAAACTGCTCAGATGTCGGTGGAGAGCAAGTTACTCTGTGAAACCAGTTTCACAGTGAATTATCTTCTTAATAAATTTAAACTCCAGCTTCATAGACTAACCATTTTCTTCCTCTCTCCTCTACTTCCTCCCTCCCTCCCTCCCTCTCTGCCTTTCCTCCCCCGCCTTTTTTTTAAGTCTGTAAGCAGTTGGGTGAGACTGCTTTAGTGAGGTTCTGAACGACACCCAGGGGGATTTCAGGTACTCAGCCTCACTGTTTAGACACTGTTAGTGACACACATCGAGGTAAGATGTATCTGTGCTCTCTCAAAACATTTATTTTCTTTCCTCATCCAACTACTAGCATCTTTTAAAGAGAAAACCAGGCAATGTCTACCAAAGGCAAAATAAATCAGAGAATTTAATCAATTATTTGAAGAATTCAGGCATTGCTCCTCTTCCTTCAGCCTAGCTATTAAGGAAAAAAAGAGAGAGAGAGAGTGAAATTTGAACAGTCTAGATTGGCTATCTATAGTGATTAAATTTGTAAGCTAGCAACAAGTTCTAGAAGATCTTGCTTGATTCCACATTGTACCGCTGGAACACACACCTGAATGGACCTCCAGGTGGGGCAGTTACTAGATTTAAATAAAGAGAGTGGAGGGGGCTGACTTTCCAGCTTCGTCTGAGTACATTGATTGAAGTTATTAGATAATTGTTCACCTTTCTACTTAGCCCCATGAGAGGAGACACACACATATTGTAAAATACTTTAAATTAATGTCAAATAGTCCAACTGGGATTGCTGAAGTTATTTACATTTAGCAATGGATTAAAATGTTAGCATTATACATTTAATAAATTAGAATCTTGTATGCTCTGACTCGCAAACATCTGCTGAACACGTTTTCAAGGGTCTTTTAGGGAGGACAATTTTCTCTGTATAATTTGAATTCAAAGGTGCAGTCCCTTTACCTTCTCTGTGGGACAAAAATATGAGAGGAAAATGTTATGTATTGTAGGTGGTAATTAGTCCATAGACTATTTTAAAGTAGTCTTTGGTAGAGTAGGATAGGATTTGGGTTTAGTTTATAGAACATTAGTAAACCTTAATTACAGGAGATTTTTAAAAAGATATCTAGTTGCAAATATTATTTGAAAAATAGCACCTAGAATCTATATTAATGAGCTTTGCTTACTTTCTCAAAAATTTCTGGAAAATGATGTCACTACATTTTGCATTCATCTAATTAAACAACTGAAATATTGTTCTAACACATAAGCTACTCCAAGAACAAATAAAATGTATGCCAGATAAAAAATATTGCTGATTTCATATTTGCTATAATAACAAGAGGGAGTGGCCAGGTGAAAACTATAGGTGACTAATGCTTTATATTTATTTATAAAGTTGTTTTCTTACACTAACAGAAATTATGAAAAAGTGTGATAATCTTTTGACATTTTTCATGATTCCTACTTCTAGATGCGCCTAAACATAGGGAAATACTTAGAGCTTTAATGTTTGCTTGCACAGAAAGTAAACATCTAGAAAAATGTAATGAATAAGTGAATGAAGGATATTTAACAACTGGGCAGTTAAACCTAAGATTGTACTTTTGCTATTTACAATTACTAGTCTAGTCATACTACCCTATTTTTTCCTTGAGCCTCCAAAAACTTACACAACGCGGAATTATTACAGAATCACTCATTATTTCTCACCCCAGACCCTTTTCAATGAAATAATGCCATCCACTGAAGATTTATGGCAAAACAAGATAATAGACTTATTATTGGGAAGTTCTCCTGTCATAAGAATTTACAAGATTTTTTGGAAATAATACCTCTAGGGATATCTATTTTGCTTCCTTTTTTTCTCATTTTAGAGTTAAGGCCTAATTTTCCATGTTGGCCATTGATCATGGTGGAGGCTGTTCAGAGGTAGCCATGTAATTTCTTTATCTTTCACCTGCAAATTACACACATTATTTTGCAGCTCAAAATAAGCATTCCCAATGAGTTGCATTCAGTAAATGTCTTTCACAGCATTAGTACAGAACTGAGGTACAAAAGAATATTAATCTAATACATTCCAAAATTCAAATACTTGTGATTAATAAGCATTATTATCTATAAATAAGGCCCTAATGATACTTTGGCAGTGTTGTAAACACAAGAATCAGAGGCAATTACTGTCATTATTGTTCAGCAAGTACTTCCCATGAATACCAAATGGGTATTGCTGTCCAGCTACTTGGCAAGTAAGGTTCCCATAAAGAAACAGCTGTTGTCCAATCAGGACTGGCTACTGTTTACTGCCCTTAACCCCAAATGCAGGGTCCTTAAAGAAAGGAAAAAAAAAAAAAAAAAAAAAACCCAAACCCAAGCCATCAAAAGAGTTTTGATGCAATTAAAAAAATATCGTTTCTAATAAATATAAAAGCATCTTGAAAATAGTGCTGTTGTGAAGTACTGACGTTGGTGAATTGGATACATTAGCAACCATTGTGTTCGCGAGAAGGAAAGGTCTCATTTGTGAGGCTCTAGGCCCAGTGTGATGAGCTGTCCTGGAAGTAAAATCAGTGGACAGCGAAAAATCAACGGCAACAACATGAATTACCCTTCAAAGAGCATGGGCTTGAGCGCGTCCTTACTTTTTTACCTTCCTCAGTCTACACAGAGCTCACCCCTCTCTATTAAACAGGACCAGCCCACCAGACCCAACTCTAAAGTGGGGTGTGTGTGTGTGTGTGTGTGTGTGTGACCTGCTGCAGTACCAGTAAAGTAAGTTGCTCATGTTCATAGGAAACCGGACACAGTCACACAGGCGCTCTGCCCTCCGGCTCTTAGAAGTCAATGCCGGACCGGCTTTGGCTGTGTCCATGAGCTGATTTTAGCCTGCAGTCAATTCGGTGGCGCTGGTTAAAAGCTAAGTTGGTTTTGTGGAGAGGGGAAAAGTTCCATATACATTTTTCCTAAGGGATACATGCATTTAGCATCAAACGTAGAGCTGTCTATTTTTAAATTTTCTTGTGCCAAGCCTTATGCTTTAAAGATGTTATAGGTATACAGCGGGGGTAGGGAAGCATTGAATTGGTTTCCCAAGGCGTCGGAGAAACTTACGAGGGCTTGAGTGGCAGTGGAGTAGGTGATGCGGAAGAAACCGCCGTTGGCAGTCAATTTGCGCGAGGGTGTGATCTTTATGGAGCATGCGCCGTGCGCCCGCTGGAGGTACAGACTCTCCACGCCCAACCTCCGACAGACACCTGGGTACCAGCGCTTCGGGTTTGATGGGGTTTCCCCTCTTGCCCTCAGAAAACTGAAACAGCCGGGATTCCACTGTCCTCCCAGTAAACTGGGGGGGCGACCAGGTAGAGTGTCAACCCATGAGGTCCTTCTGTCCTTCTGAAAATGTTCTTGCCACCGTCGCCTGGGCTTTGTCATGGGAGCGAGGTAGCCGCGCTTGGGGATGCAGGTGGCTGGACTCCAAAGCTGTTGCTGATGGGAAACAGTGGATTCTAACCCGGGACCTGGCCACCCTCTTCTCTCTCCCCTCTTCTCTCTCTTCCGTTTTGAACTCCTCTGCATGGGCTGGAGGGTGAATGGTCCACCAGGACTCATCAGCTTGTGTTCATCTCTGATTTGGGGAAGATGAGAAAAGGTGAGCTCTTCCAAGCAAATCTTTTCTCGTTTTCAAGCATATAAAGACTCAAAAGAGAATTTCTATGACAACAACAGTAATAATAAGAACCACATGTTACTAAGGACTTACCATGTACCAGGTATTGAAACATGGACCTTGTGTGCCTTCTCCTAGTTAAGCCTCTAAACACCCCTTGATAACACCCCTTATCCCAGTTGGACAAATGAGCCAACTGAGGCTTCCAGGGGCTAAGTTACCTGCCCAAGGTCCCGGAGTGGTGGTACCCAGTTCTGAACTTTGGTCACGTCTCTTGGAGACAAGGTGCTTTTACCAGTGATGCTTTACTGCTTTGCAAATTCTGGGACCCTGCTGCTTTCTCCCCTTCTTGGAGATCGCCAGATGTCCCCTCTTTGGGGCCACCTCTGTGCTGGCTTGCAAAGCTGTCCTGTGACATTTGTGAGTGCAGCGTCCCCAGCAGTCTCACGTCAAAACCGGGATGGTGGGCTTCCCTGGTGGCGCAGTGGTTGAGAGTCCGCCTGCCGATGCAGGGGACGTGGGTTCGTGCCCCGGTCCTGGAAGATCCCACATGCCGCGGAGCGGCTGGACCCGTGAGCCATGGCCGCTGAGCCTGCGCGTCCGGAGCCTGTGCTCCGCAACGCGAGAGGCCACAACAGTGAGAGGCCCGCGTACCGCAAAAAACAACAACAAAAAAAAAAACAACAAAAAAAAACCCAAAACAGGATGGTAAAGGCTCTTGGGACCTCTGTGTACACTAGTACCATAGTGAGCCCCGTCTCCCAGCCCTCCGTGATCATGAGGGCAGAATAAGGCTCCGTAAGACTTCACGGATTCACCAGAAATGAGTATTACAATTCGGTTTGGATGCCCCATTAACACTGAGGCATGGCAGGTTAAGGGGCATGCGTGTGTATCTATAAACCTTGCACTAAATAGACAACAGTAGTGTGTCTGTTCCTCTGTATCCGAGCACCCTGGGGAAGAGGGTAACCTACTGATGGGAAGGGCCATCCCTAAACGTGATGTTGGCTCTGAGTCCGGAGATGTCTCTTCTTCCAGGCTGACGGAGGAGCTCGCGGGGCCGCTTCGCTGCTTCTGCTCCTCTCTCGGCTCAGCCCGTAAACACCTTCGCAGGGACCATGCGGATGCCTTGCAGCCACAGGCAGAGCCACTGTCTTTAACCTTCTCACCGATCTGGCATCATTCAGAGACAAAGGAGCTGTTTCAGGCGAGCCCGGGATCAATCAGCAAGGCTGGACTCTGTGCCTCCCCGGGGAGCGCCTTGAATCTGGGCCACGGAGCAGAGTGTGCAAGCCTGGTTCCCGGCTAGAGGGAAAAGATGGGGTTTTGTTAGGGGTCCAAGAGGAGATAGAGTCGGCTGTGGAACCCTGAGAAACACAGGTGCTCCACTTGTGACCGTGACATCAAGGTTGAAAAAAGCTCTGCAATGGTTTCATTCTAAAGGAAATCTTCCTTGCTGCCACGGGTCCCCAAAGGGCAAAATGTTATTTGTAAAGGTCAAAGTGAAAAGGTTACTTGGCTTTTAGAAAATGACTTTCACCAAGTTATTAATTAGTTATTAGTTAATTAATATGCTGCCTCGTTCCAAGAAAGAATTTGCGGCAGTTCATAAAAATATGTGACAGGGGAAACTAATTTGGGGAAAATGAGGCAGGTGAGGTCAGCATATACTGATACCTACCCTCAAATGCTTACTCTGTTCAGTGATGTTAGGAAGTCATGACGTGAGATAGGGTTTGCTTTCTCCACAGCAAAAAAAAGAGGAAAAGAATAAAAAAAGAGTTTTACAATAAGCTATCAATCTATGTTAACTTTTATTTTAAAAAGGCACTCTTTTCAAGATGAACTATCAACTACATCTGACTTGAATGTATTTCCTAAACATCTTTGATATAATATCTAACCTCCAAGAAAATGTTCTGAAAAGAATTCACTACGCTATCTTTTGTTTTAAAAATGAAAAAGCTAATCTTGAGTCCGTTAGGATTTTACATTGGTGAAAAAGTGTTATGATATTCTTTGACAATTTTTAATGCTAGCAATTGGCATTTTACTTCCTATGTTTACTTCCCAGAAGATAATTTGACACTTTGCAAAATATAGATCACGTCTGCTTCTTCTCAGTAAGTCGCAGGAAATCAATAAGTGATATATGTTTTGCTGTTCCTTCTATTTTTTGTTTAGGTAGTCAAGAGGCAGGTAGTATAGAGAACTCAGGAAGGTTCCGTATCTTCAGGGGTGTATAAATTCATGCACAAAGCCACAAGTAGCTTAGTGGCGTGGCTCCCTCGCGCCACCTTTCTGGTCTCAGTTTCTCGTCTATTAAATCAGGGCATGGGATTTACTTGATCTCTGAGTTGCCTTCTAGTCATAAAATTCTGTGTTTTGAATTTTCTGTCATCCTGACGATCCATTAATGTAAGCATGATTTTTAAATGTCTAGTTATATTTCAATTGATACAGAACTTGCATGGAAAGGAGATTACAGGGCATGCTATTATGCAGTGTAAATCAATAAAATGAAAATGTATCCATTGACAACATTTGTATTTTCACCTATTACGGAGCTGTGCCATCTCTTTGAATACAATACACTTTTATGCCCCATTAAAGCATGCTTGACATAGCTTTCAACTACTTGCAAATGCTGAGAAGTTGAAAAACATAACATTTACAAAAGATACATCTGGTGCATATTTACATGACTTGGAATAAGGAATCATTTAAATACTGCTGAGCCATCTCCATATTAGGAGAAACGATATTCCACGTCCATATGTGAAATCGGTAGTAAAATACATGTAGGTTTAAATTTCTCTTAGGCGTTTTTTTTTACTTTACACATGTTAGAAATATGGAAATATTGATTAGGGCTCAATTCATCTATTTGAGTTGTTGGGATTGCTTTCTCCCTGAATTTTATAGATTACATCATGAACTCTAGTGTCTATTCTAGAGGAGGTAAGTTTTGAAAGGGGTTGAAAGTAACACTTTCTACTTAGAAAACTTGCTTCTTCAGGTATAGGAGTTCGTAACCTGGGGACCATGGGCCGGGTAACATCCAGAGGCAGGCGTCAGAGGCTCTGTGACCCTCCTGAGTTTCTATGCAAACACTGGTGTGTGTAGATATGCAGATCATCTTTTTTTCCCCCCTTTGGAAAAGACCTAACTTATATTTGTATCTCAAAGAGATATGGCCCTGGTGTAGTAGAAAACTTAGAATCATAAGAAATACTTGGGGTTACCCCTTACTAGCCGTTGGACCCACCTTCTGCAGGCCTTACCTGTGAAGTAAAAGGATTGTACCAGATAATCTTAGATGCCCTTTCCAACACCAGCATTCTCCAGGCAGAAACTTACCTCCATCTACCTAAATGCTTCAGCCACCAGTGCCCTCAGCATCTGTCCTATCCTCTACGTTCCTTTTTAGGTTGTAATTGTGGAGTTTCTGCATGAAGTCTAGGTGAGTCTATGCTGAATAGTGTGCAGGGCTGCATACATAGCAAAGCTGGGAAAAAAAGCACACCTACAAATTGTACAGCTCTTCTAGAATGCCATGTGGTACAGCATATGAAATATAACTTGTACCCTGCAGCTCACACACACACTTTAATTAATGTTATGGGCTGTGCTTTAAACTGAGAGAAGTGAGAAAATCAAGGTTAAGGATGCTCTGTTCTTTACTATGTAGAAGGAAAAAAGAGACAGCTATGTAAATGAAGGGTTTCTCATCTCCTTGTCAGTTTCTTATCTGTTGTCAGTTTGAATGATTTCTAAATCAGAAGAATGCTGAAGATCTGTTTTCCCATCAGTTTTGAGCCTAAGGAATTTGGAGCTGGAGTTCTGAGCCAGGAAACAGTCCTGTTTTGAATTCAGAGGCTCTACTGCTGAGCACGGATGCCAGGCTGATGATAAATTCCAAGAGGTTCAGCTTGATATTTCAACCCCAAGGTCAGAGAGAATTCCTTGGAGTTGGGCAAATGAAGAAAGTGAGCGTCTCCAGGGGTCGCCGTGGGAGAGGAGCGCCTCACCAGGTTGTGGCGATGTGGTCAGCTAGGAGAGACGCACCTTTACCAAGTAGAATATTGTGGTAATGGGCACCGCTGGCCTCAGGCAATATGGTAACTCTCAATTTCTATATATTTCACATGGCGTAGCTCCAACATCAAGAAGGCTTTCTAAAATTTTCACTTTGTAGTTAGTGATTATGGTACCATGTAGACCCAACCTCCGAAGCTGATATGATCTATTGTGCAAAAATTCTTAATTTGAGAGGTATTTGTTGGACAGATTCTCTCAGGTGTATTTATTTATTTTTGAGCCCTTGAGATGGATTCTGACAGTGTGGGCTAACTGCACGCGCATGCTGTACACCAGATTCCAACCTCAGAGGCTGGCACTCACCCCACCTTTCTTTCCTCTCATTCCCCAGATATTTTTCTGTATTGCAGATTTATTAACAACTCATTCAATACAATAAGAGGTGATGACTTTTTCTGAGTTCAAACCCCCGAAAGAGACAATTTTTCCGGGGGGTGGTTTGAAAGGGTCCTCTATCGAGATGTCTGTGGTCATTAACTTCATATGAAGTCTGAAATATCACATACATTGTGATGTATCCTAACGACACTAGGAAATCTGGGCACCTTGGGATTTATTTACTATTAATTCATCTTTCTAATGGTTGACAGAACTTTTCATGACCAATTGAAATGATAAAGAAAGGAGACGTGATTAAGGATTGAAATATCACAGACCAAATTTCGATGAGGAAATAGACAAAAATGTATTTTTTTCTAAAGGATTATAACTGTAATGTTCCAAAGCATTGTCAAAAGCAGAACTACACCCTGCACTGAATGTCTTCTGAAGCAATTGGGTTATGGCTCTGCCCCTTACCGTTGTTCACCTTGATGGAAAGATGCTTTGATTCAGCCTGCGTCCCAGGCAACCCTAGGAGGTGGGAGGTCCGAGTCAGTTTGGGCAGTGATGTCATGTTTTCATCTCCGGAAGGAAGGAAAATAAAAGACTGCCAACGTTCGACGGCATTTTGTCTACCTTGGAAGAGATCTGAGTGACCAAGTTTTGTCCCCTGGAGTTCCGTGTTCTGCCACAGGGAAGAGCAGCCACGCCGGGCTTTGCTAAATGACATTTGAGCTTTCTACCTTGGCATATGCTCATGGGAAAACCTCTGAGCGCACGGATAAAGCAACCACAGTAAAACTGAAGGGCGTGCTGTCGATGACGTTAGCTGGTTTAGGTTCAGTATAACCCCGTCCATCAACAGTGTATCTGTTTATTCGTAGGCGTTAACACTATTTGAATTCCAAGAAGAAGTGAAGTAAAGTGTGTCTACAGCTCCTTAGAAGAAACTGCCTTACAGGTTGGAAGGATCGTTACCTCCCTTCAACGGGGGATCCTGAAATGGAAGGTGACAGAGAATAAACAAACGCAAAAAGATCTCTGACACTCCCTGTGATGCTCCTTATTCAGACTTTCCCAAGTCCCTTCCCTAAGTCCTGGGCGATCCTGCTGTACTTAAGTACCTACCTTATTTTGATTTGGAAACCTCATTTGTTTACAATGGTAATTTGGGGGTTGGATAGCGTGATTCAGACCGGGGATGGAATTCCACCTTGGGGAGGTTATGCATTTGCACAGGTGAGAACTGAGATCCTCTGCTGGGGTTTCTAGTCTGGGGTCTGCCTAGAGAATGTTTTCTTCTGTCTCTTGAACCTTATTTATGTCTGTCTGTGAATTCCAGAGCAGTATTGCTAAGTAAATATGAAACAGGCACCTGGATGGGGAAAAATATCGTTGTTCAGCCACCTCACTTCTCTCCAGTGAAGGCACTGAGGCCAGAAATCTCTATGATTCTTCTCTAGGAGTTATTTACAAAACACCACCATGAGATTACAAAAATGACCAGGACAGTTTCCTAAACTATATTTTGCATTCTAGGATGGAAAGCATTATCATTTTAAATATAAAAATATTTCCTTTACTTACTAGTTGTTCTAAGAATACTATACATGGTCTTAAGTTTCCGCTTTTCCTCATGTTATCAACCAGGAAGGTTTTTTCTGATGGAAAAGATGATTAAAAGAGAGTAGGAAGTGTGCCTTTTCAAGGTATGATTCTTCATAAGAAAAGGCATGGGCTACTAAATTATCTAGATAAAGTGGCCTGGGCTATTAAGTTATCCCTTCAAATTTGGGAATTCATGGATGAACATTCACTATGCAATACTGAAGATTCGTGTTATAGGTCCAGAATTTAAGAAAAACCATTTTTGCCACTGATCTGCAGTGAGGAAGCACTGCAAATTAATTACTATTGAGGAAAGCGCATCGTGTGTCTATATCCTTAAACAGCTGGCCTGTGTGGACTGAAATGAGTGATAATTCAGCTATAAATTCCAGTTAAGTTGGTGAACCAGTTAACTCAGTAAACAAATTCATTAGAGCTAAGTTAAAAAAATAAATTGGATGCTTCAAGTAGATCAAAATCAAAGAATGCTATAAAGGAGTAGGGATGTGCCTCCCCAAATGATGACTATCTTGTGATGCCATTTGCAAAGAAGTGAAAAAAGAGATTGCAAACATTTTTGTCAATTATTTGAGATGAACGTGTCCATTTTTGGGTACATAAAGTAGGAAAGTAAGTGGAGAAAAAGACTAGCTAAAAACCTGGAGGTTTACACCAAAAATCTGTTTTAGAAACCTGCATGTGTTTTGAATATTAAAAGGCTTTCCTTTCTCTTCTTTCGGTTATGCTTTTTTAAGTAGCTAATGGTTTTATCGGCATTCTTAACCTGAGTCAGATGATTTGGCCCTTGATGATGTTTCTAGTGCCTCTGACGTCTGTTTCAACTTGTTTTCTAAGGAGGCAGTGTGTATATACTTCTATGCAGAAATAGTTTTGGCCATTTCAAACCCCTCAGTTTTAGGTTTATTTACTTTTTTCCATTTTGCTCCTTGGATTTTCTTCCCTTTTGTCCTTATCCTCTTTTTAATATTTAAAATCAATCTCCCATGGCCACATTCGCTGTTCTTTGCTTTGCTCCGTGGTTCCCTTCTTTCCCAGTGATATTGCTGGATTTCTTCTCTGCCCCACCATCAAGTTTCCCTCTCAATGTCCCATAGGCATCCGTTGACTGCCCTTTATCCCTGCATCCTTATCTTTTCCTGTTCTCTTTGCTTTTATGGATATGGTATGTTGTCTTCTTCACATAGATATCTCCCAAGCTATTAGAAATATCAAACCAATCTGTGTTGACAGACAACTAGTTTTTGTAGTTTTCATTTAGTTTGTAGGTGGACTTGCTCCCTAATTTCTTTTCCACAGTTGCTCAGTCCTTTCCTCTTTCTTATGTGCACAGATCCTGTCTTTCTTCCTCACTTGCCTTGGTGGGTCCTTGGTTGTCTGGTGGGCTTTGGTTCCATTGTGGAGATTTCCGCCAAGCCCACTTCACATGGGCAGTTTAGGACAGCCTCTCATCGGCTAAATAGATGGTGCCTCCACACCCATCCTTTTGGAACAGACTTGGCTGGTCCCAGGAAGACACCCTAGGTGGGACATCGCACCGTGTACACGTTGAGTCAACAGACAGACAGTCAGGGTTCTGTCCGTGGCTCTCCCCTTGCCACTGTTGGTGTCACCTTGGGTAAACACTGAATTCTCTGTGCCTCTCTGCATTTTTGAAGATAATAACACCCAACTCATAGGGTTTTTGTGTGAGTTGTGTATTCGCAGCATTTCCAGTGTATGCTAATTCCCTCTGTACTTAGAGGTTGCAGAAAACCTAAAGCCTGTAAGTTAGACACAGCAGACACGCTAGATGTGATGGGAGAAATAATGCTGTGAATGTAGCACTTCTAGTGTTTCAAAGTATATTCATATCGTCCATTTCACTTCATCTTTACAATGACCCCGAGGGCTGCTGAGGACTCCAGTCCCCTCAACAGTGGCCCTCGTGGGGCCACTGTTGCCATATGATTCACTTGGGAGGAAAGAAATGCCCACTAAAAAGCCACGTGGATATTATGAAGGTAATGGGGACAAAAAGGTCGTCCTGAGTGTAGAAAATTGGAGCCATTCAGCCTCATAGAAAAGAGGAGTTTTATGTTTCATTCCCAAGTTCAGAGAAAAGAAAACCTTTCCTTTTCTTTCCTCTTTGCTGTTGTTGGCAAGACTCTGTAAGACGGCAACTCACATAGAAGGCACACACTGGGCCAGATTTTCAAAGAGCCTCTATGCTTTGCATGTGTTAGATTTTTTCATGCAGAGCTGCAGCTCTGGGTGGTGGGGAAGTTTGTGGGGTGGAGGGGAGGGTGGGCACAGATGGCTTTTCACATGTGCCACCTCACTTTGAATGAGGAAATGTACTAATTTTGTGAGACTTAGTTTTCTTAAAAGTAGAGTTCCTTAAGAAGGCTTATATCCTGAGCAGTGCAGTCTTTAAATGAACAATTCTGCAGATGAGACGCAGCCTGGGTCTGTCTGGTGGACAGTGGTGCAAAGGTGCTTTATTGTTGGAAACAGAGCTCAGCTAAAGAGACTCCAAATTACCTTGCGGTCCGTGTGGATTACGGTGACTTCCAATTGCTTGCAGGTCATGTTATACCTTTTTCCTGGGCACTTTTTGCTAGGATAGACCTTTTCTAGGGAACGATTAAATGCCTCAGAGTTAGTGATTTGATAACAGAGCCTTGAGGATTTGGTTTAGTCTCAGAAACATGTAGGTTCCTTCTTTCCCACGTGACCACCAGTGACTTTAAACTCTCTTCCTTTGGCTCTTTGCTAGTTGTATCTGTTCAGATAGAGAAGGTTATGCTGTGGTAGAAAAAAACCATCAAAATCTCAGTGGCTTTACAGCAAAAAGTCTGTTTCTTTTTTTAATTAAAAATTTTTTTTATTGAAATGTAGTACAATATTGTGTTAGTTTTAGGTGTATAGCAAAGCGATTCAGTTATTTAAATAAATATATATATATATGTGTATGTATGTATGTGTGTGTATTGCAAGTCTGTTTCTTGATTCCATTTCTTGTCCATTGTGGGCTGGAAGAGGTATCTGCCAGCTGTAGATATTTAGGGACTCAGGGTGCTGGGGCCCTTCTCTGTACCTGGTCCCCCACGTGCCACAGCAGTGGGAAGGGGACCTGGTGAAGCTTGCCCTGGCTTCTACAGCTTCTGCCCAGAAGAGCCACCTGGCACTCCTCACATCTCATTGGTCAAAAAAGTCATGTGACCACGCCTGACTTCAAAGTAGTTGGGGCCATTCAATCCTACTCTGAGCGTAGAAGGAGGGGAAGAGAAATGTAAATAAGCCACCTCTGACGACCTCATCCTCGATTACACAAATCTACACAGGGGAGGGATTTCTCTATATTTACTGTAATCAGCACTGTCAGTGTGCATTTCTCTGCCCCAGACATTTTCGAGCCTTGCTAAAAAAGTGTCACGTGTCTCCACAACAGTCTCCATGCATTGACTGTTCTGCATCCTTGGACTCTTATGATACTTTGGAATGCTTTCAGTAACAATGATTAGAATGAAAATAATAGTGAAGAATAAAAAGTCACCCACAGAGAGAAATACACCTCTTAATCAGTTGCTTAAACTCCACTTATTTTCTTTCTTTTGAAAGTGCCTTTCAAGTCTTTATCAAAGAACATCTTTGTGATTAGATTAATCAACAATTGATGGGTGAGGAAGCTAAGACTCAGAGAAGATAGGTAGAGACCTTTCAAATCTCTGATATGTGAGTTCAAGTGTTTAATTCATTTTCTGGGATTTGACTAATCACCACCCCCCCCTCACCACCACCATCTTTACCACCATCTCCATCACCACCACCACCCTCACCACCATCTCCATCACCACCATCACCCTCACCACGATCTCCATCACCACCACCCCCCTCACCACCATCTCCATCACCACCATCACCATCACCACCATCACCCTCACTGCCATCACCCTCACCACCATCACCACCACCACCCTCACCACCATCTCCATCACCACCACCACCCTCACCACCATCTCCATCACCACCACCCCCCTCACCACCATCTCCATCACCACCATCACCATCACCACCATCTCCGTCACCACCATCTCCATCACCGCCATCACCATCACCACCATCACCCTCACTGCCATCTCCATCACCACCACCACCCTCACTACCATCACCCTCACCACCATCACCACCACCACCCTCACCACCATCACTAGTACCACCATCTATCATTATAAACACAAATTTGTGTGACCCATATAATGTTTCTCTTCACACCATCATGGGAGCCATAACATTGGTAAGATTTTTAGTGATTTTGTTTTTATTTTCTACATATTGCCTAATCAAGGAATTAAAAGGTCATGGAAGAAAGTGACAACTCAGAACTGTCTTCAGGACTGAGTTTGGATTAAGCCTATCTGTTACCCTCTTCAATTTGCATTTTTTTCTTTTCATTTTCTTCCTGTGGTACTTTCCTCCTTGAAACTTGAAAGAGAACCAGAGCTAAAAAATGACATGCTCCATGGCCTCCAGGTCCCAGGAAAGGGCTGTATTACTGCAGCACTGACTTTAAGTCCTTTACCACAGACATCACTCAGAGATTAACAGAGTGCACAGGTGTGGGGAATTCCCTGGAGGTCCAGTGGTTAGGACTCTGCCCTTCGATTGCCAGAGGACCTGGGTTTGATCCCTGGTCAAGGAACTAAGATCCCACAAGCCACGTGGGGTGCCGCCAAAAATAAATAAATAAGTAAAGTGCACAGGTGTGGCTCGGGTTTCCAGAGATGAGGCTATTTTTCCCGCCATGCTCTGCTCAGCAGCCAGCAGGGGAAGCTAGAAGGACCAGTCCAAAGGAAAGTGGCACAGTTACCCAGTGAATCAGAATGATTTAGCAGAATCATTGCAGTTGGAAGGTTTTACTTCATGAGTTTGCCTGTCTGCTCTGATTTGGGTGTGATGCTCTGGGCGTCTGGGAATAGTGTTCAGAGTGGGCTTTCTTTGGAGGTGATTCCATTGCCCACTGAGCCGAGGAGATGAACGTTCTGTCGTAGCCTCTGGCTTATGTGGGAAAGATGGCATCTTTGACCCTTGCCCGTGGCCTATGATTTGTGTCTTTAAACACCGTTGCTGGCTGAGGTAATGGTGCAGAGTAGAAGGAATCTGGCCCAAAGCTAAAGCCCTAGAGCTTTACCCGCCCCCGCGTCCCACCCCCCAAATATTAACAAAACAAGGATGTTATTAAATTACCAATCCTGGCTCCAATTGAACATATGCCAAGAATTCCATGCTTCCACCTCACATAATACATTTTATTTTTCTTCTGGGGATTTGTTTTCTGAATCGGTTTACTTCTTTGTGGCCCAATAATCACCACATGGAATTCTCTCCATCTTTCATCCTTCATCATTAGGAAAAAAACACAGTATCATTTTCTGGCAAGAAATAAATATCTCAAAATGAAAGACAATATTTAGTGACCAAAAAAAAAAAAAAGAATCCCTCAAGAGTACTATTTTTTCTGATGAATCAGAACTGGAAGTGATTAAGGGCTCAGTACATTAAAACAATGAACACTCGTGTTCATTCCTCCATTTTCATAAGAAAATCAAACATCCTCTTTTATGTAAGTGGGGGGCTACTTAACAAATCTTTTAAGTGAGCCATAGACAAGTGCATTGGCATGGTTTGAGGAAATGCATAGAGGAAATTAAAAATGTTTATTTTATTGAACTAATATTCCCTGCTGGAGATTAAAGTAGCAAATCGAGCCCACAACTGTAAGACAGATACTATTCAGCAACTGAGTGTCTATTTATTTGGTCCCTAACTGTCAACTTGAACTTGAGTAGAAGTTTTAAATTGTAACTTACTAAATGCTTATAAGAGTGTTCCTTGAATATAAAATTGGGTTGTTTCAGATTGTATTTTCATAAAAATATACCTCGTCTGATTTTATTTGGATTGGTGGATTTTTAAAAGACGTGTTCGGAATTGAAATTCCTGAGAATCTTTAGGGTGACTAAAATTTTGGTATGGTATAGAGAATTATGACTTTAAGATCATGCATTTTGATCATGCCGGTTTGGAAAGTTCCTTATGCCATTTTATAATGTATTTCATAAGGAAATATTTTTAAAGGCATTATCTAGAAATCAGGACTAGCTATTTTCATTTCAGGCTGCTACCTCTTAGCTGTTTGAATCAGAGCATACTAGTTAAACTCGGCTGTGGCCAGTTGGATCATCAGTATCTTTTGCATGGATGTACAACTATTGTTGTAGTACAACTTAATTTTTATTTTAGATTTATAAAGGAAAGGATATCTGGAATGAAGATGTAAGCACTGAGGCAGTCAGGAGGCAGATAGTAGCTACCATATTTAAGTTCCGATGAGCCGTTACTATGTTCCAATCGACTAAAGAATTTTGTGTCCATTTTCACGTGGAGACACTTACTATTTTGAAGTAACTATAATTATCATCATTTTACAGGTGAGGAAACTGACAACTCAAAGAAGATACTAACTTTCCCACCCACCGCCACTCCTCCTAGCTGGCAGGTGGCGGAGCTGGGCTGCTCTCTGAGAGGCCAGGTTGGTTTTCTCCCCTGGAGTCTGGGATGCTGTGGGGTTTCCCTTGCAGTGGGCAGAGACCTGGGTAAAGATGGTCTTCAAGCTCCTGGGGTAAAAGGTGATAAGTGCAAAATGCAAGGCTGGCTTCCCATCCTCTCTCCCTTCATAGAAATTCTCCTGTACAATGTCCATGCATCTTCAAGCAGGCTTTTCCATGGAAGAGCTCACGTGGGCACGCGTTCAATTCAAGTCCCAGTGTGCTTTCCCCCAGGGGCTCTTTCACAAGGTTACAAAGACTGGGAAACTTGCCCATGATTATTAATATTTAAAAAAAGTTATTCTGGCTTCTTTCAGGGCCATATCAGTTTCAAAGATCGCTGTCAGGGTGCGAGCAACTGAAGTTGAAATGGCCGGAAAGCGGAAACTTTTCTTCAGAGTTGTACAGTTGGTGGAATATTCATAGAAGTGTAATGTGACACAGGATGCCGAGTCGGTGTCGAAACTTTGTTCCAAACCATATTTGCTATTTGTAAAACTGGTCCCTCAGGGACCGGCTACGGATAAGGTAAGGGGTGGGGGTGGGGGCTGGCTGCCGAGTGACTGAGACAGGGCTGCAGGAGGGGCTTCTGGCCACAGGAATTAGGGTTCTCGGGAGCCGGGAGAGATCTGGGGTCCAGCCTTTCCCACCCTGGGAGGACCACCTCTGCCTCAGGTAGGGACACCTTTCCTTCATGTTGCCACGTAAGTTTTGTGCCTGAGTTTGAAACGTGAACTTTGGAGGAATTGATACAGTATCATTGTGCAGTTTTGCTCGTGGGGAAGTGACACCATTCGCTTTTTCCTTGAAAGTCTCCTGGTCAGGATGTTGATTAAAAAAATATGGCGCCATGGACCCTGACCAGTGTCATCTCCCGATGCTGAAAGTATATTTTAAAACGAACCAAAGGTATCATCTACTGATGACCCAAATTTCCTTTCAAGAATTAACAAATCTCTCTCGTTTTTTTTCCCCCCCTAGGAACTCTATGCATCTGTAGTTAATCTAAGAATTAACATTTAGCAAATTACTGCCTCAGTGCCTTAAATGAAGTATGTGTCTGGTGGCTCTGTTGATTAGAGCCCCGTGCTAATGAGGTCACGAGTTCAGTCCCCAGGAGGGCTGGTTCACTTCTCCGTGGTCCCCCTCCGGACCCTGGCCACACCTCCAGAGGAACACTGGTCACAGGTGGCCTTCTGGGGAAGAATCAACACAAATTCTTCACGATTTGTGGGAAAAGACAACTCAAAGCAGATGCCTTGAGTTAACCTGGAATATGGCAGTGATCCCATGGGGTGACTAAATGGTACCCTAGGAGGCTGCAAAGACGTCCTACAGACTGTGCCAATGCCATGCTTCCTGGGGTGGCTTCCGTGCTGGGAAAGCTGGCTTTGATGTGTGTGTGGGACTCTGTCCTGCAAGGAAAGGGGAGTGTTTTCTAGAAACAGTGAGAGGTGGGATGCCTCTTCAAGAGGCAGCGTCGGGGGGATGCTTTAGGGGAATTTGGTTGCCTTTTCATTGATCACTTATTCAAAAGAGGGATCATTTGGGGACTGCCAATTAGTGTCTGTCCTCATGCACCCCCTGGGACCACTTTTCCTGTGGTCAGGCCACGCCGTCGACTTGTCTCAAGCTGGCAGTAGACCCAGGAGTGAAGAGCTTTCAAGGCATGGGGGATTCTCACACTCATGCATTCTCTCCATTTTTCACTCCCAGAAACCACTTTTTCAGGTCCAGGTTCAGTTCTGAAGCTAAATCTCGGCCAGGCATGACTGGATGCACTGGTATCCTCTGAGGTCGTTTCTTGGTTTTAGGGAAGGCTAATGCCTAGCGACCTCCAGCTCTGCCTGGTGACATTCCTGGTTGGAACCAGCACCCTCGCTGGCTTCCTCCTATTTACCAAGAATACATTCTCCACCTCTCTTTTAAAACAATTTTTTAAAATAATTTTAATTACTAGCAGGATGCTTTGTATATAGTAGGAGTTCAGTACATATTTGTCAGATGAATGAGTGAGTGGATGAAAGAATCAAATGTAGAATTGATTCCATTTAGAAAAAGGCAGTGTTTTTAATTTTATCATTTTCTTGCTTTTCTCTTTACAAAATTCTATGTGTTTATTAAAAATAATTCCGAAACTAGAGATGAGCAGAACTTAAGAAAATAAGAATCATCACCCGTAATGCCATCACTTGGAGATAGCCTTTCTTGATATTTTGGGGTGTGTTATAGTTATATCTATATGCATATCTATTATATGTATGGGACTCAGACAGTGTGTATTATTGTGTAATTTTTTAAAACTTATATCCAGAATCTTTGCATGATATTAAATATTCTTCTGTGTTATTATTTTAATTTTTTCAGACCATTTTATTCTATGACTTGACTTCAACTTAGCCGCCTGTTAAAACATCCCCGGAGCTTAAACTTTCTACGTAGCTTTATTTCCTTGGGATAAATTCCTACAAGAGGAATTGCATGGTTCCATGGTTTTCTAATTCACTATATGTTGGCAAGTTATCGGTTAGAGCAGTGCCACCAATACGTACTCCTACCTGCGATCGGTTAGTGTCCGGCCACACTCCTCCTTGGTTGAACGGTGTGTTGTCATTCTTATATTTGCTAATCCTTAGGCAAAAAGTATATCCAAGTTCTTCTACTTTGCATTTCTTTCTTTAAAATTTATGTTTTTTAACTCTATTGCACTCTTATATTTTAAAAATTAATTAACAATTAAAAAAATTTTTTTGGCTGCATCGGGTCTTCATTGCTACACGTCGGCTTTCTCTAGTTGCGGCAAGCGGGGGCTACTCTTTGTTGCGGTGCACGGGCTTCTCATTGTGGTGGCTTCTCTTGCTGTGGAGCACAGGCTTTAGGTGCGTGGGCTTCAGTAGTTGCAGCACACGGGCCCTAGAGCATGTGGGCTTCAGTAGTTGCGGTGCACTGGCTCAGTAGTTGTGGCTCGTGGGCTCTAGAGTGCAGGCTCAGTAGTTGTGGTGCACAGGCTTAGTTGCTCCGCGGCATGTGGAATCTTTCAGGACCAGGGATCAAACCTGTGTCCCCTGCATTGGAAGGCAGATTCTTAACCACTGTGCCACCAGGGAAGTCCCTAATTTTTCCAGTAGGTCATTGTTGGTTATGTATTTTAAATAGAGCAGTGTGTACATGTCAATCCCAACTCCCATAGTGAAACTGAATACTTTTTCATGTGGCCATTTTAACATCTTCTTTGCAAATTGCCTGTTAATGTTTTTGAAAACCCACATATTTGGGGGGCCAATATACGTACCCCTCTCTACTTCATGGACTATTGTAAGAATTAGTTGAAATAACCTATTTGAATATGTTTGAAACCGACACAGCAATACACAAATGTGTTGACCACGTTTATGACCTGTAGGGTGAGGGTCAGAAGGAATGGCCATCTGGAGACAAACAGGCTGAGTCAGTGGTACCCATGGAAGGCTTGGGCAGCTCTGCCTGCTGACGTATGGGGAGAGGCACCTGTGAGAAAGGGAAAGGGGCCTTGACCCTTTGTTACTGAGAGAAGGCCACCGGAAATAGACAAGGTCAGTGGCAATACAGGGGCTGGCAGCTCAAAATGTTGTTTCAGTTGTTACAACTAGTATAGGGTACTTCTCTAATTTGAAAATGATCCGATAAAGAAAAAAACAATTAAGACACTCCACCCTGCAGCAGGGTCGGCAATTCATGAGGCGACAGGAGCTGAGTTCTGGGCTGTCATGGGTGCCCGTGCTGACTTGGACAGAGCAGCTCCAGGGAGCCCTTGAGAGTCATACCTGGACCCTGCAGGACGCCGAGCTCACGGCCATCTTGCACTCAGATGACGGGGAAGCCGTGCCTCCTTGGCGAGCAGGACCCTGTGAACAGGTAAGACATTTCCCTGGCTGGAAGTAAACACAGGCCGTCCCTCCAGATCCAGTGTGCATCACTGGCTGGCGGGGAGAAGGCAGGGCTTAAGGGCAGTGGGAAGAACTTGAGTTTGTGCAGGAGGAGAAATGAGAGCTTTTCTTCTTCAGTTCCAGCGTTGCCACTGCAGCTGATGATACAAAGTATCAGACTGGGGTTTTATGTTATTTTACACCAGGTAAAGCTTCTCTGAGGCAACACTGTTTCCTAGCACAGGGACTGTGCTAGGGCCTGGGGACAAAGCTGGGGACAGACTGTGATAGTCTCTGGCTTTCCGGAGTCTCAGCTGGGTTGGGGACGTGGACAGTACACAAGGGACCAAGCAAACAGGGAGAGTGTGGTCCATGGCAATGATGCCCCAAAGGAAATGGAAATGGGCAAGGATCAGGGCTGGGCCATTTTGGATTTGGAGGCAATGCAAGGTCTTTCTGGGGAGAGCACATTTCAACTAAATTAAGAATGAGGAGATGGGCCAGCAGGTGAAGAAAGGCAGACCCAGGAGGGAGGAGGCGTCTCAGCCGTTCCATAGAGTGACAGCAGAGCAGTGAGCTGGTCAGGATGAGGTCTGAGAGGCCAGCAGGCATCAGATCACACCTGGCTTCATTCGTGCTTCATGTTTAGAAGTTTGATTTTACCCTAAGCGCAAAGGCAAGGTAAAGAGTGCTTAGAAATCCAACATCCTAACGCCTTGCTGAAGCCTCAACTCAGCGTGTGTAAAGATTTGTTGAGTGAGCTCAAAATAAATAAACAAATTGATGTTCTGTGCTTGGAAAACATCCTGTTTTATTTTATTCTATTTTTAAGCTTTGGTTTTGGCTTCTATTACATGAAAAATCACTCCCATTTCGATTTATTTTTGTTAAAAGGCCAAGCTTACAGGGATGAGAATAAAACGTCTGATGCTGAGAAACGTGCCTGAAATGAGAGGAAAGGTTGATGAGGCAGGTCTCCACAGCCTGGATCGTGTGGAGTGCTTTCAGAAACCATCACCCATTGTGCAGGTGAGAAGGCAGCTCAGAGACGTGGAGAAAGGTTTGGCAAGGCCACATCCTTGTGTGAGGTCCCGGGAACGCGTGTCTCTGCTCTGGTGAACTTTCCGTGAGCCCAGGGCAAATGGTGGCCACCACGGCCTCATGGAGTTGCTTGGGCTCCTTTCTGTGGCCTCTGGGACTCTTGCTGTAGGAGTTTGTGGAAACAGGAAGGATAAAGGATGGTCATGGGGGTTCTCGTTACTCCGTGGGGCACTGGGGGCCCGTGTCTGCTCATCAGGTAGACTAGAGACTCGGCCCCCTAACCTCCCTTTCTGACCACCGAGTGTCCACCTCTGAGACCTAATCAGGGCTCCCACATCTTGAGGTTGGCGAGGCGCCCAAGGAGATCAGTGGAATTCCACCTTTCTCCTCCCGTTCCAACACTTAAAAATATGGGCTGTGATGATTTTGGACGTGCCCCCTCTACACGTTGGCATCTGGGTCCCCTGTCCTCCTGGAGCCCTTGCCGGTCCTCCTCGTTTTCCTTGAACTTGTCTCCAAGGGAGTCTGTTGTGATCACTAACATCACCCCTATTATCTGAGGTCCACTGAGGTGTGTCAGGGCTTTGGGACAAACACGTGGTACTCAGCCCAGCTACTGTAGATCTGCAGCCACCTTGGGTTTCGCCTTTCCTGGCAGGATCCCACCGGGAACTCTTTGGGGCAAAACATTTCTTTTGCAATTTAATTGTCAGCGGGTGGGATACAGTATTCCCTGCCTGAGCTTGAATCGAAGGAACCCCTCATCTTCGAGTTCCAGCTCTTGAGAAGAATGGCAGCTGCTGGAAGATGTGAACTTGACATTTGAAATTGGCCGGCACCTGGGAGTTAGTGTGAGGTAGAAAAACAAACAAGGGCTGTGGCGTTGGGTAGATGTAGGTTCCAGACCAGCTCTGCGCTTCCTGTCTTGCGGCTCTGGAGTAACAACTTGTAGGATCTCTGTGAGGCCCATTCTTCCATCTTTAGAATGGGGGTAGTATAGTCTACCGCATAATATTTCGGTGAGGATGAAAAGAAGAGAATGAAAATATCTGTCACACAAGACATGCTTAAGAGACATTAGCTCTTATGTTCCTTTGCCCTCAATAATGTCATGAGTCCTTCCAAAAACAGAACATCCTTCAGGATAGAATCCTACCCATTTTTTGGCTGACGGGACATCCGAAAGGACATAGGTGTCTTTGTTTGGTTTGTGGTAAGTGGACTTTGCACTTTAAAAGGGAAAAAAGGGAAATGTGTAGTCCCTCAAACAATGACCCCTTTTAAAGCCTACGTTGGACTCCGATTTCAAAGAATATTCTTATTAACATAGTTCCTTACAAATGGAGTGCCACTCATCAAATATTTATAAAGAGTAGCCTGAGAAGCCAGTGTAGCGCTTGGCAAGCCTGGGGACATTTCCCACATGCTCTGTGGGACGGCGTAGGTAGGGGACACCCTTTAATTTTGTGACATGATTGGGGGCTCCAGCGCAAGCTGGTCTTGGCATGGTTTCTCCCAGTTCAGGGCCCGTTCAGGCCTCGCAGGCAACTCCCTTTGAAGTCCATGGGAGCTCTTTGAATGGAAAACATACACAACGGGGTGCTGATGCAAATAGGAATCAGGCCTGATGTACGTGGGGAATAAAGGGGCTTCTCCACCCAAATATTAGCTCTTTAGCTAGGAAACTATGGTTTGATCATTAAATAAAAGAGCCCCTCCCTGCCCCCAAAACCTCACAGTCTACCACCAGAGCTCCACGATCCATTTGCTCAAGAAATGATAAAGCTGCTGGTTACCTGAGAGTTCTAATTAAGCAACAGATACAGACAGCGCAGGGCTCGTTTTGCTTTAAACATATCAATAAAATAAGCATTCTCAATTCCAGGGCAACTTGCTCAATGATAAAAAAAAACTAAGCATCACTATCTCTTGAAATATCACTCATCAAGTGTGATCATTTAGAAAAATATCTCTATTAGAGACAGTTAGAGTTGTTTTTTAGTTGAAAATGCAGTCGCCGATGGAGTGCGAAGCTGCAATTTGTAGACAGGTTAAGTAAATTAAATCACTCACTGTCTTTTTTTTTTTTTTCTTTTCTTTTTCCTTTTCCAATGGCTTTAAAAGTTAAAGGTAATTTGCAAAGAAAATGCTCGGTTGAATTGGTTTGTAATATCTGTTAATGATCTTTAAAAAAATCCACTTATTCACAATCCTGTTCCTGAGGGAATAGCAGTGTGCTATCAGAAAAATTTCTAAAGTCTGAAATGTCATTAGCTAGTGATTTCTTTGAAGTAAAAAGCCCTGAAAAAATAAATTATATAAGGTATACAAGTGCGCAGGACAATCACTTTGATGAATAATATCTGTGTTTTTCATGCAGCAAAATACAACAATTGAGATCCAAGCTGCTAAATTACAGAGCCGTCTTTTGAGTTACGTCCACGTAGGCGTATCTGCTCTGTTTATTTCACACGTATATACGGAGTGCTTCCATATATTTATAGATTGTCGATGTAAAAACAGTAGTGTTAGGAACAATTTTGCTTATATTCCTTGTGTCTACCTTTTGGAAATACAAGGTGTTGCCTAAATATAGGCCTACAGGTGTTCCATCCAGGAGGAAAAACAATGGCCTGTTTCAGTGCAGCAGCCTGGATCCCAGAGCCAGGTGCCGGGAACGGAGGTGCAAACACCAGGCAGCGCCTGGTTGGTTCACTATTAGATAACAGAGCTGTGAAATACTACACCAAAGGGAAAATTTCCTTCCTGACCCCAGCTGGCTATGGGTTTTTGCCTGGAAGCAGGGGAGTCTTTGTAATATAATATTAGTCGGTGTAACTGCTGATGCTGTTTCAGCTGCTATAAATAGCTCATCTTTTTTTTTTTTTGAGGGAGGAGCTGGGTTTTACTAAACAATGGGCTTAATTATACATTTCATAAGAAAGTATTTCCTTGCAGCCAGCCTAAATTTGTTACCTTTTAATCCTGCTTTACATAAGAAGGCTGGAAATATAGGAGTCTCCCCAAGGTCCTTCATTATTGCCATTATTTTATACATTGGGTCTTTAATTTTTTTTCCTCATACATTCCTTACCTCTTCGCTAAACTGCAGAGGGTCCCAGTTTTATTCATTTTTCCTCAAGAAAAGACATTCTCTTCTTCCCAGCCCAGCTGACCTCTGATCAGATGTGTGGTTCTTCCCATTTTCTGCTCAGTAGCTGACGTCAAGAGAGCAAACTGAACCCAGGTAAGAGCAAACCACTGATTGATTTTAATAAAGAGATTCTATACTATTTTCTGTGTTAGTCCCTCCATTTGCTTCACCTAAGAAATAAACATTTGAAACTTTGATTTATTTATTTATTTTGCGGTACGCGGGCCTCTCACTGTTGTGGCCTCTCCCGTTGCGGAGCACAGGCTCCGGATGCGCAGGTTCAGCGGCCATGGCTCACGGGCCCAGCCGCTCCGCGGCATGTGGGATCCTCCCGGACCGGGGCACGAACCTGTGTCCCCTGCATCGGCGGGCGGACTCCCAACCACTGCGCCACCAGGGAAGCCCTGAAACTTTTTTGAAGCTTTTCTAGGGTTCCACATATGGAAGCTTGCAAAGAGCAGAAGCACATGACTCAATGTGTTATCCTGGAGGGAACGAACCCCTGTAACCACCCTCGGGATAAGAAAGACAACACAGCTATCCCTGATTGCTCCTGTGATGGGACCCCTCCTTGCTCCTCATAGATTGTTTTCTTCTGTAGAGGGGACCTCATATAAATGGAATCATATGGTAGCTGTTCTTTTGTGTCTGGCTTCATTCCTTCAACACTATGTTTGTGAGCTCTATCTATGTTGTTGGGTGTAATTATCGTATTTCTTCCCTGTTGTATTTCCTTCTGTTGGATCAGTTACCCATTCTACTCCTGATGAATGTTTGAGTTGTTTCAGTTTTAGGCTATTTCAGAGAGGGTGGCTGTAAGCTTTCTTGTGCACGTCTTTGGTGTGTGTGTGTGAGTGTGTGTGTGTGTGTGTGAGAGTGTATTTCTGTTGGGTGTGTAGACCAAAGGGGGACTTACTATGTTGTAGGGCACAGCTGTGATTGGCTTTAATGATGTCAGTTTTCCAGAGAGGTTGTGTCAGTTTCCACTCCCACCAGCAGCGGGAGAGACTTAGGCTGCTCTACCTTCTCGTTAACGTCCGGTTCTCTTAGTCTTTTTGATTTTCGTCGTTCTGGTGGTGTGTAATTGAATCTCATTGTGGTTTTAATTTGATTTCCTGGATTATTGATGAGTTGAGCGTCTCTTCATGTACATTGGCTGTTTGGGTATTTTGTGAACGGGTTTTCAAGCATCCTGCTCGTTTTCCTATTGTATTGTTCACCTCTTTTACTGATTTGTAGGAGATATATATTCTGGATATGATCCTTTCTTGGTTATATATATTGCGAATATCACACACCACCACGAGCTTGACTCTTCACTTCATGGTGTCTTTGGATGAGAGGAAGATTTTAATTTTAGTGTAGTCTAATTTACCAATACTTTCCTTTATCGTTAGTGCTTCCTATGTCCTACTTAGAGCTTTGCTTACCCCGATGCCGTGAAAGTATTCTTTTATATTATCTTCTGGAAGCTTTATTGTTTCCCCTTTCACATTTACATCTGTAATCCACGTGGTGTTAACTTTTGTATATGGTGTGAGGCTGGGATCAAGTTTGTTTTTCCTCCATCATATCTACTTACCTTTCACCATTAATAAAAAAGATTTCCTTTCCCCAGTGCTCTGCAGTGACACTTTTGTCATAAATTAAGTACTCATTTATAGACTGATCATATGACTTTTTCCCCTTTATTTTGTTAAGGTGGTGAATTATCCAGTAGGTTTGTGAATGTCAAACCAACCTTGCATTTCTGGACTAAACTGAATTTGTTTATAATGTATTATTTATTTCATGTATTATTGCATGTTTTGATAATTTTTACAATATGTATGGATGAAATTTACCTGTAATTTTCCTTTAGTGTAATGTCCTTGCCAGGTGTGTTATCAAGGTTTAGCTGGCCCATAAAAGGAGTTGAGAAGTGTCTTCTTTACATTCTTAAAAAAAAAAACCATAATGAATCTGATCTAATATAGTGATTAAAAATATACATAGTTTGTCCTAAGTATATTAGTCAGGGTTCTCCAGAGAAACAGAACCAATAGGATATACATAGACATATATATGATCTACTCTATGAACTGGCTAGCACAATTATAGAGACCAGGAAGTCGCTTGATCTGCTGTCTGCAAACTGGGGACCAGGAAGGCTGGTGGTGTAACCCAGTCCAAGTCTGAAGGCCTGAGAATTGTGGGGTTGGGGGCTGAAGGGTGAGCAATGGTGTAAGTCCTGGTTGGATTCTTTTCTAATTGAAGCAGAGTTGATTTATGGTGTTATATTAGTTTCAGGTGTATAGTATAGTGATTCAGTACTTTTACAGATTATATTCCATTAAAAGCTATTACAAGATAATGGAATACACCTGTGCTATACACCTGGCTGGATTCTGAAGGCCTGGGAACTGGGACCTCCTATGTCTAAGGCAGGAGAAGATGGGCATCCCAGCTCAAGCAGAGAGAAAATTCACCCTTCCTCTGCCTTTCTGTTCTATCCAGGCCTTCAGTGGATTGGATGGTGCCCACTGCAGTGGTGAGGGTGATCTTCTTTACTTCATCCACCCATCTAAATGCTGATATCCTCCAGAAATAATGTTTCACCAGCCACCTGGGCATTCCTTAGCCCAGTCGAGCTGACATGTAAAATCAACCATCACAGTTAAGTGTTTATTCATCATAATTATCTTTCATTCCAGGCTTCTGTATATTTTAAATTAGACTTTCGTCAGGAAACTGGTTTTGTGTGAGTTTTGCCTGGGAAGGTAAATAGAAGTTAGATGATCTAGGAGTTTTCATGTGTCTCTCGGCAGTAAGCTTGTGTGCCCAAGGCTGAACTGTGTCACTGTGTCTCAATCCCAAGACCCACGATCAAGGTCCATCCTGGGTTTAAAGGAGAACCTATAAGATGAGAACTTTCTGGACATATGATAAGCATTCAGATAAAACACCTGATCCCAGTGAGAATATTCAAAGCCAATTTCATCTCCTCCTTTTGACCCTTCAGTCACTGTTCCACTGAGTTTTTTTTTTTTTTTATTAAATCTCCTTCAATACTGTATATCTCATAGCTCACCCATCTTTCCATATCTTCTTGCTGTGGTCCTCCAGACTGTGGCATTTCTAGAACACCTAGTCTTCATTTCATCCTCTTCTCAGCCATCCAAGTGCTCGCTCCAAAATGGACAGCTGGCCACCTTAGCCCTTGCTGACAACTCCTTGATGGCTTTACCAGGTGAAGTGCAGGCTCATGAACACATACATGGTGCCCCCACTGGCTGGGCTCTTCCTTCCTCCTCAACCTGCCTCCCCCTCCAGCATCTCCAGGTGCCTGTGGGTCCTGGTGTGCACAGTGGGGTTTTGTGCACCAACTTTTGTGTGTGCTGCTCTTCCTCCCAGGCATAGGCTGTCCAGGGCTTTCTCCTGGATAATCCATTCTTTGATAATCAGCTCAGGCCAGAACCCTTGACTCCTCGCAGCTGGGGCTGCACGGTCAGCTTCTCATTTCTGTGGTTAGATGGTGAACTCTTTGCAGGCAGGGTCCAGGTCTCAGCCTGGTAGCCAACAGGTGCTCAGTAAACATTTGTAGATTCAAACAGAAGAGACAACACTGACTGGTTGACTAGCTTGCATTTCATTTCATCTCTTTTTGGAAGCCGGAGATGGACTAAAATGGCCCAAATACCAGGAGGTAGGGAGGTAGGAAGGCCAAGGCTATGGAAAGTCCACAGATACCATCTCCTCCTGTATGACTGAGTTCAGTTCAAATGGTTAAAACTCTCTTGCGTGGCATTCGCTTTCTGTAGAATGGATCAGCAGCAAGGATTTTCCGTAAAGATAGATTTTTCCGGAGTGACAAATATGAACCATTTACTCTAAGAATTTAAATGAAAAAAAATCCTACTTAAAAGGCAACTGACTGAGATCCTTCCCCTTTTCTCTTATTAATAAAAGAGTTTACATAGAAACTCTATAAGAAATTGTGTGAGAGACTCACAAGGATCATTAAAGTCCCTATTAGACATTTACTTTCACTTTGTAAACTTGGCTGTACTCTCCACATGGTATCACATAAAAATGGACTTTCTGGGGCTCTTCTATATGAATGGGTTTTAGCTGCACAGTGGTACCATTCATTTTATTTGGCCCATTTATTGCAAGTACATTCTAAATTTGGCCTTAATTATTTTTCCTTTCACAAAAATATTTTGTGGGATCTTTTTGAACCCTGACTACTTCCTTCTTGTCCCTTAAAACAGAATCCAGGAGTGTTATTTTTGTTCTCTTCTAATTAAAATAATTGCTTGGTTCCTTTTAACTAGATTCATGCAGTTATTAGCCTAATACATGGATGGGTGCCATGGGGTGCTTGAGAGACAGAATGAAAAGTGATCGTGTAGCTTCACATGAAAAAGCTTCTGTGGTGACAAGGAGCATTTTTCCCTTTCAGCCGGCATTTTATAAGGGCCTTTAGTAAACCTGGCCCCCCATCCCCTTACTAAAAGACGATTAAGTGAAAGAATAGTTCTATTTTCTTTATTAGGTATACAGCCAACCCGGTACAATTTGAAGAGCGGTACTTGATATTGCTGGGTACGGCACAAAGACCTGGGGTCTGGTTTTAATTTCTGCCCCTGCTTTGTCTTCCAGAATAACTGCACTGGAAGGGTAGAAGCCCCATGTCTCCTCGGCCAGCGGGTGTTTATCATAGGACAGTGGAAAAGAGGGACAAAAATGCCTGGATATAACATTAAGAGTTGGCAGGACCCGGCCTCTAAAAGGAAGTGTTAAAACAATGTTTTTGACATCAAGGCTTTTCTCAAAGTTGATGTAAGTCCTGGGGTTTGTCAAAGGCCCGCGGGCTACATCTGACCTGTTGCCTCTCTTTGTAAGTTAAGATTTACGGGGCGATAGCCACACCCATTTCTGTACGCGCTGTCTACGGCTGCTTTTGGACCGAGATGTGGAGCAGTGGTGACAAAGTCCATATGGTCTACAGAACCTAAAAAGTTTACTGTATGGTTCTTTGCAGAAAAAGTTCTCTGACTCTTGATATAGTCTATCCGATCCACTGAGTATCTGCTAGATATCTACGCCGTGCTGAGAAATGTGTTTATAGGAATTTTAATCATGGCCCTCTTTTGATGAGATGCTGAGGGCCTTTGGTGATGTGCTTTTGTCATGGGTGATCAGTATAGGTGTACAGGTAGCAGGAAGTGAGAAGGATGTGGCCCAAGAAGTCATGGTTTGAGAAAAGGTTCTGCCATGATTGTCTCGGTGGCAGGTCGTGGATCACGGCTGGGCTCTTCCTTTGTCTGCTTCCTGGAGGAGAAGGTGTTGATGGCTTGGAGTGCACCTTTATTAGTGACTTAAAGACCTCCGGTCACCTTTAATAAGAAAAGCATCTATGGTCACTATGTGGACTCCTGCTGCCAGGCCAAAAGATGGGACCCCTCTGCACCAGTTGGTTGGGAGGGTCAAGTAGAGAGAGTCCAAGTGTTTTCTAAGCCATGAGGTGCTGTATTTGTGGCATAGATATTATCCATAAAACATTGGATAAGTGTTACTTCTCTTTGGCATGTGAGAAAATGAGACTTAGCCTGTCAAAGATTTAATAAGCCAGTAGAAGCACTGGAGGCTGGGTCTCCTGGCTCTAATCACTGTGCTTTTCAGTGCACCATACGCTTCTGTACATCATGTTTGTTTCCACGGTTTCAGAAATACTCAGTTCTTTAGTTCCTTCTCCTCCCTCCCTCCCTCCCTCCCTTCCTTCCTTCCTTCCTTCACTGTTCAACAATATTTATGAGTCTGCTATGAACTGGAAAACGAGCTGAATTTTTCAGGGAGAGTGATGACTACTTAAAGAACAGTTGGAAGACTCTTAGAATAATTTTGTTCTTGGACCCCTATGGCTGGAGTCCAGAAGTATATAGATTTCCTCATGGTTTCTCCTGAGCTGTCCAAGGAGCTGGCCCTTATTTCTGATACGAAGAAAGAGGGTAGATGGGATGGGAAAGGGAGAGTAATCCTGTCGCTCAACAAAATGTTGCCAGAGACATTGTTTTGGATAGTGTGTGTGTGTGTGTGTGTGTGTGTGTGTGTGTGTGTGTGAATGTGTGTATGTGTGTGTATATGTGTGTGTGAACGTGTGTATGTATTTGTGTGTATATGTGTGTGTATGTGTGTATATATGAGTGTATGTGTGTGTATATCTGTGTGTATATGTGTGTGTGTGAATGTGAATATGTATGTGTGTATGTATATATGTGTGTGTGTTTGTATATGTGTGTATGTGTATTTATGTGTGTGTATATATGTGCGTATGTGTGTGTGTGTGTGTGTGTGTGTAACAAGATAGGAAAGAGAAAGAGAGATGGTGAAATGATGATAGCAGATTATACCAGCAACCAAAAGATGGAGAGAGTCTAGGTTTAGAAGATTTGAAAGTTAGAATTTTTTTGTGTGTGTGTGGTACGCGGGCCTCTCACTGCTGTGGCCTCTCCCGTTGCGGAGCACAGGCTCCAGACGCGCAGGCTCAGCGGCCATGGCTCACGGGCCCAGCCGCTCAGTGGCATGTGGGATCCTCCCGGACCGGGACATGAACCCACGTCCCCAGCATTGGCAGGCGGACTCATCCACTGCACCACCAGGGAAACCCTGAAAGTTAGAATTTTTTACCTAAAGTCCAAGAGAATCCCTATCAGAGACAGTTTCAACTATGAATTGTCCAATTAGGCAACATATATGAAACATGCCAGTATGTTGACCATACTGTCCAATACAGCCTTCAATCAGATTGTATTCCTTCAATGATGTGTCTTGTAATTTTTGAAATGATGATTATCAAATGTGCCTGGAGGAAGCAGCTTTAACCAAAATATTGAATTTGTTGTGTCCTGGTAGGTGAAGTGAAGTTCTTGAAAGTTCTGTTTTTGATACTTGTCCTTTTAACAGGGACGTTTGCTGGTACTTCCCTTATAGTCAAATAGTCAATGTCGTTGGCTACTTAATGCTCTTCAGGTAACCTTGAACCTAAGAGTCATATGATTCTCTGAAACAAAGGTAGCAATGAAGTTGCCTCATCAAAACAAAACAAAATAAAACCTTCCAGAATCTTCCATGGTACGGTTGTCACTGCAAAGACCTCTGGGAAGTACAGTAGAAAATTATGCCTTTTTCTCCCACATCAGTGAGTCACAACCCTGCTGACTGAATTTGGAGGTGGGTGTATCTGACCCTGCAAGTCATCCTTGAAGCTGTGCTACTTCTCTGATATTCCCTGGACCCAGGACGCTCTTGTTTTCAGAACCGCAATTTGTTTCAGCACAGAAGGCATATGCATTGCAGGACCTAACACTGATACAGATAACACTTTTCCTCTCTAAGAAATTTGTAAGCATTAACCAATTTATTTAACTTTCCTGCCGTGAAGTGCATTTTCTTCTGTTTGCTGTGGGAAAACCCTTCTTTTTCTAATTCTAATCTTTTAGCAGGTATTCTACTGAGAAATTGTCCCCACGCTGGAAATGTTTTGTAGAAACATTGAGAGAAATAAATCTCTCAACACAGTGTAAAATTCTACTGAAATAGATGACCTCAATTTCCTCAGTGTCTAAGCCTCTTTTTAAGCGATTTAGCAATGCTCCAGAAAAAAAAGTAAAATCTCATTGAAAACTGTGGGAACTATTATTGTATTACTACTACTGTTACTACCATTACTGTGTGCCAAGTTCTTCATGATTTATGTGTATTATTTTGTGTTCCCCAGAAAGGAGAGCTTGTGGAGAAGCTCATGTGCTGTCTCTTCAGTGGAGAGTTCAATCCAGGAACAGGATGTGATTAAGGATCTTGAGATGGAGAGTTACCTTGGATTACCTGGGTAGGTCATACGTCCAGTTGTAACTGTCTTTATGATAAGGAGGCAGAGAGAGAGGCAGATTTGACACACAGAGGAGGAGAAGGCAGTGTGACCACGAGGCAGAGGCTGGAGTGATGCAGCCACAAGCCAAGGAATGTGGGCATCACCAGGAGCTGCAGGAGGTGAGAAAGGGACCCTCCCCTCCAGCCTCTGGAGGGGTCACAGCGCCTGCTGACAGCTCCGGTGGGCGGGCGACACTGATTGCAGAGTGCTGGCCTCCAGAACTGTGAGAGAATACATTCCTGTTGTTTAAGCCCCCAAATTTGTGGTAATTTGTTACAGCAGCTGCAGGGCGATAATGCCCGGACCATCCTCCCAAAGCACGAACTATTAGGTCTCAGGAGAATCTGACCCAGTGGATGAAGGGGAGGAAGAAACGGGAGAGAACGTATCTGCCAGTTCCAACCTCTGTTTGTTCAACGGTTTTCCTCAGGGCTCATTAATACCTCTTTATTTCCCCCCTTACCTCCGGGTCAAGCATGGCTGGAGACTGAGTTTTGCTGGAGGGTCTCAGGCTTCAGGGTCACAGGGGAGCCCCAGGGTGGGAGGGCAGAGGCCAGTAATGGGGAGACAAGAAGAGCCTTCATTGGTTGCAGCCTCTGAAGTCTGTTGCTTAGAAGGTGAACTTTCAGGTAGGGGCAGCCCAGAGCAGGGTGTCCAAGTCACCAAGGCATAGCGGGGGTCTGAAGCTGTGATCTCTTGGCCCTCATCACAGCCCCGTAAGCCAGGTGAGATGGGCCTCCTCCAACGAAGCCCGTTCCCCAAGCTTGAATGCCTTCGGCTTATGGAGCTCACTGTCACTCAGGGCTGTGCATCTCGCCTTCCAATGCAGTAGCTGAAATCTCCTTCAGTTGAGTCAAAACCTGCCTTCATGTAGATGCCACGACTGGTTCTAGTTTTTCTTCCTGATGCACATGAAGTAGGGCGCACTCTTATACACAAAAGTTCTCACCAAATATCTGAAGACAGTTTTTCTCCGTTTTCTTTTACCAGGCAAAGCACTCCCCGTTTCTTCAACTCTGGAGCTGTGGAGGAGTATTTTTGGGGGACTGGAGGCCACACCCATCCCTCCTGTGGGCGTGTCATCTCCCTCTGTCTCATGGGGAAACTCACACCGTGCACTGGAGCTTCAGGTACAGTCTGCTCAAGCACACAGGTGTCTTGTCTCCTTGGTTCTCACATCACTGAGTAGCTAGAGATTGTTTCTACTTTAGGTTTTGACAAACACATCATTTTTAGTTGTACTAAACATAGCATCGATGAAAATGCCCTTTTGGTAGCCTTGAGTACAGGTGACTACATGGAAGCATATGTTAGTACAAAGGAGCCGTAAGAGCCCCAAGGCATTAATCAATATGCTAAGGGTGCTACTGTGTGAGATCTGTAGAGGTCAAATGCCACCCCACGTGGCACGACATGTAAATACCCACAGTTTTATGCAGAATTGAGGCCCGTCGGTGATGCCGAAAGGTCAGTGCCAGTCAGCCACGCCAGCCTGGGGAGATTCTCAGCCAACCTGTCCTCCCACCAACCGTCCTCCTCGAAACAACCAACCAGCCAAACCCACTTCTGGAGCATCTTCTGGCCTGCAGGTGGGCATGTTCCCTCTTCTTGTCTCTCAGCGGGAAGCCCTGATTTGGCTTCTGTTCCCGGTCCAATCCAAGTCCCAGCATCATCGGCGAGAGGAAGAGCCATTGCCATGGACTAAAAGGCCAGTGTGCACGGGCATCCCCCCACCGCCTCTCACAGATGGAGCGGCCCCGCAAGGCAGACATCACAGCCTTCAGTTTACAGATAACGACATTAAGCTCCGTTCAAGGTAACACTCCCAAGGTCAGAGAGGAGCACAGCCAAGGTTCAGACTCTGCTCGCCCATGCGGTGGCCAAAATGATCTGAAGTGTAGAAGAGACGGGGCGCCTGGACCACGGCAGGTGGACGCAGCCTGGAGCTGACCCTTCCGAGCCCCCGCAGGAGCTGGGGAGCCTGCCCTTGGCACTAGATGGCTCAGCCTCTGTAGGTCTCCCCTCGGTGACTGCGTCTTCTCATGTCACATATGTGAGAACACAAGGCCCAGCTGGCCCAGCTTCCGAGGTTCGCAGACATGGGTGTTTCTGTGGCCCGACAACTATTTACTAAGTGCCTTCTGGGTCTCCTGGGCCAAACTGGGGCAGGATGGGAGAACAGAGGCCCTAGTACAGGTCCCATGTAGCTGGAATGAACCTTCCAAAGCGCATCATTTATAATTACACCCCATTTCTTCTGCTCAGTTCTAACAGTTAACCTGTTGATCGTGGTGAGTATCACCTTCTCCCTCACGGTTGTCACACCAGCAGATCCCCTCACAACCTCCCCAGGAAAGGGTTCTCACGACAGTTGCTTTCACTCTGCTGCTCAGAAGGCACGCGTTTCCGCGAGCTCCCCCCGCCCCCAGGCATTATGCCAAAATCATATTTCCAGGGGGCAGAGGTGAGTGCTGTGCGTCTATCTGATTAAACTGCCTGTTGTTTTAAATCTATTTTCACAGAGACTTACGTCCTCCAGGACACAGGCAGTGACACAGCACATTAAAAATTATATCTGTATCAGCGGTTGCCTCTGTTTATGCAGCACGTGCACGTGCTGTGGGCACGAGCTAACCCAGGGGTCTCTCGTTATGAAGGATATGCATTCAATGATTGTGAAACAATCGCAGCTTAAAGAAAAGGCTGCATACATACTTGATTGACCACTGAAAAAATGAGGGAATTCTGTGAAGCACTAAATACGTAGATAACATTAAAAGGAAACAAGGACGTGCTCTTCACCCAGACTTTTCTGCATGAATGGTGGACCCGCCTCTGTCAGGGGCAGGGCAGCAGCAGGCCTCTCTTCCAGGCCATTTTCCTAATATTTCTGCTTTTCATCAGGGCCTGGGCACCAGGACGGTGGGGATCTCAGCCCTTGCCCACTGCCCACGTTAGAACCTTCATTAATCTGTGAGTTCCTTGCCCCCTCACCTCTACCCAAAGAATAAATGCCTCCCCCAGAATTACACAAAAATCAATGGCAAAGTTAATTGAAATCTGGACCTCTTAATGTTTTTCTCTTTCTTAAGTGATTGCTTGGTTTCCAAAGAGTGAGGTTGAACTCAAAGGATGGCTTTAATCGAGGAAGAGTGAATTGGTAAGAGAGAGAAAGCAGAGGTAGATAATTTTCCAAGTGACCGAAAGATAGGGTTTTTTTTCTTTTTTTTGAAAAAGAATGTATTTTGAACTTAAGGAAAATAATATTGTTTCAGTGCTTTAAAAGATGTATTAATGGAAGTTTAAGTTGGAGTTTAATAAAAGCTAAAATTTGCAGTAATTCCCTTCTGAACAAATTTTCCTACTGTACTTTTCTCCCCAGGGCATCCACATTTTGCCCTTCCTTATACAATTGGCATATTTATCTATACGAACTGTAAGATCACCTTACCTGACCTTTGAGTTTTTGGCTTTTTTTTAAATTAATTTTTATTGGAGTACAGTTGCTTTACAATGTTGTGTCAGTTTCTACTGTACAGCAAAGTGAATCAGCCATACATATACAAATATCCCCTCCCTTCTGGATTCCCTTTCCATTCGGGTCACCACAGAGCACTGAGTAGAGTTCCCTGTGCTCTACAGTAGGTTCTCATTAGTTATCTATTTTATATAGAGTGTTTCCCTTTAAGATTTCATTTCCTTTCAAGTTTTATGTTGGGGCTTCAGGAATGTTACTGGATGGGAAGAGTGACCAGGGCGTTTTCCACGGCCTGGCTCACAGCTCTGCTGGCTCCTTAAAGGGCTGGAGACGCTTTGAAGGAGGTTGACGCCTCTTCTCTTTCCTCCCAGGGGACCAGGGAGGGGAAGAGGGAAGCGGGAAAGTGATGGAGGTCGCTAACCACTAGAAAGAAGGTGTCCAGCTTCTTTATTTTAAGGATTCGTACCTTCCTGATAATTGTAGTGTTTGTATCATAGGTACTTGGCCTGTAATTTGGCTTCATCCTGCAATACTGTTTATATTTATAGCAGTCTATAACACACAGAGTAAGTGCTATTTCACTGGATTCTCACATCAATTTGCTGAGGCAAAAGGGACCAATATTTTGATCTCTGCTTTGTAGAAGAAGAAACGAAGTCTCCAGTGGATTGGAATTTGTCTAAGATGACCCAGCCAGTGATGGGGGTTGGGAGGTACAGGTCTTCAGGCTTTTAGGGGAAGAGAAAGGGGGTGGGGGGCCGAGCACTTACCCTGATGGAGCTCTGGATAACGGGGGGTGGGCAAGGCTCGTCTTCAGTCAGTCGGGACCCACACAGCATCCCCGTGGTGCCCTTGCTTGGTGCCAATCCAACCACTGGGAGATGCAGTTCAGAACGCTGGTTTCCACTCTCGTTGGTGTCTGTAGCTTCCAAAATATTCAGACAAAGGGCTCCGAAAGGCATCTGGTCAAGCTTTGCAAAGGGAGAAAACTTATCCTCTGATTCCCGAAGCCCTGAAGTCAGGGTTTTGATTATGCTTATCACGATCTCAGCTTCCACCGCTCCAAATGTGGTTAGTTTTGTAATTAGTTAATGTCATTACCTGTCATCAAATCCAGACAACGCTGGTCTCCAAAACTTCCCATGGCAGAGAAACCCACAACCTGACATCTTTCCACCATTTTACACAGAGTTTCTTTAATAATCCTGGCAACTGTCCCCTCCTTCCTAGACCACAGGTCTGAAAGTTAGGAGAAAGATTATTTCTCGTATTTTTTTTAAAGGCCATTTAAAATTCTTCAGTACCTTTTCCCCAAACCTTTCCTCACTCCAAGCAAAGCATAAATATAATCTTTTCAGCAACTCTTCTACTCTTCTCTCTTTTCCTTCTTATATATGTCGGTTGTATTTTGCTTTGGGCAGAATGGCCAAAATAAGAACGTGTTTACCATAGGGAAACACCCTGGTAAGGACTATTTTTACCTTTCATAAAATGCTGCTTGTCTTGTTACCTCCTTGCTGGTAACTCCTGGGTGAGCGGTTTTCTTCTGTGCTCCTATGCAGCCATTCGACAAATATTCCCTGCGTGCCGACTGTGTGTGGCTACTTGTGGGTACTTGGGACACAGCAGGGAACACACTGTTTGTATCCTGGTCCTGCGGGAGCTTACGGTCTGATGGGAAAGGAAGATGATAGGAAAGTCAACAGTCTGTGGGCTGGACATCTTCCGTGTGCCCCTCCAGAACCCGCTCTTTACCTCGCTGTGGTGTGGGGAGCCCTGGGGAGGGAGGTCGGCAAAGGGGCGTCATCAGTGGCCTCTTTGCCCTCAGGGTCTGTCTGGGTCAGGACCCTAAATGGGGGAGCAGGACGGTGGGCTCCGGGTGCTTATGGCCCCATCCCCTATGCCGGCCCAGGGGTGACACAATTGCTTTTCTGTTGCTTAGGAATCAGTCCTTCCCACGGCTGCTTCAAGCCCGGGACGGGAACTGCTCTTCCTGGGTTTGGTTTTCTTAATCTTAAGAACCCTTCCATAAACAGACCACCCGTTAGCTTCTTCCCAGTCACCCACTTGAAGGCGCCTCCTTCCACCACCGGACCCTGACTGCCACCGTGGTCAGAAGGCAGTGCCGCGGGACCTGCCGTCTTCTCCACGCTTAGTGCATCAGCAGTGGTGCCTTGTCACCTGCGCACTTTTGGACTAAACGTCCTGGGGTTTCAGGCTGCGTCGCTCCCTATGACTCAATTACTCATTGATAAGGCACGTGAGGTATGCACCCTCACCATACGTGCATCGCTATACGTGATAAAAAAAGCGCACCTCCGCTGCATGCCCTCTGACCCTGCCATCCTCCTTGGCCAGCCCTCAGTGCCTCCCAGATTCCGGGGGCCACAAGGACCTGCCCATCCACAGGCCAGTTCAGCAAGCTCCCCACAGCCTGCCCGGGAGGGTCCAGCATCTTACTGCGGCCGCGGAGACGCTTCTCCCCGTCGATGCCTCCTGCTCTGCCAGCGCTACCCTTGCTCCGTGCTCAGGGGCCCACTGGTCCGTTCCCGGCCCCCCACTCATTTTTATTCCTCTGTGGTGAAGGCCCAGTTCAACAGCTCTTGGGAGCCTTTGCTGCTTTCATCATTTTGAGGAAGGGGTAGGGTTTTATCTTTCTTTTAAAGGTTGTAATTTTAATTTTTTATTGTCCTGATTATGAAAACAATGCACCTCCATGAAAAAACCATAGAGAACATAAAATACAGAAGTTAAAAAATATGTCTCACTGTCATATATAAGTTCCAGGGACAACTGGGACGTACTGGGGGGCTTTGTCTTCAGCTTGGGAGGCAGAGCACATTTGTACATTGCCTGGCCACCTCTGCTGACCAGTGTCTGTCTTTTCTAAAGAACTTTTATAGATTCTCGGGCTCTTCTGCTTGCCCGGCTCACACTGGCCTGAACTGTCCCCTTAAGCCAAACTGAGTATTTTCCTTGTCTGCATTTAAGCTTATTATTGCTTGTATTTTGGGGAGTGAATCTGGGCTCCAAGCTCTGAAGTTCATGGCTTCGCCTCTTCTTGGAAACCAGGTCCAAGGATTCAGATGGCCTGGAGCGCGCTCATCTCGGTGGGTGGTTTAAATACTCATTGCTCTCCTTCTGGAAGCCCCTGATGGATGCCATCCGGGTGAGCTTTGCTGCTCTGCCCAAGGTTTTCAGGGTTACTCTGTACTTCCCCCCAAGAGACGTCAGTGTGTGTTAAAGCCACACCAGGATTTCCTGTGCAAAAAGCCCTTGAAATATGAAGTTCCCCTATCTCCCGATGATAAAAGCGATGCAGAAAGAAAAAAAACCAACATAACAGCTTTGTTACCTGATGGTACTTATTAGTAAGCTTCCCTCAGAAAGAGCGCTGAGAGATTTCATGCGGATTTGGGCTATACTCTGGGGAATTTGTCTGCAAAAAGCTACCGAGTGGCCACCATTCCTGTGTATGTGTTTTTCGTCTGTGATAGATGAAATAAGGATAATGTTCTTCATTGGGTGATGCACTCATTCAGTATAAGTTTAAGTTTAAAACTCTTAGTTTCCAGCAGCTTATTAAAAAACACACACCGGTCTGGCTAAAATATATCCTCAGGAAACCAGGCTGGAAGAAGAGGCGGTGAGACAGGAATGAGCTATTTAGCTTTTCTTGGAAAATGGCATAATTCTCAGAGGAATGAAAGGCCAAGCATTCCCCGGAATTTTCTGTCACACGTACCAGTCCACAAAGTGCTGAAACCCCAGACACAGAATCTGGATTGATTTCAACTTCAGTCATTCAGGTGTTTGTGGCACAGAATAAACACCACCCAGAAGGTAGCATCCTGAGTTCCCAGAAGTCCCAAGGTCCAATATAATTTTAGGCAACACTTTCGGCTTCTACACAGGGATAGTAAGGTAGTCATTCAGTCCACATAAGCAGCATATTTTACTCTTTAAAAAGAGAAATCCTAAATCAACTGACGTTTGGCATGAACCTGCTGAAAGAATTTATTTTTCTAGGTCATGCAGACCTCACATTAATCTGTTCACATTTCCGTAACTCAATGGCATGTTTGTTGAGTGAATATTGTACAGTCCCATTGTGTCAGATGTTACGAGCTACCGAAATCATCATGGTATCTGCTGCTTTCAGGGAGCTTGCCGTCTATCCAGTGACACTGGACGCAAACGTAGGAAACAATCAATCAGTGGATAGCACAAGGCATTCCATAAATAAGGCTGGGGCAGGAGTTGGGAAGAGAGAGAAAGACAAAGCTACCGGACTCTTCCAGAGAAGACTTGAGGCTATAGGGTGCCATCTGGGGGAATTTGAACAGGTTGAGGAAGAGAAATGGTTTATTAGGCTGGGATTTAGCAAGAGAAAAGCCACCAACTAGAAGAAAATGAATTGAGTATCTATACGCCAGGTGTTTCTTAAAAAACGAAAATCTTTACCTGCATGAGCTAAATGAATTCTAATAAGAACCATGTGACAAGATATTTTAGCTCCCATTTTAGAGGTGAGCAAAGTGAGTGTTAAGGGTATAAGTAATTTGCTCAAGATCCCATGGAAGGAAGCTGCTAAACTGGGATTGTCTTGGGGACATGGAAGCAGTCTGTCTGTCCATTTCCCTTCCTTCAAGTTAGAGCAGTGGGAGCTCTGGTCACCTGCTGCTTGCATGTTCTTGCATGGTGAACAAAGAGCTGAATGGGAAAATTTAGGTGTGAAAACAAAAATGCATCTGGACGTTTTCTGAGCTGCAGGGCCGACGAGGAAGGGGAGGGTTGGGCATGTTGATGTCCCATGCAGTGACTGCCACCCCTGAGGTCCCGCTGCCGCTCGAGCTCCCCAGACTTCCGCCGCGTGGCCAGGGATCCTGGGTAGGGGGTCTTCTTCCTCTAATCAAAGACAGTCTGCACACAGGCTCTGCTCCCCCTGGACAGGCCCCAGGATGTTTTCTATTCAGAGAGGAGTCTAGGAACCCGCGGCAGATGGCCAGTGTTCTCCAAAGCTGTCTTCTTTTTTCCCTGGATGTAAAGTCACTCATCTAGAGTCTTTACTTCCCAGCTTCCCTGTCTGGACATAAGATTACAATTTTGCCCATAAAATGTGAGCAGAACTGATGTGAGCAGCTCCTGTTTCCTGTCTTCACTGGGCATCACTCTTCCTGGTCTCTCTTTCTCCCCGTGGGCCAGAACCTGGATGTGCTGGCGACCCTCATTAAACCGAGCAGATGCGCGGTACCCTGCAGGACAGCGGGACGATGATAGGGAGATAATCTGGATCTCTTCATCACCATGTGAAATGGAGCATCCTGCCAGCCTGGACCGTCCACTCCAGAGAGTTATGTGAAAGAGAAAGCAATTCGATCTTGTGAGCCACTGTATTTTGGGGTCTGTTTAATCTAAGAGCTGAGGTTTTTACCCTGAGTAATACAAGACATTTCTGGGTGGGGAAGTAGAGCATTGATTTCAAGTCAATATCGTGTCTTCCTTCAGTTTTTTCCTTCTTTCCTTCCTTCTATAAGTATTTATTGAACACCAACTGTGTACCAGCAAGGGATACATTACCGGTGATGGTAAACAGGAGGACCGTGTCTCTATCTTCCTGGAACTGTGTCCCTACCTCCTAGTAGGGGAGATGGACCAAAACAAGTAGACGGACATTAAATTAAGACATTCCACCTACAGACTGGACTCTGTTGTTGTGAAGCATGTAGCTTTGGGGCTGGGGAGAGAGAAGTGGGCGAGACAAAGCTACTTTAGCAAGCTACTTTAGGGAAGCCTACGTGCTGAGCCCTAAAGGAGACATGAAGGCAGGCATGCAAGCAGAGAGGAGCATGTGCTAAGGCCGTAGGACGAGGAAGAATCTGAGGGACTGAAGACGGGGTGGAGGAGGGGAGAATGCACTGGAAGGTGGGCGGTACCAGTGGGACTGGATCTGGGTTTTACTCTCTGTGCCATAGAAGCTGTTGAGTTCACAAGGAGTGTCTGTGTGTGGAGCGGGGAAGACAAGTCACCTGATTACTGTATAAGGTCACCTCTACTGCTTTATGGAGAAAGGACCCTGAGAAGGTAAGGCTTCCCACACCTGCCGCAGGCTATCTTGGTCCTGACAGTGGTGATTACGAAAATTTATTTTAAAAAATCATTGAAGAATTTCTCTAATCACACAGTATTTGAATTTATTAAAAAAATAAGTCCAGGGCTTCCCTGGTGGCGCAGTGGTTGAGAGTCCGCCTGCCAATGCAGGGGACACGGGTTCGTGCCCCGGTCCGGGAAGATCCCACATGCTGTGGAGCGGCTGGGCCCGTGAGCCATGGCCGCTGAGCCTGCGCATCCGGAGCCTGTGCTCCGCAGTGGGAGAGGCCACAACAGTGAGAGGCCCATGTACCGCAAAAAAAAAAAAAAAAAAAAAAAAAAAAAAAAAAAGTCCAGGGAGGGAGGGAGACACAAGAGGGAAGAGATATGGGAACATATGTATAACTGATCCACTTTGTTATAAAGCAGAAACTAACACACCATTGTAAAGCAATAATACCCCAATAAAGATGTAAAAAAAATAAAAAATAAAAAAACAAAAAGAAGAACTATTTCCTCCAGTTTAAAAAAAAAAAAAAAGTCCAAGCCAGTAGTTTGAAGAATTAAGTTGCCAGAAGGTTTCTTAGACCATATGCCGTCTAAGTTGCAAGCAGGCTGGGAAAGGCTGGTGAGAGTTCGGTGATGCCACACCCTCTAGTCCACATTCACGGTTTGCGGTTGTGGACGAGACTGGGGAAAGGGGTTGGAATAGTTGCAGTGGGGCTTTCAAAAGCTTCGAAGGGGCCTGGACTTTGGAATTTCTACCTCTGGTGCAGAGGCAGCAAAAGAGGAAATGGAAATGGTAATTTGTAAAACCTACCCAGCCCTTTGAGCCGCCTACCTATTATTCTCAAGCAAGTGAAGTCCGTGTTTAAGGACCATCTTTTCCTGCGAATATCAATTTTTTAAGTGTGATTTTTACCTTCTGGAGAGCAGTATCCTGACTCCTTCTGCAATAACTTTGAACAAGTGAGTTACTTCAGGAAGGAAACAGCATAGGTCCCAGACTTTCTGATGTCCGTGCAGTTATTATTGGGATTTTCTTTCGAAGGTTTTCTTTTCTCCCCCGATTCATGGAGATAAAAAGGACATCACATTGTATAAGTTTAGGTTTACAATGTGTGGCTTTGATGCACATATATTGCAAATTTCTAAGGTTTTTTAACACTGTCCTCAGGAAGAGGAAATTGTTTGATTTCTCTCTTTATTTTATTTTATTTATTTATTTTTGATTTCTTTTTTTTCTTTAGAGGAGTGATATCAGGATCTGAAACAGTCCAAGTGAAGTATATTGCGAGACTCCTTTTGTTGGGTTCGTGTTTGCATATCTGAACAATCTAATGAGAAAGGAAGTCCAGGTTTTAGCTTCTGCACATCAGGAAATGGTTACGTGCCCCAGCCTGGCCTTGCAGACGGGCTGAGGGGGGAACCCTCCTTTCTCCCCTCCCCCTTTCCATCTCTCACCCTGAAGTCATCTCCAAGGACTTGGGGTACGCTTGACCACCCTGGAGAATGGCCAGCGGTCACCACAGCTGCTCCCGGGCATCGGCCTTGGAGCCAGGCTCTCCTGGGTACAGGAGAGGGAAGAGGGAAGCAGGGGTCAAACACGGCTGGATTTCCTGGGGCAAGGTTTCCCTGTGTGAGCTCTGGGAGAGGCCTGGAGAGCCATGTCACATGTGCCGGCTCAGAGCCCAAGCTGGGCTGAGCTGAGTCCCAGGCTGGGAATTCTCAGTTTACAAGTCTTCCTTTCTGTCCTGTGGAAATAGATAGGGAAGGTTAATGAGATGAACATGGCCAAATACTGCTGGCTTCTGAGAAGGAAAAGAGCCTGTTACGCGCTCCTGCAAACACAAGCCCTCTAGATGGGGACAGCTTCTTACTGAGCTCTCCTCCAGGAAGACTTGATTGTTTTCATCAGACAGTTCAAAAGTAGCATGTATGCAGGGCTAGTCACTCAGCCGTACATGCCTGCTGAGTCAGGAATCAAGAAAACATCCTATTTTGCTTCTGACCTTTGCAGCAGCTTTGCCCAACACCTGCCACCTTTCCAAATACGCAGGGATTAATATCTGGAAAGGATAGGTCTTTTTATTCAAAAAAGAAGTTGGGTCTGTGATGAACTGTGATAAAATGAAGAACTAGTTAAGTACCAAAACCAAACAGTATATGGAACGGAAAGATGAGATACCTCTTTGGTTGGAGATTTTCTGAAGAAAATATTCCAGAGAAAAGGGCAGATGGAAATGTGTGTGTGTGTGTGTGTGTGTGTGTGTGTGTGTGTGTGTTTAATGAGTAGTTAAAAAAAATGAACTCTAAGTGGGAAGAAGAGAAGAAAGAAGAAATTTGGGCGCATCTATAAAATCGCCACAATTTATGAGAGTTTAAAAAGGCAATTCCTTTTTAAGGAGCCAATTCCTAATTTCCCACATAAAAGTATGGGAGTTGAATGGTAAATCCTTCTCGGCCGACAAGACCCCTGAAAAGGGTTGGGAGAAAGAGTTACTGTTCCGTTTCCATTCATGTGTCTTGAAAGCCCGTGGCTGCGAAACTGCCCGGGACCGCAGAGGCCTGGGTTTCAAAGCTGCCCGATGACTTTTCAGAGCTGATCTATTGTGGGGCTTTGTTTCGTCTGGGTCGCCCTCGTTTTGTTCTGCTCGGGCTGTATCACTCTTCTGCCGCTGCTATTAATCCACCCTGTCTACTCCTCTCCATTCAGAGGCACATTTTAACCCTGCCCCGCACAGGGCGCAGCATGAAAGGCTGAAAGGCTGAGCGTCACCGCGGCGGGGAGACTGAGAGGGAGGGGAGGGGAGGGGAGTGTGGGGTCCTGGGTGCACAGGCTCACCTGGGTGGCTGGGTGTCCAGGAAGCAAAGAGCAAGGGAGCAAGTGGTGTGAACCAGCTCTGTCCCTCTGCTGGGAGTCGGGCAAGCCGGAACGAACCCTTTTTCTCACACGGTCACCGCCTGGCTAAGCTGCCGGCTCAGGCACCGCGAACTCAGGCTCCTGGAGCCGCGCATGAGCCGGCCCTTGTTTTCCAGTTTTGAGTCGACTTCCTTGCTTGTGCCTAATAGGCTCCTTATAGCTCAAGTGTTGTCAGACTGGGATAAAGTGGCAAAAGATACAGTGATTTGTGTAAAAAAAGAAAATTAAATCAGAAAACTGTTGTTTGGTTAGTAACTCAAATTCAGTTCCTGTCCTTATGCCTTCCCAGAAATCCTATTATATTCAATTATATTCCAAATAGAGAAGATGCTTCTCTGTCCTCCGCATCACTCACTTTTAACGGTGCAAGGGGACCATCCGGAAGGCCCAAAGGGTCCCGAGAGATGTTGGGTTATAAAGTGGTAACAAACGTTCCCCAAGTGCCTGTGGCATCACATCATCTGTGGTTCTCACGACACAGCCAGTGGGGGTCCCTCATGGTGGTTCAGGGACCCCTAATGATGGAGGGCTGTTGTCCACATGGGTACCCACGAGCCCCGTGGACGAAAGAAGGGACCTCTCAGGGCTCTCACCTTGGCGATGAGATCTCCAGCTTGACAACACTTCCACAACAGCTAGCCCAGTGGTCACACCCGGCTGCCGGGCTGGGGGTCTCTATCTCCGGGTCCAGGAGGAGGAACAGGTGAAGTAGGCATCCCTCCAGTACACCGTGCACACGCTCTCAGGGACAAGCAGAGGGCTGCGTGGAAAGACAGGGCAGCAAGGTATTTTCAAAACTTTAACTGAACAGTGAAAGTCAAAGATTACATGGTTTGAACGTAACATGCTTAGTCGCACACTTGCCCTCCACGGCCATTTGGGCTGCGTGGCCTCAGGCAAATCATGAACCCACAGGACATCCACATCATCGCAGATACGGAGGCTCAGTGGGTCTGGATCAGTGGTTCCCAAACCTGAGTGGGCTTTAGATCGGGGAGGACTTATTAAAGCTTTAGTTGTAGGACCTCAGCCCTAGTATCTCTGATTCAGCAGGTCTCGGGGGAGGCAGGGGGCAAGGCTCTGCGTTTGTAAAATGTTTCCAGGTGATGCTGATCCTGGTGGTCCAGAGGACACACGTTGAGATGGTCTCCAGAACTGGAGAGTCCGATGTAGCTAGAACATCCAGTCTTTCCTAAATGTGACGGGGTAGCATCAGCTGAGGAGTTGACTACCGGCTGCAGTAGAGTTTTCATGTGGAAATTTGACTGGAAAATGATTCACCAGCGCATCACTAACCCCTAACCTTGTTTGAGAGCACATTTGCATGTTGGGTTGACACAGAGAGTTTAAAGACACATCTCAATTACAAGATGTGATCCAGACAGCTGCCCTTGTGGGGACAGAGGTGGCCACTAAACTCTGAGCAATTACTTAAAATTAGACTTGTCAGGTTTGTTTAGGGTGACCAGGCAAGTACATACATTGACCCAATGTCACTCTTTCTGGAAAGAAGTTGTAATGATTTTGTATATCAGTCAAACTGTTCAAATACTAATGCCGCCTTCATGCTTTAATCACCATTCTAGTCAGATGTCATTTTTAGAAGCCCTTGGGGATTTGCATCCCTTAATGATTCTTCAATACCCAAACCAAGCATTCTTTAATTGGTGTAAATTGAGCAGTGTTCCAGCGCAAACAAGGAGAGGGCAGACTGATCAATGATGCCGTGCATGTCTGGCTATTGGAAAGCCATCGTCATTAGATCAAGTAACAAATCCTCAACTCCATCTGCCTCTGAGGAAACACCAGCTCATGGACCCGGCAAATACTATTTCTACTTGTCATCACTATCGGGGAGCACAGAGCAAGTTGTGATCCCCTGATCTCATCTTTTAGGAAAAGGGTTAAAAACATCCATCATCAAAACACCCTCTGTTCCAATGTCAGAAACTGTATGCTGGAGCCTTCAATGAGAATTCAGCTAGAAACAGTATTTCTATCCTCCAGAGACTTGGTGTCTGTCTCTCTTTCTCTATTTGTACATTGCAAACAGTATACAATTTTTGTTAACTTGACAAGACATTTTTTCCCACGATTTTTTTTTGGTTCCTGATGGTGCGTTACCCATCTAACCATCTGAGCGTGCTTGGGAAACATGAAACAGGTGTTCATTCCCTCCTACTTTTCGTATGATTGAAAAAACTCCAGACACTATACTTAAGAAGCCCAGGACAAATCCTTCTCATAAATGTGTCAAGCCCACTTTTCACTCCTGTCTCTTTCCATCAGCTCTCTCAAATTGAGTACTTATGACTGGGGCGGTGGGGGGAAGAAAAGGCAGCAGCAGGCCCATCACAGGCCCCCGGCTCAGGCCTGCCAACCTCCTGCTCCTTGGTCAGCAAATTGTGCTCAGATACTATGGGTCCGGTGGCGGCCTGCGTTCACTGTTAATTTATCTGGTTTTGGACAAAATGTGCTGTCTCTTGCGGGGAATCCCTCAAGTTGATTTCAGTTTGAGTTTTACAGTGGTCCAGTGCTTCAAATGAGTGGAAAGGAGGAGTAAAAGGCTATCAGCATCCTTGACAGTCTTTGCTTGGAGCCTGGATTTAGAGAGGAGCTTTGGGTGGGTAATCACACTGGGACAGCCTGTCTGCGTGCAGTGTGCTATAACCCACACACATCCTCACAGAGGGTGTGTTGCTTCCTTTAAGATGCTCTCGCCAAAGGTTTTGAGGACCTTGGGGTAAAGCTTATGGGGCTGTCTTAGACTCCGGGCTTCACTTTTGGAGCCCGGCTGGAGAAATGAGACAGAATGACACCTGCGCCATCTCCCTGTGCCGGTAGGTCTCGTGGACCAGAATATCACCCTTAGAATGAAAGCACATTCTTGCTGAGAAGCCAAAGGGGGTCAGTATTTCTTTATCTGGATCAACTTTGACGGTGTCAAAGAGCAGACTTGAAAGGGGCTGCAGAAAGGATCTGCCCCCTGACATTTTTGAGAGATCCCTGAGTCTGCAGTGCTGTAGCCCCCTGTCCCAGCAGTCTTGTTTCTGTCACCTTTTCTCTTACAGACAGCTACCTGGCTTTCTTCAGCCCTGTGGTGGGTACAGTGAACTTGGGAGCAGAATGCTTGTTTCCAATTCTGGCTTCTTCCCTGAGCAATCACGTGACCTCTCTGGGTTTCCATGTCATTGTCCCTAAGTGAAGGAGTTGAATTAGATGAGCCCCTAAGACCCCTTTGAGATCTCACAGCTGAAGAGTTATTTTCTGCAGTGCCGGCTCTCATGAAAGTCAAGGGCAGGGAGCCCACCTTCCGTGTCTTTGGAGCCCCTGGTCTGACTCTCATTCATGGAAATGAGCATCTAAACCAGCATTTCCCAAACTTGAATGTGCCTGGCATCACGTAAAGAGAAGATTCTGGTTCAGTGGGTCTGGGGTGGAGGCTGGGATTCTGTTTCTCTGACGGCTCTCAGGTGATGGAGCCAGGCTGAGGCACAAGGCCTCAGACCAGAAGCTAAGTGAGACCTGAGGGCTGGTCTGCTCTGCTCAGCACTGGACCTCGGTGCAGCCTGTCTCGGAGCGCACAGCGACACAGGGTTGCGGAAAGGGAATCCTGTGGGGTGTTCAGAGAGAAGGCTGAGCCATGGACGACGGGTGCCTTGGCCAGGTCTCATCCCCACCACCTCCCACGTTACTTCCGATGGGATTGGAAGGCTCTGGCTGCAGACCTGGCCCCTGGCCTCACCGGGCACTGTGTGCAGAGGGGGCAGGAGACAGGCAGAACCTGGGGAAGGGGCTGGCGGGGAGAAGCAGCTGCCTCTGCCCCCTGAGTCCTGGCTCCTGGCCCATTGCCCAGGGCCTCAGCTCTCAAGCATATGCTCCTAGGTGCTCTCCTTTCCCCTTTGGTTGGTTCTTCTTTGATGTCCATTTCAACCAGCGCAAATTACTTAGAGGGAGTGGAGGGTTCCACACAGTGTCACTGTGGCTCCACTGCCATTTTATGGAAGGAGCATTGGTCTGGGAGACCAAATATACAGGTGTAATTCCGGCTGGCCCACGAACCAGGGAGGGGCATGCCAGTCAAACGCCTGAGACCCTAGCCCTCTTCCCTCCCGTCCACACCCACACGCAGACCTAGGAAAGGGGCTTTCCTAGTGCACAGTGTTTTCTAATTGAGGTGAAATCATATAACATAAAATGAACCATGTTAAAGTGTGCACCTCAGCGGCGTTCAGTCCATTCACAATGATGTGCAACCACTCCTGGTCTCTAGTTTAAAAACTTTTTCATGTCCCCAGAAGAACTTACCACGCCTGTGCTTTACTCCCATTTCCCCTCCCCCCAGCCCCTGAACCACTCATCTGATTTCTATCTGTGTGGATCCCTATTCTGGGTATTTCATGCAAATAGAATCACACAGCCTGTGACATACCTTTAAAAATTTTACTTATTTATTTTTACTAGCTAGAGACATTACATTGAACATTACAATGATTAAGACTTGAAACATATAAATCCATGGTGTTTGGAACCACAGACTTCATGTGTGCATGTGGATACATGTGTGTGGCCACATATACGTGTGCATGGGTGTATGTGTGCGTGTGTGCATGCATGCATGTGTGCCTGTGAACTTAAGGTCCCTTGAGAACCTAATATCCAGCTGAGAGTGCTACCACGCCCCAGGTCCCCTTTAAGACAGATTCAGGGAATTAATAAACCAAGTACGGACATAAACTCTGTCTCCTGGAGGATAGACCCTTTCTATTCATAGTCTGCTTTGCCTTCTGAAGGGAAGAGCGTGGCATGTGGAGGCCAAGGGAAACCATAGATAAGTCTGATCAAAGTTGCCATTTGGCAACAAACTCCACAATCACCACTCAGCCCTTTGGAAATTCTCGCCTTCCTTTCCCTGTCCTTCCAGGTCTTGTCCGCCTCTTCTCCTCCTTTGCAGTTTATTCCACCCAGTAACTCTGGCCCTGCCTACCCAGCTCTCTCTCCATCTTATTTCTCCCCTCCTGCCATCCAGTTGGTTTGCTACCGAAGGCAATGGGTATCCCCAAAGGCATGGGGTTCTTGGTCCTACTTACAAGTACAGGAGTTTATTAGAGGACGTATCGCCGGGCTTTTCTAGATTGCTCACCCTGACCACTAAAATATTTTGAGCATAAGCTCCCAATATATGCTTGCTAATCTATTATTTCTTATTTATTGTGCACCGCTACTATTGCTACTAGACGATATACATTGTAAAATACACATAAAGGTGAAAATTCAAAATAATGAGAATTTTACAGAGACGTAGAAGTTCTAATATTTTCTCCTCACAACCCATGGGGTCCCTTTGGTGACCCGTAGACCAGAGGTGGAAAAGGCTTCTCCAGTCTAACTTTAGGGGCCCCAGGGGCACTACAAATTCCTTGCCCCTCCTGAAGACAGGTCTTCCTTCCACAGATCATCTGCCGCCCCAGCGGCCCACTGGGCTCCTGGGAATCACAGAATGGAAGTCGCTGCTGCAAGTGACCTTAGCTTTTTTCCCAGTGCAACCATCCCTGCTTTGTAAAAGAAATTACAAATTAAACAATTTTTTAAATTGTATGATTCCTTTAATTAATTATTTAAAAATTGAATTATAGTTGATTTACAATGTTGTGTTAATTACTGCTGTGCAGGAAAGTGATTCAGTTATACACACACACACACACACACACATATACACATTCTTTTCTTTAATATTCTCTTCCATTATGGTTTATCATAGGATACTGAATACAGTTCTTTTTGCTATACAGTAGGGCCTTGTTGTTTAAGGATTTTTTTATCGTGGTAAAAAACATAACAAAAAATTTACCATCTTAACCATTTTTAATCATACAGCATTAATCAGCAGCATTAAGTATATTCACATTGTTATGAAAAAGAGCTTCAGAACTTAGAAATCTGAAACTTTATACCCATTAAATGACAACTCCACTTTTCTCCCTCCCCCAAACGTCTGGTAGCCATCATTCTACTTTCTGTTTCTATGAGTTCGGTTATTCTAGATACCTCATATAAGTGGAATCATACAATATTTGTCTTTTTGTGACTGGCATATTTCACTTAGTGTAATGTCTTCAAGGTTCATCCATGTTGTATAGTATGTTATAGGATTTACTTCCTTTTTAGGGTTGAATAATATATCATTGTATGTACACACCATATTTTCTTTATCCATTCATTTTTTTGTTTTGTTTTTGCGGTACGTGGGCTTCTCACCGCTGTGGCCTCTCCCGCTGCGGAGCACAGGCTCCAGATGCGCAGTCCCAGCGGCCATGGCTCACGGGCCCGGCCGCTCTGCCGAATGTGGGATCCTCCTGGACCGGGGCACGAACCTGTGTCCCTCGCATCAGTAGGCGGACCCTCAACCACTGCGCCACCAGGGAAGCCCCGGATTTGGTCTTCGTAATTCCCTTTTTGGATTGTTCATTGTTAGTGTATAAAAACACAAAGCATTTCTGTATGTTGATTTTGTATCCTGCCACTTTGGGGAATTCATTTATTAGTTCTAACAGTTTTTTTTTGCGGGGGGGACGTGAATGGAGTCTTTAGGGTTTTCTACATATAAGATCATGTTATCTTTGAACAGAGATAATTTTCTTCTTCCTTTCTAATTTCTATGCTTTTAACTTCTTTTTCTTAGTACTGTGTGGAATACAAGTGGTGAAACCAGGCATCCTTCTTTTGTTCCTGATCTTAGAGAAAACACTTTCAGTCTTTAGCTATTGAGTATGATGTTTGCTGTGGGCTTTTCATATATGGTCTTTATTATGTTGAGGTAGTTTCCTTATATTCCTAGTTTGTCGATTTTTTTTTTTTTATCGTGAAAGGATGTTAACTCTTTTCACATGCTTCTTCTGTGTCAGCTGAGAAAATCATGTAAATTTTGTCCTTCATTTTGTTAATGTGATATATTTCTGTCCTTCTTTGTTTGGTTCCTGGGTCCTGTTAAATATTTCTTCCCAACTTTCAGCTCTCTGACAATAACCTCAGTTTTCGGTAAAACTGTGGGTTGGGATTTTTGTCCATATGTTATATGTTGTGATTTCGTAATCTTATAGCACATTTGATTCTTCAAGCATGCACCATTCTGAGCTTTGTTTAGGAGAACACGACTCCATTCTTTTATAATCACCCAGCCCTCGCTTGTAAAACTTCTCTCCAAGTTTTCTTTGGACTCTTCCCTTTTTCAATCTCTTTTCAAATCCCTAAGTAACCTCCTATGTGTCCCCCCAAAATTCATTCTTATCCTTTTCTGTGAAATTGCTCTGTCTGGTGACTCAGCAGTGAGACAATACTAAAACAATAGTAGCTGGAACTCCACATTCCCCTGGGTGCCAATACCACCCCCTGATCTCAGAAAATACAACTTGGATGTACGTCTTAAGCATATTTCTGGTTACTGGTGCAAAAACAAAACGAAACAAAAACAACAACAACAAAACCCCCCAAAAAACAACCCAATAAACAAAACAGAATGATACCTATAGTTAGCAGGCAATTGGTAGAATATGAGTTTTATTTTTAAAGTCAACCATACTTTAAAACCTAAGGCCACTTTATCAATGCTTTATTATAGATGTAATCAATTCCGTTCAGAGATAAATGCCTAAAGAATTAGATCATAAATGAAGGAAAAACAATGTGGAACAAAACTGTAAGGATGTGAAGCCTGAGCGATGTCTCGTCCTTTCTGAAATTTGTGATACTCGAGCTCTGTTTTTTTTTTTTTTTGGAAAAGCCATGAACCAGCAGAGATGAAGATAAAACACAAGGGGAACAGCACAGAATCAATCACGAAATGCTGTCTTACCACAATTAGTTTTCTAAATACTACCATAATTACACTTAACTCTTATTAGTTATATATCACAGTGATGTTAATGAAAATGACATATCAAAAAGGGAAAATTTACATAAAGCTTTCTGTTGGAGGCCCATGAAAGCTAGCTGAAAAAAAAAATAAGTCAAAACTTCAGTTTGGGCATTTTCTAATTAGGTAATTGGCAATGGAATCTTACTTATCTTTTTATCTTGAGAGTTTTTTTTTTCAGATCAAAAGATTTCCCCCTTATTAACGTTAAAGTAATAGGCAAGTGTCTGCCTAAAACTATTATTATATGGGTAAAATGGTTCCATCTTTGTACCAGTATTATAAAATTCGGGATTTAATAATTCAAAGTTATGGGGCTGACACAGAATTTCTTATGAGAAACGCACACAGAAATCCAGGATCTTACAAAATGATTTCTCTTTCATTCATGTTTTAATTCTGTTTTTAGTAAAACTTGATTGTTAGTAGATACAAGCTACCGTGAAGCCTTGGTCATTTTGTAATAAATGATTTATCATTACCTATAGCACTGGAAACTCCTCACTTCTTAAAAATGAAAAATGCACGGCAGGCCCCAATTTTTGTCTTTTCTGAAATTGCTAAGCAAATCGGAACTGCCTGAATCCTCTGTGGGGTCACATTGAACCCATTCTAATCTCCTGCGTGAACTCAGGGCTTGTGCTTTCAGACCCTGGTCGTGGCCTTCTGAGACCTCTGAGGAGCTGCGAGCGGGACATGCTCTGTCAGAAGCTTACTGTACGTATTTTATGCAGCCAAGCTATAGGAGTATCAGATTTACCTCCAACATCTTGGCTTTGTGGTTTTAAAAACCCCAAACAGGAATTCTTCTGAAATAGCTGTTGCAAGAGTCTTAGCTTGGCTGGTCTGACTCCCAAGGGTTATTTGTGGCAGGATAATCTTGCGTAAGTGTGAGAGGTTCTGTCTTATTTCACTTTAGGTTCAAGCTCCTTTCTGGCAACAGATGGTGTGATCATAGCCACTGTGATCTCCTTAAAGGAATAGATGGGGTTTAAGACTAGTAGAAGGACAAACTAAAATATATAGGTGTGATCCAGAGGGGTAAGGACATGCCAGTATATGAAGAATAAGAGTAACATGAATTTAAAAAGTTACACCAACAGCTAGTAACACAGGCGTACGGGCTCCGTTGCTACTGATGAACATGGGGCCACGTTGCTCAGAAGGAGGGGCGCAGCAGGGCTGCATGAAGGACCCCCGAGGCCCTTGTTATGCTCTTTCCCAATATCTGTTCAATCAGCACCATCCTTTGAGGATTTCTGTCTGCATGGGGAAGTGAGGGTGGTCAGCTCCCTGCTGTTCTGGAACTCTCCCTCTGCACGTTCCCTGACCATCACTGTCTGGAGCAGAGTATAAACCTAGCAGATGAAGGCTTGGTCCATCACTGATCCGCTCACCCAATTCAGGGAGTGGTTAGGTATCCTGACAGGGCTGGCAGGGCTGCCGAGGGATGTCCAGGCCTCTCCCTCAGCAGGTGTGAGTGACCCGTCCTTCATCTCTTCCCTGACAGCAGGGCTGCCCAAATACAGACGCTGGGCCACCTCCCTGCTGGAAGGGAGCATCTGGGGAGGCTGCTCGTGGCAGCCTCCAGAGGCTGGGCGAGACTCTGAGGCTTAGCAAACTGGGCTGGCGAGACGGTGAAATATTTATTGTGATGCCTCCTCTTTTTTTTTTTTTTTTTTGAAGTTCAGAAATCCTTGTCACCCTTGGGCTGAAGTCCGTGGACATGAGAGGAATTCATAATTAATCAGAGGTGGCCTGCTTCCACTTACTGATGACCTCAGCTTGCAGCAGCCAGAAGACAAGTGATGGTCTCTGCCTACTTGCTCTGTTGAGTGGTTTTTTTCCTAATAAAACAGAAAAGTCTGTGAAACAAAAGAAAGCAATCCAAAACACTTGCCTGTTTGATGGTCTCTCACTAGTTCTTGGTGTGTGAAATATTTTCTCACATGGGTGAGAAAAGGGGCAAATAACTTTGCTATTTTAAAGTAGACATTTTATATGAATTATGTTTAGTCTTAGAGATACTTATTTCTTGGGACTTCCCTGGTGGTCCAGTGGCTAAGACTCTGTGCTCCCACTGCAGGGGGCCTGGGTTTGATCTCTGGTCAGGGAACTAGATCCCACAGGCCGCAACTAAGCATTTGCATGCCACAACTAAAGATCCTGCAAAAAAAAAAAAAAAAAAAGAGAGAGAGAAAAGATACTTACTTCTTATTTCCCTTGAGTGTCTACAAAAAGCAAAGGAAGGATTGCGGGATTCTTCAGATAATTCAGACCAAAATGCTGATTTTCCTTTAAATATGTAGAGAATGGAAGAAAAATCTAGCTACATCTGACATGTGTTGTTTGAGTACTGTTTTGAGTTGGTGGATAAGGCCACGGCCTTACCCTTAAGCCAAGTCGCCTATCAGTGGAAAAATATTCAATATTTGTTATAAGAGAGAGCTTCAAGTGTCTGCCAAGAGTGGACAAATGTTTTCCTTCAGTGCACACACCAGCGAGTAATTTGGCATTTACCTGTTTCTCTCAGTCATACTCTGATTTGTGTATGGATGACGGAGAAAGATGTACTGATTACGGAGAAAGATGAAGGCTCCCCATCGGGGTGTAAGGTGACTGCTGCTTTGGGTCTCCCTCCCTGTCTAGTCCCACAGCTCCTGCCATTCCCCAAGGGATCTCTTGCTCCAGGGAAGCTTCCTTGGAGTTCCCAAAGCCGTCCAGATCACCTCCTTCTCTGTGGCTCTACAACTGCTCTGCTCCTGACTCTGCTCTTTGTTTGTTTATTGATTGATTAGTTGATAGATTCATTCATTTATTTGGCTGTGTCAGGTCTTAGTTGTGGCATTCGGGCTCTCCGTTGCAGTGCGCGGGCTGCTCTCTAGTTGTGGTGCCTGGGCTCTGTAGTTTGTGGCGCACGGGCTTAGTTGCTCTGCGGCATGTGGGATCTTAGTTTCCCGACCAGGGATCTAATCCGCGTCCCCTGCATTGAAAGGTGGATTCTTAACCACTGGCCCACCAGGGAAGTCCCTGACTCTGCTCTTCAGGCAGCCTCCTCTTTGGTACCTTTCTGACCAATCCACCTTCCATCCCATCCTCTGCTGAGAAGGGCATCTCTCCTTTGGCCTCTCATTTTCTCCTCTTCATGTCTCTAAAATACCACATTTCTCCTTTCAGCAGCCACAGATATTTACTGAGGGCACCTCTCCTGCCATTGGCTCTGCTTGGATGGTGAGAAAACACAGTCCCTGCCCTTGTGGTACTCACACTCTAGTGGAGAAGAAAGATAATAAACATGCATATAAAATGACGCCAGGTAGTGTGATGACGAAAATATGGGGAGGTTTTCCTATCTGACTTTCCCAGCACACTGTGAACCCTGAGAGCAGGTCCTGCGGGATCTAGCATGGAGTATTCACGTGGTGGTAGGTGGTGAATGAATGAACAGTTGAAAGGAGCATTCGTTGGACCTCTAACTATCTTCCCAGTCTTCCCAGCACTGGAGGATGTAAAAGAAATAAGAGCTAATTTTACTTGTTACAGCTGGAAAGTTTTCTCTTCTTGAAGAACATCTCTGTGGTATTTTCAGAGATAAAAAAGAATCTTCTCTCTGACTAGAAGATCGCTGTTGGTTCACACAGGCAGACACATCCCTATAAACATCTTCTGCCTGCCGTTAAGTCACCGTTCAAGTAGGTTACCCCCCAGACACGTAAAAAATGATGGTTCTGTACTACAGGTTTTCATTCCTATTAAATTCTATGGCATGTGATCTTGAACAAACATTTGTAGTCAATATTTGATAAAAAGTCTGATTCCATCAAGTAAACAAAGCATTAGAAAAAATAATTTCATTCCTTTGCTAAACTAAATCCATTAAGACTCTCACACAAGTAGAACTGGGGCCAAAGGATATTGGAAACAAAACAAGTGAGACTCATTGCACATTTGCATTTTGAAATTAGTTGCTGTCCTAATTATTTATCAGTAGAAGCATAAATTAGGCAAATAAAACTTAGAGTAAGCTTTTAGGCACCCACAGGATTCTATCCTCAAGAGTAAATTGTCATAATGGTTCAGTGTGACGGTATACTTTTGCTGTCTTTCTGTGATGGAGGAAAGACAGGAAATTGAAATGGAGCCCATGGAAATCAAACAGACTCCAGAGAAAGATAGATGCAGGTGGGTACTTGTGGTTTCCCCTGTAAGGTGTGGGTAGATAACAACAAATAAACCAAGCATGCTGGGACCAGGAGCTGCTTTGGAAATATTACCTATTAAGTGTGACTTCATGACTCCAACGTGGAACCAAAAGATGAAAGATGCAGTTAGCTTGGAGCTGTTGTTCATCTTGCTGACATAAATAGGATTGAATAATTGGAGTATTTGCTCTATCTGCTTTCCCATACACCACACCATGTCCACGGAGGCTTCTACTACAAATTCTACTAGAATGTAAACATTCTACTACAGCTGGAATGTTTCTTTCTGTTGCATAATTAGGCATACATTGTTGGTGGCCTCTCTCAAAAGCTATGAAACAGCACAATGATGCTAAGTAACAAACAGCTCCAAATCTCAGTGACTTAAATCAACCCCTAGTTTTGCTTGTGCTCCAGGGCTTTGGGTCAACTGTGGCTCGGCTGATCCGGGCTGGGTTCTGTTGGGTGGCTCTCCTCCAGATATGTTCCACAGGTGTGCGGGCCAGTTGGAACAACCCTGCGTCAGGCTGCAGGTGGAGCTCGGGTCTGTTTCATCTGCCTCTCATTCTGCAAGGATCGTTGGAGGGCTTAGAGCTATCTGGCCCGTGATCTTTCCAAGGTGGAGGTGGGTGCTCTCAGAGGAGTGAGTGTAAACACGCACGCCTTAGACCTGGACTCCAAATTGGCACGTGACCTGTCTGCCCACATTTTATTGGCTAAGGGAAGTCCTGTTGTCAAGTTCAACATCTGTGGGCTATGAAAGCAAATTCATCCCATGGAAGTCAGTGTTGTATGTGTTTGGGGCGTGGAGTGAATATTTGCTAAACAATAATTTAATCTACCATGACTACCTATATGTGAAAAGAAGACCTTCATTTTCTGACTGGGGCCTTTACACACGAATTGTTTAAAGTCTGCTCTTTTTTCTTTTCTTTTTTTCCCTCTCATGAGTTTGTTAATTATAAATGTGTTAGATTAGCTAGAAAGACCTTCTTTCAATAAGAAAGAAAATTTAGAAAGAAACATGGATTAACCTCCAGCAACAATGGCCTGGGGTGACACGGTGGAGACTTCATCATGCTGTTGGAAGGAGGAGTCCGTGGGATGTAGGTCTGCAGGTCTCACTCGGCTTCGGGGCCGTGCATGGAGCTGCCGGGTACAGACCAGCTGGGCAGGAATCCCACCTCTGCAGATGCGTGCATGACTCTCCTGCTCCGATGACAGCACCCCTCTTCCCTGTCACCAATCGGCAGCCCCCATGGCAGAGGATGTTTTTCTGATCATTTTGCACTCATTAAAAGCAGCTGTCACAACACAGGATGCGAGGATGCATGCAAAACTTTTCTGCCACGTCAAAATAAAGCTGAAAAGCTTTTTAAAAAGGAGCTGAAAGCTTTGAAGCTTATTCTCAAGGAGTATAGGAAATATCGCCTTTTGTTGTTGACAATTGAAAGTGTTCCCTGGCAGCACAAATTAAATCTTGGCCCAGGCGAAAGAAATATTGTTCATCAAAAATTTGCAGCAGAAACCATTTGGCCAACCAGTTGGGGTTTGATTGTGCTATTCCTGCGGCTGAATGACCTAGAGACTCCAGACCCATTGGCCTGGCTGATCCCTGATAATGGTTCAATGGAGCAGAGTGGCTCCTTGACTCTCAAAGAAACGTTATGAGAATGAAATCATCGCACACCTATCGTATACCTCATTAGAGAAGCAAAACAAATGAATGGATTCTGGGGCCATAACACACACCAACTGGACTGGACTCGCTGGGTAGAGGTGAGGGCCTTCCAGGATCTTGGCATGGTCATCAGAATCCCTTTCTACAATCCACGGACCTCCATGGGAACCAGCATAAATGTGCTTACTGATGTAGCTAGTACCTCTTAATTCTTGCTATTTGCTAAGTGTCACTCTTAACTTTTGACCAACTCGAACGTTGATCCTGGCTTTTGCTCCTCTGAGAAGCCTTTCCCCTTGAGAAAAGAGGAAGAAAGAGGTCTTGCAAGCTGAAACGGGCCAGACCTCTAACACCTGATGTGATGGGTCCTCTCTAGGCAGTTCTTCTCTCTCTACATCATGCTATGCACACAGAAAGGCCTGAAACGTATCCTTGAGGTACAGACTTTTATTTGTAATTTTGAAAGTCTATTTTACTATAAGCTTTCTTTGTGGTTAAAAATTAACACGGTCCTTTGGGAGATTGGGATTGATATATATACACTAATAGGTATAAAATAGGTAACTAATAAGAATCTGTTGTATAGAAACAAAAAAAATTAACACGGCTCTTTGTATTTTGAAGTATTCCCCAAAATATGAACATATTTACGCTGACTCTTAACTCCATCATGGCTGGTTCATTTTGTAGAGAAATGAAAATCTATAACCATCCACATGCTTTCAGTGCATTATACAGTGTGACACATATCTATCTTCTGTTTTTTATATGAAACTTTTATTAATAAAATATTTTGGAGCAAAAAAATAAACCTGGGCTGGGTAATGGGGCCACCGGCTGTGATCCCTCGTCCACCCTGATTATGACCACAGTTGCGATGACTGTGCTCAGGTGTGTCCATCTTGTGTCCACCTGGCGTCCCCACTAGACTGGGATTTGGGGAGGAAGGATAGGGTTTATCATCATATGTGTAGCCCTGATGGTGTAATGCAGGGCTCAGTCCAAAAAATGGTGAAGGGCAGAGGGGAGGAAGGAAGCAGGAAGGGGGTTCCTAGGGGTGGCCACACGTCTACATCAGGGGACACAGATACGGATGTGTAGAGCCCTCCCCCCACCTCCCCCTCCTCTACCTCCAGGCACACATCACAGGTTCCTGGGCACATGGCAGGAATCATCAAATAACTGAGGAGCAATTATCTCCTGGGGAGGGTCGCAGTCAGGGTCCAGGTAAGAAAATCCACCTCCCTACACATTTCCTACCTCTCAGGCTCCACACAAGATCCCCTTTGGACAGATTCTAAAGGGAGTGGGAGGATGGATGTGGCTGGCTGAGTCCCAGTCTCACGGCCCTACAGCAGAGAGAGAAGGGCAGGGACACTGGCTTGGTGACCATGAGAGCCAGGGGGACACAAGACGGACACACGTTTAAGTGACCCACAGCCAGATACACGAGCTGTGGGTCTGACGGCTGCGTCCGCCTCGCTCTGCACTCTCGTGCTTTGGGATGGTCCCACGGAGGACCTCGAGGAAGCAAATGCAAGAAATTGAGAGGCTGGCTTCACCGTGATGCCACACTGGTGAGAAAACCCAAAACCCGGACAGAAAGGAAGAATGTCAAGGAAGTGTGGGTGAGAACCTAGAATCCTCTAGTGTTTTGGTTGCCGTGCTGGGCACTGAGCAGAGATCGGAAAGCAGACGTACAGGAGGAGAGTGGGAGCGCAGAGCCTGGGGTGTGGTCCCCTGTCGCAGGTAAGCCTGGGAGGACCATCCTCCTGGAAAGTGAGGAATCCACCTACTGGATGCTTTGGTTTATACACAAGAATACTTTGGCTAGAATTTATTTCAATTTAGTAGAATCTATTAGATTTGAATTGATTAGATCTACTGTATCAACTCTTGGAGAGGCGTTGGTTGTGTCTCCTGCGTGTAGGAGACTCTGTGCCCCTTCCCCCCACCCTGGAAGGCCCCCTCCTCAGGAGCTGTCCTTGGAGAACCAGTTTGAAGTTGGTCTCTTCCTCTCCATCAATTCATACCTTAGGCTCTTGTTATGTTCCCTGCTAACACAAATTATGGTTTGTAGTTAGCTCCCTTCCCTGTTCCATTATTTGTTTGCCTCTTCCAGGAGGACAGGGTGACGCTCTGAAGGTAGAACTGAGTCTGTCACATAAGGGAAACGACACATGAGCGCGACCAAGTAAATATGCACAAGGCACCGTGTAAAGCTGAATGAGATCCACTCCTTTTCTCCAAGACTTCGGACTATTGGGAGGAGCCCTATATGCAGTTGTGGATCAGGGCACGGCAGAACACTTCCTATGGTAGTGACACCACAGGGGCGCTAGTGGAAAGGGCTGCCGCCGCCGTGGGCAGGTGTGTGGGGAGGGACCACTCTTCCTCAGGTGAGAAGGGCGAGGAGAGAAGCAGAGTGCGTTCATGGTAGAAACAGGACCTTCCTCTACCGACACCTGAAAGATGCTCTTTCCATTCATGGTGATCTGACCCACAGTCAGGGTGTGTGCGTGTGTGTGTGTGTGTGTGTGTGTGGCCTCAGCCTGGAGCAGCAGGTAACTTTGGTGTTGTGGGCAGGTGCCATCCTGTTAGCGGTGAGTTGCCCCGAGTATCTTCTTGTCTGTCTCATCTTGTTTCTGTCCCATCTGCCGCTCTTGAAGTCAAGGTGACTGTGCTGTGTCCTCTGTGATGGGGGCCCACATGCTTGTCATCCCCAGGGGCTGACAGTAGCTCACACCCATTCCAGAGGCGACACAGACAGTATTTAATTATACTATTCACACCTCTCTTAACAGGGCTGTGTATATACCTTTCATTTTAATAAAAAAGTATTCACGATTCGGTATAATTGGGACCATTTTTGAGTATTCCCGAAAACTGTTGAGGATAATTCAGAGGGCTTTGGGGTTTGCTGAAACCAAGACTGGGTCTCTGAGGGTTAACAACGTTGTCCTGGAAGAGGACCCGAGCACCGCCGCTCCTGGGAAGGACCGGCCCGACCCCGAGAATTAGGGTCGGCCACCACCTAGCATGGGGAAGACCACCCCGGACTTGGGAAGCTTTCGCATTTAGTTTTTCATTAATGAATGCTTCAGAAAGTGCACTGTCCCTAATTCCCTTTTGAAAGATGGAAACTTTAATGTGCAGTTAATTAAATGTTGTGTTGATTTGCAAACGCTGAGCTCTCAGAGGCCTCAGGGAGGTGGAAGCAAGTTTAGAAATCAAACAACGGGAGGACTGGCTGTCCCCATCTGACCACAGAGCGGGCGGCACTGTTTGCTCCAGACGCCCGGGAGGCGATGCATGCGCCCGGTGGCTGGGACCCGCGGAGAGGAGCAGGCCAAGCCCTGGGGGGAAGGAGGCTGGCCCACCCCTGCCTTTCTCTCCGCTGCTTTGCTTTCAGAGGCATTCTTTCTTCCCCCCCTAGTGCTTCAGCACTTCTTTGTACTGAGCAGAGCTGTGTCACGCTGGAATTCTTTTCACACAAACTAAAGAACCCAGCTGGGGTGCTGGATGCGGCCCGCAGAGCTGCAGGCTTCCTGTGCGCCACCGTTGTTTCTGGGGGCAGGTCAGCCGCCCAGGTGGGCTCCCTGCGTCCAGTGCGGTGCCAGGGGGCCGGGGGCTGAGGACGCTGCACGCGCGTGGGTAGCGGTGGGCTTCTGGGGAAAGGGAGTGGGGAGAGGGCTTGCTGGAAATCCGAGCCCTCAGGATAGGAGGCTGTGTGGGGCAGGTCCCCAGAGCCCACCTTCCCTCAGTCCCATCTTATGGATGGGGCCATGCAGGCAAGAAATTCAGTAGCTTGATTTCACAGGAGAAAGCACGGTTTGCTCTAAAGAACGAGCACCTGTTAGCAGTGACAAACTTATCATCCTTCTGGCCCTGGCGAAAGGCACAACTTATGTAGTCACCAAGTGACAACTTGCAGGGTTATCTGCTATCAGAGCACGCTTTCTTGCACCCCACGCCTGGCAAGAACCAAGCACCAGGACCCGATGCACAGATGCTTGCCTATCATCTGGGCGTCTGAACTCCTTACCTGCCACCCTCCTGCGTGGTCATCTTGTTTGTGATGCCCTGAAGAGCTGGCCCAGCTTCTGGGACTGACTTTGGAAAGTGTTGGCAATGCGACTATATTCTTATTATGAATAAAAATTTTAAACCCAAGCTGATAAACATATTTTTTTTCACACTGAATTCATCAGGAATACATTAACATTTTCTAAAAGGTAAAGACAGAAAAAAAAAGAAAAAAAACGAAAGAATTGTAAGGAGAACATTAGGACGTATTTGGCCATTAGGATTCCCGTTGCCATCAGCTCCAGTGTACAAGCCAGACTGTCACCCTGTGGAGCTCAACGCCTGGGGAATTAGCCTGTGGAATAATTATCACCCCCGATGAAGAGAGTAAGAGCTCGTTCCCGTGTGCGCAGAGCCATTCATCCTAAGAAAGAAATCTGGAGTGAAAGCTCACAGCATATTTTGCACAGGTCCTGTAAAAGGATCCAGGCAAAACAGGCTTTGCAACATTAGTTATGATCATATATGGAAAAAGCAGTTACTTTCTGTGCTGACATATGGCTGAGTTGGTACCATGCCCAGGAATCTCAATGTCCCCCCCAGGAGGGTGAGCCCAGACTTCGTCCTTCGCCCCGTTGTCGTCAGGACCCACAGCAGAAGCAGCTTGCAGAGAGATCACCGGCGAAGTCAAATTGCCTCCACGTGTGCCAAGACCAGGCTGCTGTGGGCACTGGCAGTGCAGAGGTGCCGCTGTCCCCGACCGTGATGATGACTTTTCCCAAATCAGGGAAATTATGAATGGAGCCCAAACCCATCTGTTTAGCATTCAGGCACAGTGACAGGCCCTAATAAACAAGAACGGCAACAACAATGCAAAAGCACAAAAACGCTTTTAGCGTGAGGGTGCTTCCAACCTTAGAGGGTGGAAATTTAATCTCGTTCTGAGAATATTCTATAACCCGTATTAACTCACTTCCAAAATGTCTAACGTGGCAAAGCAAACACTTCGAGTTTTGCTATGGACGAGACGGAGGTGTGTGACCGCTCAAGGTGGGGGTGTCGTCCATCCGCGCGTGCATTTACCTGACCCCCACTTAGTTCATTGAAGCCTCCCTGCACGCCGGCTCTGTGCTCAGCCTTGGGGACGCAAAATTGACATTTGTCTTTAAGGAATCAGTCTTGTGGGGAGGACAGACACAACAAGGCCACCGGGTGACACATGCTCTAGCGGTGGGAACTCCTCAGAGGGAGCGAGGAGCATTTTGCAGTTGACCCTAGGAAGCTGGGGAGGACTTAAACCTCCTAAGTGACACTGAGTGGAAATGGAGAGGGCAGTGTCTTTGGGACAGAGCCCATCTTGCCGAGCCTGCTGGCTGGGTTGCTTCCTAGCTGCCTACAAATGAGGGACCCCTTATCGTCTCGACTTCCTCGCTGCTCGTAAATTCAAGATGGCAGTGCTTCCTCCCAGTGGTGTTGCAGGGTTTCAGTGGGGGATTTTGTGCAGAGCTGAGCGGGGCCCTGGGTGGTGGTGGATGCAGACGGTGGGAATTGGTGTTACTAGGGGAAAGGGAGCCCCCCGGGGCTTTGGGAGCCCGGATGGTCTTCAGCGTCGGGAAGACCCTCTGAGATCTGTGTTTCGTAAGGGACACTTGGGAGGCATTTTGGGATCTGGGTTAGGAGAGGGAAGCGTGGAAGATGGAAACTGCCGGCTGCAGGAGCAGGAAGGGGTGCTGAGGCCACTGCCCACGTGCTCGTGAAGCCGCCCTGTGCCAGGGAGGGGGCAGGGTAGAGATGGATTGGAAACGCATTTGGGAAGTAAAACAGGCAGGGATGAGAAAAGAGAGGGAGAGAGAGACAGAGAGACAGAGACGGAGTAGAGGAGATGCGGGAATTTCCAAGATGAGGTTGATGGTGATGACTCAGACTGAGCGAGAAACAGATGGGGTGGGAAGGGCATGAAGAGGGGCCCCCTCCCTTTGCCCTAGGCTGACAGCCACTGCCCAGACGGCTCCCGTTTGCTTCCCAGCCCTGCATCCCTCTCAGCTCCCACGCGTTCCTGAGTGTGGCCTCAAAGAAGAGATGAGCCTCTGGCATCTCCTGCACAGGCTGGTGCAGACCCTGTAGGAGTGGAAGCCAGGGACCTCCGGAGTCCGCAGTGTGACCTCAGCAGGTGCCCCTTCTGTCTTTGCAAGCAGCACCCACCGGGCTCTCTGGGCAGGCGTGTTGGAACCCTGATCTTCGGACTCTGAGAACACAACTCGTTATGTTATGGCCTGTTGCCTCTTCCAGGTTTCTTGATTTGCAGTGATTTTCTTTGCCACTCTTGTTGGGCACTTCGGCAAAGGAATAGGAGTTTGGGAGGAGCTCAGTGAAGACGTGCTAGGTGGAGGGCGGCTAGTGCTAAATTCACGGGCTCTTCGTAAATCAAATGAGCCCTCTTCTCACCATCAAGGAGCATCCTCTGTGCACCTGGGCCTCTTTCTTCTAAATAATGACGAGCATCACGTGGCCCTCGAGCCACAGCAAGATACTCTCCGTCTAGTACTTTCAGGAACAAAAACTTAGCTCAGGTTGTTGAACCCCAGGAACGTACACTCACTCTTGCCCTTTGGAGCAGTAGCTGGTCTTCCAGTGGTGCTGACCCCAGCAGCTCGGGGCACGGGAATCCACCACCAGCCCGGGGGGAGCTCTGGACGGGGGGCCAACCCAGAGAGGTCACCACACCAAGGCCAGGTGCAGGCAGTGTGTGCCCTAGTTTGGGGTAAAGAGTCAAAGAGACATAGACCTTTCTCCCTTCTATACACTTCCTCAAGGAAGATGTTCCCTTTTCCCTGTTTTACAAGTAGTTGGGGAAGAAGGAAACCCCGTCCAGAGAGCATTTTGCGACCCTTCTGTCCCTGTGCTGTCACACTCCTTGGGATCTCCTAAATCCCCACCCCGATGATGGGGTCCCTCTGTCTCATCCACCTCCCCAGAAACTAGGAACCAGCCGTGGATCTGTCTTTCGCGTCCCTGTTCTGGAGTTGGGCTCTGGTGCTTATTTATCTCTAATTTGTTTCTTCTTTAATATTTATTGAGTGAGAGGCCATTCCTCTCTGAAATCCTTCCGTCGATCCTCCTTCTTCACCATCCTTAGCGCACAAAAACGTATTCAAAACGTGGAATTTTTCGGGCTTCCCTGGTGGCGCAGTGGTTGGGAGTCCACCTGCCGCTGCAGGGGACGCGGGTTCGTGCCCCGGTCCGGGAGGATCCCACATGCCGCGGAGCGGCTGGGCCCGTGAGCCATGGCCGCTGAGCCTGCGCGTCCAGAGCCTGTGCTCCGCAACGGGAGAGGCCACAACGGTGAGAGGCCCGCGTGCCGCAAAAAAACAAAACAAAACAAAACAAAGAAAACATGGAATTTTTCAGATTCTGTTTTTCATGCTACTTTTCGCCAAATTTCCCTTCTCCTCCACAAAAGCAGCCAACACGTCCTTCGTGAATGGGGCGAGAGTAAAATAGGGTTTGAGGATATTTGTAGATTCTGAAAAATGCTGTCTCTGTGTATGATATATGTAACTCATAAAATATGCAGACCACAGACATTTTTATTTTTCCTGAAGTGTATTTCATACAAAAGTACATTATACTTTAAGTTCTTAATGACAAGAGTAAGATGAGCTACTGGTGAAGAAAGGTCACTTCGCACGGCCTCCAGCTCTGGTCAGTTGTACTTGGATCCCAGACGCAACGGCTGGCCTGTGTCTGTGGATTAGAGGTAGTGAGAAGGTTGTCGCTCCCCCCTGCACTGGGGCTGTGTCCCATGCCTCCTCCAATGGGAGAAGCTTCTTTGCCATCTCAGGGTCCTGGGCCTCACGTGGCTGGAAGGCACCAGTGATTGTGACAGTGATGGTCAACAGAGGTACTGACTTAAAAAAGATGCACAACGTGAGAGCTGTGAGTTAAGTTTTATTTGGGGCAAAATGAGGACTGTAGCCCGGGAGACAGCATTTCAGATAGCTCTGAGGAACTGCTCCAAAGAGGTGGGGGGGAATGTCAGGGTATGTGTGATTTTGGTGAAGGTGGAGTCCATGAAATCAAGCACATGTTTTTTGTAGAAGGTTACTGCTAGTCTCGAGGAGCAGACGTCACCGTGAAGGATTTTAGTGCTTTTCTAGTTACGAGAATTGGGCTCATAAAATCTTCCCCTGAAAATATCTAACTATCTGAAGGCCTGTTCTGCCAGTTTCCCCCAGAGCACGGAGTGCCTCATTCCTGCTCTCCACCCTGAACTCCTTTCAGGGGTGTTGAAGGTCAGCGGCTGCAGTGGCTCATGATTCAATCCTTGTAGAGGCAGCTGGCGAGCTCCAGTTTGTAGCTGACAGGGGACCTAGAACAGCTTCGCCCTTGGAGCCGTCCTCAAGAGGGCCGCGGCTGGGTTCTTCTCCCTTCCGCGTCTGCCTTCAGGGAGTTCTCCTCTCGATGCAATCTTAGCTCTGAGGTCGGGTCTTTCAGCCGGTGATCAAAGGGGCTGTCGGGAAGAAATGCAGAAAGTGTTCCAAGGGAAGTTGGTGGTGGTCTCCAGGGCTGGTTTCTGCTCCAGGCTCTGCCGGACCTCTCTGAAGAGAGGGCCCCCAGGTACTCGACCCAGGGGGCCGGTGGGGGGACCTCACTGATGCGGTTAGAGTGAAGGGCACGCGGGGGTCTTGGCTCTCAGTGGAGTGGAGGGACACTCAGTCCACGGCTACCTGGGACCACGGCTCTAGGACACTGTGGTCATTCTTAGAACCTTGGTCATTCAAGATGGGCGTGTCCTGCTTTGGCCTTTGAATTGCCTATTTGGACCAGTTAATGCCTTTCTCATATGTGGAAAAAACCTGCAATTTAGACCCAAAGACCTGGACACTTTATTGTGAGCTCCTCTGCAGGTTTTTAATCCCCCGGGGCCAGGGGTTGTGACCTCCAATCTGGGTGTTTCACACAGCATCCGATAAGGACCAACACTTACAGGCGGCCCACACTCACCGTAAGCTTAGGCGGGATGTACGCTATTATCATGTTTGTTGAGAGGCTGAAAAATTGAGACAGAGGGCAATTAAGTGACTCTCCCAAGATTTCACAACGGGCAAAACTGGCAAGAGGATGAGCTGACCGTGGGCCCTCGAGGGTCCTCCCTTGAGGGCATCTTCCTCCTGGGAAGATGTGGGATGCAGGGACTGGAGGAATTGTCTCCTTGCTTTCCTCTTAAGTGGACTCCTGGGAGAGGATGGCAAGCGTCAGCCCGCCCAGAGAGATGAGGATCTGCAGGAATGGTGACACCCTCCCAGGAAGGACAATCTGCCCGCTTTGGCAACCTCCACCAATGTCCTAACAATTGTCATTGTCGGGCCGCCTTTCTTCCTATTGAACTTAAATCCTTCTCGCTCAAGTTTAAGCCACCGGCTTCTCTCTCCCTGCTAGATGCTGGTGAAGAACAGCTGGCTGCAATATTCTGTGTGTAAATCCTCAGTTCTTTAAGAGATGAAAACACACACACACACACACACACACACACACACACACACACACCCCACAAACAATACGATTCCTCTCCGTGCCTTCACTGCAACAGTTAAAAGCTCAGGGTTCTGTCTTTAGGATTGTTTTTTTTCCTTTGGAAAACATTCCAAAGAATGTAAAAAATTAACCTTCAGTTTCTCAGAACTAATATTTCCTAGCTGATAGAGACAATTTCCATATGTATATTTTACAGTGAAATAGTGGATACTTAAATTATGGAGTTTCAGAGTCTAGCCAACAAACTTCTGAGATTATGAACTAGAACATCTTCCTATAGGAATACATGCCATAGATAATACGCTTTTGGAAAGAAAGCATCCATGAACTTAAGAGTTCTGTGATATTGTCTCCCTGAATCTAAAGGCATCAAGACCTAGGTGGTGGTGGTTGTTTTTTTAACATCTTTATTGGAGTATAATTGCTTTACAATGGTGTGTTCGTTTCTGCTGTATAACAAAGTGAATCAGCTATACATACACATATATCCCCATATCCCCTCCCTCTTGCGTCTCCCTCCCACCCTCCCTAGCCCACCCCTCTAGGTGGTCACAAAGCACCGAGCTGATCTCCCTGTGCTATGCGGCTGCTTCCCACTAGCTATCTATTTTATGTTTGGTAGTGTATATATGTCCGTGCCACTCTCTCACTTCGTCCCGGCTTACCCTAAGACCTAGGTTTTTAAATTTGGGAAAATGTAGGCCACATTGCAGCTTCTACCACCTAAGAGAATAGGCTTCCATGTTTGTTCTATTTTTATTTCCATTGTGGATTACTTCTGTGCATTTTTATGAGAGCCTATTCAGAAAGAAACCAGGATTCTGCAATAAACAGTTGCTTTGCAGCAGGACGACACCCGAAGCAATGGGTCTGGGGTAGGTGGGGCCGAGGAGCGGTAGCAAGGCAGGGGCATCACTGGGAATGAAGCGAAACACCCCTAATCCTCCCGGCCGCCCCGGCTCCCTTCCACTCTGGGCACTGACCTCGGCCGTCACGACTACCAGCAAAACGTAGGAGCCTGAGGGGGGCGGGAAGACCTCGGAGGGGCCTCTAAGGAGGGCACAGGTTTCTGGGGGCAGGAAATCATTTCTGATTTTGCTCCAGGAGAGAGAGGGTGAGAATGAGAAAGACAAGGAGAGAGGAGGGGTGGGGAGCAGAGGAGAGGCCGGGGAGGGGCAGAGAGAAAGGGACAGGGCAGAGGAAGGGGAGACAGAGGCCGGGCCACAGCTCTCAGCTTCTGGGAGAAGCGGCAGAGAATAACAGTGACATCTCAGGGCGGAGAAGCCCCAGGGCGGCTAAAACCCTGCTGGGTGGACTCAGCCCCTGAGCCGGCTGCCCATCCACCCTGCGCTCCTACCTGGCTGTCCCCAGGCCCCGAGGGTGGCGTTTGCAGTGTCACACAGGACACTGCACTCATCGGGGTCCTTCACGTTTCCATTTTCTCCCTCTGTTCCCACCCTGATGGACTAGATCCGGATCTCCTCAGCCCTCCCCCATCTGGTTCCATCTCAATGCGGCCCCGGGGTCCCTGGGCCCCGGAAGAACCCGACCCCCTGAAACACACAACAGGTGCCCCTGGCCGCCTCCCAGCCGCCTCTCCTGCCACGCTGACCCTGAACCCAGTGCTCTTGCCACCCAGGAGCAGCTGTGATATCCCCGAACAAATCGAACTTTCTCACGGAGTTGCACATGCTGCTTCTTCAATCTAGAATAAGACAAACAAGGCCACAGGTCTCACAGGAGCGCCAGGCACGGTCGTGCCTTCGACCCTTGGATGTGGGCTCCGGGACTGCTTCCACTTTCCAGAGAGGACTGAAGGGACATCTTGCCCATGTGGAAAAGTGTATTTGATAAGGAAAGAGAGAGAGGAAAAAGAAGCACACACATTTGGCACCTACTGTATACCAGGCTGCACCAGGCACAGGTACGTGTTCCAGATCTAAGATGCTGTGATGTGAATGCCAAGCTGTCATATTTTCTAGAACAGACATTAAAAAAAATTGATTTATTTTTTAATTATTTTTTAATGAACAGACATTTTTGATCAGTGTTTAGTTGGATGAGAAGCATCCTGTCTCCCGCAGACTGTATTTATTATATTTGTGTTTTTGGCTGCGGCGTTTCTGGTGTGATAAGGTAAAGGGGGGTCCCCTTACCTGTCTCCGCACCTGTGCTGTCCGTTGTTTTTGCTCCTTTGCAGGTGGCTCTTGCCTGTCTTTGAGTCACGCAGATCCACCTGCAGGAAGAGCTCCAGAAAATCTGGGAAGAAAGGAGAGAGGCGACATGAAAGGTACATTTTTTTCCCCAAGAAGGTGGAAAACAGAAGGCAAATAAAGGTCTTCTCAGGTGTGTCCCCTGCAGCCCCGTCAGGTGAGTTATGTTTCCTTGGATGGTTCGTTCCCTCGCGCCTCGCCGGTGCCTCCTCATTTTTTAGCATCTCTTGGGGAGAAGGTCATGAACGTGAACCGCAGGTCAGAGTCAGGAATAGGGTTCTGGGTCCTTTGTCTGGTGGCCTCGCTCCGCCTTTCTGTCTGAGCCTTTTCTGGGGGCAGGTGAGGCAGACTCATCATTGCGGTCACATCCTCTGCTCCTGGATGAGACAGCGTTGCCTCTTCCTCCATCCATTTACATTTCAAACTGACGCCTGCCTGCTCTGGATTCATTATTCAGGAATGCTGGTCACTTGCTCCTATCTCACGTAAAAAGTCCAATCCTTTTTTATCTGAATCTTCTCTCCCCGAGTCCTTGTGTAGTTTTCTAAGTGAAATGCTGTGAATTCCCTTTGAGCCCCTGGAAGCGCTGCATCACTTCCTCATTTGCAGAACATGCCAGCCTGGATGATCCATTCCCAGGAGTGGAAGCCACCTGCCTCTGACCTTGGCCGGCTCCCCTTGTGGGAACTCCACTTAGAGAATGGACTTGAGGATATGGGGAGGGAGAAGGGTAAGCTGGGACAAAGTGAGAGAGGGGCATGGACATATATACACTACCAAACATAAGGTAGATAGCTAGTGGGAAGCAGCCGCATGGCACAGGGATATCAGCTCGGTGCTTTGTGACCACCTAGAAGGGTGGGATAGGGAGGGTGGGAGGGAGGGAGACGCAAGAGGGAAGAGATATGGGAACATATGTATAAGTATAACTGCTTCACTTTGTTATAAAGCAGAAACTAACACACCATTGTAAAGCAATTATACTCCAATAAAGATGTTTAAAAAAAGTAAATAAAGGGGCTTGGAAGACTGCAGGGTCTCTTCTCTCTTTATGGATGGAATCATGAGACATAGTAGAAGGACACGGGCTTTGGAATTTAAGAGAATTTGGGGCACCTCCCCTGCCTCCGGCACTTACTTGCTGATTTGCGTGAGACACTGCATGAGTTATGGACTCTGTGAGCTCGACTTTCCTCTTCTCTACAATGGGCATGAATGTGGACGGGCGACAGGATGTTGGGGGGATGCATGAGGAAGACGTCCACTGACACGATCTGAGTGTGGACGGTGAGGTCCCAGGTGCACCGAGGATTTAGTCTGGACCCTCAGTGCAAATAAGGCAGTTGGCACCAGATCAACCCTCAAGAACAGTTAGAAGGTTTTTTATGCTGTTACCTTTACCCTGCATAAGATTCTTCCCAATACTGACATGCGCCGTAGGAGGACTAAAAAAAGCCCCAGCTCTCGGAGATGCTGACCTCGGCTTTGTCCTTCCAACTTTTGAATTCCAGGTCTAACGCTTATGAGTTGTGTGATTTTAGAAAAATTATTTCATTTTTCCGGGCCTCAGTTTTCTCATCTGCAAAACGGTCCCAATTAAACCTACCTCAGGGGGAGTTCAGCAAAAAACTTAAATGCTAACTTCGTAAACTCCCGGCACATGGTGGGCATCCAACAAACAATTCTGCTTTCTTAACGTCGTGATATGAATGTCTGTTCGTAAATAAGCTCTGATCAATTCTCTCTAAAAAATAAAAAACAAGGAAGATTCAGATTTTTCTATTTTGTTACCCGAAGTATTATTAGATTTTAAAGAAAACAGGGCATAGCCTTCATCCCGTAAGTCTGAATTGACTGTTTTTTTGGCAAGAAAAAAGGCATAAGCACAACTGACATCAATTTTCTGTGCATATTGCATCGCGTCTCCTTGTTTTACAGTTTTCGAAAACCGGAAGTCCATCTGTCTCTAAAGGCCTTTCTAGCTTCTGGAAGAGAAAACACTGCCTAGGCGCGGCCGTGCGGCTTAATCTGGCTCGTTAAAGGCGCCTTGCGCGTTCTCCTCCTCCTGGCACGTGCAGCCGGGGTGCCGACTTACGGATGCCTCTGCCCTGGCAGGTTAACCCCAACATGGGTCCCCTGCTCTGTTCATTTTATCACGATCTGTCCCCTGGCTCTTCAGCGCTGAAATCGCAGCAGAGGCGAGCCCGCAGCTTGGTGCACGTTGCTTGTTTATGCCCACGTGGAAAGAACGGCCAGGATGTCCTGGACACCAGGGCACTTCCCTCTGCATACAGTCCTGCATCAGTCCGAGAGCTACCCATCCATTGCGTCCGCTACCGGGACAGTACACTGTATTCCCTGATGGACAGGCTTGTGTTTGAAAACTGTAAAATCTTGACTTATTTTTCCAGTCCTGGCTTTCTTGGTCCCCCTTTTCTCTTTAGTTCTAAACAATACACTTCCTATTTCAGTGTAAATGTCCCCTTATTCTGGAAGAGGCAGACTCCCATACTTTTTGGCCATTTGTAGCATCTACCACTTGGACCGTAGAAAAAGAACAGAAGAAGAAATTGCATCTATTTTCCATCTTTAATGAACAAGCCATCAAATTACTAAAGTAAGACAGATCTAATTTGAATTTCGAGGAATTTCTGGGTCCACAGAGGGGCAGGAAGGTGATGTGTCAGCCAGGGGTCTGTCTTGGGTGCGGTTAGCTCTTCCTGTGGGAGCTTGGCCTTCAGCCCTGAGCCTCCACCCTGAGGTCAGCAGGCTTGAGGCAGGAGGCAGGTGGAGTGGAGGGGGCACCCTGGGAAACCCCTGCAGGCCTCTTGCCCCCGGGGGTGCATTGCAGCTCCCCAAGCCCACCCGTACGGCTGCCCCTGGGCCGGGTCTCAGGTGCAGCCCCAATCTCTGCACACACGTCGGGTGATTCCCTTTATAGAAGTGTGGTGGCAGCTTTCCTTCAATTGAAACACCAAGAACAATATCTTCCATGGCTACTTTCTACAAGGTGTTATGAAGAGTAAAATGCAATAGTACCTGTTAAGCCTGGTAAAAGAAGAAAACGGCGTAAAGGTATAGGTGTTAAAAAGTTCCTGCCAACGAAATAATAGATGAGCTGGAATCCCTGGGCCAAACTCTGTGGGCCGGGCAGCGGTAGTCACGGGGGTAGGGGGCTGACCCCTGTCAGGTGACCTCCCATCAGCCACGGAGGATAACGGCCTCTGGACCAGCTGTGTGCTGAGTGCCACCTGGCTGGAGCTGTCCCCTGCGCTCCCCCCACCACCCCATTCTCCTTTACTAGCCCAGGTGGCAGCATCCTTTGTGTCAGCTGTCCTATCTCCCAGCCCCGGTGTCTGGAGCGGAGCAGCATGTGAATGTGCAGGCTGGGTCCTTCCCCCCTCCAACCCCTGCCCGCATCTCTCTGGATGGCTACAGAGAAGTGGATCTGTACCTTCAGGTGAGAGAGGGGGTGGAGGCTGGTGGTGAGAAAGCCCTGCCTCCCACCCCCACTGTGGGCCTCGGTGTCTTGGTGAGCACAGTGTCCCCAAAGCAGTGGGACACACATCTTCAGTTGTGGCTATTGCTAACAATTTTGAAGATGGTTGTAATGAAAACACCTCTCCACACTGTACACCTCTGGTGTACACTTCCACCATTGGTGGAAGCTGAAGAGATGCTCAGTCAGTGCTTTCCACATCTGGTCTTCCCTCCTTCCTGAGCACAGGGCAAGACTCAAGCAGCCCTGAAAGTAGTTGGTGGCCATATGACTGGCACTGCCCAGTGGGCTCTGTGTGAAGAGACGGGACATTTTTGGTCAGAGTCAGTTAAGAGCTTTCCGTGCTCTCTCTTCCCTGGGAGCCATGTCTTGACATCATAGCATCGAACGATGGGCGGAGCCTGGATCCCAGGGACACCAGGTGGGTGAGCACCCTGCTGACCTGCATCGGACTTTGCAGACACAAGATATAAAATTCTGTTAGGTGACAGGTACTGAATAGAATAGAAACACCAACAGACAGAATAGCCCCTGCTATGCTGGCCTTTCTTTGTTACAGTAGCAGAATATAGTATGTCCCAACAAATACAGATAATATGGAATTTATAGAGATTTTGCTCAGCTCTGCCACTGAGATGCTCCTGGGTGTCAAATAGATTCCAAGAGTTTGATAGTCAGGAATTAGAAGAAAGCAAGGCTTTTCTGTATCCTTTATGTATCTCTGTTTTTTTTTTTTTTCTTAAGTGGCCATCGTTTCAAAGAGACTAGGTGATCAGGTGACAGTACCGAATAGAAACACAAACAGACAGAATTGGAGAGAAGAGCTTGGAAGGATGGTTTCCAAACCCCATTCTCCCGCCAAGACTCCGCTTGCCTAATTGATACGCTGTTCTGGAACAATTCTGTCCACCTGAAACAGGTGTCCTGGAGGTTAGTGGAAAGGAGAGTGTGATGCTGAATCCATGTGCTACCACCCACCTTTCTCAGCAGCCAAGAGTCCAGGCTCTGCTTCCAGCCATAATCACCAAACAAACCAATTAAACACCTACTGCAGCAACAAGGAGACCCCCGGTCACCGCGTGTCCATTCTGGTCAGGTCTTCGATCTGCTCTGAATGTTGGCAAAGCAGGATTGCTGGTTGCAGAGGCAGGAGAGGGCAAGGCAGCCCCAAGGGTGTCAGGGTAGCAGAGAATTCACGTATTTGCTCTTGGAGGCTTAAAGAGTGCCTAATACAGCACCTGCTAAAGCGCTAAGTGAATATTTATTGATTAAACTGTGACTATGAGTTAAGAATGGCCATGCCGATTGGTAGTGGGTATTGCTCTATAGAAGCTCCTGCTGGCTGTGGAGGAAAAGCATGTGCATCCTTGTCAACACTGGCTTCTCAGCACACCTCACCCCCTGGCACCAAGAACACCAAGGTCTGGGACGGCTCAACCTGCATACCTTGCATGGGACTCCCCAGGGTGACCCACATTGAATTCTCTGTCCTATATTCTCTGATGCTATTCCTGTGGACAGGGACTTTCTAGCCACAGAGGAGCAGCTGGCTGTATCTGAAGGCCTTCACTCTAGTGATGAATCTAAACTGCTGGTGAAAATGCACATGGGCATCCTACTCACGTGTACCATCTGTGCTGTTTCTAGAAAACCCCTTGGGTAGAGACTGAGGCACCAAAGGAACGGCGGGATAGAAGAGGATGTACTTCGTTAACAAGGAAACCGCTTTCTAACTGCTGGACAAAGAGCCGGGGGTTCTAACTAAATGCCACCTTTCTAAGCTGACTTTTGGAATTTCATCTTCAAAGAAGGAGAGGACCGTCCAGAGCTGACACCTCTCAGGGAGGGAAAGGCTTGCTTTGACCCCTCGACCAGGACCTTCAGGCTCTGTCTGTGGGTTCGGTGACCTCGTCTTTAGCAGAAGAACGCTCACGGGACCTTGGGGCTATGACACCAGTTTTCCAGGGGGGTGGGCTGGAGATAAGACATTTACTTGTCTTATTGAGAAAAGAGAGCGCAAATAAAGTCGTTCCCGTTTTTCCTTCCTGGGAAGATCCCCAGTAGCTTGACTCTGCAGAGCAGCAGCCTGTGCGTGAGTCTGTGACCCCTTGACAATTTCCTCTTCCTCTGTCATATCTTGCAACGGCCATATTTGCCGCTTGTGTGACTTCCTATCAGCTTTTGAAATGGTTGACTAGAAACTAAAGTTATTCTGGCATTGACTGTGTGGTCTCAGGAGTCCCACAGCGTGTTTTCTCCAGATGTATATTGGGAGGACATTGGCAGCAAGCTCTATGGTGAGGAAGGAGCCCTGGAGTCCAAAGATGTCGTAGGCTGGGGCGAGCCCTTCACCTCTCTGAACCTCATTCTCATCAACCACAGAGAAAATGCTTCTAACCGCTGGGTCCGATAAGTCCTAAGAGACGGTGTTCTAGAAGAGAAAAACGTGTATTTGTCCACTCTTCCGCCATGATTTTGTAGACTAGTTTGAGAGAGTTCTGAATTTACCCAGTAATTGCATTATCTTCATTTCATATGAAGTTGCAGCTTCAATAACTTAACTGTAAGACCTGCACACTGGCTGGCTTCCAGCCTTCTCCTAACAAAGTAGATGAATTAATCCAGAAAATTACTGTCAAGACTCCGTATCACAAAGCAAAGGAGCAAGGTTGGAAATTCTCTGCGAAATCCGGTTTTTGTACAACAGATATGGTTAATTTGAGAGATCTCAGTGGAATATTTTCATTAAGGATTTCAGTAACTATTATATTTAGATAGTGCCGGTTGGGTAGAAATCTATTAAAATTATAAAGTGTTTGTCAATTTACCCATGGGAAGGACAAGCATTATTCTAGGCTTTTTTCTTTTTCTTTTTCTTTCTAGACCCATAGCAATTAGAGGAATCATATCAGGACGCTGGGCCTATAAAATCAGCCAATTTCAGCCCCAAAGTAGTTGAGAATCAAACCATTAAAACCGTCCCCAAATCAAACAGAGGCTTACTGGAACGTAATCTGTTAATACAGCACATTTATGAAATAAAATAGACAGGATATAAAATTTCCATGTACAAAATCCCTCAGCAAGGACTTTTTTCTATGTATGTCTCCATTACCTTAATAAAACTGAGAGATGACCAGCAGCTTGCTGAGTTTAAAACTAATAGGGACAATTAGGTCCCAAGGGTACATTCTCATAACTCCTTTACTCAGTTTAGATTCACAATTTTAGATTTTTCTTTTAGATTTTCATGTGTATGGTCCTTAGGGGAGGCTGAGTACTGCCTTTTGACAGAGGAATCTGAAGGAACTACAATTCCAGATTCTACAAAATTTTCTTGACCAGACACGTGTCTTAGTTTTACTTTTGATCAGTGTTTCACTGGTCAACCTCTTTTGATGGAATACACATTTTATTGAAAGGTTAATCCCCCAAATTTGTGTTATTGAGGTATTTTTCATATGTTCAAATTATGGATGGCTTAGTTTATATACTTTATCCCCCAATGAAAATTCTGGCATTCTCATTATCCTGCTTACAAAGCAAGTCTTTATAGCTTCTCCAGCACATGTGAAAACCAAATTTTATGGGGATCCAAGACCAGCCAGGAAACTTTAACAAAGACTAGATTTTAGAACAGCAAACTTTAGTTGTGCAAAGGACATTGGGTTGGAAGGTATCCTGATCTACCTAATTCTATTTATGAAACTGCATATGTGCTTTGAAACTCCATTTAGATCCAGCTCCTTCAGCTGGAGATGGAAACCATATGTGTGTCTAAGGCCCGTATGTTTGGGCTTGGAGAGCCTTAGATTTTGTTTGGATTTCCAGCTCAGCATCATTTGCAGATTCGGAGGCATCCTGGGTACATCCTCGACCCTCTGTGTCATGCAGCAATATTTTTATTCTCCAATATTCTTCCTCTGAGATGAATTCCATTTCCATATGTTTAGAATGGCACGGTCTTTTGTTCTCGAAAGGTTGCTCTAAGTGAAACAAAGATTTGCGGTACGTAGGTGGAAAATTCAGGCTCACAATGTTACACTTGGGTAAAATAGCACGTTGTTTATTGTTTATTTGAATTCATGAGGTCCTCTTTCCTTGATTTCTTGTTTCTTTTGTGTAGGGCGGACTTCTGCTTCACGTTCTTATACCCAAGACTTGTGGGTGTTCCCCGGTGTGGAGGTGATTGGCCGCCCACTAAATCTATTTTCCCATTCTTTCATGGTGATAATCTAGTTGTAGGCGCTTGTGTGGTCTCTCGGCGCAGGGCTGTTTTTCAAGCCTCAGGCCTGTGTTTAAGTTCTTGCCAATGAAACGTGAGCAGAAGTGACAGGAGACATTTCTAGGTCGGTGTCCTAACACATAGCCTTTCTCTTTGGTTAATACTAGAACACAGAATAGCCTACAATCCGCTCTGAATGCGCAGGTGATGGCAATGTCCCAGGGGATGGGGAAGGAACCGAAGTCCCCTAATATCTGCAAGGAGCAGAGACGCCTGCCAGATCACCCCAGACTGCTGGATTGGGAAAAGAATATTAAAACAAAGACTGTATACGTATGTATAACCGAGTCACTTTGCTGTACAGCAGAGATTGGCCCAACATTGTAAATCAACTATACTTCAGGTAAAACAAATATATCTGGGACTTCCCCGGTGGTCCAGTGGTAAAGAACCCATCTTCCAATGCAAAGGGAAATGGGTTTGATTCCTGGCTGGGGGAATAAGATCCCACATGCCATGGGGCAACTAAGCCCACGTGCCACAATTACTGAGCCCGTGCGCCTCAACTAGAGAGAGAGAAAACCCACATGCCACAACTAGAGAGAAGCCTGCACACCGTATCTAGACAGAGAACGAAAAATCCCACATGCCGCAACGAAGATCCCACATGCTGGGACGAAGTGAGAGAGTAGCATTGACATATAGACAGTATCAAATGTAAAATGGATGGCTAATGGGAAGCAGCCACATAGCACAGGGAGATCAGCTCGGTGCTTTGTGACCACCTAGAGGGGTGGGATAGGGAGGGTGGGAGGGAGACGCAAGAGGGAGGGGATATGGGGATATATGTATATGTATAACTGATTCACTTTGTTATAAAGCAGAAACTAACACACCATTGTAAAGCAATTATACTCCAATAAAGATGTAAAAAAAAAAAAAAAAGCATCCTAAAGAGATATGAGAAATGCAAGAAAGAAAAAAGAAAAGTCCCGCATGCCACAACGAAGATCCGACATGCTGCAACTAAGACCCAATGCAGCCAAAAAAACCAAAAAAAAAAACCCCAAAACACACACACACACACACACACACACACACACACACACACACACATATATGAAAAAAAGCTTCTTTGTCCTTAAAATTAAGTTTTTACCCTAAAATAATGTGTAGGTGTCAGGGCTTGTTCATCCTAATGAAAGGAAAAGAAATCCCTCCCTGCGTAGAACCGAGAGAGACCCATGGGCTGTGCTGACACAGATGCAACAGGAAATCAAATCTATTGATTCATTCAGGAACAAATGTCCACTCTGGTTATTTGGCTTCACTGTCTTAGAGTCAGAAGGAATGTTTATTCAAAACAGGAAGTCTTTTTTCTTCTCCGTGTTGGTGGTCGTTTAAAACTTTACTCGAGGAAAGTAAAAAATGTGAGATTAATGATGGAGGTCATAGTTGTTCAAAAGCATCTTTTTAGTGAAAGTGTGAATAGGTACTAAGGAAAAGCGAAGCGCGTCAGATTTTCCTGCGAGAAGACGGTCAGGAGCTGCTCTCTCTGGACGCCTCTCTGGGGGGACAGGCACTGGGGGGCAGCCCCTGGGCTCTGGCAGGGGAAATCTCAGGGGGCCTGGGTCTGTGCTTTCACCTGGCCCAGCCTCAGTTCCCTAAACTGTAAAATGGCGATACCTCATTCATTTTCGTGCTTGACGGCTCAAGTGAGATAGCATCTGTGTGTTATCTGACACAGCACTTGCTCCAGAAACAGGACTACGTTCTGGGGTCGATGGCGCCTTCTCATAGGTTCCCTCTGGAGATCGAGGTTCCCTGGTGAGGGCTGTGGAAGCAGCGTCAACATCACGACTCCGAGGATGAAGGAGATGCAACTGGACTTTGAGGTTATCCCTCTGATTTTTTTTTTTTTTGCGGTACACGGGCCTCTCACTGCTGCGGCCTCTCCCGTTGCGGAGCACGGGCTCCGGACGCGCAGGCTCAGCAGCCATGGCTCACGGGCCCAGCCGCTCCGCGGCATGGGGGATCTTCCCGGACCGGGGCACGAACCCATGTCCCCTGCATCGGCAGGCGGACTCTCAACCACTGCGCCACCAGGGAAGCCCCTATCCCTCTGATTTATCCAAGATTGGGGAGAACCAAGATGTGCTAAAACTCTGAAAGATCTCAGAAAGTTAAGTTGTCTTTAAGCATAAAAGAAAAAAATATGCTATCTATTCCGGCATTTTTCACCTTATTACTTCAGGATTTTTACTTGACTCTGTGCATCATATTTGACTGACACAATGTAGTCCAAGGAAACATTTGAATAAACAATTGTTTATACATTGTTCAGTGGGACTGTCCGTAGTGCCTGTATGATATCCATATGGTATTGAATATTGAAAAGAAAAAGCAATGTTTGGGTGTTTTATAGACAGATTCCAGATTTCTTTTTTTCTCACTGTGGAGTTTAATAAAATGGAGCAGTGGAGGACTTTATGCAAAGCCTGGGAAGTAGTTAGAAACAATAAATCATGTAAACTATGATGGTCAAGGCAGTGATGGCTGTGATGAAATTTCTAGTTTCTAGTCCACGTACTTTGATTTTGAAGACAAATGATCACGACTAGACTTATATCTGTCTTAGAGCTGCCTTAGGTGTGGTTTTCAATCACAGACTCTAGTCCGTCTGAAAATTCGGGAATCACACATCTGGCCTGAATGATGTCAGGTGTGGTTTTAGGAAATCAGCTGATCAAGAAGATTTGGCAGTAGTTGAAATGAGCATCCTCAGAACACAGTGGGCTCAACAATTGATTCTGGCAGTTAAATGATCAAGGTGGAAAAGTACATGATTGACTTGCTACAGTGATCAGACTCAATTAAAAACTCAAACAAAATGAATGGATGGCAGCAGGGCCCAGGGTGTTGGGTGTAGGTAGGTATTTTTACTTCTGTGGCTTGTTGAATATATGTGTGAAATGGTTGTGTTTGTGTACAAAAATAAATAGCTGAAGCAATTATTCATAGAAGCCAAATTCCCACTCTTTACCTATCACCTGAGTAATTTATATTAATAATCAGATTATTAAATAAAAATTGAACTGAATTATCTGAGTACAGAAATGAGTATATGAATTTGCAAATCTGTAAGTATGTACAGTCTAGCCTGAGATGGATCTATTCATTCGATAGGACTAAGTTAAGCTTTGTAGATTTACCATCCACGGAGCAATTTGTTTCTACGGCTCTGTGGCCACCAACTGTATCCAAAACTTGACCAACCATCTGTGTACACGTCATTTGGCTGCAAGGAAGAACGGGAGAGAGGGAGAGAGAAAGGTGACATCAGCAATAACAGCTCTGTTATCATTCTGGTGAAGACCACCCAAGTTATACGCCCTTCTGACGCAGATCAAGATGCCGTGATCGTATTTGAAGGATACACCTCTCAGGTTTTCTCCTACGTTTCAGGCTGCCTCTTCTGAGTCTCTTAGTCTCTGAAATGTGGGATTTCCTCATGATATCTTTTGGGTCATGACAATTTTTCCACTAGACTCCTGTCCTAGGAAATCTCACCCATTCCTGTGGTTTTTGTTTCACTTATATTCCAGATCTGCTCCTTTCAGGCAAAATTCAGACGCATCTTCAGATTCCTTTATTTATTAAGATCTCCATTGGAATGTCTCATGTTCCCTCAAATCCAGAATCTCTAAATCTGTCTTTATCACTTCATCTTCTCCTCTCTCTTCTAAATCCACACTTTCGACAGTGATGCCTCTCTGTCCCTTTTCTCAACTCCCCACACTAACTCACTCACTCACTCAGTCACGTGTCTGTCAGATCCCCATCTCCCCTGAGATCACTTTATTTCAGGCCACCGTCATTTCCCACTTGGCCTTTCCTTCAGATTTCCCACGTCTCCTCTTGCGGGAGGATTCATGCAGTTCCCCTACCCATACTTTTCCTCCATGGTATTTATCTTGGTTTGTAATCGTAAACTTGCATGACTGAGTGGTGCTTATCTCTTTCTGTAAATGTGAGCTCCCCGAGAGCAGTCACTGGGCTCATTTTGGTTTTCATCATCTGGTTATCTGGTGTAGAATAGAAGGTAAGTTCATATTGGTTGAAGGAATAATGGAATCAATCTGGCTTCTTGCTGCAGCTTAATCACCACCTCTCTCTTGGGTCTTGCTTTTCTTGACCCCATTTGGCATTTTGCAAAACAGAATGAACTTTGAAAGCGCATCTAAGCTTGCCCTGTCCCTACGAATGAATGATAGAGTCTGAACCTCTCCTGGTTTGGTCCCCACCAGTGTCTCCAGTTTCACTTCTATTTTTGCTGCTTGCCTCTTTCCCATGTAACCCTCCTAGTTTTGCTAACTTCTCTGCACCCTCCAGATCTCAACTGAAGTGTCGCCTGCCAGGAATCTTTTTGTGAATTTCCAAATGCTTCACGACCTGTTTTGTGCCTGTACCGTAATTTGCATGTATCCCAGCACATTGAAGGATAACCCTGATTTGTTACGTGTCTTTCTCCCCACTGGATGCTTGAGGGTAGAGTCCAGTGCCCAGGAAAAAGTAGATGGATGTCTGCCTCACGGCGACAGGATGCACAGCCCTTGGGTGGCCCAGGGCTCTGTCTCAGGGGGATGCTGAGTTAGGCTAGTGTAGACTTGTGACTGCCTTGGGCCAGTGGGTCCTGGAAAGGTTCTCTCAACCTAACTGGATTCTCCTTATCCTGCTAGGACCCCCACTTAATAATTAATAAGACAGGGTGAGGAGTGAGGGAAAGTAATCAGTGCACAAAGAGGAAAGCGAGTGAGGGTGGAGCCCAGATAAAAATACACAGCAACAGCGCAGGAGACTGTGATAAAGAGGCAGGTGAGTTATCACCTATTAGAGTCTGGGTGATTTGTGACGCAAACTGTCTCACAGTGAGAGCACTGCTGTGTGACAGAGTTCCCCAACTTTGTGTTACGGGGATGTGATTGCGATAGGGAAGTGGCAAAATTCTTTGGTACATTTGGGAATATGGGTCTTGATTCCATTATTTTAATTCTAATTCTGGCAAATCACAGAATGGCCCATTGCCTCTGTTCCTTCTTTTTCTCAGATGGGCTTAATTAGACTTGGGTTTGCGGCAATAACTAGCCCTTTTGGTTCTCAGGTTAATTTTCAGAAAAGCTCAAGCTTGGTTAATGTTTAAAAATTTAAAGTTACAGGCAGCAGAACTCCTGTTTTCATTTCTTCGTAACTTACGGAAAATTGTGCCACTTAAATGACACTTCCATGCTTAGTCACAGACCGAACTAAAACAGTTTTTAGGAAATTAAGAATTCGCTCATTTCAGAGACTTCTCAGTTACATTGAAGAGAGATAGTGTGTGATTTACGAATAACATTTCAGGGTTTTTCTGGTTATTAGTGAATCAAAACACCAAAATCTAAAAGCCCGGAAGGGACTTCCCTGGTGGTCCAGTGGGTAAGACTCTGCTCTCCCAATGAAGGGGGACTGGGTTTGATCCCTGGTCAGAGAACTAGATCTCATATGCATGCTGCAACTAAGAAACCCACATGCTCCAACTAAGAAACCTGCATGCCACAACTAAGACCTGGTGCAGCCTAAATAAATAAATATATTTTTTAAAAGCCTGGAAATATGTAGTTATAAAGGTAAGAGGTTTTAAAGACAAAGACAAATAAAAAGAAGAAAATGGTGTTAATCTACCACTTGATAATTACTGAGTAAATCTTAATTTCCTATGTACTGTAGACCCATATTCCTCCCCAGTGAGGCTAGATCAATATTTAATTGTAAGGAGTACACTGAAACCAATAAAAGATAGTGTAAAATTATGTTCACTTTAGTTCAAGTCAACAGACATTTCTTTTAAAAATAAGTATATTATTTTTTTAAATAAATATGGTATACATTTAAGGTAGACAACATGGTAATTTGGTTTACGTAGTGAAATGATTACTGCGGTCAAGTATCAGCTTACATAGCTACCATTGTTTGTGGATGTATGTGACAGAACCCCTGAAATCTACTCTGTTAGCAAATTTCCAGCATTTAATACAGTATTGACTGTAGTCACCATGCTGCATGTCAAATCTCTAGCCTTCCTCATCCTACATACACTACAGCTTTATGCCCTTTGACCAGCAGCTCCCCTCACCTCCCCCACCCCGGTAACCATGGTTCTACTTTCTACCTCTATGTATTTGACTTTTTAAGATTTCACATACAAATGAGATTGTGAAGTTTTTTTCTTTCTGTGTCTGGCTTATTTCAATCAGCATTATGTCTTTTGGGTGCGTTCAGGTTGGTGCAAATGACAGAATCTTCTTTTTCAAGGCTGAATAATATTCCATTGTATAGCTATTCCACAATTTCTTAATCCATTCATCTGTCAATGGACGTTTGGGTTGTTTCCATGTCTTGGCTATGGTGAATAATGCTGCCGTGAATATGGGGGTGCAGATCTCTCTTTGAGGTACTGATGTCATTTCCTTTGGGTTTATTCCCAGAAGAGGGATTTCTGGATCACATGGCAGTTCTGTTTCTAGTTTCTGGAGGAACTTCCCACTGTTTTCCATAGTGGCTGTGCCAAATTACATTCCCACCCACAATATACAAGGATTCCTTGTGTTTTGTATCTTCCTCTACATCCTCACGAACACTTTACCTTTTTTTTTTTTTTTAATAATAGCCATACTAATATGTGCGAGGTGATATCTCATTATGGTTTTGATTTGGTTCAGCAGACATTTCTGGAGCTCCTGCTCTCTGCCAGGTACTGAGATAGTTACCAGGGATGAAAAGGTGGCTGTAATTTATCTTTGCTTTTGAGAATCTCTGGGTCTCCCGGGTGAGAGACTGTGACTTGCTTTCCTTTGGCTGCTGTAACGAATTTCCATAAGCTTAGTTGTTTTCTTAAAACAGCACACATTTCTTATCTTATAGCTCTGACAGTGTGTCTGACGTGGGTCTCACAGGCTTGACCGCAGGAGCCAGAGGGCCGTGTTCCTTCTGGATGTCCCGAGGGAGACCCCATTCCTTGCCTTTCCGGCTCCTAGAGGTGCCTGCAGCCCTTGGCTCCTGGCTGCACCACTCTGGCCTCCGTTTCTGGCCTCTCATCTCCTTTTCTGACTCTGATCCTTCTGCTTCCCTCTTACAAGGGCCCTGGTGATGACATTGGGCCCACTCGAAACTCCAGGGTGATCTCCGCATCTGAAGAACCTTAACTTATTCACATATGTGATGTCCCTTTTGCCAAAGAAGGGAACATATATAGAGGTTCCAGGGACTAGGATGTGACATCTTTGGGGGCCATGATTCATTCCACCACAGCATATAAGCCACGGAACCATCACAGTCTACTTATATTCACATCGTCCTAGCCTCCCTGTTGCTAAATAGTGTGCAGCAGCTCCTCCAGTTCTATAAGCCACACCAGGCGGCACAAAGTAAAGCACGAGGGGATCAGCAATGTAAGACAAGCTGCGCAAAGCGTTGCTGTGGAGAAATCAGCGCAGGTAAAGGCTTTGGGATTGTAGGTGATCTTGAAACTTGGCCTGGAGGTATGAGTTCATCAGCTAGAGAGCTGGACGTGCAAAGGCACCGAATCCTGAAGGCAGCTGGTGTTTCTGGGAGTGGAAAGTAGTTGGGTTTGTTGGGCATAAAGTGCGTGTGTGTGTGTACATCTGTGTGTGTGTGTGTGGTGTATGTGTGGGTGTATGCACGTGTATATGTGTGTATATGTATGTGTGGTGTGTGTTTGTATATGTGTGTATGTGCGTGGTGTGTGTGGTATATATATGTGTGTATGTGTGTGGTGTGTGTGTGTGTGTGGTGTGTGTATATATGTGTGTGGTATATATATGTGTGTGTATATGTGTGTTGTGTATGTGTGTGGGGTGTGTGTTTATATGTGTGTATGTGTGTGTATGTGTGTGTATGTGTGTGGTGTGTGTGTGTGTGGTGTGTGTGTGGTATGTATGTGTGTGTGTATATGTGTGTTGTGTGTGGGGTGTGTGTGTTTATATGTGTGTATGTGTGTTGTGTGTGGGGTGTGTGTGTTTATATGTGTGTATGTGTGTGTATGTGTGGGGTGTGTGTGGGGTGTGTGTATGTGTATATATGTGTGTGGTATATGTGTGTGTGTACATGTGTGTTGTGTATGTGTGGGCTGTGTGTGTGTTTATATGTGTATATATGTGTGCATGTGTGTGTGTGGGGGGTGTTTATGTGTGTGGGGTGTGTGTGTTTATATGTGTTTATATGTGTATATATGTGTGTATGTGTGTGTATGTGTGTGGGGGGTGTGTGTGTGTGTGTGTGGTGGGGGGTAGTTCCAGAGGGATCTACCCTCTCTTCCAACCACAGTGGTCCTAAGTCCACACTAAATCGCCCAGGATTGTCAGCTGTAAAGTTCTGATGTCCCAGTGACACCCTCGTGGTCCAGGGAAGCGATGGCAGGTGGGCTGTTCTGCTATTGCCTTTGGTCTCCGTCCGGATCATCACTGTACGAGGAACACGGCCTGGATGAAGGTCCTCCGGTCTGTGGGCAGGGCAAGCTTCTGCCAGTGCAGGGGGTTCTAGGAGACCTGCAGCTCACCAGGCTCAGTGGCTGACACCCATCCTCCCCTGCGCTCCCGCGGGAGACTCGTCCAGCCGTGCACTGGCCTCCCTCAAGGCCGCAGCCCTTTCTGAGCCATGGGTGTGGGTGTCAGCTCCCTCCCTGCAGCTTTTTCTTCTGACTCACTGCCACAGAAAGGCTCTTGTCTTGAGTGAGACCTGACTGAGCTGAGCCTCCTGTTTTCCTTCTTTTGAACTTCATATATTCATTAAAAAAATCAATAGACTTAATCTTTTTAGGGTGGTCTTAAGTTTACAGAAAAACTGAGCAGAAACAACAGAGAGCACCCGTGTACCCCCTCTGCACCCCGCCCAGTCCCCCCATAGAGTTTCCCCATTAGTAACATCTTGTGTTAATGTGGTACATTTGTTACAATTGACGAGCCAATCTTGATTGGCTCAATACTATTGAGGATATCAATGATGTTATTAACTAAAGTCCACGGTTTACATCAGGGTTCACTCTTTGGGTTGTACATTCTGTGGATTTTGACAAATGCATAATGACATGTTTTCCTTTTTTGAGATTTTCAAAGCAATGAACAGAACACCCTCCATGATATTTACAGTGACGACTGCCTGTGCCACATAAGCGCCACGGCCATTACTAAGTATGCTTCACCCCCCACCTGCCTGCCCCTCAGCCCGCTGCATCACAGGTCAGAGTCCTAGGGCCTGTGACCAGCGATGGCGTCCTTACCCAGTTCCAATGTCTTCTTCTGAGCATTGCTTTGCAGGGCTGCCCTAACACCGGCCGTCCCAGCTCAGTCAGAGACAAAGGCTAACGTGTGGGTAGTGTACGGGGACAGGAGTGGGAGCTGGGGGGAGACACCTGGAGGGAGGGCGAGCCCACATGAGCAGCTCGGTCCCAGGGACCTCAGGAGACACAGAGTCACAGAACCGGACACCTCTGACTGGGCGTGGTCAGCGCTCTTGGCTTCTTGGAGTGCTGAGTGGGGTTCTCTGAACGCACCTGCGACCTCAGGGGAGCCTGGGGCCGGAGGTCAGAGGCGTGAGCAGCAGGTATGAAGTACCGCGACCACGTGGGACAGACCCCACCGCAGTGCAGGGCTGGGCCGGGGGTGCAGTGGGAAGATTTCAGGAGTACCACTCACAGGGGTGGCACCCAGTCAGAACGTAAGTGTGCAAAGTGCTTGGGACACTGACCTCTAAAGAAGTGTTAGCTGTGATGGTGATGATGGTGTCATCACTATTATTACCCGCAGCAAAAAGAGCCAAGCATCACTGGACAGATTGAACATGTTTTTCCCTCTCCTGGGAAGCTGTCATACACACTACAAGGGTCCTTGCTGCCGTTCCCCGATGTCAGGCAGTTTTGGCCGCCCCCAGTCTGAATCTGGTCCCCCACACTGTTCAGATTCGTAAAATGCGTGGCTTTGAATCTGCATGGTCCTGTCTGGCTACAGCGCCCACTAGACTCTCTGGCCTTACAGCTACTTTGCGGGTTTGCCCTGAAAGGTCACATCCACGCATCGGTCCTGGACATTTGGTGTCTGCAGTAGTTGCTGGTTATGTAGAGGGGTTAAAAGTTCCAATGCCCGGGGGTTGCCCAGACACCACTTGATTCTGTGTACGGCCGCGGTGAACTGAGATGGTCACGACAATGCCCTCCCCCTGGCCTGTGTGTAGACCAGAGTCTTGTGAGCTGAATCTGAAGGGAGGAGAGCATAGTGGGGGCCTGGCCCACCTGGAGGGGTGTGGGTCACCTGTGGGGGGGACCTGCACTCTAGGGGTCACCGTGCATGCTGGTCTCGTGGCTCCGCCCCTGGGCCAGGTCCTGGGGAGACATGAGCTCTCCTGGGCCCCTGGACCTTGCCCAGGGGACTCAGCAGTACCCTCTGTCCTCTGTTTTCATTCTTTCAAGATCTTCACTTTGAAGGCCAAGCGGCTACTTCCAACCCCTAATTATAGACGGTATTTTGTTCCTTTTGGGTGTGTGAATTCTGGTATTCTGTGCTCCAGCATGCTTGCTTGCATCAGATAGAGACCAAGATTGGAAAAATACCTTGCCATTGGGTCTCTATTTTGACTTAAGGACATATAAGAGATAACTTATTGCTAAAAAATTTTTTAAAAGAATGTTTCCAAATATTTCAAATATTTTCTAATATTCCTATTATTAACTTAGTCTCGTTGTTTGCTTTTTTGTTAAGTTTATGAAGACATAAAAATACATCATGGTTCACCACTGTAGACATTAGAACCAGGTCGAGTACAAATGATAGGCGTTTAAAGATTAAATACAAATTGTAGGGACTTAAGATGTATGTGCTCACAAAATATTTTTAGATACAAGACAGTTTGACTCTAGATCATACTAAGCCTAGATCAGTTAGACAGGAACCTTCTTTGCAGTAAGCTTGTGATACAAGTGTTGCCAGGAAAATAGATATTTTCTGACTATTTCACCAAAATAGTGTTATTTTTTTCTGTTAAAGAAAAGAAGGAAATACATTTGTCAGCCATGATGAGTTTTTTTTTTCTTTTTTTCTTTTTTTGTGGTACGCGGGCCTCTCACTGTTGTGGCCTCTCCCGTTGCAGAGCACAGGCTCCGGACGCGCAGGCTCAGCGGCCATGGCTCACGGGCCCAGCCGCTCCGCGGCACGTGGGATTCTCCCGGACTGGGGCACGAACCCGCGTCCGTTGCCTCGGCAGGCGGACTCCCAACCGCTGCGCCACCAGGGAAGCCCTCATGAGGAGTTTTAAAGAGGTTCTATAAATGCGGGTGTGCCTCGAATTAAGAAAGCCAGACATTGAAAGAGTTGACCTCACAGAGCACGTAAATTAGAGGGTAATTACATAAATGTTCTTCAGTTTGTGAAAGGATTTACAACAGGGTTTCTCTAAAGAGCTAACTCTCTAGTGAATTTAAATGACTGGTGTGTGTATGTTTTAAAATTAACCCCTTTTTCTTTTTGTAAAGAAACACACGTGTTGCGTCGGACAAGGTGTGTCAGAATTAAGAAAAGCTGAAGGGTTTGTCATGCACATTTGCAGGCTGAGCTATAACTCGTATGTACTAGGCTTCCTCTGGGGGAGGAGGGATTTTTCAGCAATAAACTGTGAAGGTGAGGCTGAGCTCACTGTGGCTTTGACTTCTTGGAATCAGGGGTGCGGGGCCTCTAGGTACCTATGGGTTGGGGCACTGCCCTGGCTTCCAGCTGGGGACTGGGGTGAGGGGAGGGTGAATGTCTGTGGAGCCCAGGGCTGCCCCGGCTTAGCCCTTCTGTCCTGGGGTGGGAGTGGGGGTGGGGGTGGGCATGATCCCGGACGGTAAAGACCAAGAAGAGGAGAAACCATTGACCTTGGCTGGATCTGGCTCTGTGACCCGGAGCGGAAGTAGAACCCCTGCTGGCCTTAGTTACACCACCCTTCAAAAGGATATGGAAATTCAGCCAAGATGAGAAATGCTTCCCTTTAAGACTGGGTTTCTCAATGTCTGCACTTATAATAGATGTGTGTTCCATCTAAAGACCAAATCTCATGAACGTTCGTCCTCAGTCTTGGCACATTCCCACCCTTGCTACCTTCCAGATGGCTCCTGGTTGTGCCTGTACTGACACGTGTCTCTAACTTGAGGCGCTGCAAGACCGTGGATTTGGTCCACCGTGTGTGCATTCAGCTGGACAAGGGCTGCTCTTTTGGGTGGAAAGAATGACTTCAGGTTGAGGCCCAAGGTCATTGTTTTGAGCTTGGTCTGTTGCTAATTACCGACCCAAGGTAAATTGTTCATCATTCATTAATCCAAGGAATGTTTCTATGTCTCCTAGTTTATGTTCGTGACGGTAGTTGCCACTGGCTATCTGGCAGTCAGTGGGACACGGAAGGCCTGTCCTACCTGGGGGAGTAGGCAATGGTAAATAAAGCAAGCCGACATAGAGTTGTTCTTGGCAAAATTAAAAAGGTAAGGAGAATGTAGTATGTTTTTCATACAGTTGTATGCATTTAAGGTGAAATACTGCTTACATATCATATTATATTTCTCTTAATATTTTAGAATTAGAGTTCCATCTGTATTTATGAAACAATCGTGATATCAGATAGTGATAAAACATTTAGCAAATGAAAATTTGCTGTGCTTGCCAGGTCCCAGGGTTGCCCCTGATGCTTCTCACCTTGTGGTGTCCCCAGGCTTGTAGGAGGTTTGTGTCAGGGTGGGTCCGTGTGAACAATAGACCCCCGCAGAGTGATGGTGGCCAATTCTGAGACTAGGTTCTGAGACATTTCGGTTTCCATCACGGTCACCGGCTCTTTCTCGGATCTTTGGGTGGGGTGAAATCAGCTGCCCTGTTGCCACCAGTCTTGTAGGGAAGGCCAGGCAGTGCAGCACTGAGGCCTCTGTGAACAGCCAGGGGACGACTCAGGCCCACAGCCAACAGCACCTGGCTGAACATGGGAGCAGGTTCTCTGCCCAGTCGAGCCTTCAGTGGACTGCAGCCCCCACGGACACAGCAACTGTGTCCTCATGAGACACCAGGAGCCAGAACCACGCAGCTGACTCACTCCCAGACCCTTGAGCCTCAGAAACTGTGAGATGCTTAATATTTGTGGGACAAACCATAATTCAAAAAGATACATGCACTCTTATGTTCATAGCAGCACTGTTCGCAGTAGCTACGGGAGGGAAGCAGCCTGAATGTCCATCGACAGAAGGATGGATACAGAAGATGTGGTGTATTTATACAATGAAATACTGCTCAGCCATTAAAAAGAATGAAATAATGCCATTTGCAGCAACATGGATGGACATAGAGATTGTCATAGTGAAGTAAGTCAGACAGAGAAAGACAAATATCATGTGATATTGCTTATATGTGGTATCTAAAATATGACACAAATGAACTTATCTATGAAACAGAAACAGACACACAGACATAGAGAACAGACTTGTGGTTGCCAAGGGAGAGAGGGTGGGGGAGGGATGGAGTGGGAGTTTGGGATTAGTAGATGCAAACTCTTATGTAAAAAATGGATAAACAACAAGGTCCTACTATATAGCACAGGAAACTACATTCAGTATCTTGTGATAAACCATAATGGAAAAGAATATAAAAAAGAATGTATATGTATGTATAACTAAATCACTTTATTGTACAGCAGAAATTAACACCACATTGTAAATCAACTATACTTCAATAAAAAAAAATAACGTTTGTGTTTTAAGCCACTACATTTTGGGGCAGTTTGTTATGCACCCATAGCTGACAGATACAATTGGAACCTAACTGCTGAATTGTTTTCAAATAATGAAAATGCAAAAGTGTAGCAACTGCCATTCCTTATGAAAATAGAGTCTCTTTGCAAAGAAATGTGGGCAAAATTATACTTCTTTGTATGGTACTGTTGATTATTCTGTGTTTACAAGTGTCCCTAGCACATGGTAGGGTTACTGCTGTTCCAACACATTGTACATAATTATCCATTGGCTATAACTTCAGTGTGGTTGCATCTCTTGACTGAAATATCATCCCATCTCCCTTTCCTTTATCCAGATCCTTTTGGGTCACAAATAGTGCATTTAACAGCTGTTACTAGGTGGATGAATAACAGAATGGATTGGGAGTTTGGGATTAGCAAATGTAAGCTATTATATACAGAACGGATAAACAACAAGGTCCTAATGTAGAGCACAGGGAACTATATTCAATATGCTGTAATAAACCATAATGGAAAAGAATATAAAAAAAATGTATATGTATGTCTAACTGAATCACTTTGCTGTACAGCAGAAATGAACACAACGTTGTAAATCAACTATACTTCAGTAAAAAACAAAATAAGAAAAGGAGATTTGCTGAGAGGGTCTTAGAATAATCAAGGTAAGGAAGGTGGAAGCAAGGGGCTTGAGGAGGGGCAGACGGGGCACGTGAACAGGTTAGTATCCTCAACTCCTGCTCTTGAGGTTGAGCTAACAAACCCACAGAACACATACAAGGTGTGGTCTGCACACCTGCAGTCTCACACAATGAAGAGGACAAAAAGCACAAGATTTATTACTATTATTACGATTTGGCTGTGAGGCACTGATGCGTACGGTGTGGGTTGGGGAGCCAGGTCTCAATGTCTGGCCCCACTCCTTCCTTGGACAAGTTACTGAACCTTTCTGTCCCTCGGTTTTCTCATCTGTGCAATGGGATGGTGAACTCAGGTCTGTAACGTGGATTACGGCACTGAGCCCATACAACGCTTTATATTATTATTCTGTAGTGTGTGGAGCTAAGGAGAAGGTGCATCGTAATTTCCATCAGTTTTGTGCCCCCACCCGGCTCTGCTCATTGTGTAATCAGGATTAAATAGGGCTCCTGACATACCAAAAGAAGTGACACTGAATCCTTTTAAAATGTTTTGAGAAATTTCGTAACTTGAGATCTAAGTTTTGCTAGTGTTCAGATGCTGAGTATATGAATTTTGTGATGAAGTAGCAGGTGATTTTATTCATTTAATTTTTAAAATGTTATCATAGATGCCTTTTTATACTTGTACAGCTTTCATTCAACACGTGTTCCTTGGGTGCCAATTATGTGTCAGGCCCTGTTCTAGATGCTTGGGAGACAAAGGTTCCTGCCCTCCTAAAAGATTTCTGACAACCAAACAAAAAACTGGCCCTTTACACTTTTTATAAGCAATTTATCAGATGTTGGGGCTTATACTGTAAAGAAAGATTCTGGGGGAACAAAGGATTGACACATTTACACTCTTGATACTATGTATAAAATAGATTACTAATGAGAACCTGCTGTATAGCACAGGGAACTCTACTCTGTGCTCTGTGGTGACCTACATGGGAAGGAAATCCAAAAAAGAGGGGATATATGTCTACGTAGAGCTGATTCACTTTGCTGTACAGCAGAAACTAACACAACATTGTAAAGCAACGATATTCCAATAAAAATTATTTAAAAAATCATCATAAAATAAAAGATATGACGCAAACCCCAAAATTTGCTCTCCTAAATAACATGACGTTATATAATGAACAAAAACAAATCTTCACAGGGTACTCTGTGTCATAAAAGTTATCTTGTTTTATAGATTATTACCAGATGCTAAGATTTAGGAACTATCACTGTGGAAATGAAAGCACAGTAAAAGAGGGGAATGAAAATAAATAAGGCAAAATAATAATCCTGAAAGAATTAGTCCTGAAAGAATAATTCAACCCAATAGTTGAAAACTACAAAAGACTTACCATTTACAACAAATAAAAATAAAACATTTTAATGAAGTCCCAGTTTCCTGATTTCTCAATATCAAAATCAGAGATTATAATCACTATAAATCAGCAGAAAAGAAAAAAAAAATTAAACCACATGTAGAGTTTATAATCTTCCAAGCACTGTCCATGTTCAATCTCATTTAATCTTTACTTTCAATTCTAGGGTGAATTTTATTATTTTTATTATTATTTTATTATTATCTTCACTTAAGAGGAGAGAACAGAGGACTTGGGAAGGTGAGAAACTTTTCCTGGATGATGGAGTTAGAATGTGCTGGAAAGGGCACTTGAATTTTCCCTATTTGCTTCCAAAGGCTAAACATGTTTTTAACAAATGACATTCATTCCCATGGGGCTATCCCAAAATCATATTTGGCTCTTAAAATGATTCATTCTCGATTGATCATAGTTTTGTCTTCTTGGTACAGTGGTCTAGCAAAATGGAAATTTCCCCTGAACTTATCAAAGGTGGACATGCTCAGGTTCAGCGATCCACAGAGCTACTGCCAATTAGGACAGAAACACAACTGGTTCGACTCAACCCCAAATTGTTAGAACGTTATAAGTCAAAGCCATCAACTTAGACTATTGGGGCACCCAATTGTTTTGGCATATGCTGCTCTAACAACAAAGCTTGTCTAAAGGTATTGAAACAATATTTAGTTATGAATTGATATATTTCTATGTAATTAGGACACCAAGTAATATCTAGAACGGTTCAATTAGATAATTAAGTGTAGCTACTATTAGATTATTGTTCTAAGATCATGTTTTTTTCTGGAAGATTAGTCCTTTGCACCTGCCATTCTGTTTTTCTTTTTAATTTAATTTTTAATTATGTTAACCTCTATATTAAGCATTTAAGAACATCCATAGAATTCCAAGTCAAATGTCACCGTGTGCTAGTCAAAATAAACATTACAGGATATGTTCTATCTATGTAAGATATATTTAGAAATGTCCATGTGCTTTAAGTAAAGCTATATGCTCTGAACACTTTCTATAGGGTGTAAAGATTTTATTATAAGAAACTTTGGAAGCACAGAAAACTCAGTTGCGTCAATTTCTGAGATCTTAAGTTTCATTGAAATCAAATCTGACACAGTTTGTTCAGGTCAGGCTTGTTATCAACATCATCTCGTGCCCTGGGACAGTCTGTCTAGTTAAGGGGCTTTCTTTATTAGTTACCCTGCATTCAGAGAATCAAATCCATATCTGTGGACTAAAAGTAATTAGATATTTTAAGCAGTGATAAGAACATCACAAATAATCAATTTCTATGGCATTACTAGGTACTTCGTCAAGAAAAAGTCCATAAACACAAGAATTTATTACTGATTATCAGCCAGTCTATTGGGCATTGACTCCTCAGTATGCATAGACTGCTGGGTGTATAGGGAGGTCTGTAATGATACTCACCTTTCATTTTCCCCCTCGGATACAAAGAAGGCAAGTTGCCCATAAAGCCCTCAGTATAAGCAAATGAGTGTCTTTATGGTTGTAAAGATGTATTGTGAGACTTTTCACAAAAATAGGAAACCAGCAAACTGCTTGGGAGTAATTAGACGTAATCTGATGTGTGCCACCTCCTAAAGAGGCAGAGCTAATTACAATTACAATACACCAGGCTTAGAAACATATTTATTATGCTTATTGCACAGATGTTTATTTCACCTGAAAGGAAAGGAGTACAAAGGCATTTCCGCGTAATCAAAACAGCGATCATCTTCTTTGACTGACCATACTTATTTCAATTTCTCAATCTCAAGCATTTTTATCCACTTTAACCTTTGGGCTTCTTACATGTTTAAAACGAACATAGCTTAAGAAAAAGTTCACATATTCACCCTCAGCTCCCTCCTCCCCCGCACTGGAGACAGAATGAAAGACAATAATTTGACACAATAACTTAGCCAGAGTTTCCTTGGGAAAGGAATTCAACACTTATATATTCATTAAAAGATGAAACACGCAGTTAATCCTCAGAACTGAAATGAACCGCAAAGATCCGATAGAACTTCCCCAGCACACTTCCATACATGCTGCCCTCATAATGAAACATGGAATATTCATTACTGTTATTAAAATAACACCAATTGGAACCAAAATGTAAGTTGTGACTTAAAGTAGGAAAATGGAGATGGATTAATAATATTCCCATTATTCAGGTTGACTTTGACCTATTAAGATGCAACATAAAGCAAAAACCTTCCATCCTATACCTCAAGTTAATTTTCTTTTCATTCTATCCGGAACGTGACTTCTGTGTTATATAGGAGATACCTGAAATTAAAGTTTGAGTAGAAGAAGAAGGAAATTAAAAGAATTAAGGGGATAATTGCAACTTTATAAGAATTCGGTGGTGATGCATTTCTTTTCAGGGCATGGTGTGCTGAGGCTGGAAGCTGGGTGGGAGCTGAGTGGTAGTGGTTACCATTCTTCCCAGGGAAGAAGGGACGTGTGCTCACAGGCAGGCACATGTAGGTAGGTCTCTCGTGGTCCCTGGTGGTCCCTGGCACTCTCATCCCAGGATGTGTGGGGTTCTTTGTACAGTTAGGAGGAGAGGTCTGTAGCAAAATACTCTGGGACCGTCTTCTGATCCCATGTGGCCTTTTCTGTGTTGTAGCCTCTGTACTAGCAGTGTCCTGAATTAAAATCTGCTCCCTGGAAAGGGCAAATCAGTGAAGATATATTTAGTCTACAAATGCAGCTTTTAAAAAATGTAGTTTTGGAATATGCTAAGCTATTTCCTTACACTGGAACCTCTCCTTTGCCCCAGAGATTTGTCAAACAGAATTGAGTGCATACACGTGAGCACGCACATTATTGCCAGAGTATGGTAATTCCACGTGTCCTGTATTTTGGAGAAAATACCAGCCATGGCGAAAGATGCCGACCAAGAGTTCTGACTACATTACTACTCCAGGGTTTTTCCCATGGAAGGTTTAAATTTAGAACTCATTGAATTAACATTTTTAGTTTAAGGCATGATTGAAAGGCAAACAGTGTCTCATTGGTAGCTGGGATGTGATTGGATAATATCTCTCAAGTTTATCAATTACTGAACAAAAGGATGCATACAACTTCTCCAAGTTTTGATTCTTAAAGATTTAAGCTGACAGACATATTTTCATAACAAAGAGCTACAATAAAGCTTTGGTTGAGTTTACAGCAATGTCAAGACATGCAACAAAGACCCTTTGCAAAATATCACAAGCCTTGTTAAAATCTCAGCCAAATATTTTTTGGGTGATTCTTTGGTTTTCTTCAACATTTACATTCTAAAAATGGGGAAATCGTAGAAGCCACTTTGACAGTAGCACTGACTAGTGAGAAAAAGGGAGATTTCTATAAAGCACCGGCACCATCTAAATCTGCTTTAGGTCAACACCGAAGACTTTGCAATGAATCGGAATTCAAAGAGCCAGGCTGCACCAGGGAAGGTCCAGGCTGGCTGGGAAGATCATGCTCCCTGCCTGGCGAAGCAGAGCTGCTGTGAGCACATCAGACAGAGAGTCAGATGTGACCACTGACACCAAAACCCACGTAAATGGGAGGCACTCTAATGACACACACATGGTTGCGGCCCCTCTCTGCATGTTCTCACGGGGAAAATAGCACACATATAACACGACAACCTGAAGAGAGCATAAACTACTGGGAAACAAGACCTTCTGCGCTACGCAGGAGTCATGAGTTTCCACTAGCTGCCTGGATCTGTCCAGGCTTGTCCCATTGCTCATCCCATTATGACTGGCAATTAAACAGAGGGTTCCGGCTAGGAGATGCTAGATTTGATTCCATAATCTCCTCATCTTCGCATTACCCAATTTGACTTTTTCTACTAAAAACCTTCACGCGTCCGTATAGCTGTCTACGTGTGTGTAGGTGTATTGCTAATGCACCTGAACGAATGTGACATCCCTGTGATAATAGAATATGGATTCTCTACCATGAAAGAAAAGGAATTTTACAGAAGTACAAAGTCTCCCTGGTTATTTTAAACACCCATGTGTTTAAAAATACACCCACTTTGATACTGTCTTTGAACTCTGTCCTGTCTACCTATGTTGGCACGAGAAGTTCCAAGTTGGTTAACCCTTGAATGTACAGAGAGGTGGAATGGGAGCTTTAAAATGCTCAAAAGAATAATAATCCAAACACAACTTGGTAAACATGGAAGTCTTGGGAAGCTACAATATGTTACAAAGAGGAAATATACGAAAGATCTGTGAAGTGTGACCAAAGTATGAAGAGAATCTTGGGAAGGAGCACATTGTGCATTTATTTAAGACAACTCTGTTTGCTGGAATGAAAAATGCATTTTAGCGAGGGTCTGGTGGGATCCGCAGATTGTCAGGGGAGCGAGAATGCCCACCGTTAAGAGACCTGGTGACGCGTGACATCTTCCCTTAAAAACAAACCCTCGAATGGGAAAAAAGAACAATACCTTAAAAAAAATTACTCACCAACTGGCAACTCAGATTTTGCTTTATTAGTATGGACAAACCAATGTTATGTGATAGTTTGTTGTATTTAAAGACAGTGTAAAACTCTCATTGCAAACAGTTGTTTACAGTGCGTTTTCCAGCGCTGAGCTGTCTTAAAGCTCAATTGTGCATTTTGCAGATAAAGTGGGAAAACTAACTGAAGGCTGTATTGTAAGCAGTGGTTGCCGTGGAAACCCCAGTTTCAAGAGCTGGTTCTCCATTACCACTTAATTTAGGCTTCCTAATTGCATTCCACTAAATCGGTAGCGACAATATCTGCAGAGCAAAACTGCATGCCCAGTCTAGCGCAAACCTCTTTGAAACAGGCTTTTTGAAAGCCAGGAGCTATAAAAACTCAGCAGGACGCGGACCATATGAGAAACCTGCAGTTCAAATGTACTCCTGTCTGCTTTCTCATCCTTGGTAACTTCAACGCGTTCCACACCAATCTATTAGTTCAGTCTACCTTAAAGATCATAAAGCTCTACCATGTGGAAAGTCATCTGTCCAGCCACACATTGGTGCCAAATAGATTTAATTGTCCTCCCAACCCGGTATCACGTCCATCTTATTTTACTCCACACCAGCAGGTAGCCACGCACAGGCTCACTTTCCTTGAACTGCCCTTGTTCCACAATGCAAGGAGAACCATCCTTTCTCAGTTGAAATGATTGGCCGCTGTTGGGCTGAGCGGAGAGCCAGACCGCCCATATGCGACTGTGAGAGAGGCTTGTCAGAACCGCAGAACATAAAAGCATCCCAATTATCGACCGCACCGCTTTAAGAGAGGAGGGAACTAATATGATTGTGTAAGTGATGCTCCGGCGAGGAGCTCTCCGTCACTGTCAGATTAACACTTGAGTTAAACTCTTGTAAATCAGTCACATTATGCTGCCGCAGGAGAAATGCACATGGACCTATTAGGCTTCGGATTCCGGAGGGCTCTCTGCGCCCGAGGAGGGATGCCGGATGCCCTAATAATCTGAATTTTGTCATGTTTATTATTTTGCAATTACTAATGTGGGCAACGGTGGAAAGATGGAAGTTGCCTGTGATGAGATTCTAAAACGGAGGCGTGTGCCTTGGGTGGCAGAGGGGGAGGCCAGCCTGCCTGGGAGCGCGCGGTGGGCACCCCGGGTAACGCCCAGTGGGAGAGGTAGCCGGCTCACCCTTGACCGACAACCGAATCCCACAATCCCCGTCTTCTCTCTAAACAGCAAATGCTTTCAGGCAGCATGCCTTGCTGTCTCGCAGTACACGGCTTTGTGCCCACCCTCGGCAAAGCTCATCATTTCCTAGCGCGGGTCGCGAGGATTTGGCATCTCTATTCTAGGCGAAGAGATGCTTTTGCTCCAGAGAGACCAGTAAACAACCGCAGCGTTTAACCTCTCCCTGGCGTTGGCACACGTTGCTAAAGGAGCCCGGGGGCGGCTGCCAAGACTGCGCTATTGTCCCCCATCTCCCAAGGTTTTTAATGCCCTTGCTCACCCAGCTGCGGGGCTTCGGCGGGAATGAATGAGGCATTTCCCAGGACAAGACGTTATGAATGAGACAGACTGTTGTATTACAAGGCAAGAGGCTCCGTGCAGTCCCCAGATTAAGAAAGCGAATATTAAGGCAGTTTTGCCTTTCTGTTCTAGTAAGACTGTGGAGGGGAGGGAAATAACTTCCCTGATGCGACTTTGCCAGGAAGTCTCTCCACTGAGACACGCTAGACAAAGGGCAGGCATCTGAGAGCCCTGGTCCTGGTGGATTCTGATATGTGAACACGTGCTGGTCCAAGGTAGCTGGGAGGTATCACGCTGTTGGGCCATTTCAAGCTGCAGGAGAACAAGGCCATTGTGTGAGTGTGGCCGACGGCTCGGTGGTGCAGACTTGCAAGTTACCTTTGCGTTGAATACACTGACAGGCTTCTGTGAACCTGTTATCGTGGAGACTAAGTTCCTGCAAAATTATGAGTTACAGTCCTGGCGTTTCAGTTATCCTCAGTCGTGCAGACCTAATCAGTGCGTTCATGTCCGATGCCCTAGAACTTCCTGAAGCTTCTTAGGCATGCACTTTGAGCGGTGAACACACCTCTCTAATTCTGCTGCACCCCGACGCTGGGTGCTTCAATAGCCATCCACTTCCATTTCTGTTTGTTTGTTTCCTCTCCGTAGATGGAGAAAAGTAAATGAGCATGTTTTGTGTCATCACCTTGATGTTGCCATCCTTCAACTAAGCAAGGAAAGCCAACCCTCTCCCCCAACGTTGCTCCCGGCCCCCAGCCCCGTGTCCTTGCCTGCAAAGCACTCAGCAGCAGCTCCCAGAGGAGCCAGCAGCCTAGAAGTCAAGGAAAAGTAGAGGCAACTTTGTTCAAGCATCAGGCTCCTGCTAATTTCCTCTCATGCTACCCTCATGGAAACGCCTCTGATTTTATCTGCGTTCTCCCACTTTGCCACTGCTTATCTCTGATCCATCTCTTGAAACTCATAAAATAAAAGGCTAATGTTTCCTTCTCATCCTTAACAATGACTTCTAATTCTAAAACTTTTTTGATCGCCTCTCTATTTTCCTAAAATGAAACCCCAAATCTTTGGATGTAAAAATCAAGCCTTGTTTCGGGATACAGCCTGGGTACTCCACAGAAAGAAAATCACAGGAGCCACAGAGAAGATAACTGTTGAATTACAAATCATGGAGAGTTGCGTAAATAGTTACGAGGGAAAGCTGTGAGCGAATGCTGCTGATAGACTCAACAGCATCCTTGATAGTAATATACCCAGGGGTTCTATATATTATCTATCCACCGAAATGTCAATATAATAAAACTTAGAGGAATTTATATCAAGATCCATTCTCTGTTAATTCCCAAGTGAATAATAACTCAAATTGGATATCTTAAAGATCTTCTCTAATCGACTTAAGAAACTGGTCGAATTGGTCATCACACTGTTTCAACTAATGGCTGTTAGGAAGCCTTTCTCTCTCTTTTAAAATTTATACACCGTTTTAGCATATTGCCCAGGATAGCAATGAAAAAAAATGGACCCTTTATATATTCTGTAAGTCATTAGGACCCACGCAATTATATTTACTAGAAAATATTTTATATTTATATTATTTCTTTCTGAATCCCAGTTCTTATTAGGGGCCCAGAACATATAAAATGCTTTTGGAATAAGCAAATATGCATCGACTGGGGCTTTTAAAATCTTTAGCTAGCACTGCTCATTTTCTCTTTTTTCCTTGCTATCTTTAAATTAATTACTCTGTGAATTTTCAAATGTTAGATAGCAACCTGTATACATTTTTGGAGAAAAATTAAAAATGCATTAAGAGGAAGCCTTTCATGGTCCTAGGATGACACCCCAGTCAGACTTCTATAGGTCTCCCTGTCATATCAGGCAGCTTTGAAAGTGGCAAGGATGCGTCCAGCTCACTGGGGGGTGGCTGATTAAATCTTATCAACACAAACATGGCTTTCATATATATCTCTCTACAAAAAAAAAAAAAAAAGGTTTTAGAGCTCTATATCATGGTCTACATATTAATTAATATTCAGTTTAATAAAATTCCAGGAAAATAAACATCTTCCTTTTTTCTTTTCTTTTTTTTTTGTGCTTTTAAACAAACCCTGTATTAGCTTTATTTGTTTTTAAAAGGTATTTGGCCTGATTCAAATGACAAAGCAGCTATTTCCTACATGTTTTAGGCACTAAAGAATGTTATCAGAGGGGGTCACCAGGTACCCATCTGCACATGGCCCAGTGCTGGGGGCTAAATCTGGTGAAGCAGCCAGAGCTCCCTGGCGCAGGTGTCATGGTTTTCAGTAAATCTGGCCATTGTCTTTATTTTTATTTATTTTTGGCTGCGTTGGGTCTTCATTGCTGCGCACGGGCTTTCTCTAGTTGTGGCGAGCGGGAGCTACTCTTCATTGTGGTGCACAGGCTTCTCATTGCGGTGGCTTCTCTTTGTTGTGGAGCACGGGCTCTAGTCGCGTGGGCTTCAGTAGATGCGGTGCACAGGCTCAGTAGCTGTGGTGCACGGGCTCAGTAGTTGTGGCGCATGGGCTTAGTCGCTCCCTGGCATGTGGGATCTTTCCGGTCCAGGGCTTGAACCCGTGCCCCTGCATTGGCAGGCAGATTCTAAACCACTGTGCCACCAGGGAAGTCCCCATTGTCTTTACATAGAACCTAGATTATCCATTCCATTGGAAACAAAAGATGTTCAAGAAATTTTGCTTCCAAACGTCTTGATTTGCTACTTTAATTCTTAGGAGAGAAAACATATAGTGTGGATGGTCTGGTTCTGCGGTTGGCGTTGGTTCAAAATGAAATGTAGCGCCTTGTTTTCAAAAGTGAAGTATCTCAAAAGGGAAACAGCAGAGCACTGAACCAAGCGTGGGCCCTTCTAAGCGCAGGCCCGTGTGTCTGCAGGCGTGGCTGCCCGTGGGCAGCCTGGGTCTGGATTCCAGGTGGCTCTGTGCTCCGAAGCAAGTTATACTCTCTTAGCCTCGGTTTTTGGTCTTTCCCGTGTGTCCTTTACACACGCCTTCCCTCACACTTCTCTGGTTGGTGTGAGCAAAAATGTGAAAGTGCTTCATGAATTTTAAAACATAGTGTGAAACTGTGTCTTGTGATTTCATTATTATTTTTAAGTTGTGGGATCATGTATCGGGCTGGGAACGGAAAAGACTGACAGTCGTATCCACGCTGTTCCCTTCTCTGACCTTAGAGTGATGCCTTGATGTTCCTCTCAGTCTCCCTGGGCTCCAGGTCACATGACTACGACATCTTATTTTTCTGTGAAACAGAAAGGACAACCCACCTTCTGTCCATTGTCTTAGCGCTCTTTTCCCGCTAGTCACTGGTCACCAAGAATTTATCGTACGGAACTGAACTGTGCGCCTGGGAATATAAAATAACAAAGTCCCCGTGAGCCACTTTTCTGAGCCCTGATAGCATAAACACAAACACTCCGGTGAGCCTGCATGATGTCAGAATGTAACAGGGAAGACCCAAATCTCGACTACACATTGGATCTGTTTCTTTTATAGCATGGAGAGGGGGAGGAGATGAGGAAGTAAAGTAAAAAGGCCATAAGTTTTGCAAATACCCCCTGGAATGGCCAGCCTCGGGGAGGGCATGTGTTCATTTCTTCTTTCTTGCAGCCATGCCATTCGCAGGTGGACAGGGTCCGGATGCTTCCCTGAGCAAAGGCACTTTGGTTTAACCTTCAGGCAGAGGGGCAGGGTTCCCCGAGGCAGGCCATTGTGTACAGACAGTGTCCTTTTAGTGAACAAAAGCAGCAGAAAGCAAAGGTTAAAGTAAAAGAAACAGAGCCAACATGGAGTCAGGATGTGGCTTTTCCCTGTTACAGAAAGAGCATGGTTCTCACTCAGACCCCGGCAGGGAAAAGACTAGGGGACATGAAGATATTTCTCCTCTTGGAAACCACAGCCGACTCTCCCATTTGAGAGGAGTAGCTCCTAGTAGGAAGCAGCCCCCCAGCTGGAGGGCTCCCTGAGAATAGAAGTTTCCATTGCATCTAAGGCAGAGGTGTTACCGAACCAGGTTCGTTTTGCCAGATGCTCAACAAGACAAAAGGATGAGGTGCAGAGGTTTGCAGCGTAATTTGGAGTAATGGAAAAGAAATGCAAGTATAAAATCAAAGAAGACAAGCAAAATCCTTGCAGTGTGAATTGAAAATTTCAGTATTAGCTGATGTTTCAAAAAATTACAAGCAGGGCGGTGGGGAGATGAAAGTGATGATGTTTAAAGGTACAAACCTGCCTGAGTAGTTAATAAGCCATAGTGATCTAATGTACAGTAGAATAACTAGAGACAACAGTATTGTACTATGATTATGTTATGTGATAAATACTGATACAATGGCAATCACGTTACAATATATAAATGTAAATATCAAAGTAACATGGTGTGCATCTTAAAGTTATACAATGTTATAGGTCAAATATATGCAATTAGAAAAAAGAAAAGAAAAAGACTAACCCTGCCCAGAAGCAGAGGCATCTCTAAATAGTGGTCTCTAAGTGCGATTTCCCATTGAAAGGAACCAGTTCTGGGACAGAAAATACACCAATGAACCAGGACATTTTGGTGTGTCAGAAAGGAAGGAAGCTTTCAAAGACTAGTGGACTCATGTCAAAACGACACACTGGACAATGTGAAGGGCACCACTGACCCAAGATAGAGCAATTGGAGCATCAAAAATGATGACTAATTAATCTAAATGCAGGAAATATGAAAATACATAAACTGTCAGTGATACTAAAGGTGGGGGGGTGAAAACAAAAACAAAACAAAAGAAAGCACACAGGTGCAGACAAAACAAAACATTACAGGTAAGCAGGACGTCAAGCCCTCTGTCTGAGCACTGACAACTAAAGAAAAAGAATCGGGCATGTATCCACTTTTTATGTACAAAAGTAGTAGCTTTCGTTGATGAAGGAAAATTCTTTACAAAAAGAGCGGAAATTTTGGCTGAATTAGAAGGTCGCCATTTTACAGCGTATAATGAATGATGTGACTCAAGCCCAGGTCATCCATGGAGGAAACCATTAGCTCAAAGTGTGATGGGAACTTTATGGGGGAAAGATTAGGTTGTCACCACTTAATCCACCCACACAAAACTGTAATTGATTGTGCTTCCAAGGGTGGCCCTGATGACATCTCCCAGCCTCTTCTGCAGTGTGGCCTTGTGGGAGAATCTCTTTCCAATCCTTTTGATCTAGGCTGGCCTTGTGACTGGTTCTGACCAATGGATGGGGTGGCAGTCATGCTATGTGTCTTCTAGGGCTGCCCCTTTAGAGACCTGCAGCTCCTGTCTGTCACTTGGAACCCTCCCTCTCTAAAACCAGTTGTCTCATAAGACTCCCCAGAGACCAGGGTGCTATAAGGAAGACTGAGCCAAGCACGTGGAAGGAGAGACCACGTGGATGAGAGCTGGGACCTGCCACTGTGGTGAACTCCCCAGCCCAGCCCAGCTGAACCCAGTAGGATGAATGATCCCACCTAATGCCACACGATGATCAGGAAAAACCGGCAGACTGAGCTCGCCCAAGCTGTCAACTCCTGAAGTGTGAGCGAATAAAATGGTTATGGCTGTTAAGCCATTACGTTTGGGGTAGTTTGTTATGTAGTAGCAATAACACAATTAGAAAGTCACTGTTTTGTGGTCTATCATGAAGTATCCAATTCAGGCACAGATTATCAAGGAGGAAATCAATACATGAAAGTTGGGCAGAGATTTTTACTCTGGAAAGAGCAGACTGTCGCTATCTGGGCATCAATGAGTGGGGGACAGCCAGGTGTGAGGCAACCAGGAGTAAACAATCCGTAAAATGTTCTCGTGAAAAATGAAAAACGCAAAAGATTCGGGGTTGAACCTGATGGATTCTTTGCAGCAAAATTCCAACTTAGGGAAAATACAGCCCTGGAATCGCGAGTTCAAAGATGCAGAGAAGAAGCAAAGAGATGAATTCGGGGACAGAGGTTTCTACAGCACGCAGACCTGACTGATCTTCATAGAGCCAACCACAGAGAAAGAGGGGGGGCAGCTCTAGATTAAAAGAGACTGGAAGGATTCTCAGCCACGCTGTGTACCGATCTTCTGGGAAGCCCGATTCCCACAGGCCACGTGGTAAAAGACACACTGAGACTCTCAGGGAAATCGGAATACGGGTTGTTCCATGACACCAAGAAATGACTTTTAATTTTTGAGGCTGTGATAATGGCATGGTAGTTACGTAAGATATGCCTGGTTTTCTTGTTTGAAATGAAATATATGCTAACTATGTAGAAGTAAAATGACATGAGGGTTGAAATTTATTTTGAAATTCTCTACCAATTAAAAAAAAGAAGAAAAGGAGTCAGGAAAGGAGGAAGAGAGAGAGAAAGGAATAAATGATAAAAACGTCTTGATAATAGTTGAATCTGGTGAGGAGATACAGGGAATTATGATATTAAAAGTCTCTCTACTTTTGCTTATGTTTGAAATTTTTCACAGTATAATTTATGCAATGAATATTTACAAAATATGAAATCTGTGTAACTTTTTCTGGCTTGAATCATGTCAGTACACTTTCTAATCTAGAAGTGTGACTTTGCCAATGAAATAACCTAGAGTTTCTTCCCGAATATTTGAGTAAGATTGAGCTTCCAGAAAGACCTGCCGCCATTTACATTCAGGATGAGAAGCCGAGGCTTTACTTCTCAGCACAGTCTTCTCTTGGTTCCTTGTTGCTCATTCTTGTTTTAATAGTTTTCAGTGTTACGTGTTAGCTATTTAATTAGTTAATTGTAAATGACTGTTGGCTATTGTTAGGGTATGAAGAAAGAAATTTAATGTCACCCTGACAGTGTTTGACAACCTCGCTGTGCTTGCTTTTATTAACTGGATTCAGGTACAAACTGAGGCCTGATGTGAGCTCTGGATTCCATCAATGCTGGAATCTTTCTTTTTTTTTTTCACTGCGGTAAAATATACACAACATAAAGTTGACCATCTTAACCATTTTTAAGTGTACCATTCAATAGAATTAAGTATAGTCACATTGTTGTGCAATCATTATCACCATCCACCTCCAGAATGTTTGCATCTCCCCAGACTGAAGCTCTGTCCCCATTAAACACTCACTCCCCAGTCCCCCTGCCCCATTTCCTGATAACCACCCTTAAACTTTCTATCTCTACGGATCTGACCCCTCTAGGGACCTCCTTTAAGTAGAATTCTACAGCGTTTGTCTTTTTCTGACTGGCTTATTTCACGGAATAGAATGTCTTCAAGGTTCATTTGTGTTGCAGCATGTGTCGGAATTGAATTCTTTTTTAAGACTGAGTGATATTCTAAATGATGAAATCTTGATCTGATGGCAAGTCTGAGGGGTGAGTGTGGGTTGGTATCTCTTTGGGGGAAGTATACTTTCTTGGAGGTTCACAGATCACACTGTGGAATTAGTTGCCTATTTTGCTGCTCTCTGAAGCCAATGCAGGCTTGGTTTTCAGAATAAAGAGTTCGTAGAATTTATGAGCTATGGAGAAGGGAAGAATTTACAAGGGGTCATTGAAACAAGTGTAGATGGAGAACCACTGTGCTCAGAGTTCATTCCAGGCTGCTTAAGGGCTGCAGAGAGTGAAGCCAGCTTCCTGATGTCACACTTGCCTCTGACATCATGGCTTCTCAGAGTATGCCCATGCTTTTTGGCACTCAATGTGCTTACATAAATTTCAAGACAACTTTTGGTCATGAGAGCAAATATTTGCTGGGTTATTAGCCAAATGAAAGGCAAACAAAACATGGCCTTCTAGGGCTCAGCCCATATCTAGGATGTGAATTTAAAGGAACATCAACTCCTCCACATTTAAGTCTGAATCATTTGGGTACAGGCTCGAATTGATCAATTCTGTGGGGAATTTTACCATCCCTCCCTGCCTTGTTAATATTCAAGAAAAACAATGATGAGTGTGGAAACCAAATGAGATTAAACTAAAACCCAGAATAAATAAGGATTTTGATATCATCCTTTCCTGACTCATGTCTTGCATGTTTTAAATTCTCCTGGTCCAATAAACACATTACCACTAATTATGACTGAAGCTCAGAAGGCTTGGGGGTTGAGTACATAGTGGATTCCAAGGCATGAAAACCCAGCTCAATTTCTCCATGTTGGCAAAAGGGCCAAAAACACTGGGGAGGTAGTGAAATAGTTTGCTGCCAAAGGGAGGAGGGAAGAGAAATAGAAATCAATCATCCCTCACCACTTGGGGTTTTGGTTTTCCTCTAGTTTGTCCATTTATTGTAACAGCTGGAAGGGTGAGCTCAGCTGACTTAAAGATATTTTGTGGTACTAACATATTTGGTGACAACTCAGCCTTTGGACCTTTGACAAAAGCAGGGAGATTCAAATCATAGCCAGAGGTTTGAGAATTCTCTGACATCATAGAGAAGAAATAGAAGTTTTTCTTCTTTGAGCTTATATATGGCACGAGTGTGATCAGTTATCGGTCTTGAGGACTAAAAGGCAACAGCAGAGCGCAGCAGGGAACGGGGTTAGAGCAGGTGGCTTGTGGAGGCGAGGCCCTGTTACCGCACCAGGCAAGCGGTGATGGGAAGTCGGGGAAGGGAGCAGAGCCTATGGCCCATGAGGTCTTCAGGGGCTCACAGAAATGGTTTCGAGTTCAGAAGAAAAAATAAACTTTCGAGTCAAGTCAAGTGTTTTAATATATAATATTAACATATTTATTTTTACATTAACACGGTTGGAAACGAACAGTTTTTAATCTTATTTTCATGGAGGAAAGGTCCCATGAAAGCAAAGTGTCTGGGTCCCATGAAGGCCATGATGAGGTTCCGTGGGGTGCTATGGGCATCCCCCGCTCCCTGCCCCAAGCCTCTGTTGACATCTCTGTCTTGGAAGCAGCCCCGGTGGGTTGGTCAGTCTCCCCTGGCCGTATGGCTGTTTGCATGTACCTACCGAGTCCATGTGGGAGATTTATATGGAACAAAAGGGATTTGGATCTCGACCATTTCCCTCTGAGATTCAGGTGTTACGAACCTAGGTGGGGCTTCTTTCCTGTCTGAAGCCAGCGTCCTTCTTTTCACCTGACTGGCTGGGTGGGGATAGCAGACCCTCTTTCCCGAGAGAGAGGTCATGGGATTCCTAGTCCCTGGGAACCTGACAGCGAATTTCCCCAGGGGCCTGAAGCGGTGACTAGGCTGTGACTCCTGGGCTGCATCCGGTCGTGCAGGAGCCGGGAGGGGACAGGGGCACTAAAGGACAAACCCGGCCACATGCGCTCTGAGCCTAAACCCACCCGCTGAGCACAAGTGGGCCTCCTGAGCTCTGTACAATGACAAGTCAGGTCCGTCCAGGTCACCTTCTGTGGTTGTTACTGAAATCAGATAAAGTTAACAATTGTGAACATGTTTTGTGAACTTGGAGAATTTTCTCCAATGTCAGGATCTCTGTCATTTCACACATTATGCCTCAGTTTCTTTACGGGTAAAATGGAGAGGATGATCCTGGTGTCCAGGTGTCCCCACGTTGGGTGTCATTCCTAAGCTGGTTAATCTGATCTGCATGTCATCATACAGACTCTCACTGGGACCCCGGAAACGTTGTATGCTGTATCTAGAAATACCTATTCCAGAGCAGAACCTTCGCGTTCAGCCCGGCGGAGGCGCGGTTTTCAGTTCCCGCAGTGGCGATGCTTCCACACACCTGCTTCCACAGGCCGGGCCCTGCTGGCTCCCTGTGCGCTGTGCCCGTGCCCGGCCCTTCCTCACTATATCTCTCCCCCACTGCGGGCAGGTGCGGATTGGGAAAGGGCCTGAACTGGGTCCTGGCAGTTCCCTTCCTCTCTGGCCCAGCCTTTGATGTGTTGCCCAGGAACCACTGGAGGGAAAGCAACTCCCACCTGTCGCAGGGGCTCGGCCTCCCCAGGAGAAGACACAAGGCTTCTGCACCTGAGGGAGGGAGAGGTCCACAGGGATTGCTCCCAGCTCCAGAGGGAGGGGCGAGAAGGGAAGAGCATCAAGTGAAAGGCACGTGGGGTCTACCCCGGCGGGGTCTTGTGTAACACACACACATCTGTACCCAGAGCGCAAGCTGTGCCGTGATTGCCTGGCCACGTGCGTGGTCTTTCCGGGAGACGCAGGTCCCCGAGCAGCGATCACACTGGACGTCAGACCTGAGCCTTCACTCCTGTTCCCAACAGCTATTTACTGAGTTCCAGTTGAGCCCGGCTGGGCGCCTGGGGGGCCGAGGGCGGGACTCTGGAAAGGCAGTGTGGCTCCTCGGCTAACATCCTCACGGGGCCGGAGACAGAACATACATCCACAGAGGGACGAACAGAACTCACATCCACAGAGCAGCATCCCAACCCCTGCGAACCGTGGGGAGAAGAGGAGGACGCCGTCCTTCCTCTGGACCCCAGCCCACCTCCTTGCGCCCCGTTCCCCGCCCCCTTCACACTAACTCATCCATGGCTCTCTGGAAGCCAGCGGACTCTACCTGCAGCCTCGTCCACCACCCTGACACACCTGCCTGCGTTTGTGTCTCCTTCCTTTTTCCTCCCGTTTTGACAGCCAAGCTCCCCCAGGCGCCATCTGCAGACGGCCCTGTTTCTAAGGGGCTCCGTCCACAGTTGCAGTGGCCCTCACCGTCCCCCCCAGCCTATCACTTCCATAGCCATACAGACACACTACCTGCCTCACCCTTAAAAAGGACCAACTCCGACCTTACACCTCGCGCCAGTTTCGCTCCCACTTCTCTGCTCCTTCTAGGTTAAACTTCATAAAGGTCTTGCGTTCACGCGGGCTGGCTGCCTACGACGGCAGGACCCAGCGTAAAGTGAAAGCCAGGGGGTGGGGAAGCCCCTGTCCTCAGCGCTGGGGGAAGAGACCCGCGGGGTCGCAGCCCGGAGGCTGGCATGCGCTTCGCGGCCCGGATGCAGGTGGGCGAGATGCGGCCACTGAGGCCCCCACACCGAAAGCTCCCTGGGGTTGACGGCCGTCACCAGCCCTGTCCCGAGAAGCCACAGGGCATGTGACTGACGCCCCAGCCACACGCCCTCGCCCAGGTCCCTCCGGTGGGATGGAGGCTGGCAGCCATGGGGCGAAGGGCGGGTGGGGGAGGGGTGCGGTGGGTGGTGTGTCGTGGAGGTCCGGACCTTGACTCCAGACCCCGGCCCCCACCCCAGGGGAGGCTGGAGGAGGCCGGACTGCGCGGAGCCGGGCGCCAAGCCTCTAGTGATGCTGGCTGCTCGACTGTCTGTGTGACCCAGCAGATACCACTTACCAAACCAAATTCAAAAATGAAGTTAATAATTTCAAGACGGTGACCACGGGGCATTAATTCCCGGCGCGACTGCACGGGCCGCTTGCTGTGCTGCCTCACTTCCTCCTGCGGGGTCCTCTGCCCTCGCGGGGGCTCCTGTTCCCCGCGTTCTTGTCAAGCTGCCAGATGCAGCGGTTGCTCGCCCTCAGCCCCACCTCACTCAGCCTGGCAGCCCCAGACGCTCCCCCCTGGACGGAGGTTTTGAGCCCCCCTGGCTCGTACCTTGCTCACCCTGGCTGCTCTGGGCAAACCCCAGCTCCCTGGGGCCCCATCCTATCCATCCATCCATCTATCTATCTATCTATCTATCTATCTATCTATCTATCTATCTACACAACATATATGTTTATAAAAATTTTCGTATTAAATTAGTTGGCCCACCGTATCCACGGGTTCTTCATTCGGGGATTCAACAACCCGGGATCTTGTATAATGTTTACAATCCACCCGCAGTTCGTTGAATCCGCAGATGCAGAACTCGCGAATACTGCCGGTGGACTGTGTTCCGTGAATGAGGTGGAGTTTGGTATCTGCCGCCAGTCCTGGAACCAATGCCCTGCAGCTATTGGCGGACAGATAAAGCTGTTTTGTGTGCTTGAGGGATGCTCTCACTATTTGGCATATACACTTTGAGAAAAAATAAGCTTTGAGAAGAATGGTGTGAACTCTATTCCTTCCTTCCTTTCTCCCTTCCTTCCTTCCCTCAATAAATATATACTGAGCAGGATACAGGATTCAGGATACAGGAATATGAGATAGCCTTCACACTTAGGGAGCATAAAATCTGGTAAGAACACACAATACTTTTATGTAGCCGCATGACTTTTTTGTCTTGAAAATTTTAAATGTCAGAAGCAAATTTCTCTGCAAACTAAAAGACAGTTTCTGATGAGTGTTCAGGCGTTTTGTCTTGAATTCATATTATCAACTTGATGTCTCTGCTGTGTTAGGAGAGATAGTCATGAGACAGCTGAAAGGGATAATATTAAAATAGATTAGGTGATTGTATTCAGTGTCTATAAAAAGCTATCATCTAAAGGCCTGGAAAGTTTATTTCTATAACTACTAAAATGTAAATGGACATTCAAATGTGGCATTCATATTTTTAGCCAAACATGGCTTTTCTCACATATAAACAAACAAGTAATCCAAGATTGTCAAAGAAGTTGTTAGAAGTATAAAATGACTAATTAAAATAAGAAATACCGGTCTTATTACCCCGCAGTGGTCTGGAACAGAATTGAATGCTGTTTGATTTAGGAATTATAGCAATTCATATCTTAAGGGCTCTGGAGTCTTCATCAAACCATGGAAAATATGGTACATTAACTCTGGAGACCATACAGAGAGATGCTAAGCTAAGGAACATTCTAACCAATGGGAATTCCTAGCGGGGAGCCAGCTCCTTTTCTGCATTCCATTTTCCATCTGCTTAGTTCTGGGTAACCTTTGTTCAACCCTCACCATTTTAGTCAAGTTCTTTTTCGGGCTTGGGAGCAAATACTCTTATTTTCCAGAGGTCATCTATTCAATAGTCATATTTCCTTTTTCCTCCCTATAGGATTTTTGTGGACCTGAAAACGAACGAGGTGATGAGAAACTTGCAAAACTGGACACAAGGGCAGTATAAGAAGCTCAACCCCACCTGCGGGAGTAGAGAGGTCAAATTACAAATGTTAGAAAACAAAGCTGGGTTACGGGAAATACTTTGAGATCAACAACAACAAAAGGACAGTGTTTCTGCTTCAACTTGAAGATTTACACTGGGGTCTTGGAAGGGATTTCTCTCTGCTCGTCCCCACTCTAGAATGTGATGTGTTAGGGTGTAAGTGCAATTTTAAATAACCCGTCTTGCATTGATAAAGAGGTTCTGAAATTCTTTGGGTGGATTTGAATTAACATGGGATGAAACTTTCTCGTAGTTATTCCATTATATTGGCCAAGACAAATGAAAAACATGAAGACAAAGTTTAGCACGTATTTGCACAGTCAACAGACTCAGGACGGCTCCTTCCTTCTCAGCTGCTGCTTCCTTTTCTCTCTTGCTTCTTTTCCTCTTTGTTTTCCATTTCCCTCCCTCCCCTCCCCTCCCTCCTTCCCTCCCTCCCTCCCTCCTTTCCTTCCTTCCTTCCTTCTTTTGTATTTATATTAATGGAGAAATATTTCACTTGTAATTTTTTTTTTACCTTAAGAAAATTGTCATTCCCCCTCTTCTTTCTGAAATAAATCAGAATTTAGGTATTTTTGGGTTAAATTTGCCATTTCAAAAGTACATCATTACCTATTAGAAGTTTTCTCCTGAGCTGAAAATGTAGGCTTGTATTGCCAAGAGCAACTCCCCAAATCTCTAAAATTTGATATATTTATAGTTATACCAATGAGTAATCAGTAATAGGTAACAATTTTGGAAAATAGAAGAAAAAATTAATCTCTTAGAAAGACATTTACAAACATTTCCCTTGAAGTCTGTGGGTAATAATTCCTATAGGAAATGCTTCTTTCCTTGTATTCAACTTGGGATTTGCTTATCAATTCAATGTATCCAATTTGTATCGTGTCTACTATGTGAAAAGAACAACGTGTCCAAATGAAATACTTTGGTATACCATTACAGGATATGGTGCATGCCTTACTACTGACAGTAACCTAGTGCCATTAAAAAAATATTAAACTCTGCAGTTGTAGAAGTGGTTCTTTTAGAGGGAGCGCTGGTATGTTTTTTATAGGGTGTCACTGCAAGAAGCTTACGAAGGATGGCACTAGGACACATCCGTGGGCTGAAGGGTTGTATAGTTCAATCTCTCAGTCTTTGCCACTTCTACCTAACTCTACCACACGATGTGCTCTCTAGCTATACAAACCATTTATTACTGGATAAAACCAGAAACCCAGAATCAATATACCTCAAGAGATAGCTGATCACATCTGGTTAACACTACTCTGAGTTTTATCCGTGGAGAGGATTCTTGGAAATGTTATCTTTGTTTTCAAATTTAGCAGGTAGCACATTTAAAAACTTACTTCACTTCTTCTCCCATTTTTTCTTGATTGATCCACAGGTGAAATTTTATATTTTTAATTCTTGTGGTATTCGGAAGTATCTACAGATGTTAAAATTTTCCTGACAGCCAGGATTCAGTCAGAAATCAAATATAAGCAGGTATGTGTGATAAAAATGTAGCTGTGAAAAAGTTCCATTTGTAGGGTCCAGCTGCCTGTGTCTGTATCTTGGTTCTTTCACTCACCAGCTGGGCAATGCTAGGCAAGTTACTGACCCTCTCTGTGCTTCTGCAAGATGAGGTTGGTGATAGAGCTTACTCACAGTGTTATGCGGATGAATATCTGGAAAGCATTTAAAGTCATTCCTGGGACATAGCTAGTGCTCAATAAATGTTTACTATAATTATATTAAAGGGTACAATGTAATGTTTTCTATTATATGTTAAGAGGTATAGATAAATTTAAATCCTAATGAATATAGTCAAATTCAGTTTCACAGGCACACATCTTTCGAAAAGAGAATGTATTGTGTTTGGGGAAAATGACAGGGGCTGAATTCAGCATTACCAACTGCAAAGGAAATTTAAATACGGACACTTAGCAGACAGCAACAGAGGGAAGGCAAGAGTTCTGTCTTGATTTCCACTATCTCACCGGAATGTTTTCTCACTGTGCAGATACTTGGTGACCCTCTGAGGTCCTGGATCTTGAAGGAAGCTTTTCTCTCCTTATTTTCAGTATCTAATTTTTCCATCAACTTTGCATCTCCTTTGGGGTCTGCCTCACTCCTTCTGGTTCCTTAGGGTCATTAGCTCTTTCTTACAGCCCTTTGCCACTGTCCCCCACCCCACGCTCTCCCCATGGGACGCAGCGAGGAGCCCATGGAGCTGCAGGTGCTCAGTCATGGAGCCTGGGGCCCAGCTGCCTTGCTTGTGATGACTGGCCATGCCTGAGCACCAATTCTGCTACTAAGTCTGTATCAAACCGTTGAGATGTAGGACACCACCACATGGACAACTGGAACTGAACACGCATTTAATCCCAGTTTTCTGAATTCTAACTCAGGGATTCCCATACTGTTTCTCAATAGCTCTCACAGCATTTTGGACTGAGCGTTGCCTGCGACGTGGCTCTTAGTTTTTGCCCCGTCACAAAATTACTTACCGGCAAACACGGCTACATTAAGGCAACCACAGAAAAGTGAAGCAAACTCGAGGATGGCGTATGGTTACAAACCCTAGTGAAACCTAGCTTGTCTCTCCAGAGCCTCTCTGTTAAATCCCTGCCCTGAAGTTAGCTATGTCTCTATCTGCGTCTGCAAGATTTGTACCTCGGTGAGGAAAAACCATTTTGTTCTTTATTTGATGAACTTCATAAAGGCTAGAATTTCCTCTCTTTACAATGTTTACATCTTTTAAAAAAAGTTTGCATTCTATATACAAGCCACTTTGTAAATATTAACAATTTCAATTCTGTAGTTAGCACAATATCAAAAATTATATTTTAATGGATTGTGCCCATCTGAAAAGACATACTGTTGGAGAATGTTGACTGAAGGCCACTTTTGAGAACACCAAAGCCATAGGGTCAATGCCTACAGTTTTTACTGTTCTTTTCCCAAAGCTTAGAGGAAGGTTCAAAACCTCATTTATGCTCAGTGGCACTCAGTGCAATGACATGAATGTTGTACTGACAATAATTAGAATTCGATCCATTATAGGGACAGAAGAAAGCTTTCCTGAGATGAATTTGGAAAGAGGATGAGGACACACAAATTTACCAAACTCAGCACCCCAAAACTGAAAGCAAACCTGCTCCCAGAAACCAGCTGCTGGTGGAAGCGTACAAATCTCCAAGTGGTAAACACATGTCCAGAATTTTCCATAAGCACTTTCTGAAAAAAAGTACTGTGAAAGCTTTGGTGCTCAAAGCATACCAAACCCAAACCCAAACTCAAACACTAAAACTGGATCGATATTGTGAGAGTAAAACTAGATGTTCAGGCATGAATACTCTGATGGAAAAGCTGATTAAAATGATATTAAGGTCTCTATCTTCTGCCAATGTCACAGTCTGCGGGAGGGTGGGAGAAAGAATGGCAATTCTACCAAGACTGGAAAGGAAGAAACCAATTTTATGGTAACTGTTTGGTAATTAGTTTACTAAAACCTGAATTGGAACATGTAGACACGAAGTACATTGAAAAGATTTTTAGCTTTCGGGAAAGGAAATCCATTGCAATAAAAAAGTCAGTCTCTTCAATTGACAGCAAGAATTCCTTTCAGTTTTCTATGTGTGAACAAAATCCCGTCACATCAAATTACCCAACTAGTTAATAAAAACAAATTTCCCTGAAACTGCACATTGTTTAAGTCCTCCAAATTAGAGGCAGTCAGCTCCATCTGTGCTTGGGGGTTCCTGGGTGGGAACTATGGACCCGTCAGTCAGGCTGGCTATGCTGCAGGCTACCTGGATGACCCCAGGGAGGCTCAACTTCAGTGACTACCTTCCTGAGTGGCCAGGGCTGTCCCTTCTCCCACACCACGATGGTTAGAGCTTCGTTGAGCCTTCCCACGCCTCAACTACAAGCCCCAAGTTAGCCCAGTTCAAATGCTTCCCTGAGTTTCTAGATGTTCCTCTATCTCTTATGCCATTGGCCTGGAACCAGAGTTTTCATCTACAATTTCCCCCTCAAAACACAGAGGGGACAAGGCCCCTTGCTGGTTCTTGCTGGGGAAACCATTTACTTACTCCTTACTTTGTACCGTACAGGGAAGCGACCAAAAATGTGTTTTCTGTTTATTGGTAATGGGTCCTGTTGGATTCAATGACTGAAGAATGTGTCTATTGCAACTGAAAGAGATATCATGTTTACAGTAACATTTTAAAGTTTGGTTACTCTGGGAGCATCAGTTTACATGAGAGTAAATAGGCGATAATGAATACGATGAAGGATTCTACGTTAAAGGTGTAGCTCTCTAGAAAATGCTGGTGTGTTTGAATAGCCTACCCAGGAGCAGCTGCAGGACGGTGGAACACAGCACTCAAGGTTGCATTTCTATATGCCTTAAGGAGTAGGGAACAAAAAAATGTTCCATGAACTTTTCCCACGTGAAATCTTCACGAAGGTATTGGCAACAGGTTGCTTACGATCTGACTGTGGAGAAACCAGATTAGGAAGTAGTTGTGGGAAAATAAAACTAGTATTTGGATTTAAGTGGTTTGCCAGAAATTCTGATTGAAGTCATAGTGCTTAGGAGAGGAGGACTCTGGGTCAATGGTACGTTCCATCCGGTGTCCTGGGACCCCACTTGATGGGCTGTTGTCTGTCTTGTGTTGATCTAGGACCCAGGGTCCACGGCATTTACTTCTCTCTCTTCTCGGTGACTGGTTATCCCCTAAAACACTGCAGGAGCGGCTCCCTTCTGCCTCTTGTTCACTGTCACCCCACTTTGCTTGTCTTGCTGTTTCCTCCCCAACCCTGGCCTGTCCTCTGGAATCTCTAGGCTTCCCACTGGGCAGAGCCTATACACTGGAAACACAATTTTCATCCTCCTGCAAATCCTTATCACAACTGGGCTCTTTCTCCAAAGACACTTTATTTCCCATTCATTATCCTGTGGAGGTCATACCTTCCACACCCAAGAGCACAGGGGGCATGTCAGAACCTGCCTATCCTTTGTCTTTGCTTCCCTGGCATCCCCAGCTTAGGCTCTGAGATTCTTGGTCACTTCTGCTGCACTGCCCCTTGGCTGCCGCACCCCTTACCCAACACATGCCCCTTGAGAGGCTCTTCTGTCATGCGTCACAGTCCTTGTAGCCAAAACCACATGGCTGCCCAGCTGATGCTCTGATGAGCATCTTGTCAAGTTCAGCCAGACGACCCATTTCCACCTCCCAGGCATGGCACACACACCCCAGCTTTCCAGGAGTGGAAGCCTGGAATCAGAGCATCCTCTCCAGTGGCTCTCTTGACTGCTGATAGCTAGTAGCTGCCCCATCAGAGCAGCTGGACACAGCGCCCTCTTTTCTGGTACCCAGTTCAGCATGGCCTTCTCCCTGTTCATTTAGCCTTCGCCATCATTATTAATAATGACGACATTCCATCCTTTATTTACTCCTAATTGGCTCAAACTGCGGCGGCTATTTCAGGTCTTTTACTCTCCTTAACTCCAATCTTCACCCCTGTTCAACTTCACTGAGCAGCTTACCTACCTTCTATTAAGAAGATGGAAAACACCCAGAAAGATCTCTTTTTGTATTTTACCCATCCTTTGACATATCCCTGGGTCAATGCTTCTCTCCTGCTCTGGAAGAAGGCATATTAAACACAAAAGTGCCAACCTATATAGAAGACAAAACAGGTGGTTCATTTTCAAAATCTAAATAATTAATCAAATGATTAAAATAAAATTGTCTTCAGCTTTTAACAAATAAAAAATACCCAGTTCATTTCAGTAAGAATATGATAGTTTAATTTCCATCATTACGCCAATTACTCTCCTTCTGCACAGCATTGAAAACATTTTAAAATCTGGTTACAAAAGTAAAATGTTTATTGAGAAAATCTGGACAAATACAAAAATAATAGGGGGGGAAATAATCCACAGAACACAGGGTGGAGGGTGTTGTGTAGGACCTGGATTGTCTGGGATTAAACACTGGCTGCTCATTAGCGGAATGATTTCACACAATTGAATCTCTATTTGGTAGTTTCATCATGGTTGAAATAAAAATCAAACTAGCATCCCTTCTGTGAATTATTTCGATGACTAAATGAAACAGTTCATTCAGTTTTATCACATTCCCTGGCACTTAGGAAACCTCAATCAATGTTGTTTTCATGCTTTCTTCCAATCTTTACATGTGCATATTACATATCATATACATGTGTAAGTATTTACAAAACTGAGGTCACGTTGCAGTGAACGTGCCTGCCTTTTCACTCAGCATTGTCTTGTCAGCATTTCCCTGCGCTATTTCGTATTCTTTGAACATGTGTTTTTTAATGGTGGAATAGCATTCTATTCTATGGATTTACTATAATTTACTTAATCTCTATTGTTGATTAATTAGGCAGTGACGATATTTTGCTATTATAAATAACATCACAGTGAACATCCTTGTACATAATTCTTTGTTTCTCTGATAATTTCCTTGGGATAAATTCCAAGAAGTGTAATTATTAGGTCAAAGGATCAGAACATTTGAAAAAATCTTGATCCCTGTGCCAATCTGAGCTCCAGGAAGTTTGTCCTAATTTATATTCTCTGCGTCAAGCAGGACTTTTTATTTCATCACACCTTGACTGTTGAGTAATGCACAGAATCTCGTTTTGGAGGCTGCTAGCCTCTTAGTAACAGGAGACCCGACAGCACCTTCCATTTGTCAGATTTGGTTCTAGGAGTGAGTTTGGGTGATGTTAGGAGAATAGACCTTCAGGACAGGTTTCCTTTAGGCAATTACTCCAGAGTACTAAAATGAACTTGAAAGTCTTTACTATATAAGTATGGAAAATTAAATGCAGCTCTCAACAGTCATTTTACAGACAAACATTATTCTTATTTTTAAAATGTTTATGAAACGAATAATGTTTATTTGGTGATTAATCTGCACTGCTTCACCCCAGCAGTTTCACCTTCCCTGTCACTTGCAGGATGACAGTGTGTCCCCAGGAACTAGGGAGCCATGGTTTCTCCCACACGGAGACCTTCTTTTAACGTCTCTCATGCTTGGGCACCAACTCTGAGCCCATGCCATTGGCTTTGCTTAAGAATTTGCTCTTGACATTTAAATAGGAATCAAAAGGAAGCCTTTTTTTTTTTTTAACTTACACTACTTCCCAAGAATCCATGGCAGAGAAAAAAGCTGGTAATAGGATTAGATGGGATAACTGAATCCCCATCAGAAGATACTGGACTTGCTGCTTCCAGATACCCTGATATTTTTGAGTCCCTTGGCCACCTGTTTTGTAACTGATAAGGCTAATATGAAAAGTTATATCCACCATTGCGATGGTGCATTTTATATGAATATGTATATGAATTGTGTGTGCGTGTTTCAGCCAGGGTTCTGTTTGCTTGAAAGAGTGCATATTGTTTTTTTTTTCAAAGTTAATTGTTGATGTATATTTTTTAAAGCTATTCAACAAATATTCTAAAGCTGAGGAAAGGGAAAATCTTTACTTTCCCAGTCCCCGGTACACAGTAGACACAGGCAAATGTATGTTAAATTATTGTTAAAATTTCCTTATATCTTTCTTTTTTAAAATGTTTACTAGAGTAGAGTTGACTTACAATGTTGTGTTCGTTTCAGGTGTACGGCACAGTGACATCAGTTATACATAAACATATGTCCATTCTTTTTCAGATTCTTTTCCCATAGAGAGAATATTGAACGGAGTTCCCTGTGCTGTACAGTAGGTCCTTGTTAGTGATCTATTTTGCATATAATACTGTGTGCATGTTAATCCCAATCTCCTAAGGGTGTGTCCTGTTTAAAAGAGGCATGGCTTACCCTGGACTGGGAGATGGAGGTCTGAGTTGAATCTAGGTCTGTGTATGGAGTAGGGTAAAAAAAGAAAGTCCTTCATCTTGCCTCTGAGCATGATGGCAATTAACACGTTTGTCTGAACAGATGAGAAGCAGTTTCTCTGTGCCGTAGGGAAGTGATGAGAACCTTGCCTACTCAAGAGTGGAGAGCGGATGGGGAAGGGGGCAGTTTGGTGTGAGGGCTGCCAACACTCGTGTCGGACCAGACAGCTGAGGGGAGGTTGGACTGGAAAGTAAATCATTCAGGAGGGTGAGAACCCACGAAACAACTCATCGCTGAGATGCTGAGGAAAAGGCAGAGCATAAACAGAGCTCAGGGATAGATGGGTGTAACAAAATGCAAATTAGATTTCACTGTTTTTTTTCCTCATTTGCTTAACTTGTGTATCATGTTTTAGTCACAAGTTTAAGTTTCTTCGGTCTACATATTTTTATGAAAATAAAGTCCCCAGTTATATATTGTCTGTTATATCAACAGGGATGGATTTTAACTTAGATCTTTTGGTGCTAGGCGTGCTGCACCTGTAAAGCACAATCATTGTTTTCCTGTCACACTGTCATCACTGAGCTCTGAGGAGAGACTAGACTAACACCGCAACTTCTCTACGTCTTTGGTAGCTTCGTCAAGCAAACCTTCTAGAAGATGTGATGCTTGGCCAAACACCTTCTTTGATTTTGGTGTAGACTGAGCTTTGGTTCAACGGCTGCTTGGGACTGTTGTCCCTGTCGGCACGTGGTGTGTCACCAAGGCAGTGAGAGCACAGACACAGGGCTCTGTCATGGGGAGGATTCTAGTGATTCGGTTCAGGCTGGGACTCAGGACTCTGATTTCCTCACTCAGCCTTGAATTTGTGCTTTTCGCACGTGAATCCTTCTTGATTCTTATCTCAGTCTGTAAATAGCACAGAAATTGCACATGGAAAAATGGAACAAATCATACTTTCTTTCAAAGGGCAAATTAAACATTCCATAGAATAAGGGAAGAGTTGTTAGCAGGAAAAAAAATGCACCCTCGCTAGTGCCAGTGTGAAAAAAGAACGGAGTCAATTGGACTCAAACTCAACCTTCAAGAAAGTTTTGAGCATTTGCACTTTTTTCTTTAACCACCCCTCTTAGCCCTCCTGCCAAATCTCAAATTCTGAGCTTTCCAAAGGTTTGAAAATATTCTCATTAATTTTTTTCTCTCCTAGCCCTGTATTTACCAGGGCTTGAAATGGAAATACTGAAACCTAGTAATAAAGGGCACTGTGGTATTCCCGGTCTGTCTGAGGCCAAGCACTCCTGGCAAAACTCTCAGGAAGTCCCATTCCTACCAGGCTACAGTGGAGTTTTCAGTTATAGACTGTTTTGAAAAATTCAGGTAAATTTAGAAGACGCAGTTTACTTAAAGAAATGAAGTGAGCTATTTCTTTGACTAAAAATTAAATACATCTGTGGAGGAAATTCAGAAACTATCTTCTTGAAAGGAGAGAGGAGATGAACCTTCTGTGAGATTGACCTTGGAATTATAGCATCTCCTCCTTCTTGGACAGGAGACACTGAGTATGTCACCTGTGATTTGGCCAGAGTTCATGAGCACACAGGGCTTGTTTCTCACCTGTGGCGTTGGAGAATGCCACGATCTTATTCGACTCATCATGCCTTCACCAGGCAGCCGTTACGTGAGCGCTTCAGAAGAGGGGGTCTCCTGGCCACTGCACATCCTTGGTACCCAGCACCGTGCACAATACACAGAGGCTGTTTGGTGACCATTGTTCAATGGATGACTACATGAGTGGACGCAGAAAGAGGATGCCTGGCTCTAGCATTGAAGAAGCTGCCATGCGGCTGCATCTTGACCACGTTCCCATAGCTGGTTAGTGGTCTAGTTAGTCCTGGGGTCCAAATGCTGCCCCTTAATCTACAACCGTTCACCAACCACACCAGCTCAAGTCTTTCCCAAAGATACAGCCGGCTCCACCGCACATCACTCCTCTCATCCTGACCCTTCATTTTATCCCCATCTGCTCTCATGGTCCATTGGTAACAGCAGGATCACTCAAGTCCCACCTGCCCCTCCTGCATCTCTCAGCTTCCCCTGAGCCACATTTCTTAAGCATCCTCACTCTGTGCCTCTAAGCAGAGCCTCTTCACCCATCTGCCCTTTCTCTCTGGGAGGAGCATCCCTGTTCCTCTCTGGAGGGATGCCTTAAGCAAGGGTCTCAATCCCACCCTCTTCCACTCTTCCAGGGCGACGACCCTGTCTCCCTCTAGTCCCGTTGGACCCCGAGCCATTCTCTAGGCAGGTAGGACCCCAGCACAAGGCTGGGGCTGCTCAGACCTCGACTCCTCTGCATGGGGAACTCTCTAGAGCTTCCTTCCTCTTTTTTGCTTGTCTATGATTTTGTGGACATTTGCTCTTAATATGTAAATTTACATATTTAGCAAAAGCTCATCTTAGACAATATGGGAAACACATCATGCAATAAAGCAAAAATCACCATAGTCTTGTCTGAATGTTCTCTGTGCATCTAGTCATTGTGCAACATTTACTAACGTCAGTGAATGAGGTGCAGTGGAATCACAAAAGTCACAATGGCCAAATAACAATGAAGATGTTGCTTGTTGTTATTATACGGGCAGGTTATGCAGGCTCTGTTCCAGACCACCACAATAAATTGAATATTGCAGTACAGTGAGTCCCATGAATTTTTTGGTTTCCCTGTGCATACAAAAATTATGTGGAGGTATGCCTGTCACTTGTTCATATTTTACCAATGAGCAAACTAAGGCTCAGAGACGCTAAATGATTAAGGGCAACACAGAGACTTAATGGCAGAACTAATGCAGTAAAAATGCCTGAGGTTCTAGAAATACAGTGGTAGGGAGGAGATGTTAGCTGAGGAAGCTTTGATAGAAGAGGCACCATGAGCTGAATCTTGCAGTGAACGGACTAGAGAATAGAGACGCTTCCAGGGTGGAGAACTATGGTAGATAGGATGGCCCAGCTCAAGCATGGGAAGAGAGTAAGACACTTGAGGGTGACCACATGTACGGGCAGAGAAGGTGGAGTCCCTTTTCTTATGAAGCTTGTAATTCCTTCTCCTCCAAAGCCAGCCATTGGCTCCTGTTTCTGAGCAGCAGACCATGTTACTCACTGTTCTTTCAGCACCTGCCTTCCTTGTTTATGTCCAAATTCAGAGGGGCCAGAATACCACCACTGAAGCAATAACAGAGGTGACGAAGGCAATGAATGAGCAGAGAAGTCAGGTTGCCCATGAGTAGTATGGTCTGAGTCTTGTAATTCATAATTAAATTAAGATATTTTACACATCAGTTTAAAAAAGACTTAAAAGTATACCTTTAGTGTATTTAAAACATTTTACTGTTTTAGACTTCTTTTATTCCTTCAAAAATTGCTTTACTTTGAAATACTGTAAAATTTACAAAAAAAGTTGCAAAAACAGGAGAGATTGGTTCAAAAACAATACGCAACGTTTCCATATATCCTTTGGTGAGCTTACCCAGATTTTAACCTCTCATATAGTATAATTATCAAATTCAGGAAACTAATATTGATATAATATTATTAATTAATCTACAGACATTATTCAAATTTCACCAATTGTCCCATGTATGTTCTTTTTTGGTCCAGTATCTACCAGTTCCCATGTTGCATCTATCTATCTATCTATCTATCTATCTATCTATCTATCTATCTATCTATTATCTATCTATTTATCTGTGTACCTATGTATCTATCATCATCTATCTATCATGTATCTATCTATCTATCTATCTACCTTGGCTGTGCCCTGCAGTTTTCGGGATCTTACTTCCCTGACCAGGGATTGAATCCAGGCCCCCGCCAGTGAAAGCACGGAGTCCCAACCACAGAACCGCCAGAGAACTCCCCCCCGCCCCGCCATGTTGCATTTAGTTTTACATCCGTAGTCTCTTCCAAACCGGGACAGTTCCTTGGTCGCTCATAATATTGACACTTCTGAAGAGTCTGGCCAGTGAGTTGATAGAATGTCTCTCAAGTTGGGTTTTTCTGATATATCCTCGTAACTCAGGTTATACATTTTCCCCAAGAATACCACAGAAGTGATGTTGTGTCCTTCTCAGCATATCATATTGGGAGGTACATTGTGTTAATGTAACGTAATTAGTGGTGATCTTACTCTTCATCACTTGGTTAAGGTGGTGGAGATCTGAGGACTGCTTATAAATGCAATCATTTAAAACTATTTACTTTGAAGGTATTTAGCAGAGCAGACATGATAGAAAATCATGACTTTTCAATAGGAGGGAATATGGAAAAGCGAGTGCTTTACTGAGTACAAGCAGGCACATTATTAGAAAAATTTCAAAGTTAATAAAAAGAATTAGAGAGACGACACCACTGTGGATGAAACACGCTTTAAGGTTTGTGTCTGAGAACTGTCCATGTTGTGGGCTTTTGTCAGGCTGTATATACAGGAACCATAGTCTGCTATTAGAATCCTGCCAACTTTTAAGGCTTTTGCCTCCCTAATGCAGTTTCCAAGTGTTATCAATTAATTAATTGTACACCATAGCAAACATTTGGTAAATATTTGCTATAATTATTGAACTGTACTTACCTCAAGGTTTCTTTCCCTTCCGCTTCTGAAAAAGCATGACACGGATTGCAGTAGAACCTGGCAGCCACACAGATGTTGAAGTGTGAATCTTGGATGCTGGCAAGTTGTAAATATGTGGAATTTTGATCTTGAATGGGAATCTAATATTACAGCCTTCCACGGTTGGGAAAATTCTGCAATAGCCACCATTTCACATTTGCATAAACAGCTTTATTATAGCCGGGGTAATATATAGAAAGAACACCAATTACTCTGACCAGAGTTAAACCTATAAAGCAATCACATTTGAATGAGGATTTTACTTAAAATCAGAGGCTCATCAACTTTAAAGTGTTTTCATCTTTCACAGGAGACACATTTAGCCTGTTATGAATAAAATCCCGTAATACCTGCATTTTCTGGCCGGCATGGGTGTATTGCCTCCACGGAACTTTAAAATCAGACCACACATATGAAAACATTAAAAAAGAGGCAAAGAACCAAAACATTTGACCAGATTTTTTTTTACTCCATGTAGCTAAATAATTGAGTCTAAAGTGTTTATTTTAATTGAATTTTAAGCCTATAATCCGTTCAATTCTTGACTTTGAGGTGCAGAGGGTACAGAAACTGCTAGAATCTTTTGAGATTTACCCTCCTCATACCTTCTGTTGATGTTGGCACGATTCCTCTCTCTTCGTTCGGTGGAAGTACAGTTCTGGTGGTGCATTTTTTTTTTTTTTTTTTGCGGTACGCGGGCCTCTCACTGTTGTGGCCTCTCCCGTTGCGGAGCACAGGCTCCGGACGCGCGGGCTCAGCGGCCATGGCTCATGGGCCCAGCCGCTCCGCGGCATGTGGGATCCTCCCGGACCGGGGCACGAACCCGCGTCCCCTGCACAGGCAGGCGGGCTGTCAACCACTGCACCAGGGAAGCCCTGGTGGTGCAATTTTACAAGTATTTTGTTACAAGATTCATGGAGTTAAGTACCTACATTCCAAGGCAACACATTATAAGGTATTTTTCTTGATTAATCAGAAAACTTTATGACACACGTTTTTAAGCCTGAGGCTGAAAACAATTTGTATATCACCATCAAAGGTGTGATACACATTTGAAGAATTCTGTACGTTAGTTCAGCATCTTGGATAAATGTCGGGTTAATTATTTGGCTGCTAGGAAGTTTCACTCGGGCATGTCTTAGCTGCGTACAGTTTGAAAATAAAAAGCAGTTGAACTGAGAAATACAAATATAGTATTGTATGTTATGGCTATTTTTATTGTAACTCTAAGTTGGTTTTATATAGCAAAACTCCAAACTTCAATTGAGGAAACTTTTATAGTTTTTAGTATGTTTTAACGCAACTGGTGATAAACTCCGTCTCTTAAAAATAGTCATTTGTAAATTTAGAGGGAATGAAACAAAATTGTCTAATCATTTGAAAACTGGTAGAAACAATTTAAAATGAAAGTACTCATCTACAGAATATCATTTATCTACTCATTCAAATTGATGTTAACTTGTCAAAGCCATTCTAATTTTTATATATCTTTATTCACTTTTAAAACCCTGAATGGTGCTTTGCTTCCTTAAATTCAGAAGTGGAGTGTTAATTCGGGAGACAGAGCTGTAAAAATCAGAAAGTCTTTGTATTTTTCTCCTGACAAATCAATGGCTTATGTAGATATGAGGAGGAAAAGGAGACATTTCCAAGGTAGAGTTCTTTTAAGGGAAGGGATGAGAAAAGATAAAGGAAACCATACCAACGTTTCTCCAAACATCAGCTGGATATCATAGCATAGCTTGCTGATTTTAGTCTTTATTTTGAATTTGAGAACTGAAAACTGGATTTTCACTTCTCAGAGATTTGGATTTTTACACACAACCCTGTGAGGTAGATAGGGATATTACCTCATTTTGCAGATGGACTAACAGAGGAAGAGAGGTTACACCACTTGCCAACGGTCATTCTGCCAGCAATTCTAACCCAGGTCGTCTGCCTCCAGAGGACTTGGTGTGTTACGCTGCCTTCCTGGAGTTGAAATTCTTATGACTGTGTATTGTTTTGAGCCCTCTGCAAAGGGCATGGCAAGCAATTTGGAACACTGTCTACTTGAAAATAAAAATAAGCGAAAAGAATGAATCTGAAATCACATGGGATCCCATTACCAAGTGATGCAGACGAGAAAGCTTCTGGTAATTCCAGGTTTTTCCATATGTTTGGACATAGCAGCACCCACATTTCCTGAGCCCTCAGCATTCTTTGGGAGAAGAGGACCATCAAGCAACCAGCCAATGCCTGTTGCTTTTCATCATGATGGTGTACTACAGAGAGTTGCCCAGGCAGGAAGCAGCTCACTAGCAAACCAGCATGTGCTCTTTGCAGGATTCTGCCTGTGTGTGTGTGTGTTTGGGGCTTTTTCCCTCCAAATTGCTGCTCCTTTTTTCTTCTCTGCCCGTAGTGTCTCCATACATGCAGCACTTCTCTCTCCATCAGCTGTTCTAGGACCATCTCGTAACTCCTTTTTAGTTACTCTGGAGGTTGACTGCTTAGAAATTGAAGGTACTCCCAACACCTCCACGTCATATATCTGATTGCAAGTGGCCTGTGTTTACTTAACCCACATGGACTCAAATCTACTCTCCAAAATTAGTGAGTGTGCGCTTGCTCTCTCAATTTGTCTCTGTCTTGCTTTCTGTGGCATTTATTAGGACTCCTCACCAAAGATTTCCAACACACCGCCTTCAGGGTGTTTTGTAGGACCACATTTTCTGGTCTTGTGATGGTGTGGGGTTATGTGGCTGGTTCTAGCCCATGAGATGCAGCATTAATTGCTCATGAAAGACACTGGAGCACCATGGTTCATACAAATGTAAGTCACATACAAAATTTAAAATTTTCTTGTAGCCCCACTAAAAAAGTGAAAGGTAACAGGTAAAATGAACTTTAACGATCTATTTTCTCTAAACTAAGCTATTCAAAATATATTCATCTCAACGCGTAATCAACATAAAATTATTGAGATCGTTTACATTCTTTTATTATTACTATGATTCTTTCTACAGAGTCTTTGAAGTCAGGTGCATCTCCATTCACACAGGCCCCGGGTCAAGCTGTTTGCTGTTATACAATACAACAAGCAGTGCTGTAATAATCAGCCTTATAGTTAAATCTTAGGGTACAATAATTTTTTTTTTAACATAAACTCCTAGAGGTGAAGTAACTGGGATAAAGACACAGCACTTCCTATAGTGTTTAATAATCATTTCTGGTTATTTCCTCAGAAGGTATCCATGTACTCTTTTACCACCTGAAGCATGGTACAGAGTATTTTAATTTTTATTTATTTTTAACTTTCTCAGTGAGGTTAGTATTTTTTCATATGTGAGTTTGACAACTGTATATTGTTTTGTTAATTGCTGGTTCATGTCAGTTGCCCATTTTTCCTAATAAGGTGTTCATTTAAAAAAATTGGCTTGTAATAATTCTGTCTGCTTGCCTGCTGTTAACCTTTAGTTGTCATAAATATTTTATATGTTACTAATTGGTCATTTTCGTCAAAATTGAGATTTTTATAAAAATAGAAGTATATGACTTAAATTATACTTTTAAATATGACTTGTCTTTAAATTTGGTAATTTCGGTTCTTCAGAAGTAAACTAAAGTAAAACATTATGGAAGATTTAGTTAATCATTATCTGTTCTCTCATCCTCTTAAAAAGCTACTGGTAAAACCCTCCTTGATCACAGAACTAGACATGCATTATAATTCCTAAATACGATCTCACATATTTAACAGAAAATCCCCTAAGTTGTGTGCGTATCTTCCACGTGTAAACATACAACATCCATCCAGTATTTCTATGACAATTTTAGATGAACTATACTAGGTGTATCTTACGGTTTGATACAACAAAGTCACTTCTGACAATCATTTACATGAAACAGTGAGAGTTAATTCTCCTTTCCCACTCCCAGTGGGAGTCCAGTGACTCACCAGGAATTCTTCCTAAAGGATTCTCTTGGTTCTAATGGGCTTGGTGGTCCCTAATTCCTGTTATGATTCCATGCTTGAGACATCCTCTTGTTGTTTCTGGAAAAGTGTACTGTGAACTACAAGCTTATGCTATTTCTTAGCCCTTGTATGTCATTCTTAACACACACAAGATGACTTGCTTTCATTTGCAATCATTGTTCTTTGCAGAATACTGGTAAGAGTGTTATTATGATAACTGCCATTTTGCCCATGGGGAAACTAAGAGCCAGAAAGGTTAAGTGACTTACCCAGAGGCATACAGAGAATTGATGGCAGCACCAGGATTCGCAGGTGGGAATCCTTAGAGGTTCTCTGTTGCTAAGAAGGCTCAGCAAGAGGGCCCCTTGGCTGTGTTCTCTTTCTTCCACCTGTCACGTTTTGTTACTCTTTCACTATGCGAAGGATTCTTTAAGAACACGTGACATGCCTATAATAACAGAGGGGTGGAATAATGATATCTCTTCTATTTTTTCTTTCTCTTTTAAAATGTATTATTTCGACAACTTGGAAGTAGGTGGGAAATGAAGAAGTCATTCAAGCTTTTTACATGGAACGACCGAATGGAATAAGCGAAGAATCCAGCAGCGTACCTGGGTACCAGTCTTTTCCTTTAGCGGATGGGAAATGCACTCCAGTGAGAAGGATACTCAGGCACTCTCCTCTACTCACGTATGCGTAAATAATAGGAGGTGAAGAATGGATATTAATAGTGTCACAAATAAGTGCCGTGATTTCAAACGTTCTTTTAATTTTTGAGTGACTGAACAATGTAAACAAAGGTCTGTAGGGATACGAATTTCAAGTTACCCTTCAAGTGTATTCTGTAATACAACTTTTTTTTTTTTAACCACTCCAGGACACAGAAATTCTATTAAACTGTTAAATAAAGGTTGTTAGTTAGTTGAAAAGGATTTTTTGGCTTCGTGTCTCGGAGAACAGACCCTTTGCTATGTCCTTCTAAAATGAACACTAGCGTCGTTTTCAGTGTAAGATTTTGGGAGTGGTTAGGCAATTCTGCATTTGGGTATGTTTTTGAAAATCAGTACTCTATTCATAAAAAATACCGGGCTATAAGTTAGAAATTACCATCTCCCACTCTCACCATTCCCCCTGTGTTTGTCCTCTTTGGAATACGTTTGTGGGTAGTTTTCCCCATTTAAAAAATGTGCTTTTGGCTTCTCTTTCTATATAAATTATGAGAAAATGTGATTTTTATAGGGATCTTTGGAAAGCACCTGAAGAATGTGAGGAAAATTGTTGTTCAACTTAATGTAGTGCCCTGATTTGGAACATAAACCTTGTTTTTCTGCCTCCGAATGCTTTTCCAGCAACCCTCTCCCCAAGAAGATATCAGTTATTACCTACCCTCAGGAAGCAGCCTTGTCTTTGAAAGTAATCAGATTAAGAGGGGAACTCAATCCGATTTACCTTAGAAGTAAGTTTTCTTTTTCAAACTTCCAGAAATGACTCAAATACACATTTATCTAATTCGGGGGCTCTGTATGAAGAGGAGGGGGTCCCATTGCCCCCTGGAGGCCCCTCACACCTACATTTTCTTTCTCTTCATTCTGAAGTGCTCCTCCTACACCAGGAAAATTGGAGATAAGAAGAAAAACTCACCCTTTTTAGGTAACCTTAGGCCTTAGATTTCAGAGAGTAATAAAAGAGGAAAATCAAGCAAGCAAGCAAAAGGTCCTTCAGTTTACCCCTAAGTCAAGTGGTTGTACAAAATCATAACCCCCCTTCTCTCTGGCTATCACTCCATCTCCTGCCTTTTTACGCCACCACCTCTAGCTTTTGATGGTCACGTCCCCACTCTACTCAACAAAGGAGGGAGGCTGAGAGATGCTATTTCCAGTGGGCTTCCTCCACCTTCATTCTCGGGGGTGGGGGGATGGGAGGGTAGATGAAATAACATTCCTTGTCAGTTTCCCCTCTTCCTGCTTCCCGGCCGCGGGCAGGGGAGGGGTCTTTCCGCACCCTGACCTGGGACAGCGGAAACCGGTGGGTTCCGCCACCAGGGAGACAAGGGAGGTCAACGTCTGCAAACTTATGTTTTACTAGCATAGCTTGGGCCTTGCATGATGCCACGTGTGATGTGAGTTAGACACTTTCAGGAGAGAAGATACAGGGCTGGCGGGGGCCGGGGGTGGCGGGCGCAGTGCTCAATACTGGCCTGAGTTGTTCACACCCAGGATGCAGGAAACCTACACCGTCATCACCTGTCCGGTTCTCAGCTGACCCCTTGTCCTCTGAAGGGTCATATTCTTATCCCCAAAAGAACTGGATAAAAGAGTGAGCCTCCTTCAGCCACGGCGCGTGCAGACACAATTTCAGAGGTAAATAGTTACCATGTCTAGCGATCAACTCTTCCGGCTCATTTCACTGAAATTCAGGAGTTTGGGGACGCCATGATTGGTGGAGGATTTTGGCAACCCCCGGGCCTGCAGGAGAGCGAAACGCCTGAATTGTCTTATTTAAACCAGATATCTGGCGACATTTATTGATGTTGTTTTGGCAAACATTTTTTAAAATCCATTTTTTCAAGTTAAAAGCTCACTTAAATCCTCTTCATATAAGCTTCTGCCCCCTTCCCCACTGGTTCCCCTTCTTCTGCTCTATCTGTTCCCTGGAGATACAAAGACCCGTATTGATGCTAAATAAAAAACAGAAAGAGCAACCTTGATGTCATTTATTTCTCTGAGATTGAACAAAAAAAAAATACTACTTTTTCCCTTAAAAAACTGTTTAGGTTTAAAATAAAAACAGTTCAAAAGGTACTTTATATGTATATCTTCCGTGAGAAAAAACCCTCCCCATCTAGTGATTTTCTCATCTTTTCCCTGTCTGACAAGATCTGTACTGAAATATCTTAAAAAAAAAAGAAAAAAAAAGAAAAGAAAAGAAAAGAATAGAAAAAGGAAAAGAAAAGAAAAAAAAACCGCCCGTGAGCAGCAGAATTCTCCGGCTCAGTTTCTTAGTCTGGGCTAAGCTTCCCCGGGAGGGAGGGAGGGGCGCGCAGAGGGCTCACCCCGGCTTTGGGGCCAGGCTGGCCCCCGCGGTCCCCGGACTCCAGCTGCTGCCTCCTTCATTCTGATCGACCGGGAAGCCCGGGGCCCGCTCCTCCCGGGAATTCGCCCTTGGACCCTGCAATTGTCCCTCCTGTCTGACCTCTGCCGCTCTAAGTCCCAACAAGGTGATCTGGAAAAGCGCCGCTGGCTCCCCGGCAGGCGGGTCCCGACTCGCCAGGTCGCGCCCTCGGCGGCGGTCCTCGGTCCCGGGAGCGCCGAGCCCTCAGCTTCGCGCGGCCGATCTCTGGCTCGGGCAGGGGTTGGGGTAGCGCGGACCCCGCAGCTCCAGGGCGCCCCCTGCTCCCCGCTCCCGCCGCCGAGCGCTCAGCCGGGGTGGAGAGAGAGGCTGTGTCCCCCGCGGGCGCCGCGCGCGAGGACGCGGGATGCCCACCCGGGACCCCAAGCCCTTGGCCGCCGGGTTGTGCTTACTGGGGTTTCGTGTCGGTGCCCACGGCGGATCTGCCGTACAAAGAACTGAAGCGAGAGTGACTAAGAACCAAAAGGCAGCCGGTGAACCTGGGCACAGTGGGTCTTTGTGCTCAGGGGCAAGGACGGCCCAGATGGGAACAGGGCTGGACCCCGCGCTGCCGGGAGGGGGACGGTGACCCCGGGGAAGCAGGCAGCGCAGGCCTGGCCGGGAGATGCGCGCCTGCAGACCCTTTAGGAGGTGACACCCGCGGGCGGCAGGGGCCCCTCCAGCCTCCCTTCTGGAGCCGCTTGATTTGTCCTTCTTCGTGTTTGCCCAGAGCGTGCGTGTTGCTGCCGTTCTTCCCCCGTGAGAGCGTTTCCCAGAGAACTGAGGGAGCCCGACTCTGGATGCCACACTCTCCCTTTTTCTCCTGGCCGGGAAAGCGAGGAAACGAGCCCAAAGCACCCGCGCTCTCCCCCGCCCGCCTCTTTGGCCTGCTCCATTGAAAAGGCCTTCTCTAAAACTGCAAAGAAAGAGTACAGCTTCAGAGAAACCGGGCAGAGGCTCAAGGGGAAGGGACAAAAAGGACTATCTCTGTCCTCCCCTCTTAGATGTATACAAAAGGCTATGCTCGGATTCTTAGGTCTGTGAAACGCTATTTGAATGGAAACACAATACCGCCTCACAGGGCATGCATGGAAAGTGATTTCAGGCCGTGATAATTTAGGGTAATTCACTTTATTTTATAAACATCACTAACTCATCTTATGCGATGATGCAAAAATATTTAACATTTTCCTTTTGCACTTTTCAGCAAAGTGGATTCTGGATGCAATCACATTTATTAGCAGGTGATTCAAAATGGTGCACCAGAAAGAAAAAGTGACTTAAAAAGAAGTTTAAGGAAAAAATATGCACAGTTTCCATTTTCACTGTAAAACTCTTCTCATCACAGCGTTTTCAAATGGCAAATATGTTTATTCCTGTAGTAGAATGGAAGATTCGAAATGAAAAGTAAAGAAACTTTATATTCCAAGAAGCTATTTGTGTAAAATATATATTCAAAGACATCAATTGTCTATATTTCAACTACATTTAAAAATTCTAAGTACTCCAGAATTGTAAATTATTCCTAAAGCAGAACTAAAGATATTTTCATGATTGCAAAATAAGGCGAATTAAACTTCTTACAAAAAATCGTCTCATGTTTGAAGTGTATCTTGTTCTATGATTTTGTCTAAACTACCAAAGTTTTCTTGACAAAATAGAAAGATTCATTTGGTTGTGGCAGTTTTTCCGTCTTACCGTTTTAGCAGATGGCTTTCTGTTAAGCTTAGTATCAAATGTGTAAAGTTTTTCCTTAAACAAATTGTGGTCTTAAACTGAGGCATATTGTGTGTATTCTTGACGTTGTGATGGCTGTTTTCTGGTGCGGGGTGGTGTTTCTTTTTAATTTTTAGATTTCTCTAAGTCTGTTAAATTTCACCGTTCTTGTAGTTCTGAGCTAGTAAATCTGCACTTGATCTGGGCCCAAACATATTCTGATTGTAAATAAAAAGTCTTCTTTTATGAGGATGTTCACTTCACAGCTTGAGCAGTGTAATTTTTATACGGGTCCCGGCAATCAATAAAAAAGCCACAGGAGGAATGATTTATCTTGTTGGTTACAGAGACTGTCACTGAGAGAAATTGTAAAAGATCAATTTACACAACCTGGTGTGAGAATGTTATTGATATAACACGGTTGATCAGTTTCTGGTTGTCTATGCACGGGCACTGCAGAGGGGGCACCTCCCTGAGACAGGCCGGCTCACCAAGGTCTTAATAGACTCCGAGCTCCGTAAAAGGGGCTCGGAGCCTGTGGCCCCGGAGGTGGCCCAGTGGCTCGGGGCTCAGGGGACCCAGCACTGGCTGTGCGCCCATCCTTGGCTAAGCGGTGTCAGGCTTCCTTTCCTCCTCCATCTCTTCCTCCTTTTCCTCTCTCCCTCTCCTTTTTTCCCTCCTACTGTGAGAACTGTTCACTTGGAGACTCCCTGTCTTAATTACAAAGAGCCCTTTTAACCATAGGTCACAGGACTTGGCTCTCTTGACAGGAAATAAGGAAACAAGCTACCTTCCTGGAAAAAAAAAATTCAAACTTCCACTTCTCAAATTAGTTAAATGAAGCTTATCAACGGTTGAGCCTTTGACAGTTGGCTAATTGCAGTTGGTACATTAACTACGTTTTAACCAGAGCTGCTTGGGATGTAAGAAAAAAAAAAGTAATAAAGCCTAGGCACTTCCAGTGAAAGGCGAAGTGCTGCAACGGTGAAAAAAACCCATTTAAACACATTTAATCTTGGTCTGACTTGCTGTAAATATTATAACACAAAATGGAGTCCTAGGCCTCAATTAACATTTTAATTAAATAGATTTACAAGCATTAACATTTTAAAAAATGACACAAGCTTCTTCTTTATATCTAAACTCTCTCTCTCTCTCTTTTGGTTCTACCTTCAAAATATCCTCTGCCGATACTTTTATATCAAATATACTACAGAAAAACCACCTAGTAAAGATCTGTTTCCAAGTCTGTGTACACCATTCTCAAATACAGAACTTTTAAATATGAAGATAAACCTTAGTTGAATTGGTTTATTTTCTGATTTGCATTTCTTTAATATTATTACAGAAGATAGAATATCAGTTACAGTAAAATAACAAAAACCACTCACTCTAGTGGTTTCCTTATTGAAAAACTATTATGATAAGGTGAGCAGAGAAAAGCAACCAAGATTTAGAAAAATATAATAGTGTTTTTGTGTATTTAATTTGTTATTTGCACAAATATGTAATGTCATTATAATGTGGCCTGAGTTACAGGAATATAAAAGAACGAAAAGTCTAAGAAGACAAATTATTTTGTACTTCCAGCTAAGACTTTTAGCTGTGATTTCAGTAATATTCTCTCATGCTGTTTTTCTTTCTAACAGATTCCACATTTCCTTATATCTATATGTGTGTGTATATATATATCCATATATCCATATATATATAATATTTGAAGTCTGTCTGCTTTTTTCATTTCTTTGGAACATACACTCACACACACACACACAAATCTTTCACTTGGAAAAATGGAGGAATCCCACGCTTTCTGAACACCTTTTAAAAGGTAAGGATCGACTAGTTCTATGCATTCTATTAGATCAAATTTTAATTGTTAAATGTCCAGTTAGTATTTATTTGCTTTTGTTTACAGAAGAGTGAACACATGTGATTTTGCTTTCATATTCCTGTATATTAAAACTCCCTAACAGCTCTCATTGTCTTTCATTAGCTAAAATTAGTCCTCAGATCTCTTACCACATTCATTATAAACTCAACACAAACAAAAGACCGCTCACAAAATATGCTTTCCCTTCATCTCTCCTCCACATTCTTTCCTGGCGTGGATAGAAGTTCCTATCTCAGTACCAATGAGGCCTGCGAGACGGCATCGGACAGTTTTGCTGCTTATTCCTTCTTCAGAACCCTAACTGAATCAGCTCTCATATGACGTAGGCGGCCATATCCCCCCAGCTCTACAGGGGGATCAATGTTCCTCTCCAGACCAGAAAAACAGCGCCTCAATTTCTTCACATCTGAAGAAGACAAGCTTGCTCGCATCTTCAACCGAGGTCTGCTGTTTTCTTTCTTTCTTTTTTTAATGCAGTTTTTATTCCTGCCAAGCTTGTGATGGCCGCAGGCCCTGAAGTGGTCTGGCAGTGACTGTTCTCTGCCCTGGTCCTCCTCCCACCTCCACCCCCCCTAACCAGATCAGCCCCTCCCCAGCAGGCATCCTACAGATCCAAGTTAAAATGCAATTTCCTGCTTTTGATAAGCAGACACTATCCAGCCAGAACAAAACAGAACACTCTGATACAATTGTCTCCTGGCCAACGGGGACGCCAGCTCCCACCCTTCAAGTCTCCCCTCCTGTATGCCAAGCAGGAAATGCAATTTCTGATCTTTATTCCTATATTTTTCACCAGACTCTCCAGAAACATATTGACAGGGTCTGCACATGCAAATCAGTCAGGGAGCTGAGGCCAAGGTCTCAATCACGGGATGTTGTAGATGGTCCCACCCACCCTATTAATTTGAACTTTTATGGATACTTACATTCTCGAATAGGCAAATAGTCAGAAGAACTCTAGTTCAACAGCTCCATAAATGTATTTTCAGACCAGACGTAGTTGTCTACCAGAGTAAACCTTACCTTGGGAGGGTGTCAAACTACCAACCAATGTGGCCTGACTTTTGCTAGAAGACTTTACCTAGGAGTTATCCAGCTGCATCTCTCTCCTGAAGACTACCAGTTCTTATTTGGTGATCATTAACATTATTTGCACCCTCTGCTGTTCCTGGGAGACCTAGTGCATACAGCAGGACAGATGGGAGGGAGCTGAGGGATTTATCAATCATTGTGTTTCCTCCACATGCAAAGCACTCTGGGAGCCCCAAAGAAGAATGTAAAAAACGCACTCTCATCTGAGCAAGTTTATAAATCAGTTGGCAAGAAATTGTACTCAATGATAAAGAGTCACTGTGAAATTGGATTGAATCGACTAGATGTTTTCCAGGGGAGTGTGACATCAGCAGAGTTTGGAATTATCAGGAAAGTTTTCCAAGGTAGAAATGATTTGGACTGAAGAAAGGAAGAATGGACAGGATTAGAGGTGAAGAAAGAGCAGAAGAGATGATGTTGGAGGCAGGAATGAGTTTAGCAGGGCCCACAGTCCATATTATGGTGGGAGTCCATATTATGGTGGGGTCCATATTATGATGGGGTCCATATTATGATTAAGTCCATATTAAGGTGGAGTCCATATTATGATGGGGTCCATATTACCTACTGGGTAGTGATGGGAAGCAGGTTGGAAAGACAGGAGGCCTGATTTGATTGGGGAACATATCCATAGTTTGGGGCATGTATTAGTAAGAAATTGGAATCATTTTAAGTAAAATGCCCAATAGGAAGTTAAACACTGACTAGACCTTGGTTGAAAGAGTAAAGACAGATGATACACATGTGGAGTCATAAAGAGTTTAATTTAATGGATAAATCCAATAAGGCATGAACGTAGGCTGTATCTATATGCATTTAATCTGGGTTAGAGGAGGAATGGGATACATTTAGCCGCATCCTTTTAATTTTTAATGATAAAAGTAGTGTATGCAAATTAAAGTGGCATAGAAATAGCATACAAATATGATGTATGCCATTTAAAATACGTAAAATGACATCTCTTTAGACTGAACCAGGCTCTTTATTATGTTTCTGAAAGTAAAGGACTCATTCTATTCTAGCATATATGTATATTTTGATAAACCATAAAGATGTGTGCACAGAGAAACATGAAGAATCAACCTCTCTTCCCGCTAAAACAAAGTTCCACGTCATAGAAGCTCTCCACGCTGAACTCACGTTTCACAACCAGGAGTTTGTGAACACAGAAAACATCTTTTGAGGAAAAAAGGAGTTGTTGAGTGAATGATGGATGTAATAAAAGCAGGACTCAGGGTCAAATGATCAGGCAACAAATTTCAAGCATGTAACTGGGTACCAGGGTGCTCATCAAAGGCTGGCTTGTTTAAGAGAGCTAGGAAGATTTTCCTCAAATAGTAATTTTAATTTGATTTTTGCCAGAATTAGCTATGAAAATAAAGAAAATAAACTCTGTATGTAACAAACATTCTAACGACAAGGAATTTATTGATAGTATGGTCAGCTCAATTATGAAATTCTTTTCTTTTTTAATAAATTTATTTATTTATTTTTGGCTGCGTTGGGTCTTTGTTGCTGTGCGTGAGCTTTCTCTAGTTGTGGTGAGCGAGGGCTACTTTCTGTTGCGGTGCGCAGGCTTCTCATCGCGGTGGCTTCTCTTGTTGCGGAGCACGGGCTCTAGGCGCGCGGGCTTCAGTAGTTGTGGCACGTGGGCTCAGTAGCCGTGGCTCGCAGGCTCTAGGGTGCAGGCTCAGTGTTGTGGCGCACGGGCTTAGCTGCTCTGCGGCACGTGGGATCTTCCCAGACCAGGGCTCGAACCCGTGTCCCCTGCATTGGCAGGCAGATTCTTAACCACTGCGCCACCAGGGAAGTCCCATGAATTTATTTTCTGATCACGTAAAGCATATTTTAATTTTAATTCAAATCGATACCACTCAAGACAGACATACGTAACGTTGGTTGAGCAAAACTGAGAAATGAGAACAAACTTGTTACAAAAATCGACTTTGAAACCCTTTACGAAACAAATGCATAGAGGCATAAGCGGCAGTTTACTCCTTTCCAGAAGGTCTGATCTGCTTTTGGGTGACAGAACTTTAAATCATTTGGGGCACACTTTTATTTGGATTGAACAGGAAGGTCTACTCACATTTGATTTATTTTTATCATGAGATTTTAGTGAGTGGTGGCATTGGTCCTTTTTTTTTATTGTGGAAAAATACGCATAACATAAAATGTACCATTTAAATCCTGTTTAAATGTACCATGTTAAATCATGTTAAATACAGCTCAGTGGCATTAAAGACATTCACATTGTTGTATAACCATCACCACCTTCCGTCTGAGAACCATTTTCCTCCTTCCAAACGGAAACTCTGCCTGTTAAACACTAACTCTCCACATCCCTCCCCAGAACCCCTGGAACCCACCCTTCTACTTTCTGTGGATTTGACTACCATGCGTACTTCAGATAAGTGGAATCATACACTATTTGTCCTTTTGTGACAGGCTGAGTTCACTTAACATAATGTTTTCATTTCATCCATGTTGCAGCAGGTGTCAGAATTTCCTTCCTTTTTAGGACTGAATAATATTCCATTATATGGACTGAACACACATTGTTCATTCATTCACCTTTCAACAGAGTTTGGGTTATTTCCACCTTTTGGCTTTTGTCAGCGATGCTGCTGTGAACATGAGTAAACAAATATCTGTTTGAACCTCTGTTTTCGTTTCTTTCCAGCATGAACCCGGAAGTGGAATCACTGGATCGTATGGTAATTCTATGTTTAAGTTTCTGAGGAACCTCCATACTGTTTTCCCCAGTGGCTGCACCATGTCACACTCCCACCAGCAGTGCACAAAGTTTCCAATTTCTCCACATGCTGATCAACACTTATCTTCTGATGTTTTGTTTTAGTTTTTTTGTTTTTTGTGTATGGTAATCACCATCCTAGTCAGTGTGGGTACTTGTCCTTGAAAATCCTCTTTTCCGTGTGAAGTGGAGCACACATCATTTAGTTTTAGCTGATTTCTAAAGATTAAAATCTAAGTATATGCTGAGGAAGCACAAACCCCAGGAGGTGAAGGCAAAGCATGATTCTTTTCTTCTTCTTCGAGAGTGTGTGTAATAGTGCAAGCATCATGTCATTGTGTACATGTGCAGAGAGGGAGATGCCCACCTGTAGGGCTGTTCACTGCCTTCAAGGCACACTAATGCACTCGAGTCTCAGGGTCTTGGAGCAGCTCTTGAATCTAGGGCAATGAGAATATGTGTATGTTTATGGATGGTCCCTTTGGTTGGTACTTGGGGAAAGCTCCTTTCCTCAGACACTGAGATATGTCCTCACCCTGATTTCTTCAGCTATTTCTCCTCTCTCCACCTCGTCATACTCACTTGAGAAACAAGAAAGTTACTTCTTATTTAGGTATATTTTTTTCTTTGCATGATTCTAGACGAATGCCCAATATTCTTTCAGTCAAATAGCTTCAAAGTCAAGCTGAAGGACAAGCTCATTGGCAAAAGTCAGTGTATTTCACCACGAAACAAGAAACCTTTCTCCATCTTTTGGGGTCCCCAGCTGTATCTTTATCCAGAAACCCCAGGAATCCCACCATCTGACCAGGCTGAGTTCTTGGTACACGTGGAATCAAACAGTTACCTGGAAAAGGATGTGCTGGCTTGTGAAACGCTGGAGAGGAGGTGGAGAGAAGGGGTAAGGACTGTTGCGGAAACAAAGAAATTTGGGATGAGGGGCCCCCAGTAGGAGAGCTTTGAAAAACAGAATCAAAATCCCTGGGGAGAGGCTAATATAAGCAGCCCTACCTGCTTCTTATGTTTGAGTCAGGCTAAGGTTTTCCAGCAATGGAGACTTTTAATCATCTATTGGGTAAAAAAGGGCAAATCGGGCTTGTAAGGAATGTAATAAAGACCAGATACAGTCCTTTGTCTCACAGGCCTGCAGTGTAGTAATGTCCACATCCAGTAAGGCTGTGCTGGGTATACATGATCATAGAAACATGATTTCAATGTTCACTCTTAAGACACAACATTTATAAAGTACTCAAAAAATCCACTTCCTTGAGCTATGTAATTTGAGCACGTCTTAGGTAAATGTAACAACAGAGATGAATTTTTAAAATATCACTTTCTTCCTCATCAAGAAAGGTTGTGTTTTTGAATATGTAAGAATGATATTGAGAATACTGTTATACATGTAAATCCTTCATACTGCTTGTGCGTTTCTTTTTTTCAACACGGAAAGCCATGTTGGAGAACTTTCACTAAAGCTACGTTTTTTTTTGTTTTTTGTTTTTAAATCACAGAAGAGAAACAACCAATAAAATTATTTAATGTGTATTTGAAAAAAATGTTTAAGTAAGAAAATAGTTGAAATAGTACCTTGCTATTCTCTCTGTGAAACTTCAGAGTTGCATGAAATAATGGCAGATGAGAGCTATCTAAAAAGAAATGTCTGATATTAATGGGAAATGCTGACTCTCTGTTTCTTTAACAGCACAAACATTTAAACCTTCTTTCTAAAGCAAAGGGAGAGAGTAAGAGAGAGATTTTGGGGATGGGAAACAGAAGGGGCTACCAAAAATCTATCTTTCAATTCCAGTAGGTCTTAATGTTTAAAATCTCTGAAGTTTTCTTGTACCTTATGAAAAGCTACAAATTTATCTTTTTCCATTTTCCCAAAGGAGGTTGACCCAAATCCAACAGCAGCAGTTGAAAAATTTCTCTCAGCTTTATTAAATGGCCCCTACAGAGCCCAGCTTAAAATTAAAAGCTCGCCCTACCAGAGGGAATATATGTGACTTTAATAACTGAAATGTGTTTTTACTTTCTATTACAGAGGTCAAAAGGTTTCTAAACAAACCAAATTTATCAATTATTTAGAGTTGATTTCTTCTGAAGTGGTATTTCTGGGATATTATTTGGTGGATAAATTCAATGTTCTAGAGCCAACAGCAGTATTTTATTCATAACAAATTCCCACTAAACTGAATTTGCTGGGGGAACTTAATTTCCACTATCGTGTTTGCACTGTAGAAATATCAGGCGAGGTGTTATAGGGCCTAACTAGTGGGCTTTTCAAAGAAATATTCCCTCTAAGCACGTTTATTCAGCACCTCCCTGCTTTCTGTTTATTGCTTAAGAAATGAACTAACTTCTCTATCTTCTGGGATTCAATTTTTTTTTTAGCTCCTGAAATATTTTTCAAAACCTCAGAGACACCTTGAAAGTTAAAAACAATATCTTAAACGACATTGTAATCCTAGCAGCCGAAGAAAATGAGATTGTCATCAAGATTTTGATTAAAGAGAGTTTTTTTTTTTCAAATGAAGGAGACCCAGGTTTGTGTGCCCACAAGCGTGTGCCGACAAGCATGTGTGTGTCTGTGCGTGTGTGCGTGTGTATGTACTTGGGGTGAGTCAGGGTCTCTCTGCAAAAATTCTCCTGGAATCTTGATGGACTACTTGGTGTAGGGCTCTATGTTAGAGAATTCAATAACAGTTTATAGAGCAACTCCTCTAGATTCTTAACACAGCGCATAGCCCATGTAAATATTATGTTTATTATATACTAACTAAACATATATTGGGTTTCTGCCTAAAGTCTGCCATTTGGTGTATGCAGAAAACATTATAGAACAGTTCATAAATTCATTTGAAGCTGTGTTAAATGAAAACAGCCATCCAGAAGCTGAAATTTTTTCATCTTTAAAATAGCAGCCTTCGCAGCTCAAAAGCGGTAGGTTTATTTACGCTGGTGAATGCAACGCCCCCAAAGAAATCAAGGAGCAAGGCTGCATATTCTGTTTTAATGAAAGCAAATTTCGTTATGGCAAAAGACTGAGTTAGATTTTCCTTATCAATATGGACCTTTATTTTATTGTTTTTATTATTATAATTATTGATTTTATTTCAGGGGCAGAATCAGGGAGAAAGAAAAAAAAAAGCTTTTCTTTCCCCGATACCTATTAGCCTGCTCAAGATGGAAATAACAGCAATTAGGTTTTCTAGATGTCCACTGATAAAGATAAATGAGAAATGAAGGCGGAAAGAGGGAAGGGACAAGCACGGGCGAGACATTCTACCTCTCCAGGAATTGGATGGCTGGGGGGCGCTGGTCAGAGGCTCGACCACTTGCACCTCTGAATGGCTGGCTGGCATCCATCTGGCACCCTCGGAGACGCCCCCAAAGGCTACTGGCCACCCTTGTGTGGGCGTGGTCTCCGGAGGTGAGTTGTGGGCTCTTTGAGTATGAAGAGGGGAAGAGGTGGTACCCGCGTGGAGACCAACTGGAGGGTTTGAACCTGTGCACCTCATTCCTGGAACTGGTTCACGGTAGGTTTGGCTGAATCCAACTCCAAACATAACATTTGGGATTTTCACCAGTTAACTGAGTTGACAATTTCAGCCCTGCAGAAATAGAAGACAGAGTGTTCTCTGTCACTGCTGTCATTTTTTGTCACCATGTCTCGAAGTGCTTATTAAAGTACCTTTGATTGTAAGCAAGGCTTGGAAACTAACACTGCACGGAAGAGGGATTGGGCTGTTTTGGTAACAGTTTTCGTGGGGATGCTGGGATTGCAGGTGTTGTTACCAAATCAATAAACCAACATCTTTTGCTCCACGAGCAGGGACTTCTATCTGTTTGGTTCACAGACTTATCTCTAGCACCTGAAACAGTGGTAGTCACATAGGATGTGCTCCGCTAAGAGTATAGTGACTGAAGCGTCCAATCTGTTATTTAAACAGTGATTGTAAACCTCAAAGTTACGAACATTTTCCCAAATGTTCACCATTGCACTGGGAACGGAATGCTTCTGGCTTCAGACTTTATAGAGTAGCTGAGCCTTTACTCTTTGTACAGAAAAAAGAAACAACCCTATGCGGGCAGATCTTCATTGGACCCTGTTTATGGAAAGTCATCTCTCGAGAGGAGCAGGGGCCATCAGTTGCTGGAGTATCAGGTCAGTATCTGATAAATCCTCCCTTGTGGAGAACTGAGTGGTAACAAGGGGGAAAGATCCGTTCTTTCTGGTGGATTTTTAAGAATTTGCATTTGCATCTACTCAGCTATGCAACTTGGAGTCCCATGGGGGTGGTTCCTTGTGAGGTTATAGCAGCCTGGCTCCTAAAAGTATTTACTACAACTCAGAGATTCCAGAATTCTTACTGTTTTCACTGATGCTCCTCCCGTACATCATTTGAACGCTCAGGTAGATTAAGCTTCATGCTGAGAACTGTACACGGCAAGACCCCAATGAGATTAGTAAGTAAAGAATGCACCTTCTCATATATAAAATAGATAAACAAGGTTCTACTGTGTAGCACAGGGAACAATAATCAATATCTTGTAATAAGCTATAATGGAAAAGAATCAGAAAGAGAATATATATACATGTATAATTGAATCACTTTGCTGTACACCTAAAATATTGTAAATCAACTTATACCTCAATAAAAAATAAAAACTAAAAAAGTTATAAAAAAAAAAAAGAATACACCCTCTCAAACCCAGAAGGAGGGTCCAGGGGCCAGATCTTGATGCTATTAAGATGCCACATGACCTTGGTCCCTCCCTTTCCCACTCTAAGGGTTTGCAGCGCCTACACTACCCAGATGTTTGATATTTTTAGACATGAACAAAGGTCATGAATGTAATGATTGTTTTTATCCTCGATGGTTCTTGCACTTGTGGTCGATGATTGTGCGCAGGGTGAGGGCCAGATCAGTGCTTTCGAAATCTCAGTAGAAGGACAAGATATCTGAGCAACAGCTACCTTTTTGGCTGCTTTAACAGGAAACGCTCCAACCCAAACAAGGATGACCAGACTGTAGGGAAGCACCTTGGTTCCTGAGCCTGTTCTGAGGCTCTCCTGCTGGGTACGTGACTGCAGGAGAAACAGAAGGGGAAGCACAGCCCCCGCCCTAAGATTCTTCTCGGCCCCTACCTTGCCCACCAGGTCTGTCCTCAGGGGAGGATGCGGAAGTAGTTTTGAATATTGTTACTACATAGATAGTTGCGGCTTTAGGTGCTTCCCTGGAGCACTGCCACCTCTGAATGAAATCCCGGTGTCTCCCGGCTCCTACATCCTGTACTAACTACTACTGTAGAACAGTCAGCCATCCTCCGGTAGAACGTGCAAACAGAAGTAGATCCTGAAAACTGGAGGTTTTCTTAAGTTCTTGCCTGCTCATTCAGTTAATCCTTCTCTTCAGTCTTGGTTGCAGGTAAAAAGAGAAAGGACCCTGTACCATGTCATTTGCTGAGCTGGAAAGAAATGAAGCGACATACGGATCCCTTTTTAAGAAATGTGACAGTAACAAGACATGGCGCCGTGTGAAGACAAAATAGAGACGTCAGCGTTTGGAATGATGCTAATGATTTTTATTACTAATCTTAATATAATTTTCCAGTTAAAGAACAGTGTTCCTAAGTACAGGAGAAAAAAGTAAAAAAAATGTGATCAATTGGACTTTAAAAATTATCTGTAGTTGTCTCATCAATCAATCAATAGCCAATTAGCACACTTGTGTCCCAGCGTGAATAACACATGCCCTCCCCCAGCAATCCCCATAAACACATACACACACACACACACACACACACAGATACACATGCCTACTGTCTGTCAGGACAAATATACTGTCACACCATTATCTATAAAGAGGTTCATGGGAACATACAGAACCCGTGAATGTGTAAAGTGCTGACGGGACAGCCCCTGTCAATGTGAATTCTTACTCCCTATTTCGGTTCTCAGACCCAGTTGACCAAACTTGCCTCTGATATTTACAACGTAGGAAGACACTAGCTTTAATGGAGATCTTATGCCTAATTCCTAACAGTTTGTAAAAGTTGCTCAGTGAGTGTTTTGGTGTATTTGGATTCCATTTTCTACTGATAAATATTTTACCCAGTTGTCATGATTCTCTTAACGGGGAGACAAGGAGATACTAGATGAATCCAAGTGTTGTTGGAGGCAAGCTGATAACTTCTAGAGAGAAGTGTTGATTTTATTTGCAACACAGAGCCTGTAAGCCTTTCATTTTTCTAAGACTTCGATGGTGGAAATAATGAGTACTTGTCCTTACATACAAATACCAGCCAAAAGTCCCTATGCCATTCTGTTTTGCACATTCTTTAAAAAATGGTAGGGGTTCTGAGATAGTGTAACTTTATCTTTCATTATTGCCAATTATTTAGGAAAAAACACCCCAGGTTGAAGGCTGTGGACTGAATGTTTGTGTCCTCTTCCTCCAAATTCGTATGTGGAAGCCTAATCCCTCATGCGATGGCATTTGGAAGTGGGCCTTTGGGAAGAGATTGGGTCCTGAATGTGGAGCTCTCACGATGGAATTAGAATTAATAGACTCAAACTATTACATTTAGAATGGATAAATAACAAGGTGCTACTGTATAGCACAGGGAACCATATCCAATCTCCTGGGATAAACCATAACGGAAAAGAATATTAAAAAAGACTGTACATATGTGTATAACTGAGTCACTTTGCTGTACAGCAGAAATTAGCACAACACCGTAAATCAACTGTACTTCCATAAAAAAAAAGAAACCACACAAGAGAGATGACGGCTCTCTCCACCACATGAGAACGCAGAGAGAAGACAGCCGTCTGCAAGCCAGGAGGTGGGTCCTCACCAGGAAAAGAATCTTGTTCCTGCACCCTGCAGCTTCCAGAGCCGTCTTCCAGAGAAATAAACGTCTATTGTTGAAGTCTCCCCAGCCTCTGGCATTTTGTGACTAAGACGCTGGCTAACTTGGCTTGGGGTGAGGAAGCTTTACAGAGGACCACAGACTACACGTTCAGATGTGGCAATCCAGAAGGTCACTGCCATTTAGGGCCCTCAAAAGGAGTGAATTCTCTTCGTCCCTTTAATTTGGAAAACGTTCTATTATGAGATCATCATGATCTTCGCGGTCAGGTCCTGGGTACCCCGTAGGTGGCAGGTGCTGGGGACCTCTGTGTGTGGGCTAAAGTGTCCACCCCGCAAGTCAGCTGCCAGCCTCCCTGCCCCCAACTCACCGCCTCCAGGAAGGAGCTTCTAAGTGTTGGTCTTACTGAAGATGCAGATTTTTCCAGCAGGTAAGGCCACTGTAAGTTAAAACTCAGACCCATAGATATTCTCTGCTCTTTCTTTCCTGCTGGCTGCAGAAAGGGTAATCAGCCTACTGGTCTACCTTTCCCTTTCATCACTCCAGCCCCCACTGCATTACACACACACTCTCTCACACATGCGTGTGCACACACACACTCACATACACATGTGCACACACACTCACACACATGCGCACACATGCATGTGCATGCAATACACACATATGCACACACAGAGACACACTCATACACAAACACACTCACACACACTACACACTCACATATGCACACACAGACACACACTCACACACACATACACACATGTGCACACAATACACACTCACATATGCACACACAGAGACACACTCATACACACTCACATGCATACACTCACACGCGCGCACACACTCACACACATGCGCACACACAATACACACTCACACTCATACACACTCACACACACATGCACGCACTCACACACACATGCACGCACACACACACACTCACACACACACCTGGCTCAGCCTTCTCCCTTCATCTCTTGTATCTGCTGCCCTACTTGGAGGGCATAGACTGACAGATGGGTTTTGAGCTCCAGCCTCACGGGGAAGGGTTATTTTTATTTGCTGCTGCCACTTGAACATATGTCCCTCAGGGACTTTGTATGGAAGAGTTACTATGTCTTGGGCAGGATTCAGGCATTCTCGGGGCCCTTGGGCTAATTCTGTCAAAGACTCATGGTAGCCTTTATCAGACTCTTTACCCTCACTCTCCTCTAATGGTCTAGAAAGGAGTTAGCATCTCCATTTGACAGGCGAGAAAACTGAGGTTCAAGGCTTGCTGAAGCTCAGCTAAACGGGGAAATAGAAAACGAAGACGTAAACAAACCCCAAAGTACAATTTCAGTATTTATCAGTGCTATAAAGATGATAAGGTGGGCGAGGGCAGAGTCAGTGATGGGGGGTTGCTGATTAGTGCTGGTTGTGGGGACGGCTTGGAACTCATGAAGGGTCATTCTGGCTAGCAGTTGAATGGGTCCTGGGTTGAGGTCACCTAGGACTGATTGAACTCTCAGCAGGGCAATTCAATCAATACATATTCCTACAGAATTTGTTCTACCCACTGGATAAGCTTTGCTTGTGTTCATGAAAACTGTCTCACCTGTGCACGTTTTTATTCTTGTGAGTTAAAATGTAAGGCTATGTGTTCATGGGCTAAATAAATGTTAACAATCATGTTCTTTAATCAAAATGTAGTTTTCCAAGATATTATAGCTTGGTGTCAAAGGCCAATGTAGGGTGTAATGGAAGTGGGGAAAGCCTCAAAGACTTATGGAAATGCTCAGGAATGAAACGGTTCCACGAGCTGTGTTGACACAGTCTGAATGTTTGCACACACTACTGCTTGCTCATGTGGTGCCTTTGTGCAAATTAGGAAAACCTGCCCGTTGCTCCTGGGATGACCCAGACCCTTGCCCAATCACAAGGCTGGGTGAGCCAGGAATGGGCTGTATTTCAGCTTACCCTTCCCCCCTCAACCAGATGCCCTTAAGCAGAGCGGGCATGGTGTCCATAACCCTGTAACAGTAGGGTGTCCATAACCCTGTAACCCTGACCTTTCAGGCAATAGTAATAATTCCTTACACTCCGGTGGTGCAGCAAAGCAATTGTACAAATGCCATCACATTAATTCCCCAAATCATGTTGAGTGATGAATGCGGCAAAGATCCTTATTTTATAGTTATCGGACCAAGGTACAGAGATGGTAAGTGACTTCCCGGAAGTCACACTGATCCTAGGTGGCTCTGGCCAGAAGTGGAGGTTAGTGACCCTTGGCCTTTTTCTTCCAGATGTATTGGAATCATCCAGGCTAGAGACAACCGTCAGTTCATTGCCTTTGTCATTTGTCATTCAAGATCACAAGTTCTTGAGGGAAGGGCTCTGCCTCACTCATCCTTGTGTTTTGCAAACCTATCATAATATTGGACACATACTAAGTATGCAATGAATGTTTGTTACACGAATGACAGAAAGCATTGGTTGTTTGGGTTGTGTCATTACAGACGTGTTCTGTGGAGACATTTGGCTGCAAAGGATGGCTGCAAAGGGTGACTGCAATGCTTCACTGCCTTTTTCTGCTGCTAAATCTGTAGGCGTCGTCAACATTCCACAGGACCTTTGGATTTTCTGCAAAAGCCAGTTCACAGCTGCCTCGGTCAAAGCTCTGTGGGAAACAGAAGAAAGCTCAGATACTAAATAGACAGATGCAGGTCTGAGAGGCTGCTCAGAAGACAATGAATCTGCACCTTCTGCTGCCTTCAGAAAAGTGATGTCATAGAAAGGATGACATCTGAAAGCCTGGGCTCCTTTAGAGATGCCGCACGGTCACTGAGGTTTTCCCCCCGGGTGCTGCCTGCTGTTTTCCCTAACGTATCTGTCAGGCCCTTCAGAAAATGGAAAAAATAACCTTGCAGGGCTCAGAATAAACCAGCTCAGGTCCCTCCCCCAGCCATTTGTTGGGTTATTACTAACGTTCAGTTAGAACCTTTGGAGCCTCCACAAGAAGACTTAGCTTCTCCTGGTGTCCTCAGCTACGTGAATTCCCATCTGAGGATGCTCCCAAGATTACGAGTGAAGTGTCGGAATTCATCAGCCACATGGGTAGTTTCAATCCTCATAAAAACGAAGGGCCTTCTGTGAATAGCTCCCAGTCGAAATCATGAAAATCACACCCAAGTTGATTTTCCATAGGTCTAAAAATATGGGGAACCAGTGAGTTACTTTTACGCAGCTCAGAATAATGTCATAATTGAAAGATCTATAAACGGCATTATGCAAAGGAACATTGAACAAATGCAGCTGAATGCTCCTCTATTGGAATCTTTTCTTTCTCACAATTAAATGTCATTATGAGGGATTCTACTCTATTTTGTACGTAATCAGGACTTGTAAAGTCTCCATATAAACACCATTTTTATTTGATCAGAGTTCATTATGAGAAGAAACTACGGTATAGAAAAATATCTGAAATTATACTCTGGACTCAAAGTCAGGATTCAGTAAATGGAAGGGAAAAATGGCTGCCTTGCCAAGCAGGCATACCTTTGCAATCTGGTGCATTTCCTTATGTGGCCTTGCTTGGGCTTATAAACCACCGGAATCAATTTCTTTTAAAAGCACGTTTTTCAGAAACTTATTACGCACTTTAGAGATATATTATATACCTTCAGCGGCAAAAGAAGAAAAATTACAGGTGCAAAAGCAGCCCATTTTTCTAGCAGCTGAAAATGATGCTGTGTACTAGTCACAGGAGAACAGTAAAAATTACATTCCGACAGCAACAGGGCAGAAGCCTACAAAGGCACAGCCGGGCGAGTGGCACGGCCAGGGAGTGTGCTAATAAATCAAGATAATTCTCTGCCTGCCTTGAACTTAGACCCGGCTACAATTCACTGGTACAGCCGGAAAAAAAGTCTGTTAGTGGAACTCAGCTTCACTGGGGGGACGTGATTAGTCACTGGGCAGATTGAGCCTCGATTGCATCTAAATGGTCCACTTTATGAACCATTTATCTTCTGCTCAGACCATTTTCATTACACCAAAAACTGATGCTGAGCCACCAGCTGTAAGATACAGCCCGGTGAAAATTAATAACCTTTCCCCCCCTTCCGCAGGACTCCTGCATATGTGAGCAGCAGCATTTATCCCTGTTTTGTTGCTATTTGCATCCCAGCATCCCTGGCACTCTTTCAATTTTCTCAAGTCTCTTAGCCTTTGCCCCCTGTTTCGCTTTTGCAACACAAACAATCCATCCTGTGCATTTAAAATTCTCTCAGCGCCCTGACATCATGCTAGAGCCCTAGAGCAGGAAGCAGTTTACACAGAAAGGGCTCTTATTAATTCCTCTGTCCTGCTTTCCTGCTAAAATATAGGGATCTTGAGATTACTGCTGGGTCCCTTAAAGACCATTTAGAGCTGTGCAATTTAAAAAAGGAGACCTTTATTAATACCTGCTTAGGCTGCTGACTGGGGAGGGCAGAGGAGGGCTGGCTGTGATGGAAGATAGCTTCGCACTGAAGCAGAGTCACGTGACCTGTAATTCATGGCAGCCTATTGAGTGTTGCCTGGCCACTGAGATATACGCTGATATGATTACAATAACATACAATGAAATTATGGAGTATTAATGGCGCTTAACCACTGTCAGGCATTATGCAGAATTAACAGGAGTCTTTCTCAGAGCAGACATAGTTTTGATAGAGCTGATTAAGGATTTGGTTACCTAAGAAAGCTCATTATGGTATTAATTGGGATACAATGAGCCCAAAGTGTGATGTGTTGGCACACTTCTGCATGGGGCCGCATGTACTGAGGCTCGTTGCCTCAGCCCCGGAGTTGGGGGACGCCATACAATTTTGGTTTCCTGGAGCAGGTTTTTGTGTCGGCTTCCATCTTACTTTCTTCCTCTCTGGAAGCACGCTGAGAAGATTTTGATAACTAGTTTTCTGTATCCATAACAAAGGCTAGCCTGTCACTAGATTGCTAACAAGTTTACAGAGAAATATTTTACATCTGAGGGAGGATTTTGTGATGGTTTCTGAAATTCTTCAAAAGAGCTCTTTTGTTGTTTTTAAACAGATATTGTAAAGTTCAGGCCAAAGGCAGAAGGGTCCATTCACTGGCATTTTAAGTTTGTGACTGTATTACCCTTTGCACGTTTATTCTTCAATATATGTCACCTGATGGCAGTTGGGAGAAAACTCACGTATTCTTCCCTTTTATTAATAGTCTTAATATACCACTTATTTAAATATTATGCACAACTTTAACACGTGCATGTCTTTATCTTTTTGGAAGCTGGTTTCTTTTTTTAAACTTTTTATTGGGGTATAGTTGATTTACAATGTGTTAGTTTCAGGTGTACAACAAAGTGAATCAGCTATATGTATACATATATCCACTCTTTTTTTTTTTTTTTAGATTCTTTTCCCATATAGGCCATTACAGAGTATTGAGTAGAGTTCCCTGTGCTATACAGCAGATTTTTATTAGTTACCTATATATATATAGGTATATATATATATATATATATATCAATAGTAGTGTGTATATGTTAGTTCCCATCTCCTAATTTATCCCTCCCCTCCCATCTCCTAGTAATCATAAGTTTGTTTGCTTCATCTGTGACTCTACTTTTGTTTCGTAAGTAAGTTCATTTGTAGCCTTTTTTAGATTCCACATATAAGTGATAGCATATGGTATTTATCTTTCTCTGTCTGACTTCACTTAGTATGATAATCTCTAGGTCCATCCATGTTGCTGCAAATGGCATTATTTCATTCCTTTATATGGCTGAGTAGTATTCTGTTGTATATATGTACCACATCTTCTTTATCCATTCCTCTGTTGATGGACTACTTCCTCCCTTTCTTTAAAAAAAATTCCTTTTCTATCATGGCTGATCTTTGATAAGGAGATTCTTGCCTTTGGAGCACTGCATTAGTTCCTTCTGCCAGACAGGATGCTTTTAGAGATAGTATAAGGAGACTTTAGAGGATGCTTTTGGAGGTGGACCGTTTGGTGACGGGACCCGAGGTCAAAATGAGCCACTGACCAGCATGAACATGGTCATGAACCATGAACATGGATCAGTTTCAGGTCTTTCCTTTGTCATCACTCTGCATAGAGCCCACCCTGGGTAGCTGGGACCACGGCCTGACTGTCAACTCCACTGTGATGAGCTCCACGCCCATCTCTGCAGAGGCACTGAGCCCCAGGCTGATCTGCAAGATGGCCACATGGAGCCCATGAGTTGTGTCCATTCATTTTGTCTAGATGCGGCCTCGGTTGACCAGTTGGGTGTGTGCGGCCCGTCTGCTTGACAGCTGCTAACTGTCAACGGGACTCATGTAGCCATGGAAAGTTGCAGACTTTGGAACACTCAAGGGCACGGACCAAATTCCTTGGGGAGAGAGGTTTTCACAAGGATGTCTGGGGGCTCTGATGAGCCTACTCTCACTGGTCTCCTTTTTCACAAACTTCTGGCCAAAATGAAAGAACCGAGCCCCAACTCAAAACCTCGGGGAAACAACCACTGTCAAAACTATGTTAAGTATTAAAGTTTCAAAGTTAGGGAGAACCCGGGAGATTGCATGCATATTAATGAAGTCTCTGGTGCCACTGGCCTCAGATGCCTCTCTTCAAGAGTTTGGATCTGACTATAAGTGTAGAAGTTGAAAGAGAGAAAGACAACTTTTTGGACTCTCAACATACTAAACTAGCCAAGGTTGTCTCCAGTGAGAGAATGCAAATGACTACACTTTTAAAAATAAATAATTACAGCATTAAATTGAGGGATGTGAGGAAAGGATTAGCTTTCATCTTGCTTTTTGGGGCCAATACTTTTCTTTAAATCAAGTTGACAAAACATGAAGGGCACTTCCAAAGAGTATCTCTGCTTTGTGTTACAAAATAAGGCAATTGAGGAACTCTCTTCCAGGGGCTATTTTTATTAATAGATTATATTTTTACTATAATGGTGCATAATCTTGATGTAGAATTTATAAACCTACGTAGGCATAGTAGAAAGATTAGAAGTTTCAGAAAATAGTGATTTTTTTGGTAATGACTTTCTCTGCTACCATGGCCAACAGAAGATTTCTACTGTTCTGGGGGAAATCAGCTGGTAGCAACTTTGGTAGCCAGAACCTCAGTGAGTGCAGTTTGACAAGGAGATAAGAAGAATCAAGGCGGATATAGTATAAGCAAATTTTAAAGAGTTGCATGAAAAAGAATATATATATATTTATATATATGTATAACTGAATCACTTTGCTGTGCACCTGAAACATTGTAAATTAACTATACTTCAATAAAGAAGAATGCTACTTAAAACAAACAAACAAACAAACAAAAAGTGAGTTGGAAATGGCTTACCTGCATGGCATATGTAGACAGCAAATACAAGGGCTGTGGGCAGGGAAAGGCTGGTCTCCCTCCCTCCAGATATTTATGCTCACGTGTTCCCTCTGCCAGGCCTCTGGCCTCCTGTCCACAGAGGAACGTGCCTACAGCAGAGTCCAAGGACAGGAATAAGGATCTCATGGAAGGTGATCAACACCCCCTCGGAGGCGTGGATGGCTTGGTACAAAAGCTGGAAGAAAAACAAAATTCTTTGCTGGGGCGCTGCTGGGAGTGGCAAAGGCCACTTAAAAGGAGAAGGATGGGCAGCATTTCTTAATTTGCTTCTGAGTGGATGTGAGGTTATCTCCTTCATACAAGCATTAGGATGAGGCTCTCACAAACCGCTATGATGTTTAGGTATGTCAATTTGAGAACTAGATCATTAGTCGTTCTTGGAGACTGTGTGAGTTTGCGGTGACTCTGAAAGATTATGAGTTACGTCCAAACCAAAGCTTCCGTAAGATAGGAACTAACTCAGTAGGTTGGTAGGCAAACACCAGTGTTCACTGAGTGTTTGTTACCTTTCAGGCACAATGAAGATACAGAAAGCGCATAAAAAGCTTAGCTGTTGTTCTTGAAGTGGTCAGTTCAGCAGGCGAAGAGAGCTCTGTAGCAAGAGTCACTGCACGGTGTGGGCAGTGCAACAGGAGGTTCAAGCAGCGGGGCACTGGAGGAGCATCTCGGGCTGATGGTGAGTCAGGCTGCAGGTGAGGCTGGGCTCGCAGGAGGTCACCTGCGTGCTGATAGAGAATCTGTCAGAACAACGGAGGAGATGAGGTCACAAGCAGAATGACCAGCCTGTGCATGGGCGCAGGGGCTGGAGGGAAGCTGGTGCACGAGGCCATCACTGTGATGCTCAGGGTGGGGGAGGGAGATGACCTCGGGGACTGTGTTAATTCAAAGGGTGACTTTTTTTCTTTTCCATTGTGGTTTCTTACCACATATTGAATATAATTCCCTGTGCTATACAGTAATACTTTGCTGTTTATCTATTTTTTTATAGAGTAGTGTGTATCTGTTAATCCCAAACTCCTAATTTATCCCTCCCCCACCCCCTTTCCCCTTTGGTAACCATAACTTTGTTTTCTATGTTTGTGACTCTCTCTCTGCTTTGTAAATAAGTTCATTTGTATCTGTTTTTATTTTTAAGATTCCACACGTAAGCCATATCATATGATATTTGTCTTTCTCTGTCTGACTTACTTCACTTAGTATGATAATCTCTAGGTCCATCCGTGTTGCTGCAAATGGCGTTATTTCATTCTTTTTTATGGCTGAGTAGTATTCAATTGTATATATACACCACATCTTCTTTATCCACTCATCTGTTGATGGACAGTTATGTTGCTACTCGGACTCTACTTTTTTTAAAAATTTATTTTTGGCTGCATTAGGTCTTCATAGCTGCATGCGGGCTTTCTCTTGTTGCAGCAAGCGGGGGCTACTCTTCGTTGTGGTGCGTGGGCTTCTCATTGCGGTGGCTTCTCTTGTTGTGGAGCATGGGCTCTAGGTGCACGAGCTTCAGTAGTTGTAGCACGCAGGCTCAGTAATTGTGGCACGTGGGCTCTAGAGCACAGGCTCAGTAGTTGTGGCACATGGGCTTAGTTGCTCTGTGGCATGTGGGATCTTCCTGGACCAGGGCTTGAACCCGTGTCCCCTGCATTGGCAGGTGGATTCTTAACCACTGCGCCATCAGGGAAGCCCCTGGGACTCTACTTTTAATGCTAGATGATGCCTGTGTTCTGCCCTTTGTCTGCTTTTCTCTCGTCTTCTCACTCTTTCTGGGTAATCTCACTCACATCCAGGACTTCAACTACCATCTGAGTAGTAATGATTTTCAAATCTAAATGTTAAAAATGTAAATCTTAACCTCCAGACTGGTAGATTAACTTATGTCAGCAATTTTCATACTTGTGCTCAGAATCCCATGACGAACTCCAGGATCCAACCCCTGACGACCTGGTTTATGAGGCTTGGGGTGAGAGTGAGAGGAAAGACTTGAACATCTGCATTTTCTAAAGCTTCTTAGGCGATGATGAAGATAAAGCCCTGAGAAATATTAAACGATCAACTGGTTATCACCACTTGGATGTCTCATGTTCATCTTAAACTTCTCATGTCCTCAAATGAACTCATAATTTCTTCCCCCAAGCCTGATATTCTGATGTTTCCGAACTTGTTCAATGGTCCACATTCCACTGGTTTGTGCCCAGTGAGAAAACTGATATTAATCTTAGATTCCTTCTTATTCACATCTTAAGCCTTTTGATTCTAAGTCCTAAGTATATTATTTTGCTTTCTTCTCTCCATCCCCCAAACCACCAAGTCCCACCTTCTTGCCTGGATTGTTACAATAAGCTCTTTATTGGTGCCACCTCCAGCCTGCTTCCCCTCAACCATCTCCTGTGCTGCTGGAGACATCCCCCTAAAATTACTGTCTGCTTGTGTTATTGTCCTGATCAAACCTTCCAGTGGATCGCCCCCACTCACAGTTTCAATGAATTCTCAGAGTCACCCATAATTTCACCCCAGCAGCCTCTCTCTGACCACATCTCCTTTCCCAGTTCAGCAAGTCAAGATGCTAGAACCCTTGCTCAGGTAGAAGCTAGGATCCCTGGCAAGGGGAGGATTTCTAGTGAATGCAGTGTCTGCAATACAGACATGTGAGTTAGTCATTTATTTTTTAGGAAGTTTCAAAATGTTCCGGAATCCAAATTATCCTCATCAAAATGTTAAATCTGCATGCCAAGGAAATAGAGGGTCAGCAGGGTTTTTTTTTAAAAAAGCATGAGTAAATAAATGATGGCAATATTGCTGTTAGAATATAAATGATGAATGAATGAATGAGGTCATTAATGAGTGAGGAGAGTCCAGTGAGAAGCTATTTAATAGCTTAAGAGAGAAAGAATTAGGACCTGAGTTTTTGTTAATACAGTGACATTAAATTAAAGTGAGTATTAATAAGGATTAGGAAATTTCTTGGTGGGCAGTCTGGGCATAGCTCTACCACGTTGAAATGTTCTGTATTTACCCATAATGCTGTTGGACTTGTTGGGGTGATGCTGTGGACTTTTTATATGTACCATATTGTTATGAGATGAACTGAAGGATTTCTGCCCTTTGTAAGGAGCCTAGGAAGGCTCGAATTAGCCTGTGGGACATGAGGTCAGTGATCTGGGGAGGGTAAGGTTAAGTCTGTGGAAGGCCAATGGTGCTGAAGAAAAGAAGCCTTTTCTTTTTTAAATTTAAGCATCATGTCTGAAAGAGCATAGATTATACATCAGGCTATAGTTCTAAAGACAAGATAATGAATATTTGAAGGTAATATAAAATCCAAGTTTGGAAAAAGAAGGCAAAAATGGGAACTTGAAAAAATGGGAACATGTTGCATCCATGCTGACTAACTGGGAAAAGTAATTTGGGCTTCCAACAGCTTGAGGAATTCTGGGAAACTCCTTGAGGCCAGGAACCATTTCTCATGCATCTTTGTATCCTCAGCACCTACTTGGTGTCTGGTATCCAGTAGGTACTCTATAAATGTTCTTAAAAGATTGATAAATTTTTAAGTGTACAAAATATTATTGTTGACTAGATGTACAGTGTTTACATCAGATTTGTCTGTCAACGGGCCTGTAGATTTTTTTCTATATCTTGGCTTTTGTGTATAGGCTACAATGATTATGGGGGTGTATACATCTCATAAAGGTTCTGATTTCATTTCTTTTGGATAAATACCTAGAAGTGGAGTTGCTGGATCATACAATAGTTCTATTTTTAATTTTTTTTTTTTTTGAGGAACCTCCATACTATTTTCCATAGTGGCTGCACTAATTTACATTTACACTTCCGGTGCTTGAGGATTCTGATTTCTCCACGTCTTCACCAGCCAGCACATGTTATCTTTTGTATTTTTGATGATAGCCATTCTAACGGGTGTGAGGTGATATCTCATTGTGGTCTTGATTTGCATTTTCCCTGACGATTAATGATGTTTACGTACCTGTTTGTCATTTGTATGTCTTTGGAGAAATGGTCCAGTCCGGTCAGGTTATTAGTTGTTGGGTTTGTTTTTAGTCTTGAGTTGTAAAAATAAGCTGTAGGTAATTTTAAACTTAGCCTGACACAGTGTGCATCATTCCTATAATTGGATACTTTTAAACTTTAAGTTTTTTCATTAATATAAAGAAAAGCAAAAATATTTGTGGCAACTCACTTATCAAAATTTATCAAAAGTCAAGCACGATGTTGGATGTTGGGTGGAGAGAAAGTAAATAAAAAGATCAGTGAAGGCTTAAGGCACAGCCCTCAAAGACTCAGCCTCCATGACACTTATCCGAGAGGACAGCAAAGGTGTAAACGTAAATACCCTCACTGAAGCCAACGCATAGTTTATAAGAGAGGTTAACAAAGGAGCACAGCTTATATTTTGCTTATTACACTCTGTGCTTCTTCATTAGGTTTATAACTGAGGGTCTTCCCTTGGAGATCATATCAGCATTTATTTCAAATCAATGCTGAAAATTAAATGGTAATCCTTAAGGGGAGGGAGTCTCTTGCATAACCACTGCTTTCTATTGGAAATCTTTCTTTCATGTTTCTGCTTAGTACTCAATCCAGGGTTTGAAATTAATTAAAAGATATCCTTTCTCTAATCTTTAGATAATTAGCTTCAAAGATTTTCTTCAAAATGTTGTAATAACTTTATCTTTTATGTGTAAATTCAGAACCGTTTCTGTCTGGACAATAGTAATCCAGTAGTAGTTCGTAATTGAGGAAAAGGAATTTTGTCAGTTATTTGAGTGGCTGAGGTTGTCATCGAAAATACATATTTATTATGAAGCACTTTTTCGACTTTTTTGTATAAGACTCTAGTAAGGATGAGTAGACAGTCCCAAATAAACTCCTAAATATTGGAGTTGGAAAGTACTCTAAGTTTTAGCTTCTCATTTTGTGGATAGGGAAAATCTAATACAGATAAGATGTAAATACCTTTCATTATAGAAACTACTGATATCAATTGTAAGTTTTCTACTAACGTCTGGACTATCTTCAAGAAGGCAGAATAAGGAAATGACTTTAAATTACGATAAGAAAATTTCAGTTAGCTGTCAGTTCAGGCTTTAGAAGACAATTTTTCTTAGTGAAGATGTGAAGGAGGAAAGGGAGGTGAAAAATTTTGGATGCTCCCATTACTGAGAGGCAGGGTCTATTTCCCTTCCCCTTAAATCTATTTTGGCCTGATTGACGCCAAGAATGCAGTGGAGATGACATTTCTGGACTTCGGAGGCTAAGTCATAAGAAGCCTTAGGGCTTCTGCCTGGGTCTCTGAGAACAGTCATTTTGGAGCCTGGGTCTCCAAAAGTCTGATTATCCTGATGCCACCATGCTGTGAGGAAGCCCAAGGTAGCCTTCTGGAGAGCTTGTGTGGGGTGGTGCCGGATGTGTGAAGCTGGAAGCTTCCAGGTGGTCAAGTCACAGCCACATCTACATGTAACTGTATGAAGGCCCCCAAAAGGCTCACTTTGTTATAACTGAGAGAGCTTATAATGAATTGATGTTTTATGACACCACATTTTGCTACGGTTTATTATGCAACAATAGAAAACTGGAATAGTAGGCATTTGTAAAACTCAGAAAAAAATGTCTTGAATGGGGCATGGCAAAATACCCTTACCCAAAGATTATGAGTAACAACATCTGACTTGAACAGTGGAAGCATGGATTCTTCTTATCTGGGGTAATTTGGATAAAATATTAATGATTTGAGATGATGGTCATTTCTCCAAGGATGTCTGCACAAAAATATTAATTGCTGTGGCAAATAATAAAAAAATCTGGAAACAATATAAATGACTACAATTAAGCAAAACACGGGGACTTGTGGAGTATAGGTGCTTTACAATGTTGTGTTAGTTTCTACAGTACAGCAAAGTAAATCAGCTATGCGTATACATATATCCTCTCTTTAAAATAATGTGATTCGATACATTTAGCAATAATCCCACCTCGAATAAACTTCATTGGCTACAATACTGCCCCTGAGCAAAGCCTGATACATTCTTAATGTCAGAAAAAATGGCTTTGATATAATATAACAAAAAAGTAATATACATAACAGCGCTTACAACATGATCTAATCTTTAAGTAAGTATAAAAATATGCAAAAATTAACTTTTTTCACCTATTGATGGCAGTATTAATAACGACTTTATTTATGTCTTTATACACTAATGTATGACATATATTTCCAAATCAGTTTTTTTTACTTTAATCCACAGAAAAATGCAAACTAAAAACATTATATTCACAATTTTTATGGATGGCAAAATGCTTACCTTATTTATTATTTATTTATTTATTTCTCCAACTGTATTGACTCCTACGACCTATCAGGCATTATTCCAGATGCCTAGGGCATGTCAGTCCAATGTGGGCTCACACTTCAGCAGTGGGCAACAGCAAATTAACAGTAAACATATCAAATAAGGGAGTTAAACGGTCTGATAGAGGATGATAAAAGTGTGATGCTGAAAAGAAAGAGCAAAGTGGAATAAGAGGAATCAAGAATCAAAAAAGGCAGGGATGTTGGGGGATGTGGGGTGAGGGAGACAGACAGGCGGGTGGAGGTATTAAATCAAGCGATTGCCTTACACCTTGTTGGGAAGGTGACATATGAACAAAGATTTGAAGATGAGGAAGTTAACCATGCAGATATCTGGGAGAAAGGGCCATCTAAGCAGAGAGAACAATCAGAGAGAAAGTCCTAGGACAAGGATGGCTTTGTAGGAAGAGCAGGGAGGCTGGAGCAGAGTGAGTGATGAAGACAATATAGTAGTCAAGACCAGAGAGGTACTGGCAGGAGTGCTGGGGCAGGCAGACTATGGAGGGCATTGGTAGCCGTTGTAAGTACTTTGGGTTTTACCGTGAGTGAAAAGGGGAGCTGTGCAAGGGTTCTGAGCAGACGGATGACTTCTGCCTTTAAAGGTTTCCTCTGAGAGTTGTGGGATTAAGTTGAGTGAGGCCAGAAGCAGGAGGCCAATCTGGGAGGCTGATACAGTCATCTGGGCAAAAGCGTGTTGGCTGTGACCGTGGTAGCCATAATAGTGAGGAGAAGTAGGGTTCTGGAAACATTCTGAAGGCAAAGCCAGCAGAATTCCTAGTGCGTTAGATGTGGGTGTGAGGGAAAGAGGAGAGGTGAGGATGACCAAGACTTGAGTAACCAGAAGGATGGAGTTGATATCAATGGGATGGGGAAGGCTGCAGGTGGGCAAGTCCTAATGAGATGAGATCAAGAGAGAAAAGGGGAAAGACCTGCACCTTAAGGAGGTCCACAGTAAGACATCTGGGAGGAGAGAGGAAGGGGCAATGGTGACCAGAAAACAACCACTAGGGCGGTAGGAGGGAGCTCCAGAATGTAAGGTATCCCAAAAGGCCAGAGAAGCACGTGAACCAAGGAGGAGAGAGTGATGGATTGTGCTAAAGCTGCTACGTCAGCAAAAGGACATTTATTGAACAATCGGAGGTGAGGATCCTGAGAGCAGATGTGAAGTCCTCTTCTGATCACTTCGATTTTCTCAGGGAAGAAGGAAGCAAGGTCATGGGCTGCGGATGAGGATGGAGGAAGGAACTGGAGGTCCAGACGTCCTTCTCAGGTGTTCCAGGTGGCCAGCACTGTGAGAAAACTTTCTGTATCTTAATTCAACAGAGGTAATGCTTCTTAGGGGTTGTACTGGTGCCTAATTACTATGTTCAAGTTGAAGTACAGTCTACAGAAAGTGGTAGGCATGAATAAGTCGGTTGGCAGCTCTATAGAAGCTGGAGAGTAAATAAAGTTGAAAGTTAATAATCTCAGCCTCTAAGTTTAAAACTAGTTTTCATGTACGGGGCTGGCCACCATGCCTCTGCATCTTAAATCCCAACGTGCTCTAACCTGAGTAGTAAGATTTGTGTCTTCATTATTAAGAAACAGAGAACAAAGGACAGGAGATGTCTCCTTTATCACTAATCTAACATAGAGGGATGAATGAGATCCACCATTCAATATAAGCAAAACCCACAATTTTCTCATCCTTACTAAAAATGATAAGATTCTACAGCACATTAGTTTAAACCAAAGTTACTAATCTGATCTGTTAGAAAGGAGCTGTGTAAAAGATGAATATAATGGACTAGTGCCTCTAACAGGATGGAAGACTCCTGGATTTTCACATCATATTAGTGACTTTCACACTCTTTTTGCAATTCTCTGATGGAATTAGTGCCCATCTGCAGAACAGCTTTCATGTATCACACTGTCTGAGGGACTTTGGCAACACACAGGCAGTCTCGCACATTTAAACATTGCTTCAACGTGTCATCAAGTGTTTTGTTTTCCCAAGTTGAGCAGAAAGTCATTCCACAAAAGGCAATTGCTTTGCGTTTCTTTCTACTTCAGTAGGACAGGTCTTTGGAGCATCCCTGTGTCCTCCACCAGCCAGGAACGTTCCACCATGTGGACCCTCTCACACTCTGCCACCTCACCTCTGATAGTCAGACCCTGGAGTTTGCAAGCTTGAGGGACAGGATTGTGATGAGTCTTTGGTCTCTAAAATATACTATTTTTTTAAAAAAAATAAAGCTTATTTATCCAAATAGTCAGGAAAACTGGACTTGTGGAATTTGATGAAATTGTTCAATCATTGGCCTCCTGCTGCATTAGCATCAAGACTTTGCTCTTCAGTGTGACCCCCGGGGCATCGTCTGTGCTGGACGAGGCTTATCACGTGCCTTCTCCCTTGTGGTCCTTCTACTTGGCCCCCTCTATTTACGTTTTCCTGAGTTATCTCAGTTCCCCAAAGATGTCAGGCCAACGCGTGCAGCATGGGCTCTTCAGCCTTCAACCCTCAGCACCTCCCCCTCCTTCATCTAATTGTTTCCTGTCCCTTCTGGTCCTCGCTCTCCATGCGCCCTCCTCACCTCATCTTTGTCATCCACTTAGATCCCTCTCTCTGGAACCCCCATATTATATCTCCTCCTGTATAGTAACAATACGCCGGTGTGTCTTTCTGCCTTTCTAGGTAGTGAGCTATATGAAGATGGGATCTATGCCTTTTATCTCTGGATCCCTTCTTTAGTTTCCAACACAAGAAATGTGTAAAGAATAAATGAGTGTGTGGGCAGATGGCAAGGTCACTAGGACTAAATTCTATCAGCCTGGAAGTTCCTCCCTCATTGATAATAAGTCAACCTTGACCTGTGCATGTTTACTTAGGACAAGTTTCTACTTTGTGCAGCTCCTCAGCATATCTATTTCTATCTATTATCTATCTATCTATCTATCTATCTATCTATCTATCTATCTATCTATCTTCTATCTATCATCTATCTAAAAATCTATTATCTATCTATCTATCCATCCAGCTATCATCTATCTACCAATCTATTATCTATCTCTATCTGTCTATCTATCTATCATCTATCTACCAATCTATTATCTATCTATCTATCAACTATCTATGTATCTATGTATCTATCTATGTATCTATCTACCAATCTATTATCTATCTATCATCTATCTACCTATCTATCTATCATCTATCTACCTATCTATCTATCTATCATCTATCTATCTATCTATCTATCTATCATCTATCTACCTATCTATCTATCTATCTATCATCTATCTATCTACCAATCTATTATCTATCTATCTAAGCATAAATTGTACTACAATCTGGCAGTTATCTTGGCTTTTCTGCAGGTCAAAGGTAAATGAAACCTTCCAAAACATTGCAGAAATGATTTTGCAGGTATGTTTCTTGTCTTAGAAAAGATATTCTAATTAACACCGATATTAAAGGGTGCTGCGAAAGGAGGTACCGATAAGAAGTCCTTCTAGACAGATAATGAGACTCTTTCACTCTGTACGGATCATTTGATAATTGTGTGATGAAAATGAAGTGGTTTAGCCCGTACTCAGTCCAAAGTAGGCTCCCTGTGGCTGGCTGGGCTTTGGAATTCGGTTGGATATCTGGAACCATGATGTGGCTACTGTGTACTCATACACATAGGACAGGTAGAGTGTTTAAGACCTTCTAAACAAATGGAAGCTCATCGAGTAATGTATGTTACCTTAATGAGTGTGTCAAGGTCTCCTGGGCTGACTGTTTATTTGACCAGCTATTCTAGGAGTGGGTGACTGAAGGAATTGTATGTACATAGGACACATGCCAGTAAAGGCAGGGCATTCCTTGGAATAGATGGAAAGATTCTAAAAAGTGATTTGTATTGCATTTTAGATCAATTTCCCATGAGTAATCAAATCTGAAATTATAATAGAAATCAAGGTGAAAATATTTTTTTCTCTCTGTATTTTGTTTTATGTACAATTTCCTACTATTTGACTTATTCAGCTGTAAGAATGGTTGCCTCCCTCTTGTTTCTGAAACAGATTCTTTTTATCCATCCTGAGCTGCTCCATGAAGCTTTTAAATATGTGAAACTCAATAAGGTATTACTTAATGAAATAAATCTGTCTTCTAGCTTCTCCCGAAGCAGGCAAGAAAGGGAATCAAAAGAAATCAGAAACAAGATTTTGATTTTGTGTTTTCCTTCCTCAAGCAGACCTCTCTTCCTAGTGTAAATTTCTAGAGCGAGTGAAAGATGGGATATTTGGCTGCAATAATTTCTGGTGTTGTACATGACAACCTATTTTAGAATGCTTGGGGTTTTTATAGTTTCTGGGACTAGTCCTTGTGTTGAAACAAGAGATTACACTCCTTGGACAGACTGTAATTTGATAGCATAACTTTGGAGCTGGCCACCCTGCCTGTATTCCACTGCCTGCTCTTGTCACCTGCTGATACATAGAAGCTCAGCATCACATCACCCGTTCAGCCTGCATATCGTGCTTGTATTTGGACACATCAAAGCTAGGAATGAATCAAGGCTTTGTGAAATATAACAATCTCCATGTTTACTTACACTTTCTGAACTACATTTGGATAGTAGAAGGGAATATTCTGTTTTATTTAAAAAGTCACAATTCCAAAAATACGCAAATTGAGAGAGGAATCTTGTCTGCATAAAGTTATGGTATTAACAGTATATTTTCATTAGGTTTTCATTGTACTCTCATGTCATCTTAAGCATCCCTCACAGTTTACCTGTCTGTGGGGTAATGTCATTTCTACTTTAAAGATGGGGAAACAGTCTTCAAGAAGACAAATGACTTGTTTAAGATTATACAGTCACTAAGTATCAAAAATCGGAATTCAAACTTGGGGCTTCTGACTCCACATCAACAGTTCTTCTCTACTGAATGTGTAACAGATACCATGAAAACACAAATATAAGGATAGACACACAGCTTATTCTCCATTACTAAAGAGGCAGATTTAAACTTGAAGGCCCCTAAGAGCCATACATACTGTTTCTCGAACCCAGTGTGAGTCCCTTCCGCCAAGAATTTGAACTGCCCTGTGTCATTGATTGAAGGGGATGGGGTGATGCGGTGGGACTTTCACTCTGAGGTCCTGGGAAGACCTGCAGCTTCAGCGTTAGTGTCATGGTACCCTCAGTCTGGAGTGAACCAGCCTCCTAGAAGGATGTTTGACCACGCTGAGATCACCATGCTAGGGGAGAGCCCAGCTAGTCGTCAGGGGGCCACAGGCAGAGAGAGATAGCTGACCCCGCTGTTCCAGCTACCCTAGCCCAAGTGGCAGAATTGGAAGTGATAAAGCCTCTGGACAACTCAGCCATTGTCACCAAGTGGCAGCAATCACGAGAGAGGCTCTGAGCAACAATTGTTCAGCTGAACCAAGAACCATGAGAGACAATAATAAATTGTCCGAAGTCATTACGTTGTGATTGGTTTGAGAGATAGCAATCGATAACTGGAAGACTGATGTAAACAACTTCTCCCATTTTCCTTTGGAAATGCCATTTAATGTCTATATATTTTCAAGTAAACCTCAAAACTTAAATGAAGATTTTCCTGGGTTGTGTTTTTAAAAAAACACAACCCTTTTCATCCATAAAAGGTAAGTAATCTGAACAATTTCAGAGCACATGGAAAACTGATAATTCCAAGTCATGGTTTTCAGAATATCAAGGTTGAGGGCCAGTTCTCCAAGGGCCTCTCCTATTTCAGGACAATTGTGTGAGCAAAAGCACTGACTGCCTTTGTTCTGGACCACCTTTTCAAGGATATTGTAGAGCAAACGACCTTGGAAAACAGAGCGAGCATCTCCATCTGGAGCAAGAAGATTTTCCCTCATTTGCAAGCTAACAAATTAGTCTGCTGTAGTTTCACAAATGCTGGTAATATAATGAAGGTGATTTACTCTGGAGCAGAGACCAGGCAGTCTCAGTGCCCATTATAAAATATCCCTGTTCTCTAAGCTGAGAGCTCCTCTCCTGTGACACAGCCCACAGTGCATACAGGCATTACCTGGTCCTCTTCGTGTCACCTTGTGGGAACTGGGGCTTAGGGAATCAGGGCAAATGCTAACACTACTGTTGATATGAGGAATGCACTGTTTTTTGTAGCTGACCCGGCAGTTCCATGTCTTATACTAGCAACCATGAAACTAGAGCAGACTTGTGACCTTCCAAGAAGAGAAAAAGCTCAGATGCTTCTCAGTTCTTGAGAATCAGTTGAGCTCATTTGCTGAATCACGTAAATGCAAGGCCAACTAATTTTACGACTTTAAAATATACGTAGAGATTATACGCAAGCTCTCTTAGACCTTGTTCCATTGAACTTAATGGGAAGTGAGTGAAGGCTTGAATACTTGATAATGCTGATGAGAAAAATGAGTCCCCTCTTGGATGAGTCAGCTGAGCACTCTATCCCAAATGATGACATTCTATTTAATAGGACTCAGACCAGACTCCTAGCAAGCTGACTAGACCCTTTGGGTTTTTTAAGTTTTTTTAGTTTTTTTAAAAATAATATTTATTTATTTGGTTGCACCGGGTCTTAGTTGTGGCAGGCAGGCTCCTTAGTTGCAGCACATGGGCTTCTTAGTTGTGGCTCCAGGGGTCCTTAGTTGTGGCTCACTGGCTCCTTTGTTGCAGCGCACGGGCTCCTCAGTTGCAGGATGAGAACTCTTAGTTGCAGCATGCATGTGGGATCTAGTTCCCTGACCAGGGATCGAACCTGGGCTCCCTGCATTGGGAGTGTGGAGTCCTATCCACTGCAGCACCAGGGAAGTCCCCTTCTGTGTTTAAAGAAAGGTAGAAAGGGCCATGGACAGTGTGAGGATGAAATCAGGACTTTAGTGAAGAATTTCTTCTCTTGCCTTTTATATTCCCCATGAACTGACTTGTTTTCAGACGGTGAGAATTGATTTAGCTTCATAGTACAAATTTTGCTGTATTTTATTTTAGTTTTATTTCAGTATTTTTGACTTCCCTTGAGACTAAATCAGGTAAATGCAAGACTGTAATTCTAATCGTTTTTCTTCTATTGTTAAAAAATCATTTTTTGCTAATGAGTTAATTAACTCTTTAAGGAATGGAATTATTCAATAAGGTGATCATTATTTTACAGTGTAAAATAATGATTTTTAAATCTCTTCCGCAGCTTTAAAAAGACCAAAAAGTGGGTTGGGAGGGAGATGCAAGAGGGAGGAGATATGGGGATATATGTATACATATAGCTGACTCACTTTGTTATAAAGCAGAAACTAACACACCATTGTAAAGTAATTATACTCCAATAAAGATGTTAAAAAAAGACTAATAAAAAATCATTTTTCTCTGACTTATTGAAGAAGTCTGTCTTTGGTTTTTGGAAATTTAATTATGGTTTATCTTAGTATGGGTTTCTTTGCATTTATCCTATTTGGAATTCACCCAGCTTCGTGAATCTGTACATTTATGGGTTTTGGCAAAATTAGGAAGTTTTCTACCATAATTTTTTCAAGAATTTTTCAGCCCCACCCTCTTTCGCTTTTTATTCTAGAACTCTGATAACTCAAATGCTAGATCTTTTGTTATACTTAACACATATTCTTGAGGTTCCTTTTTTTGGTCTATTCACTGGGCTTTTATTTCAACTACTGTGTTTTTTTCAGTTCTAAAATGTCCATTTAGTTCTTATTTATATCTTCTATTTCTTTCTGACATTAAAATATTTTCATTTGTTTCAAGTCTTTCCATACTTGCTCATGAAAACATCACTCTAAAATCATTAGCAGATAATTCTGGCATCTCTGCCATCTTATTTTTTGCATCTATTGATGGCCTTTTTTTAATTTGTTTGAGATCTTCCTGGCTTTTGCTTCATGTTATGTTATGAGACTGTGGATCTTATTTAAGTCTGTTTTAGCTGGTGTCCTCTAAAACTGCTCTGGTAAGGGAAAGTGGGGGCAGGGAGTGTTGTTATTTCCATGTCCCCCACTTGCCTCTGGGTAAGCTTCTTGTTACTGTCGGGCAGGAGTGGTAGTTTCTGCTTCCTGTGTAGTCTCTCTGCTGACACTGCGGTGGGGGTGACCTCTTTACTGGTAGATGATGGTGCCAGTCCTGACTCTTCATTAGGCCTTCTCTAATATCACCTCAGTAGGACAGGGGAGAGCTGTCTCTTACCACCAGGTAGGGGGAGAAGTTCATGTTCCCCCGTGCTCCACTGACACTGCAGGGAGAGGTGCTTTGTTATTTGCTGGTGGGGTTTAAAATCCCATCTCCCTATTGGTCTTCTCTGATACCAGTCTTGCAGGAGGTTTTGAATAAAGTGAATAATGGGGTATTCATTACGATCTGATAAGGATGGAAGTCTAAGTCTCCTTTGCTGATGTGGGCAGGTTTGGGGACTCAGTTTCTTCCACGATATTTGGCTGGAGTAGAGTAGTTATTGTCTAAACATTCCGTCTTGTTAGTATTTACTTTTCCTGGTCATTTGGCTGGAGAGATTACGCTTTTCTTGTGGCTTTTTGCCTTTGCCCATTGGGGTTTCCATATTGGCAGCTTCTTCACCTCCAAGTATAGGGTATACAAGGCAAATAGAAAATCCAGGGGTCTCACCATCATGACTTCCCTCTGATCCTAAGGTTCCTTGCTCTTCTATATCCTTCTCTCCACCTTTCCGAGTCTTCTTATGTTTGTTTTACATACAATATTCAAGGTTTTAAGTTTTACTTAGCAGGAAAAATAGGAAAAAATATCCTACCTTTTCAGAAGCAGAAGTCCTGTCAGCATTCAAAAAAATACCTTTCCAGGTACAATCAAATTTGAGAAACTGTGGTTGCTCCATAGAGTGAGATTTTGTGTCCACAGGCTTTTAAGGCCTTTCCTTATTTTTGTTACTACAGCCAACACATCTGGTAGATTCCTTTCCATAGCAGCCCCTTTGGGGGCCCACGCCTATCCCTCTGGCGTGCTTTGTGACTCTGGGGTGCTACTGCCAAGTTCCACCTGTCAGTATTTGCCTCTCTGGGTGTATGCTTTCTCCACGTCACGGTAGCTTCTCTGCCCAGAGGGCCAGGAAGGCTGCACAGAAGCAGCCCTCAACTAACAACAGACTGGAATGGGTATATCAATATCCCATCTTCTTCACACCTCTGTTAAAATAACCATGAGGTACTTCACTTTCCAGCATTTTCCTACTGGATTAAGCTTCATGTGCCACAATGATGGTTGGTTTTTTATTTAACAATTTGTTAAATAAAACAAATTTATTCTCTGTCTCATTTCTTTACTCCTCAACCCACATTTCTTGCACCTCCCAAATAAAACACTGTGCCCTTGAATCCCTGCCTCAGGGTCTGCTTTCCAACCTTCTACTCCACTGGGCTCACGCAGTGTCTGAGCAGTTCAAGCCCTGGCTTCTGTTTTTGTAGAAACAAGGTAAAGTCCTTCTCCTTCAAACACATAGATGTCACAGGTCCGAGCTAAGGTTAAAATGTTTGAATCCTAGTTTCTCTGCTAATTTGCTATGTTACTGTGGAGATGACCCTTAGCTTCTCTGAACCTCCATTTCCTCATTTTCAAAATAGGGATAATAATACCTACATTGTAGTTTGAGAGGTTTCAACGAGGTAATGGTTTTAAAGCATGTAACATAGTGTCTGGCACATAATAATTGCTCTATAATATTATCCAATGTTATTATCGGCATTCATGTTCATTTCTACTTCTCCTTTTAACATTTTGCCCATCTTTCTTAGCCTCCTTCACAGCTCTGCTTTCTCAGGATCTCATTCTTGGTCCTCTTCTCATCTCACCTTAAAAGTGTTCACAGTTTGACCTCATCTGATCCGGTAACTTCCATTTCTATTGCACTAAGCACTGCAAGTTCTGTTTCTCCATCCTCCCCCTTTTTCCTTGTCTCTAAACCCCATGTTTTCAACTCTGTGAGTTCAGACTCAGCGTGTACAAAAGAAGACTTCTCTACACCAGCAAATCAAAATGTATTTTTCTTCCAGTTATTTATCCATTCCTATTTTGGTTAAAAGCATCCATCATCCTGACGTCCAACCTAGAAGTCCTGAGGTTAACTTTAATTTCTTCTTTCTTTATGTTTTTCATAAACAATCAGCTACCGATTTTGTGGCTTCCATTTTCTAAGTCAGGGTTTTCAAACTGAAGATTGCAACCTGTTAGTGACTTCACCCCGGTCTGACCAGTTCGCATTGACGCTGGCAAGCTCTTGCTATTTGTTAATGTTTCCGAGTTACCTTTCCACAGCTGCCAGTTGCTGAATGTCTTAATTGGTAATAGATGTACCCCCTTTTTAGCCTTTATGTGTAAATTTTAAGGAAAGGATCCTATAATTTCGTAAAAGAAGGAAGAAGGAAAATCCAAGGAGAATCTACCAAAACAGATTTTTAGAAACTAGGAGAATAAGAACAAACATCTTTCACTGAGGATGATGTGATATGTATATTTGGTCCCTGATTCCTGTCACAGAGTCCCTAAAACTCTTGGAACTTGGAATCTTTTAAATGGTAATAGCGTCTTTTGTATGCTATTGAGATGACTTAAGTCTGCGGCTGCCCCCAGATGGCTTCAGGATGGGGGCTGGTAGAAACACCAAGCCATGAATAGAGCATTAGGACTTTCAGCTCCACTCCGGACTTCTGGGGAGGGAAATGAAGGTGGAATCGAGTTCAATCACCGGTGGCCAGTGATTTAATCAATCATGCTTACAATGTACAATTTCCACAGAAACCTCTAAACGTTGGCGTTTGGGGAGCTCCTGGGTTGGTGAGCATATTGAGATGCGCAGAGGGTAGCGTGCCTGGAGGGGTCATGAACGTTCTGCACCCACCCCAACCCACCCTATACCTAGACCTATGTGTCTCTTCCGTTTGGCTGTTTCTGAGTTGAATCCTTTATAATAAACCACCAATAGTAAAATAAAATGCTTCCCTGGGTTCTGTGTGTTGTTCTAGTAAATTATGGAACCTGAGGAGGACTAGCGGAAACCCTTAAATTTTATAGCCAGTTGGTTAGAAGTATGGGTGGCCCCTGGGACTTTTGAGCTGGCTTCTGAAGTGGGGCCAGTCTTATGGGGCTGAGCCCTTCACCTACGAGGTCTGTATTAACCTATGAGGTCTCAGTAGTTAGTGTCAGAACTGAATTGAATCCATGAGCACCCAGTTACTGCCAAAGAATTGGTGTGGAAAAATGACAAGTATTTGGTGTCTGAAAAAACCCCACACATTTGGTGTCAGAAGTGGTTTCAGAAAAAAGACATCACAGATGAGTAATCAGACTTTTTATAAACAAATTCTGCAACCTTAAAGAAAAAGATAATCAGACTATACAAGAGATAGCTGAAAAGAATATTTTGGGGAAAAAGAAAGATTTTTCCAAGAAACAGAGGTAAAATTTGGATCACAAGAGCAATTAAAAATAATAGTTCCTATAAAGTAGGAAATAAAAGATGAGAGAATAAGAAAATATTGAAATAAAAAGTAATTTCATTGCGATAAAGAAAATATTTTCTGCCATAGCAGAATGTGGGATACTTAAGAAAATTGATATTGCAGAAAATTGATCAGTTTTATGGAAGATTAATTTGAGAAAATCCCTTAGGATATGGAGGTAAAGAACAACCATATGAAAATAATAAATATGATACATGTGAAGGCAAGGTAATGAAGAGCCAATTTATATATAAAAGTATGGCCAAGAAATGAAGCAGAATGAATAGGAGAACTGGAAGGGAAACACTACTGAAAGTTTTAATCGGAAAATGAATGTTAAAATTTTTTTCACAGCTGACATTTTTCCATCAAATGAAACAATACACAGAACCCTACAAAGGAATCAAATGATAAAAATGGAACCATGATGACTGAAAAAGGCACTGGAGGTTTAGAGGGTCTGCATTTCATTCTCTTGATCCTTTAATAACCTTGATTTGAAAAGGCTCACTAAATACCAAGCAAACACTACAACTTAGAAATATGTTGCTGAAACAATTGAATTTTAAGGCCATAGAAATCATTCAAGCAGGGAAAACCATAAAATATGATAAAAAGAGGTTAAAAAAATATGAATAGTCTCCATCTAGCCATAATGTTCCACACATATTAGATGCCAGAAAACGAGTAGGGCTTTGTCTGCAGAATTGGACAAAAAGGTGATCTGACTTCTAAATTCTGTACCAACCAGACTGCATTTATGTGTGAAAAGAACAGAAAGACACTCTCAGATGTGGAAGGAAACTAAGAGGAAGTTTATTAATAATGTTTCATTCCTGAAAAAAATATTTAAAAATATAACAAAGTCAACTGAGACAATAAGCATATAATACAGGTTGAAACTCATGAATTTAAGAAGCTATAGTGTGAAAGAACCTGTAGTGAGCATAATACCATCTAAACAAACCAATACACAGCACATTGTAATTTCAGGGACAGAAGAATACAAATCTTATGAAGCTTGAAAGAAGGAAGATGTAATAATAGAATCATCATAAGTCCAGATAAAAATCTCAGAGAAGAAAATGTGTGAAGGAATCTGGAGGAGGTGGATGTACACTGGTGATGTCAATGATGCTCAGTTTATTTTTGTGGAGGATGATCTTAGAAACAGACATGGATTTTTAAATTTTACAGTGTCAGTGACTAAAGATAGATGCATAAATCCAAAATTGCAAGAGGAAGAATTAAAGAAAATACTGATCAGATTAAAAAAAGGCAGAAAGCACAAAATATCGAGAAAGCATTAAAAAAGTAAGAACACAAAATATGATGTAATAGACATGTATTGACAAGCCTATCTGTCATGGTTTTAATACAAATGGGAGAACTCACATTTTAATACAAATAAAGTCTTAATTAAAGGTTAAAATGTTAACTATATGTTGCTTATGAGGTATACCTAAAACAAAGTGATAAAAGATAATTTTATGTTAAAGATGGCCAGAGATATACCAAAAATATGCATATGTTATGAGACAAAGTATCATAATCTAGATATGATCGAACATGAAATGTTAACTATTATGAACATTTGTAAAGTAACATAACACTGAAATATATGAAAAAATTATTAACAATTGAAGGAGAAAGTGCAGTAATAGTAGGGTATTTTGGTACAGTTAGTTTTCCATCTTTTCCACACAAAGAACTTATAAGAGAGATATAAAATGTAAATAAAGAAAAACCAAAAATAGGTCAAAATAAAAAACGATTTTTAAAAAGATAATAGTATTGCTAATTATCTCTGATAACAGTGCAATAAAATTTGTAATTAGAAATGAAACTATAAAAACTATTCTTCTTAGTTTCTTAAAACTGTCAGAGGAATAAAATCAAACTGAGTGTATAATACCTTAAAATAATGGTGGTAGCATTATTACATATCAATTCTTACAAAACATAGTTAAAAATATAATCAGGTGAAAATTCATGGTTTTTGATGCTTTTCCATAAATAAAAATGCAAATGTGTAAATAAGTAAATTTTAAGAATTTACTAACAAATATGTTAGTAAAATAAAAACAGAATTAAAAAATGAACTCAATAACTGCCCCTTTGGAATAAACAATACATAACAGGAGCTATAGGAGATTAAAGAACTATAGGGGAATACTTGTGCAACTTTACATTAAATGTTGTACAAAGTAGATTGTTGTTTCAGGCTTCAGATTATAAAAAATATTCAATAAGAATTAGAAGTGTTAAGTAGATCAATAACTGTTGGGAAAAATGATAAAAGCTAGTTCTAGGCTCAAAGGAATCCTGTTAAAACTTAAAGAAACAATTATTTCCCAATTTACATAAACTGTTATGTAGACTAAAAATGAAGCAAGTTTTATTAACTCTTTTTATCAAGGTGGCATAACCTTTTAACCAAATCTTCCCAAAAATTGAACGAAAAAGAGAAAACTATAGATCCATATCACTTTTGAGTATTAGTTAAAAATTCCTAAATAAGCTATTACTAGAATGAATTCAGCAGTATTTAAAAAATTTATACACCCTGACCAATTAAAGTTTATTCCAGGAACGTAAAAGTGACTTCACGTGTACTGGTATAATTCATTATGTCTACATGAGAAGAAGAAACACTATTGTGTAGGACCCAGTGACTCATTATGCAAAGTTTAACATCTGTTCTTGATTATAACAACTTGTAGCAAAATGGACACATAATATCTTAAACTATAAAACAGGGTCATGTTCTGTGGTGAAGTAGTGAAAGTATTTCTTTAGACGCAGGAGAAGGAAAGGCTACTCACCAGTACCATTGTTCTTTATTTTTCAGAAAGAGTCAACCAATGCAATTAGACAAGAAATCAAAATATGCTATGTAAATACTGAGAAAGGACAGAGAAAATTATTGTTTATAGGTGATATGATTGTGGATTGGTAAAATAAAAAAAGGGTCAATCAGGGAGAGCAAGCAATCAGGAATAGTGAGAAACTTTGGCAGGTAAGAAAATAAAAATAAAATGTGATAACTTTCTCATAGAATTATAATAGGTATTAAAAATGGTATGATAATCTCATATCCAGTAGTATGCTTGGAAAGAAAAGTAGGTGGCTGACATGAAAGACTAAAACTACTGAGAGATGTGATAAAAAAGGCTTGCATAAATGAAAAGATTGCAGTATTCTGCAATGGGAACACTCAGTAATAATAAAAACATTAACTTTTTCCAAAGTAAAATTAATAAATTGATTAAAATTTTAATAAAATCTCAGAGTCTGGAAATTATCATTATTCTAAATAATCCACTAGTAAGTTTTAACACTCCAGAATGCAAAGGGAATTTGGAAAATAAATATGAGGAAATATTTGCTTTAACAGATAATAAAATATACTATAAAGCTGAAAACTGTATGGCCCTGGTACAGCAATAGTCAGATTATTGGAATAAAAATATTAAAAGAAAATATAGATCAACATGTAATTTTGGGGTGTGTGGGAAAGCCTACCTTAGCAATGCACTGGTGGCAGACAGTGTGAAGGGAGATACAACACACTTACCAGATTATGATAAACACAAATTAAGTAACCCGCCCCCCAGTTTCTATACCATAATAACAAACTAAAACATTAAAAAAATAGTTAGAAGCCAAAAAACAAAATTAAAGAATGTTTTTACAACTAAATAATAAAGGTTAACATGCTTAATATATAAAGGAGCTTTTCTATATCAATAAGAAAAAATAGTGAACATCCCAGTAGACCCATGAGAAAGTCATAAAGGATTCACCAGAGAAAAATACATGTGAAAAACTTCAAACTGCAGATATCAATGGATTGCAAACAAAAATAGTATACAGTTTATCACAGATTTGAAAGAATGAGAATAATCAGAATTTTCCATGTCTGGGAAAAAAGACAGTCTCTCCTAAATGGATGTGAGGAATATTAATTGGTACAACATTTTAGGGGTTACTGGATGTAAGTGTGTGTGTGTGTGTGTGTCTACATATAGTAAGCACTCTAAAAATGTATTTTTTTAATCCAGCAATTTCATCTATAAGATTTTTTTTCCTAAGGAAAAAAATTTAAACAAACGAATTAACTAGTTTCTTTATAAATACTAATGACCTTTCTCTCTATGTCCTTACTTTCTTTTTAAACATTTCAAGTAAATTTATTTTTAGTCATAGCACCAATACAATTCTGAATGACATTTCCTACTTTATCATTGTTTCAGGGCATAAGTGCTAATCCATGAAGCTCAAAAGCCATGGTTTATATTAATAATTTCCAAATATTTAATGTTATGTTCATTGAATGAGAATTACAAATTTAAAGACAATATTAAAAAAAAAAAAAAACCACCGGGAAGAATCTAAAACTGTTCTAAAAAATAAAGTCTGTTAAAAAAATACACCAGGATGTGACCTGGGTTTTAATTTGAATTAAAAAACTAAACTAAATTAAAAACAATTATTGCAACTTAATTTGGTGCCGGGAGCCAAGTACTAATAAGTGCTTGGATTAGAAAGGTGAATGCCAAGACCATCTCTTCTCAGTTACACAAGGACATCAGGTGGGCACATTCCAGGGAGGGGGTCTGTCTATCAAAGGAGAAATCGGGGAAACAAAAATCAGTGCTGGTGACTCAAGCACCAGGAGTTGCGAGATTTTGAGTGACATCTGTAACCCGCTTTTCATGAGAGAATTGCGGGGTCTACCTGGTGGCCCGTTGAAAGCAAAACTGCTGCAATACATAGGGGTGCTCTGTCCCTGACGGTGTAATATTAATTTATGGGAAGTAAACAGCTATTACCAGGATTCATAAAAGGCATAATTAATGGTATTGTTGGCTTTTTAAAAAATTAGAAAATAAATGGCCACTTAGTAGTTGTTTTGAAATGCTAATGAATTACCATGGGATCATTTCCAGTTAGTCAAGTTTAGTTCCCCAAAGCCAGTTTTGCAAATCCTGTTCAGAATCCAAATCGATATTGCCCATATGTAGACATTTTCAACAGGTATTAGGCGGAAATAACGGGGTCTTGATTGAAGAGATTTCCTCACCACCTCCTCAGGCAGGGCTCTTGTTGCCCTCGTGGGCCTGGAAAACATTTCCCAGTAGTTTTTAAGGAACATATTCCACATTGAAAAATGACTGACGGGATGATCTATAAATTGGGGGCAGGAGGGAAATAAAGAATAAAAATACAAGGTGGCATGGTAAGAGGGAATTAGCCTTTGGATAATATTATGATATTTAAAAATTGGGGCATTATTTTCCTTTCAGCTGTTAACTAAACACTAACCCTTCCCGGTCTGGTCAGTTTGGGAAAGAGATGCCCATGAGGAGGATTTCACGGGGTTTGAAACTGTGCTGGTAAAACCTTCCTTGTCCCCGCACAACCTCTAATTCCTTGCCTGTTGGGTCCAACTCTCCTCCCAGGTTCACAAAACACACATATATATTAAAAAAATTAAATAACCCCAAGCACAAAGAGTTAGTGTCCCCTTGTTCTCTCTTCCCTGTCACTGTCTCTCCTTCCTCCCCACCCCCATCCCAGCCCACCTCACCGCCCTCCCCACGGGGGCAAACAAAGGGACCAGTCCCAGCTCCTCCTGGAGCCTCTGATGCCAGGACCGCAGGTATATCTGTCACTGATGAAATGTCACCTTGCCTTCGTCAATCCACCGCACAATCAGAACGGGAAGAGGGCTTGTTTAGAAAGATGTAGCAAGGACCACTGTTTGGCCAACTGAGAGATGGGGCGGGTGTGGGCAGGGGGCTGTCCAAATAACCTCCTTTAAAGAGAGTTTTCATTTCGAACAGGACAAGTTCCATGGTTAGTGTACATGGGCGCCCCTCAAACTACCCCGCTCAATCCCCTCTCTCACCTGTTTTGAAACATTTCCCTCACTTCATCTACTTTAAGAATCAGAGCTTTTGTGCAGACCTGTCTGGGGGCGCCAAGGCCTCACTATTTACCGTTGGAGAAATTCGAAATAAACAGCCTTGTCCCCAAACCCCTCTGGCTCCGTCAAACCAATTACCCATTGAGCACAAAAGTGCCCAGTGAAAAACAAATAAACAAAGAAAAAAACCTCAAACCCTGGAGCAGTCACATTTTGGAGGAGGCAACAAAAGCTTTTATTTGCAGAGACCAGAGCTGGAGAGATTTTTTAAATGAGCAAAGACGCATTGCTCCCTAGGAACAGAGAGGAAGCCGGGAGCCCCTGGGACCCGGGACCACTTCCCCCACCTCCCTGGCCAAAGGAAAAGGCCGCTTTAATTGCCCAAGTTTATTTTTTCAGAGCAGTCTTTAGAGGAAGACCCTTGGCAATCCGCACTTTGAAGATTTATACATGGCAGTTACCAACTCTACTTTTATATATTTGAAATAAAAATAGCTCAGCAGCAATTTGCTTCTTTTTGACCCTTGTTTTAAAACTCATTTCTCTCCTACCTTTGAAGTGCAGAGAACTCTTAGTCCCCAGCCCTTTTGGAAGGCAAAATGTTAATCATAAGAATTTATTTTCTGTGCTAACGAATGTTTTTCTTGTAGCTTTTTTTTTTCCCTATCATTTAGACAGAACTTTTAAAAAAGATATAAATTAAATCAGCTTGTTGAGAAATTTCCCTGAGGAGCAACGCCTTCGTTTATAAGATTCTCCTGACCTCTGAAATTCTCAGTGAGTTTAGGGTTCCTACAGAGAGAAGAAAACACTCACCACTAAGACGTGAAGTCAAGGCGCATTTTCTTCTAAGGACATTTTATTCCAATGATCCAACAGGCAAATAATAATAATAGTAATAAGGTAACTTTAAAAAAGAATCCCCAAAAATCCCACACACTTTCAGGGTGTCCCTTCTACCCAAAGTTTCTGCAGTTGCACATGAAGGATTTTGACGTGTTTCTGCAGAGCTCTGATCAGCAGATTTGATACATGGATTTAGATCAGTTTTTTCTTACGGCAAAATCTATATGTTATTCTCCGTCTTCATTTGGCGGTAGTTGCTGAGTGGCTGTTACTCGGGAGCAAAGGTCACTCTCTGGTGGGTGAAGCAGCCTAGTAATCTTTTACTCCTTCTGAGGGGAGCGTGAGAGATTAAATCACTCTTGATGCACCTGAAGCCCAGCGACTTCATCCATATTTTATCTGCTGTAAATTTAATACCACAGCACTTTTTAGGGTGATGTATTTATTAACTGGCTGGGGATGAGCAGTACGGAAATTCAGTTTGTTCAGAAAAATAAAATGAAGACAGTCTGACAAGTTTATGAAGTAAGCACAATAGCTATTTATTACTTTTTAAACACACAGTTTGCTGAAGTGTCTTTAGCAGCGTTTGTTCAGTACATGCATAATGCTTTCTAAATCATCTCAGCTTATTTTTTTTCTTTGAATTTTAATCGAGACCTTTCCTCTTAAAGCTGTCGGCGGGGGCCCTGTTCGCAGTGGCTCGGTGTCGGATGGCTCACCTGCGCTCTGCAGGGAAAGAACCACATCTTTGTCCTGCCGGAGGCACCCTGCGGGATTGTGGGAAATGGAATCACATTTAGACCTGCTGTAGCCAGTCTCTGGCCCCAGAAGTCAGAAGATACACTATTTCAGAGTGACAGTTACCAAGAGCATGGCTTCTCTCAATTTTTTTGCCTTAACATTTCATTCTTTTCATTTTCTTTCTCCTTCCCTTCCTCCCTCCTTTCTTTTTCTTTCTTTCTTTCATTCTTTCTTCCTTCCTTCTTTCTTTTCTTTCTTTCTTTCTTTCTTTCTTTCTTTCTTTCTTTCTTTCTTTCTTTCTTTCTTTCTCTTTTTCTTTCTTTCATTCTTCCTTCCTTCCTTCCTTCCTTCCTTCCTTTCTTCCTTCTTTCCTTCCTTCCTCTCTTTCTTCCTTCCTTCCTTCCTCTCTTTCTTTCTTTCTTTTTCTTTCTTTCTCTCTCTCTCTCTCTCTCTCTCTTTCTTTCTCTTTCTTTCACATTCCCTGTGTTTCACAGCATTTGTGCTCCAAATTTCTTATTCTACCTCCAGATTAATTACAGGCTTTGCTCTTGTAACCCACAGGCTGGCCTCACTTTCCCTTCCTCTGTCTGATGTCCTGAGATGTCAGCTATTTAGTGAAAGGAAGAATGGGGTCGGCTCCATTTATTTATATAGACATTCAGTCTGATAAAACTTTCTTTTCCTTTCCTTTCTTGGAAGATAACATCTCGAGAACCTGGGCTGAGTTTAAACCTCTGTAAATTCCAGCTGAGCCAGGGCAGCATTCTCACGGCTACCTTCCTGTTTTCATTTGTGGATCATTTTCATTGGTGCTCTTGGCTTTCAGTCAATTCGCTCACCAGCCTGAAGCTGATATCTCTATGGAAATCAGGAAGGCTCCATACTTTAACCTTGGGACTAAGTTCAAGTGTGCTAATTCCACAACACGGGACTAGAGCAGCAGTTCTCAAAGTGTGTTCTGACCGGCAGCAGCAGTAACATCCCCTGGCAACTTGTCGGATGTGAAAATTCTCTGGCCTCACTCACTGACTCAGAACTGTGGGGGAGGGCTCAGTGGTCCATGTCTTAACCAGCCCTCCAGGTGTTCCTGATGCCTGTTCAAGCTTGAGAATCACTGGACCAAAGTCTTGATGAGCTACCTGCAAACCAATGATCTCTTTGCAATATTAACATCCTTGCCAGCCCTTCCACACCCCCATATAACAGGCTTCTGGAAGGATCTGCTGCACTGTGATCCTCAGGGAGTGAGCACAGATTTGACTGTCTTTAGAAACACTGCTCTGACAAAGTACATCCCAGTGCCAGATACAAATACTGTTCTGGATAACCTGAAATATTTAGAATCATTTCTTGGCATGGCTTGTTGAAGGATGACTCAGTCTTGCTTTAGAAAGGGGACAGGCAAGAGAACTCACAGTTTTTGAGGGACAGAAAACTGATATCAATAAATCTTGTTAAAAGTTAGCTTCTACAACTTTTTAATTCTGCCTTGATACAATTGTTAGTGTCCCTTTGGCCTTCATGAAGCATTTACTCCTATGACTAAGATCTGAATATTTTCAGGAAACACCATTTCAATTCAATTGCATATGCATCGTTTTCTTTTTCTCTGACATGATTTAAAAATAAACAGAATATGTAAATAGGGAATGCTTCAAACCTATCTTTTTATAATCCTTTTTTAATATCTTAACTCTTTTTTTACCTTCCTGAGTGCACCATTCCAAAATGCATTTCAATTCATTCCTTGATGTTTTCCCTTTTCGCTCTCTGAAGCATTGGAAGATGCAAATCTGCAGTTCATACCGTTGCCTCCGACAGAATGTATCGCACTGAATTATCAGAACAGGAGTTTTGGATCTTATATGCTGAGGAAGTTGATTGCATAATAGTTGATATATAAAGAAAATACTAGAAATTCACAAAAAGAACTTGCATTCGTCTCCAAAATTTTGGGATGCATTTGGGTTTCACAAGTCAGAACTTAAATGGAACCACAATCTGATGTCTGACTTCAATTGTTTTTTTTAACTATAAAATGCGTTCTGTTTAAGAAGGTCACATCCAGTGAAAGGAAACATAGTGTTATATGACTGGAGAAAAATGAAGTGGGTTCCCAGAGCCTAAACCTCTGAAATCTGTTAATCCCTTTCATTCCAGGCAAACAACAAAGCATTCATTAAAAAAAAAAATTCTGTAAACTTTTAAGTGTATACATGTGACAACATCTTTATAATCCTGAACTTCAGCATCTGAAAGTGAAAGAAAAATCTCCTTATTAGGTTAGCCTATCATATAAAGCAGTGTTGTTTTCAAACAGCTAATTGTGACCCAATTGTGGCTCATGATATCAATTTTGTTGGTCATGATCTGTGTTAAAAAATTAAATTGAATTGATGAACCAGACTAGACTAAAATAGAATACAGTAGAACATAATAGTATACATCATAGTATATAGGGAAGCTATGTATTATTGGGGAAACTTGTTTTAGTATAAGGATGCATGTACGTCCTGATAAAAACACTGATAATAGAGTCTTGAACATTTAGAGTTAATGGATTTATTATTAGTGCGACTTCTCTGGCATTCCCTTACCTTCATCATCAACAACAAAGCAATAACAAAATTCCCCCCAATAAATTCAGATTAGAGGTTGTTGGAAGCAGAGGGGCACAGCTAAGCAGAGTTTAAGCGTAAAGCTTAGAGCGGTCTTCAGATATGTATATGCTTTCCTTTATTAATTTGTACATTGGTGAACCTTGAGTAAATTATAAAATTTCTCTGTGTCTCAATTTCCTTATCTGTAAAATGCCACTGACAATGGAACCTATCTATTAAATAATTGTGAGTAGTAAATGAGTTAATACCTGTAAAATGCTTGGAACAGCATGAGTACTAAATAAAATGTTAGCTATTAATACAGATATCATCTGAATTTAATGCATGCCCACTCCGTGTGTGAGAGAGTGCTTGGTTCATGAAGGATCCACTTGGATGTATGACCCCTCATGGAAGGACCTATAGATCAAGCTTGAGCTGTTGGCACTGCTGAGTCCATGCCAGACCTTGTTAGTGCTTTCTGTGGTTACTCACCTAGTCCCCAGCCAAGCCCTGGGAGCTCGTGGGGCGCTGATTCCCGTCTCACCCAAGGAGATTTCTAGAGTTCAGTTCACTCGCACTTACAGAATCAGATTCTATTGGGGGAGGCCTGGGAACCTGAATTTCTGTAAGCCGTCCAAGGAGGACGTTCAGGTTTGCAGAGGTTTGAGAACCCGAACGGAGGCGTGTCGGGGCGATGAGGACAAAGCCGCCTCTGTGTGTCCCCTGAAGTTTGCATCCTCTTCCTACACTGGGAAGTGCCAGGTGAGAGACAAATGATAAATTCATTTCCATTTATATCCAGGAGGATTTGAATAGGGGGTTGGGAAGGTGAGAGGGAAATGAGACCCAAAGAAGTTTTAAAGGGGAAAAATCTGTGAGACGAGACAAGCAAAGGAAGCAGAGAAATGACATGAATGAGCGACTGAAGTGACAGGAGGAGGAATGTCACAGGGCCTCTCAGAGCAGAGAGAGGAGAGATCAAACCCTCAGCATCCTTGCCTTTCCTTTGTTCCTATGTGAGCCCTCACACCTTTCCACATTCCACCTCCTTTACTTAGTGGAAGATGAGGAGGCTGTAGAGAAATTCATACACCAAAGTAAAAGTGAGAGGGGCAGCTGTCACTCACGAAGGACTTGGGCTTTTTAACTTTGCACAAAATGACCATGATAAAAATAACCCCCTCCCTGTCCACTCAAACTGTGAGAGCAAAATACAGACTCAACTGGTCACATTTTAATTCCTTTACAGTTCAGCTCACATTAGAGAATCAGATTCTCTTGTATGCCTTGAAAAACCTCTTCAGATGATTTTGATTCTTGATTTTGATGTGTGTCCCTCCTTATCAATCCCTGGACCAGATCCTCTCGAGGTCCTTTTATCTCTGACACTCAATTTTTGCCCGGGATTCCTGGTACAAATGTCCCGTTGTGTGTGGAGGAATTTCATCCTGCCATAGGAGCTAAAACAGAGGGCTCCGAGGGTTTCCTAATATGCAGGTCAATGTCTTCCTGCCACGCAGGCTGCACCATGGTTTGTTTTAAGCATGGCCTGATGTCCTGTTAGGCGTGGGCTGTAGCAGGTGGACACTCTCCAGGACACGGCAGGATGGACGCACTGGCCTCAGCTCTGGGGAGGAGAAGGAGACCTGAAAGCCCCTGGAGAGCTTGGTCTCTGGAACAATCGAGAATTACCGCTGCCGTTCAAAATAGGCTTTAGAAAGAAAGTGCTGAGGGAAGCAGGAGTCATTTAGCGTTTGATCAGTGGGGTGAACCGATACACTGTAGGCCAGAAGGTGTCAGCCAGCCCTGCGTATGCGGAAAGGACCACGCGGCACGCGGAGAAGAGCCTAGAAGGGGGAGTGGGAGCAGGAAGGGGGGCTCTTGCCAGGCGCCCACGGGAGCTTCTGGGACAGAGCTGGGGTCTCCGTGGTCCCAGAGCCCTGGGGTGTGGTGAGAGGGCCACTAGGAGGGATGGGGGCGGAGGCTCTTCCTTGCTCAAGGCTCTGCTATGGTCTGAATGTGTGTCCCCCAAGTCCGTATGCTGAAACTGAATCACCAGCGTGATGTCTTAGGAGATGGGACCTCTGGCGGGTGATGAGGTCAGGTGGGCAGAGCCTTCATGAGGGGCATCCGTGCCCTTGTAAGAGACCCCGCCAAGCCGGCTCATCCCTTCCACCAGTGCGGACACAGGGGGAGACGGCCGTCTATGGACCAGGAAGCAGGCTCTCACCAGACACTGGATCTTGGACTCCCAGCCTCCAGGACAGTCAAAAATAAGTGTGTGGTGTTTATTAGCCACTGGGTTTATGGGATTTTTGTTATAGCAGCCAGAACACACTAAGACCAGGACGAGGAGAAGCCACTTCTCCTTACATGTGACCAAACTCTTTCTCTCTCTAAGACTCGCCAAAGACACTGTCACCCTGGCCTTATGTGTAGAAAAAGGAAGCGGTTTGGCAGGGATGACCCCTGCCAAAATGGTCTCACGTGCTTTCTGCTGGCCTGAGCTTGGGAGGTGTGTGCACGTGTGCAGGTTTGCATGTGTGTGTCCGTGTGCACTGGCCGTGTTTGCGTGTGTGTGGCCGGCGAGGCAGCCCAGGCCCAGTGCCCACCGTGTGCTCGATCCCCCTGGAGATTAGCTCTCTGGCTCCGTCAGCTCGGCCACCGTAACAGAATCCCACCGATGGGGCTTGAACGGCAGAGATGCACTTATCTTAGTTCTGGAGGCTGCAGGTCCAAGACCAAGGTGCCTGGTGAGTCCCTCCCTGCGGGGCGGGTGGTGGCCTTCCCCATGGGTCCTCCCCTGGCCTGACCACCACATGCCCATCCTCTGCCACCCCGATCCAGTTCTCTAGGGGATGACTCTGAACTCGCCTTGTAGGAAGTGCACACGTGCTAAAGGCGTTTGTTCTGCATGTTGGTGTCCATCAGAAACAGCTCCAAACCCGGCGGCACTCAGGCTCTGAAACAAGTTTCACTGCACTCATTTCCCGTCCCCGGGTAACAAGGATGAACAACTTCACTACCATACACACTAAAGGGGAGGTGCTATAAAATGCAAATTACAGTGTTGCTCACCTGCTCCCCTCACTGGAGCACTTTGCTTCAAAGTGCTTTTAATCTTCTTAAGTGTAAGGCCAGGTCTTGCTTGTCCCCGAGGATGAGGAATGGGGTACCATAAATAGATGAGCCCCACAGATGACTTATTTTTCTTATTGCACCAATACTTTTGACCTCTTTCCTCATCCAACCTTTGACAAAAGCTACTGATGTGCAGCAAAACTGACTCATTTGAGTCTCATCTTTATTTTTCATGCTTAGTCTTTTGCAGAGGTGCTAACGGGGACTCAGTTGCCCCAAAGGTGGGCAGTGTCAGGGGGCTTACGGAGATCGAAGGAGCCTGCAGCGTCTGTCCTGACATGATCAAGACATTTTCTAAGTTCTCTTTACTTTTAAGGAGATAATCACAGTGATATAGAAAGGGCTGCTGGTGTGAGTGTTTACATTCTGTCATCGTTTGTCCTGTTAGATTGCATTTTCCTGCTGATGCCGTCAGACCACTGAACTCAAAGAAGAGCCCCAGGATGGACAGCTCCCGTTTGGTCCAGTTCAGAGTCCCCCCAGAACGCTTTATACAAATTTGTCCATTGGGGGCTTCCTGCTTCAGGCTTTCAGTAATACTCTAACTCAGGGCTTTTACAGACGTGTCACTGGTTTCCCACCAGTTTCCCCATTTCTAAATTGGGTAGGGTCCCCTAACACTCAGGGGGAGGTGTGGCTAAGAGACAAGCGAGGCAGGGTTGTAACTGGCATGGCACCCAGCCCCACGCCCAGTGTCTGAGCACCCATCTGACATTACCACCCACCTCCTTATGTTGAGCTGTCTCTCTCCTGACATTTAGAACCAAGAAACCTCAGCTTCTGATTGTTTCAAAGGACAACAGCTACTTAACTGGTTCCATTTCTTTATCTCTCCTGAAGACCTTGATAGAATAAAACAAAAGGCCCATTGAACTTAATTAGCTTTGGGAGGATCCCAACTCTGAAGGGATTCAAGCAGTTTAGGGCCATCAACTCCTTGGTTCAAGACCTTTTCAGCTGAGAGATGTAAATCAGCGGTCCCCAACCTTTTTGTCACTGGGGACTGGTTTCATGGAAGACAATTTCTCCATGGACTGGGGTGGGATGGGGGATGGTTCAGTCAGTGATGCCAGCGATGGGGAGTGATGGGGAGCGGTGGGAGCAGTGGGGGGCGGTGGGGAGCAGTGGGGAGCGATGGGGAGCAGCAGGGAGCGATGGGGAGAGGTGGGGAGTGATGGGGAGCTATGGGGAGTGGTGGGGAGCGGTGGAGGGTGGTGGGGAGTGGTGGGGAGTGATGGGTAGCGGTGGGGGGCCTTGGGGAGCGGTGGGGAGTGATGGGGAGAGATGGGAGCGATGGGGAGCAGTGGGGAGTGATGAGGAGTGGTGGGGAGCGGTGGGGAGCAATGGGGAGCGATGGGGAGCAATGGGGAGTGGTGGGGAGCGATGGGGAGCTATGGGGAGCAGTGGGGAGCGGTGGGGAGCGATGGGGAGCAATGGGGAGTGGTGAGGAGTGGTGGGGAGTGGTGGGGAGTGGTGGGGAGCGATGGGGAGCGGTGGGGAGTGGTGGGGAGCGATGGGGAGAGATGGGGAGCAATGGGGAGTGGTGGGGAGTGATGGGGAACAGTGGGGAGCGGTGGGGAGCGAGAGGGAGCGAGGGGGAGCAGTGGGGAGCGGTGGGGAGTGGCAGATGAAGCTTTGCTGGTTACCCCGCTGCTCACCTCCTGCTGTGTGGCCCGGTACTGGTCCGCAGCCTGGGGGTTCAGGACCCCGATGTAAATCATTGCCCTTGATTTAATGTTGTGAGCACTTCTGGGGCAGAGTGAAAAAGTGGCACTCAGAGTCCTGGATAAAGGATTTTACAAACGGAAGCAATATTCTAGCAGGATTTCTAGGAGGAAGGCAGATATCTAGAGGTCAGTCTTCTGCAAAAAAAAAAGGGAAGACAAGTTGAGAAAATGGCAGCAGAACCTTTGTTAATGAGCTTCCAGACCAGCAGGAAACTCGTGCTCAGGAGCTGATGTCCCACCATCATGCCCACTGGCTGATGGCTGGCTGCACCCAGTGAAGGGCTGCAGGTTGGCGCAGGTGACGTTCATCCAGGGTTTGCCCTGAGCACCAGCCGGGGTGCCTATAGCCTCAGCAGGGCACATGAGAGAGCATCTTTCTGCTAATCTCTCCAAGCATGAGTCCACTCCACGGAGAAGTGCCTCTTTCCACCTCCTAGGTCTACCTGAGCAGCTGCACGTGTAAATAGAATGGCTATTTTTGTTAAACAGAGCTTAACTATTTCTGAAACAGCCATTTATTTGTGAAGACTATTTTATGTTAATTTAATTATAAGAAAATTGAAAAGTGTAATACATAGCTAAGCCCTTAAGGCCAGTTAATCTATTTGGATTGTAACAAATATAATTTTTATTAGCTCAGCCTATTTGGATGGTAACGAGTATAACCTTTCCATAGACATTACAGACTCTGAGTTATGGTCTATTTTTATGTAAAACTATCCTTGAGTAGAACAAAAGGGAGTTCTTTTATTTGTCACTGTGTTATGGAATCATTATATTAATGAAAGTAGAAACTGAGCCATCCCTATTATCTTAGAGTGGAGCTCAAGTCCTCCCTAGCTGTGACCGGAAAAAGAAAAAAAAACCAAGCAGTTATTAGAAAAATGATCAGCCTTATAGAGAGGCAAGATATATTCTGAAACCTCCTTTGGGTAAAATACGTTGATATTTAAGAGGAAGAGTTGATCATTTTTCCAGACAATTGGACTATCTATCCAGAACCTCAGCTATATTGGAACCCAGATGAGAACTTGGAGAGAAGCAAAAGACCCCAAGAGGCCAAAAAGGGTGTCAGAAAATCTGAGTGCCATAGAAGTTCTTTTCTTTCATAGAGTCTCCTATTGTACGTGGGTTCCCAGCCCGGGACAGACAACCAACAGGGTAACCACTGGGGTAAGATTTCCATCCTGAATGCATTCAGCAGAGTCAGGAGCACAGAGTCTGGAGCCAGACAGGCTGTGCTCCAATCCTAGCTCTGCCGTTTACTTCCTGGGAGACCCATGCACCTCAGTTTCCCTCTCCATAAAGTGGGGATGCCAGTTGAGCTGGGTGAAGATATGGAAGAGTGACTCCATGTTAAACATTGAGCAGTTCCAGCATGCAGAGAGCCCAATAGGTGCATTGACAGCACATTAGCACCGTGTAAACGAAGGCAGCGTTATTGTTTCCCTTTTTCCAAAATGCCTTTTTTATTATTGGGTATTGGGGTATAGTTGCTTTACAATGTTGTCTTAGTTTCTGCTGTATGAAACAGAAAGTGAATCAGCTATATGTATACATATATCCCCTCCCTCTTGGACCCCCTCACCATCATACCCATTCTGTCACCACAGAGCACCGAGCTGAGCTCCCTGCGCTACACAGCAGGTTCCCACTGGCTATCTGTTTTACGCACGGTAGGGTATATATGTCAATCCCAATCTCCCAATTCATCCCACCCCGCCTTCTCCCGTCCCACGTCCACAGTCCGTTCTCTACATCAGTGAATCTACTCCTTATTTTACAGGCCCTGGTGCCCACAGGGCCTGACAATGTTGCACATTTTTGAACCTTTCTTCAGTATCAATTTTTGAACTGATATGCTAAAAACAGTTTTGAAATGCACACATTTAAAAAAGTTAATGTAAATTTTGGGAGAATTTCAGTATGTTAAGCCATGGTGCTTAATGGAGATCCACTGTGTGTCAGGCCTGGAGCTAAGTACTTTTGATATGAGTCGAACATATTGTATTTTATGCCAACTGGGAAGGCTTTGAGGGCAAAAGCAAGTCTGTGGATAATTACCCCTGGACTCGTGAGGCTAACCAGGACAGGCACCATGTTAAATTCTCACCATGGCTCCTCTGAAAGGCAGGCAGTACCATGTCCATTTTGCAGATGAGAAAACATCTCATCTCTTAGAGGAAACATGCTGTGTTTAGCTAGAATGTGACAGAGCCAGAATTCAAGTACAAGTTCACTCTACTTCAATACACTTGCCATTAACCACTGGACTACACTGCCTGTCTTAGTCAGCTCGGGTTTCTGTAAACAGAATACCACCGGCTGCGGTGCTTAAACAACAGAAATTTATTTCTCATGGTTCTGGAGCCCTTGAAGGCCAAGATCAAGGCACCAGTCTATTTGGTTCCTGGTGAGGGTGTTCTCTTTGGTTTGCAGACAGCCACCTCTCCCTGTCTCCTCACATAGGAGAGAGGGGATGATCTCTCTTTCATAGGGTGCTAATCCTCTTCATGAGGGCTCCACCCCATGACCTAATCACCTCCCAAAGGTCCCACCTCCAAACACTAGTACTTTGAGGATTCAGGCTTCCACATTTGAATTTTGGGAGGACACAAACATTCAGTCTGTAGTTCTGCCCTTCATCTCTAGCTAAGAATCTCTTTGACTTATTCATAGCTTTAATTGAGACTAAAATAGCTGCTCACTTATTTGGTCTCTTCCCTGAAGTCTAATAGTCCAGAATGTTTAAGTTAAGGTGTCTGCATTGAGCAAAATGTGATTTTTCTTGGTTCATAAAAATGTTGGCTTAGAATTTCACTAAATGTAACTCCAAGAGGACTTTATATGATTCTAGAAAACCTTGCTTATTTGAGTGAAACCTGAGTTACTTGAATCAGCAGGTCATTTTGTCCATTCCTCCTCATTTTAGAAGGAAATGAAGGACATAAATGTTCTTTGGTGCACATTCTCGGGCCAACTCCATGTCTTGTTCCTGGGTTTCCCTGGTGTTATCCACTCTCTTGGGCAGTAGAAATTGGGGCCACCTGTTCTGAGCTAGATTCATTGATTCATATATCCACATACTCATTTATTTGACAAGCAGTTTTTTTTTTTTTTCGGTATGCGAGCCTCTCACTGCTGTGGCCTCTCCCGCTGCGGAGCACAGGCTCCGGAAACGCAGGCTCAGCGGCCATGGCTCACGGGCCCAGCCGCTCCGCGGCATGTGGGATCCTCCCGGACCGGGGCACGAACCAGTGTCCCCTGCATCGGCAGGTGGACTCTCAACCACTGCACCACCAGGTAAGCCCAACAAGCAGTTTTTTGAGTTCCTATTTGATGCCAAATTCCATACCAGGATCTGAAGATGCACTGGTGAGCAAAATCAGCCTATAGGGGGTCTCTTCTCATTCCATTAGCTGTTCAATTAGGGACCAAATGTTTTCTGAGTCTCCTAGACAGAGAGTGGACTGGACCAGTGACCAGGGTGACCAACCATCCCAGTTTGTCCAGGACTGAGAGGTTCCCCGAGGGTACTTTCCAGGGCTTTCCAGACTGCTGAAACTGGGAAAGCCCATAGCAAACGGTTATTGGGCTTGGAGGTCCCATTCTCTGGAACGGAACTCGGTTAGAGTCAATTTTCAGTTTAGGTCATACCCGTTGGACGCTTCTCTCGGGCATCCTGGGAATGCTTGGGAAGAAGAATCTTCCAGGCTGTTGACTTGCCCAGTTCTTGGCTTGAAGGTAGTGTTAGGAAGGGGGAAATCCCCAGCAGACCTCCACACTCACAGCTGTGCTGGACCCCCAGGGCCTGCAGCCATCGCTGCCCCCTGGCCAATGACCTCTTGGGCACAGGGGCATTTGCCAACCCCCCTCTGAGCCTGTTGGACATGAGTGGCCGCAGAGGCTGCAGTGGGGCCGGGAGAGGCTGTGGAGCTAGATTGCTGGGTTTGAAGCCCTGCTCCTCCCTTTCTAATCACGGGCAAGCTATTTAACTTTCCTAAAATCTGAAAGATGAGAGTAGTAAAGGCACGGTAACCATGCGTACTAAGTGGGTAGACAGAACACCGTGTCTGATTCCCAGGAAAGGAATAACGCTAGCCTGTTAGAACATTCCTGGCATGTGGAAAGGGGCCAGGGTGCCATGGAACAAGCACAGACACGGTATGATAGACACAGAGCTGCCTTTCCTCAGCCCCCTCCTAAGCAAGGGGGGTGCCTGGAAATGGCCAGGCCTCCCTGCCTCTTCCACCTGGAGTGGAGGCCGCACCAGCCCAGAGGCTGAGCCCAGGCTGGGCTGCCCTGGACTCAGGCCCAGGGTCCTGGCTGACACAGCCCTCAGCCCCCCGCAGGTGACCAAGGAGACTCGTGGGGACTCAGGTGAGACCAGCAGAGCTACCCAGAAAACTACAGGGTGAGAAATTACACATTGTTCATCAGCACTCAGTTTCGACGTGATGTGTTACATTTCTATTCTGTGCCAGGCATTTAAATCCTCATAAAAACACAAGAAAGGGGATATCCGTAGCACCGTTTTACAGACCAGGAAGTGGGCTCAGAAGCACGAGCATCTTGTCCCAGATGTCACTCCTGGTCAGTGGCTCCTTCACGCCAGGGCTGCCTGACTCTAACCTAGGGATTTATGCTATCTTCCAGGTTCTTCAGAACATTACCGTGTTTTGACTTAAAAAAATCTCCTGTAGGTCAAACCTGTTTGTATCTTGGTGAATGTAATCTTTTCCTTCTGAGGGTATCCAAGCAATTTAAAGATAATTTCTCAGTAGTAATCCTGGTTAAGACGGGTAGAAGCAAGTATTTCTCCACAGAAGTCAACAAGATGTTTAAAAAATTCATTGCCAAGTGGATAAGAGCTGTATTTACAAGAACCTGTAGAGAAGGCACAGGGTGGGGACCTTCCCAGAAAGATGGGCACCCTTAGTGTGCTGGCTGACCTTGCATAAAAGGCCAGACGGTAAATATTTTAGGCTGTGAGACTCATATGGTCTCGGTCAACTATGCTACTCAACTATGCTGTTGTAGGGAAAATAGCCACAGACAATACATAAATGAATGGGCATGGCTATATTCCAATAAAACTTTATTTATAACACAAGCAGTGAGACAGATTTGACTTCCAGCCTTAGTATGTAGAACTGCTCTGGAGAATTTGAAGTGGCAGATATGCCCTTGACCTTGAAGAATCTGTCATTTACCCTCCTCAATATTAGGGGACTTTGCTGTGATTTTTTCATCTGTCCCTCTCCTTCATCAATGGTTTCTCTTGTTTTTCTTCCTGCTTTCCCTGCTCCTGCCTTGGAAAGTATGGGCAGTGTTCTACCTCTGGTGACTCTCAAGGTTAAAGGGTGTGTTGACCCAGTCTCAGCCAAGTTGCTATGTGACTTTCCTGGAATCTGTCACCTTAGGTTTCGGAATATAAGGCAAACTCCCTCCTCCCTCCCCATCACCACCAAATTGTCATTTAAAAAAAAAAACAGAAAAAACAGTTGCCTTATATTTGACTCTTTGCCCCTTTTTTTTCCCCCCAGCTGGGTGCTCTCTCAATCACTTTTTTTTCATCCAAATCCCATTTAGGGAAAACTTTATACCCTGAAACTTCTTTGATCAGTTTTGGCTTTGGTGCTTATAGGAGTAAGCTGAGGACTTTCTGTTACCTCTTTAGCTTAAAAACTTTCAAGTCATATTTTATGAAAACTAAGGGAAATGTACTTTTGTGGGATAGATGAAATAAATAACTGTTCTAATATTCTGTGGCTTTGGATAAAGGGTTAAAAATGCTGTAGCTCAAACAAATTAGATGTAAATAGAGGTGATGTGACAGCCAGACTGATTTAGATGATTCAAAAGTGGCTGGTCTAATGATGGAGAAGATGTTGATGAAGAGTTTGAATCTTTTTTTTTTCATAAAGTGGGAGGTTGAAAAACTAATATTTCTAAATTAATATTTTATTTTCTATAAGAGGTTCGTCACATCAAGTATTCTGATAATGATACCTCTTTCATAAAGTTGTTGTAAGAATTAAGTAAGATAGTGAATGTTGAGCACTTGACATCTAGGAGGTGTTCAATACATAGTAATACTATTTTTCTTCCCTTTAATAATAAAAAGAAATACCCAAGAATCAGTTTAATCCAGGGTCTAATGCAGAGAACTAGTGTTCCATAGAATGTGATTTGGGAATCCCTATGGTTAATTTTATGTCAACGTGGCTGGGCCATGGTGTCCAGATATTCGATCAAACATTATTCTGGATGTTTCTGTGAGGGTTTTTTTTTTTTCAATGTCGTAAAAATTCATGTTATGTTCCTTGGTTTTCTTTTTTTCCTTTTTTTAAAAATTAATTTTTATTGGAGTATAGTTGCTTTTGTGAGGGTGCTTTTTGGATGAGATTAACATTTAAATCAGAGGACTTTGAGTAAAGCAGATTACCCTCCATCATTGTCGGTGGGCCTCACCAAATCCATGGAAGGCTTTCATAGAACATAGTCTGACTTCTGAGCAAGAAGGAATTCTGCCAGCAGATTTTCTTTGGATTTGGACTGCAGGTCTTTCCCGGGTCTCCAGCTCCCCAGCCCTGCTGCACCCTGACGATTTTGGATTTACCCAACCTCCAGAATCATAAGCCAATTCCTTAAAATAAATCTCTCTCTCCCTATATATATACATCCTGGTGGATGCATTTCTCTGGAGAATCCTGACCAATACACCTACACTCTACATAACATTTAGGAAGCAGATTGGGCTAAAGAGAATCAGGAGGAAATAATGAAGAGGGTGAGAGAAAAATCAAACTTTGGTTAAAGAAATGCTTTCTCTGTGTCCGGCAGTCGTTACGACTTTCTGAATTCCTTTAAAAATAATTAAACTATACCTGGCTACTGTCTCCTGGATCCAGGTCTGCCCTGGAGATTGCCCCTGTCTTCCACGGCAAACCAGGTGAGGTAATGAAAGGATAGCTGTCTTTTTCTCTGAACCTGAACTCATCTTAAGACTTGTGTGTGTGTGTGTGTGTGTGTGTGTGTGTGTGTGTGTGTGTGGAGAGAGAGAGAGAGAGAGAGAGAGAGAGGGAGAAAGGGAAAGAGAGAGAGAGATTATTTTAATAAACACAGAAGGGAAGTAGGGGTGGGGAGCAGGGAAATGAAGGAAGGTTTTGAGTTTCATATTTCCAACTTGAAAACCATTGTGGGAAGGATCAGTGTCCTTCAAAGGAAAAAGGATACAAACTTGAAAGGGGGCAGGATATGAGAAAGAGAGAGTGTAATGGGCTGCTGAGTGGAGAAGGAAGCCGGCCATATGCGGTGCCCTGAGGGGAGCGTGGATAAACAAAGTGAGAAGACGCTGGCTTCCGGAAGTGGCCGGAGCGCGGAGACCTGAGAGGGGAAGGCGGCTGGGCAGAGGGATACAGAGACCCCTCCTGAGGCACCGAGGGATGCAGGCAACTTCCCACAGATGCCCTAGACGTTTGTGAGCCACATGTGGAAAGAAAGATAAGCCATGAAAGCACTTTATAGTAGAATCCACAAAGGTCACAAATTCTGAGGGCAGCTTGGGGGGAGCAACGCAAGTAAAGACATTCAGGATTTGGAGCCTTAGAAAAAGGCACACGGTGTTTTCAAAATCAACTGGAAGTCCTGGGTGACAGGGAGACCAGCATTAGCACTGCGGGAAGAGCAGCATTAGCTGCTCTAGTGGAAATTTACCGATAAGACTAACTCTCTGAAAACACTGTGCATGTTAGTCCCAACCCACAACTACATATAAAATAGACAACCAGCAAGGACCTACTGTATAGCACAGGGAACTCTACTCAGGACTCTGATAACATATATGGGAAAAGAATCTGAAAAATAATAGATATGTGACTATGTATAAGTAAATCACTTTGCTGTACACCTGAAACCAACACAACAGTGTCAATCAAATATACCCCAGTATAAAATAAAAAATTTAAAAAATAGATAACTAAATAAATAAATAATAAAATACTTTGCATGGAGGATGTGTTACAGAATTTTAGCTAGAAACAGAGGACAACATATACTACTTAAACTCGGGAGTGTAAGGCAATGACCATAGGGCAGGAGGAATTAGAGGCATTTTCATTTAGCTTAGCTTATGTTGAAAAGTAATCTGCCCACGTTATATATTACCTGTTAATAAGTCCAGATTACCAGTTAAAATATAGGCAGTATAGGCAATTGTTAACTGTGGGCGTGCTGTACCTCAAGAAGAGACTAATGGGTTTTGTGTTTATTTCAAAGAATGCTGATCTGTTACAATGGAATTATATATGACTTTGGGAAAAAAATGTGTACGTGTAGTAAAAATAAGTGGATGGCAATCTTTCCAAACTCTCCAAAATAATCTAACTCTAAATGCAATGTATCCTTACAATTTAAAAATCTTTGTATGACTGTGTACATGAAAGGCAGAACAATTGGGGAGCATGCATGAATATCACGAAACTAAAACCTGTCACAAGGGTGACTTAACATTGGAAGAAAAAATAATCCGGGTTTTTCTGTGCTTACTGATATTTAAAACATTTAAATCTCGAAGTTGCACTGACATTATATTTTTGAAGCAGCAGAGGTGAATTAAGCCTAACACTACTGGGCATAATATGGCCCCTCCCCCTCTGTGTAAGTTTCCAAAAATAAAAAAAAAAAAGGAAAGAAAAAGAGAATGCACTCTATTGGGTGCATCCTTTTATGCTGCAGCTTCTGAGTGAGCATGATATGGACATAATCTCCTTTTGTAGCTGAACAGCAGCATACAAACCATCTCTGGAGAAGCGCTTTCCTTCTCATTACAGGTCTCTTGCCAGGGACGTCCGTATTATGTGTTTGCTTCAGGGCTGGCTGAGAGCAGCTTCCTGCTTGGTGGAGACATTGCTAGGCTGTTACTCCTGGCATATACTATGCTGTGATTTTAATTAAAGCATTTGAATGATGGCAGGTCAGTAGCGTTAGGAGAGATGTCTGATTAATTGCTTACTTCTTTGTCACAGCTATAAATGGGATGTTGTGAGGGTGCATGTGGGAATGCAAACAATTCCCCCTAGAGAGGATGGGTAAATGGACTTCAGAGCAATCAGTTGCTTTCACTTGGAGCAGGAGATAGGGCAAAAGCTAAAATTGCACTGGTCAGCCAATGATCCCATTTAAAGATGCTATAGGTTAAAAATGCTTCCTAGGGATGGATGGTGGACCGGAGCAACTTTTTATGTACGACGCCACCAGCCCCAAGGTACAGGGAGGATTCAGCAGGTAAAGAACTCCACTCTCCGCCAGCCAAATTAATAAATGTGCAAATTAAAAAGGATGTCAGAGCACTAAAGAAACATCTGCTAACCAAAGTAAAAAAGTAATGATGGTGATGATAAATAGGGAGAGACAAAAGGGATTTCAGCTTCAGGCAAATTTCCATCCAGCTGCACCCCACGACAAGGAGCCATCAGAGTTTCCACGAGGCTCTTTCACAGGAGACATGTTTAGAATGCTATCTTTGAGCAACCAGGTGATAGACTTAGACTCTTGACACTGGAGAAATCAATTACCAAACACTGGCAACTGTCCCTGTTCACCCTAATTCACGGTTTCTCAAACTTGGCATTCTTGACGCTTTGGACCAGATAACTTCCTTGTTGTGAGAGCTGTTTTGTGCATTGTGGGATGCGTAGCAGCATCTCTACCCACTCAAAGGCCTGTGTCCACTCTCCTCCCCCCCAGTCATTAAAAACAAAGACCTTCCCAGACATTGCCAGATGTCCCATGGGGAGCAAAACTGGTCCTAGCTGAGGACCTGAGTTCAGCTTGCTGAAACATGGTGCCCTCCACTGGATCATGTACCGATGGACAAACCATATTTACAGTAGCACAATGATGGAGATGGTGCCTTAAGGATTCACTCATAATATTTCTGCATGGTAACAATCAGGGTCGAATTGCATATGTTCCATATAATAGTTAGAATTGATAAACCTTCAGGAAATTAAAAAATATTCACCTCTTATAAATCCGGGCTCCTGTGCACACTCGTACACACAGTTTTCTATTTGCGATGCTTTGTCTTTGCTCCCTTCTGCAGGAAATTTGGAGCAGAAGTGATGCCTTTCCCGGCAACACGATGAACAGTTTTGGTTTTCATGAGGCAATCCATCAATGACTCTTTTCACGGCTTAAAATGATGAAAAGAATCATGTCACTAAACAGAGCATCCTAAGATCTTCCCCATGAACTTCCTGTTTAGAAACAGCATAGCAATTACTAATTGTAATTATGTCCCGAATCTCTACAACCAGCTGTCTGCTCTTTCTGTTGTTGTTCATGAAGCAGGTGAAGTCAACACTAATTTTTGGAATTTTCAGGAATCACTTGGGAAAATTCATTGCTGATTATTCACCATGACAGTTTGCTTTACCTATGTGTTCATCTTCAGAAGACAGACATTTTCCATATCACGTTGTTTATAAGGGTGCAACTTATAATTGATATCGAATGATGTGTTGTCATTTTATGAAGCTAGAAGAGAGTCAGATGAAGTGCAGTCATAGAGAAACGTTTGGGATATTATACTTAGTACATTTCCGTTGCCAAAATAAAGTCTTGGCCATTATTTTTGCAAATAAGGGCTAAGTCTACAGTCAAATTCATCTAATATAATAACGTCTAAAAACATACTATAAGCACACTGAAGGACTCTCTCTTTTCCATTTAGTTTTCTATTTTCAGTTTACTAAAATAGTCATTATAAAGTGGAATATTGATATGTGAAAAAGCATGATGAATAAATACAACAATCAAGTTGCCCATCTTCCCAGTGGACCACACACTCCTGCGTGTGTGCATACACACACACACACACACACACACACACACACGGAGTCATGATCTTCTGTAGAAGTCACCTTTTAAAAGTTTCAGATGAGACTTTAGAACTAATCAGAACCTCTCTCAAATCAAAGACTTCCTTCTGCAAATACAGTCCCGACCTCCTCAATATTAAACAGTTGGAAAAACATTTTCTACTTCCCCCATGATAAAATAGGATATTTAGCGTTTCCACTATGATATGCTTAATTTGAAACCCAACGTGGCCCATTTTGTATCATTCTTTCCTTCCACTTGGCTTTGGGGTGTGTCTCCCAACACTTTCTCACTTAACTGAGCCACCTCCAAGTTTATTTCATAATTTGATAGGAAAAACAGCAGATGAAAAGGCACGTCAAGGTCCATAATATTTACAGGCTAACCCCTCACTTCAGACCAATCCAGCAGTCTACAGAAATTTGCACAAGATTTGAAAAAGCAGCCAAACGTCAGGGTTCTTGTCCAAATGCAATCTTACAGTCTTTCTTAATTCATCTGGTCTTAACAGAAACCAGACAGTTTCTCCATCTTGGATTACAGAGTAGTGAAGGATGCCAGTGTATTTATTACTAAGATTCTGAGTACCCTTTGTATAGTATAGGGATACTAAAATTATACTCAATTTTTTTTCAATGTACTGTTCATAGATACGCTGAATATTCATTCATGCATATAAATGTACCTTCAGTTACAAGATCACAAAAACTTGGGAGAAATTACAATTCAAAGCAACTGCTGAGGGAATCAAAGAATCACAGAACTTAAAAGCGCTTTGGAAGATCACCTAGAACATCTCCCTTCCCATTTCAAAGGGAAAACTCTCCCCTCTTTCTGGAGAGGTGCCCTGGAGAGGAAGACCCAACGGCCTCTTGCCTGTCTCTGTGACATTGGATGATTTGCTTCTGTTGGGATCTAGAAACTTCCCTCTGTCACCCATCTCCTTGTAAAGAGGCAGAGAAATAGACGAGGTCTTCCACGACCACTGGGGAATGTTATTTATTGTAAAATAACTATACAGTCAAAAAGCATTTGCACTGATGGGCTGTGGGCCATTGCTGGCCAACCAGAGAGCAAGGCTGTGAAAAGAGCTGAGGAACAGCTGTGGGTCAGTGACCATGTGACCTTCCATCGTGCCGACTGGCCAAGAAAGCCATTTTCGTCTATTATAATTAAAAGATGATGTGAAGTTGGTAGAAGGGTATACTGTTCAATCAATGGATCCCAGGTCAGATAAATGCCTTCAGAGAACTTAGGGACATCCCGACCATAAGTCTACTTTAATTGGCTGAATGTCCTCATGAGAAAAAGATAATACACACAATGTGCTCCAAACAGGAAGCGCATAGTTCACAGCTAAGCAGTCGACGGGCAGGTAGAGCGCAAGCTTAGCAGAATGGGTACCATGAATGGTAGGGCTCGGAAGACTGGGAAATGAATGGGCTGGCAGGAGGATTGTGGGTATTTTAGGTCTTGGGAAAAATAACCCTTTGCTGGAGACGTGTGTGCATGCTTTTCACATGGGTGGCCTGTTTGCTGTGTGGAAGGAGAAAGAGACTGGGCTTGGGTGAGAACACCTGCGTTCCAACTGGACCTTGAACAAGTTTCTTTTTCCTACATCAATGCTCTGGACAATGTGAGACCTTCCTGCCCTTAGCCCCTTTCTCCCTCCGAGTGTGTGAAATTTAGAATGGGTACACAATCGAGACTTCCCTGGTGGTCCAGGTGGCTAAGGCTTCGAGCGTCCACTGCAGGGGGGCCGGGTTCAATCCTTGGTCGGGGAACTTCTAAGATCCCGCGTGCTGTGCGGCGCTGCAAAGATCTCCATCTGCCGTAGAATGGATGCACGATCATTACAAACACGCATGCTCTCTGCATGAAAACCTAGCTATAGAACGGGATCTACATCAAAACCCTATCAGTGGAAATCAGGACTGCTGTGGTGAACACCATCTAATTTTTAAAAATTCATCGGCAGGGATATAGGTTAGCCTCCCATCTCCACACACTGTGCCTGGGTAATGTTGATTTATTAGTACAGTAGAATCCCGCTAATTAGCCTTAACAACAGGGGAACCCATTGTGGATTATAGAATTTTTCAAATTAGCGAGTACATGAATAAACAATAAAAATCAGGAGTCCTGCACTGCAAAATGTCCTTTTCCACTTATTCTGACAGGAAGGTATTTAATGTTGATTATTTATGATAATTCTTCATCATGCATTGCTAATGTTGGAGTCTGTTAAAAGGGGCATTTGTGAGGATCAATGGAATGGCGCTCATAAAACAGAGTGGAAGCAGAAGGAGACACACGAGTGCAAAACAGGATGGCGATGCCTAACGAAGTCCTAGAGATGGAGAGAGGAAACTTCCAAGGTTTAGATGAGGAGGCAGCTGGATGTTTTGGGGGGATTATTAGAATTGTGAGTTTGTGCGCGAGAGTTAACAATACTTCAATCTTAAATGACTGTGAAAAATGGGTCTCAGCCTGTGTTTGTCATCGAGAGGCTCAGGTGATTAAATGTGTTATATTAGCTGCTGTGAACAATCTGACTGTACAGGTGGCACCTTCTAGCAATAATAAGTGTGTCGCATGCATAATGGACATGGGGTTCACAAATGGAATGTATGGGAACTTTGTTTAAAATTTTTTCTACAAGGAATGTTTTTCTACCTATGGATTTGGATGTTTGATACTGAATATTTAATTATGGAGACTATCTAGAGGATTGGGGACAGTGTCCAGAGTTGGGCCATATCCTATGTGGACTTGGTCTTGGGAATAACTGATCGAGCAATGTTAAGGACTCATGCTTTAGTGACCATGACTTAGGAACTCATATCTGTGAATAAATAACCAAAGCTGAAGAAGAGTTATTCTGCTCATTAAAGACGTAAAGCCTTGTAATTAGATGTAAAATGTCAGGCTTCATCAGCCTTGAAATAGGTTTTAAAAGTATATGGTGCTAGGTTACAAAATTTTGCATCCCTCCTAAGCAAATACCAATAAGAACACTCACCAGATTGAAATCTTGCTACCCAGCTGTTTAAACTGTAGCTTGACCATGGTCAGTTCTGTTGGTTCCCCAGGCTCCTTCACTGGCATCTGTCAAGTTATGGTAGCTTACCTGATGGTTGATGATGAAAGAATTATTTCCTAACGTGTGTGAAACTAAGCTGATCCACACACATTTCAGAGACTTTCTGAGCTTCAAGAGCAAAACAGACGTCTCTGCTTCAGCTTCCTGTTAGTCCACAAGCTGGCATTTTTCAAATTTACCAGCCAGCAGCCTTGATTTTCCAGAGAAGCCAACAGCAAAAGTCCCCAGAGACAATCGCAGTTGGGTATTTCTGAAGGAATGGGAATCAAGGTTGAGAGGCAGGACCCAGGGGGGTCTGTAATTATTCTGCATCCATTCTGTTGCTCCCTGAGACCTGCTAAAATGAGACGCTGCTCACAAAACAGGCTGGGCAAGTTAGCATATGCAAATAGACTCATGGAAGTTTATTTTAAATTGCCCACTTGGGCTTGGAAATAGAGGTTAGACACCTGTCAGTTTGATCGAAACCCCGGTGAAAATACTAAATCATTTTTTGGTTTTGTGTCTCACATTTTGAAGCAGTTGTCCTAGCACAGAAAAAAAAAAAAAAAAAAAAAAAACAGGTCCTGAAGGGCCTTGGGAGCTTTGCATTCCAAGACTTCCTGCTGCTTGGCTTGTGTGAACCTCTGATCCAGGAAAGGAAGGGTTTGGCTTCACTCCATGGTCCACTTTGACTCTTAAATGAAAAAAATTTTTTGATGATGTGTATAACCCTATCCTAACTCAGTTTTAATGAGGGCACTGGTTTGCCAATAGTTTTGCTTCTTTGATCTATAAAAAAAAATCACGAAACATGTCAAGATACAAAATGGAATCACTATGACTCAGAAAGTTACTTTCAAATATAAAATCTGGAAATTATACTTGGGCTTTCATTTCCTTTCTGAACCAACCAACAAACAAATAGAACCCAACCATCATACAAATAAACTACAGGATATTCCAAAAAATCCTATGAAAATATCTTATATATGTTTAAAATACCTTTTTGTAAATCACAACGTTCAGTTAGCAAAAAGATATGATGTAAGCATTATTGCATCCTAAACACTAATTGCTCATGAGAAGACAGTGTAAATATGAGATGTCTTCAATGATTATTCCAGTTGCTTTGCCCATAAAGTTTTAGACTATTCTTTTTTTGACCATGTGTAGGGATTTATAGAAAAATGTGACCCTTAGCCCCCAACTCATTCACATTTAATTCAACAAAGCATCACCAGTGAGCTCCACTAGATGCTCTGTACCTGTTTATCATGCTTTCCCCCTAGAAATTAGAAAATTAGCAAGAATAAATGAAATCGAAACCCAAAGGATATTAGTCAGATCTAGTGCTGTAGTAGCATCGGAAAGTGACAGAATTAATTTTTCATCCTGAATGTATGTGTTTCCCAGGCCAAGTGCATTTTCCTAGCAGGTTGTTGGCTCTCAGTGAATCTCCAATAAACAAGCAATTGCTGAAGAGAAAACGTTGCCTGGAAATCCATTGACATCTCCAAATAAAGCATTAAATTTTACTCATGAGTACTAATGCCATATGCCCAGTAAAGAAATGCCACATTTCCATCCCTTGGGCGTTGTTGAAGGAGATTACCTCAGGGCCAATGCTTCTGTTTTAGTGGCATGCCATATTATTGCTACCTGTGACACCAACTGGGGACACAGTTTTTTACACTCCTGCAGGAGTCAAGGTTGCCAAAATGTAGCCTATCATCTTAAGCGGAAACGCAAAACAAGAGGAGAATTTACATATGCAGTACACACACACACACACACACACACACACACACACACACACATACACACGCACCTAGGCAGCATCAGATACAGGAGGTGTTCACACCTGCCACGTGGTGGTCCAGGGATGGAAAGCATGCTGGGAATGTGGAATGCTGGGAATTCCATCTCTAGGAGCAGAACTACCTGCTCAGAATCTTCATCCTCAGCCAACATCTTCTCTTTCCTTAGCATTTCACACTCAATTCCAAGTTTGAGGACGATATTTCCGAGCAACGTTTGAGCTTTTGAAATGGTTGGGTTCCTTCTTTTCAGGTTTACCTCTCAGTGTTAGTACCAAAAGTGAATTCTTATGCAGAATTCTTTGAGTTCTGGAAGCTCTCACTGTGAGGCTAGGTACTCATTGCATCAGGGAGCCGAGAGCATTCAGGAAAATTGTTCTGCTTAATTCCAACTGGGATTTTTTAGAATAGGGTATGTGTTATGGCATCATTGGATAGGAAGCTTGTGTTTCCCCAGGTGGACCGAGCGAATGAAGCCATGATCAAATAGATCATTTTTTATGTCATGCGATTTCATTGATAAGCAAGAAGAAACTGGATTGTTTGTGGGAATTGAGATTGTTGGTTACCCATCTCATTACTTCTCTTCACTTGTGGACAAAACCATAGACATATGTCCTCAGGCAGTGCTCCTGCTTTAATTATGCTCCAGGTCACTGCTGGGAGCTTCAGCAGGTTGGTTTCCTGTGCCAACCAAGAGAATGGTGGCTTCTCTGAGACTATGACAGTTGACAGTTGTCTTGCCTTAAGGTTTTTCATCAAATATTTTACCATAAAAGGAAAGAATTAGAAGGAAGACCATTCAAATCCTTCAGCTTCTTTCCTGGCTACTTTGAGGAAAAACCACAGAGAGTTCTTTCATTTGTAAAATTCTGGAATTACAGGCAAAATTTGTTCCAATGGAAGAAATAACGTGCGAGGTCTCACCCAGATCACCCAAGCTTCTCCTCTCGGTCCCCTTTTAATTTTTACAGGGCAGGTTTCAACACCAAGGAAGTTGATCAAATAGAAGACTGTGCTCATGGCCACAAGGTGGATCAGGGCTCCAGAGAAGGGAGTCAAGACATAGGCATCTGGGACAGGCTCTGTTCTCTTCAGAAAGTTCTTCTAAGAGAGAACTATTTTTTTCCCAATCAAATGTTTCCATCCAGTGAAAACCTACCTAGAAAGAAAACTGCCTTTGGGTTTCTCTGACAAAGACTTCTCCCTGATGGCATCTGATGAGGGTTCCAGGGCCTATGCCTGGGCCTCCTTGCAGAGTTTCTCTACTTGCTGCTGGGAAAATGAGTAAAGCACAAGTGTTCTGGGGTTCTCCACAGCACCCTGCAGCCTGCACTGACTGCTTCCTCATGCCGGGCCCTCCCAGGCAGGCAGCAGGGGCATCTCTGCAGTTGTCCCTGCATTTACTGATGTCTGGGTCAGGGCCGCCCACTCCCCAGCTGTCTAAAGGCAGTAGGTCCCAGGAGTATAGGTATTAGCTTTTCTTGGTGGAATTTTCGGTAGAATTCCCCTGTGAAGCCATCTGGTCTTGGGCTTTTGTTGCTGGGATTTTTTAATTTAAAAATTCAATTTAACTTCTAGTGGTCAGTCTGTTCAGATTGTCTGTGTTTTCCTTTGTGGTTTGATGATTTTCTTTGGTACTATGCCTGTGTTCCTTTCTTTCTTCTTTTTGTATATCTATTGTAGGTTTTTGATTTGTGGTTACCGTGCCATTCATATACGTTGACCTACAACTATATCTACTTTATAAAAACTGATAGACATCTAAGTTCAAACACATTCTAAAAGATCTACCTTTTTTAATTCCCTTCTCCCACATTTTGTGTTTTAGATGCCATGTTTTACATCTTCATGTTTATCTCTTCACTGTTTACTGTAGTTATAGTTTCTTTTACAATTTTTTTGGTCTTTAAATCTTTGTACTAGCTTTTTTAAGTGGTTGATCCTCAGCCCTTACTATATATTTGCCTTTTCTAGTGGAATTTTTCCTTTCTTATAGATTCTTACTTCTTCTTACAGCCTTTTCTTTTCCAGTTAGAGAAGACACTTTGACATTTATTTTAGGGTAGGTTTAGTATTGATAAACTCTTTTAGTTTTTGCTTCTCTTAGTTCTTTCTCCTTTGATTTGAAATCATAATCTTGCTGGGTAGAGTATCCTAAGTTGCAGGTTTTTCCCTTTCAGTACTTTGAATATATCCTGACTCCCTCTGGTCTGCCAAGTTTCTGCAGAGAAAGCAGCTGATTGCCTTATGGGGGTTCTCTCGCATATGACTCTTTGTTTTTCTCCTGCTGCCTTTAGAATTCTCTTTAACTTTTGCCATTTTAATTATGATATGTCTTGGTGTGGGTCTGTTTGGGTTCATCTTATTTGGGAACCTCTGTGCTTCCTGTACCTGGATATCTGTTTCCTTCTTCATGTTTGAGACATTTTCAGCCATAATTTCATCAAATACATTTCTGACATGTAAGGTGAGGGCTGCGGTGGGCTGGCCACAGGCAGAGGTCCAGGCTGCTTCAGATGCTCTGCTTGTCAAGCGGCAGCAACGGTAGCCCCGGCGACATCTGTCTCCTTTGTCTCTCAGAGCTGATTACCCTCCCCAGCCTCTGCGTCCCCCACCTGACTCTGGAACCTGCAGGGCAGACGGGGCCCCCGTGGGCCTGGGCAGTCGGGGTCCAGCGGAGATCAGTGGTCGGGACCACCTCTGATGCACCGCCTGCCTAAGTACAGCAATGGCCGCCCTCACTGTGCTCAGGTGCCGCCCCGGGTCCAAATGGCCTCTGCATCCCTCGCCCAAGCTCTCGCCGGGTCATGGCAGCCTTCTCTGCAGTGTGGAGCGGTGATGTGAGCGCTGGTGCTCCTCAGTGGTGGAGTCCAGGCTTCCACAGCCCTCCTGTTGGTCCCACTGACCCTCCAACCAGCCAAGGGGGCTCGTCTTCCCTGTGTTGGACCCCAGGGCTGGGGGTCCCAATATGTGGCTCTCGCTCCCCAGGACAGATCTCCACTCCCCCTCACCCCATGTCATCTCCCTTTGAGTCCCCTCCCAGGGGAACAGGTCCTGACCTGATGGCTTCTGGTCCCATCCTACCTGATTCAGGGGACCTTTGTTACAGCCTTGGTTGTACAGGAGTCTTTCTGCCAGTTTCCAGTTAGTTTTCAGTGAGAATCGTTCCACATGTAGATGTATTTTTGATGTGTTTGTAGGGGGAGGTGAGTTCCACGTCCTCCACCCTGCCATCTTGATCAATCTCAGAAAGCTTGTATTTTTAAACAAAATAGCCTGGTTTGGCATCAGAATCAGTTTTAAGCAGAAGAGCAGAGACACTGAAGCTGGAATGATGCACCGAAGTCTGGTCAGAAGGACCTTCAGTGCCTGGCAAAGACTGAAGAACTGAAATAAGAGGGGAGGGGGGAAGTGCAGGATGAAGTTTTGGGGTAGAATCTACAGGATTTGGCAAAGGTTTGGGTGTGGGGAGTAGGAAGTGTGGCTTCTGGGGATTGTGACGCTGTAACAGGAATGAAATGTGCAAGAGTGGGACTCTGGGTGGTCAGTGTGGCTGTGGACTTTGGTGCTGGCTGTTACTGGATGTCTGGGAGGAGAAGGTAAGAGGAGGTGAGATGTTGGTGGGACTGCTTTAAGATGGGTTGGAGCTGAGAGAGGACCCATTTGGGCATCATCATATTAGTGGTAGTGGTTGAAAGTGTGAGTCTGTATTGAAGGAGTCCAGAATAACCACTGTGGCATGAAAATTATTTTGAACTGAAGGCATTTGAGAATAGATGTTACTTTTCTTTCTCTTTCTACTCTCCCTATCCCTCCTTCCCCTCCATCTTCTCCTTCCTCTTCTCCTCTCCATCCTCCCCCACCCTCTCCCCCTCCTCCTTCCCTTCTTCTTCTTGTTCTTCTCATTCTTCTCGTTCTTCTTCTTCTTCTTCTTCTTCTTCTTCTTCTTCTTCTTCTTCTTCTTCTTCTTCTTCTTCTTCTTCTTCTTCTTCTTCTTCTTCTTCTTCTTCTTCTTCTTCCTCTTCCTCTTCTTCTTCTTCTTCTTCTTCTTCTTCCTCTTCTTCTTCTTCTTCTCCTCCTCCTCCTCCTTCTCATCCTTCTCCTCCTCCTCCTCCTCCTCCTCCTCCTTCTCCTCCTCTTCCTCCTCCTCCTCATTCCCCTTCTCCTCCTCCTCCTCCTCCTCCTTCTCCTCCTCCTCCTCCTTCTCAAGAATACCAATAGATAATTATCCAGAGGAGAAGAATAAAGAAATGGATGTGGAATGGTCAGAGAAGGAGGGGGGGGACTCAGGAGAGTGTGGGGAGTGAACGGTTTCAAGATACAAGGGTGGAAGCAGTGACAAATCTCACATAGAGTTTGGAGGGACACACATTTTACTGTGTGTTACCTGTTTACTACCCTGCACCAGGCTTGGAATGCATCATGCCATTTAATCCTGACAGCAAGCAGGTGCCTGAGAGAAGGCTGTATTCTCCTTTTACAAGCTCAGAAAAGTTGGGTGCCTTTCCTAAGGTCATTCAGCTGTGAGAGAAGGAGCTGAGCGCAGGTCAAGAGATTTTTACATCCCTGCCTTTCTGCTTTCATGTGGCATGTTGTTTGTTTCTCCAAACCAGGACAACATTCTGAACACTGTGCATTTAGCTTTTGCGTGATCTTCTTTTCCAAAAGCAGAAATCAACAGCCTCCAGTCTCTGCGACATATCTAGCCCGTTTCTGTAAATAAAGTTTTACTGGCACGTTGCCATGGCCACGGCCACAACCACGACTGGCCACTCATTTACGTGCTGCCTGTGGCTGCTTTCTCTCTATGGCAGCAGAGTTGAGGGGTTGTAGGAGACACATGAAGACTTACAAGTTATTATTGGTGCTTTACAGAAAGTTTGCTGACCCCTGCCTTAAACCACGAGATTGCATAAAAAATACCATAGGGCTTCCCTGGTGGCGCAGTGGTTGAGAATCCACCCGCCAATGCAGGGGACACAGGTTCGAGCCCTGGTCCGGGAAGATCCCACATGCCGTGGAGCAACTAAGCCCGTGCACCACAACTATGGAGCCTGCGCTCTAGAGAGCGCGAGCCACAACTACTGAGCCTGTGTGCCACAACTACCGAAGCCCGCGTGCCTACAGGCCATGCTTCACAACAAGAGAAGCCACCGCAATAAGAAGCTGGAGCACCGCAACGAAGAGTAGCCCCCGCTCGCCACAACTAGAGAAAGCCTGTGTGCAGGAACGAAGACCCAACGCAGCCAAATATAAATTTAAAAAATAAATAAATTTATTAAAAAAAGTTATAGATTAGGAATTCTGATTCAGCCTATTGTAAAATTCTCTTCTTATAATGAAAATACACTCATGGAGAAAATCAGATAGGATACCAGTGCGATTTCCATCTACTAGGAAATAACACCAGTTACGCTAAACTCTTCTTAGTCTAGTATTTTTTTCAGTGATTTGGAAGAAACGAAAGATGAGGAATGAGAATTTGGTAGCCCTGGTGAGCAGCACACACCAACTCAGAAAAGAGTTAAATCTGGTCAAATCTTTGCCTCTCTCAAGAATGCAGGAAGGGTGGGTGGGGCAGTAGAAACGATGAGGGACCTCATACTTAAAAGGCAACCGACAATCCCCAAAGACCTTGACTTCAGCATGTAATCGGGCAGCCGTCACTTTGTCCCCCATCCATTTGTCAGGACCCCAGGGCCTTGAGAAAGGACACGTGTCTCTCTCTTCTTCTGCTGTGCCTGGTGGTGTTCCTCCAAGGTGGGAAGGTATCCCCGGGGCTGGCGGCCTTCTGGGTGGTGGAAGCACAGCGGGCTGTCTGAGGTGGCAGAACTGCTGGGGCACATCTGTCCTTCTCAATATTCACACTGCTGATGTCGCACTCGGGTGACAAATGCAAATTGGGTGACTTCATCCAAACATGTCAGCCTCATTAGCAGGTGCACAGCAACTGACGTAAGACACTGGCCTCTGGTTCTTCTGTTTTTACTTCCATCCTTCCAGAGTGCTGAGGGGGAGCCCTGGTTATGGGAACCAGGCAGGAAGCACTTTTTAAAAAAAAGAAGGGTCTGTGGGTACTAGGGGTTGTTCATCCTGGGTTATCCTCTGTAAAGCAAGCAGATCTCCTCTGGCCAAAAACTGAGTGAAATCAGACTAGAATACACCTTGATCTTGAAGAAAACTTATGGCAACTGCTGTGCTCCCAGGACAGAATGGAATATAAGATCACAATTCTGGAGAGGAATAAGAGGACAAAATGGATTTATTATTATTATTATTGATATTATTATTTTGGCCACACCATGTGGCTTGCAGGATCTTAGTTCCCCGACTAGAGATGGAGCCCAGGCACTTGGCAGTGAAAGCATTGAGTCCTGACAAGATGAATTTATTTATTTATTTAGGCTGTGCTAGGTCTTAGTTGTGGCATAAGGGATCTAGTTCCCTGACCAGGGATGGAACCCGGGCCCCCTGCATTGGGAGCACAGAGTCGTACCCACTGGACCACCAGGGAAGTCCCAAGATGGATTTTTTAAATTTGATAAACACATACTTGTTGATTAAAAAAATATTTTTGGTGAAAAATTTGAGGAACATTATAATTGATCATTAAAACTTCACTTTTCCTTCCATTTAAACGAATCCACACTCTTCGGTAATTTTCTCTCTTAGATCAGAAATTTAAATGCACAAAATGATTTTGATTTGCCTAAATGTTTGATAGAGACATTGTGATAACAACAGCGTGGAAATTAAGTTAGGGATGATGGTTTGTCATTAACAAATGCCCCATATTCTTAGGTCCTGGAAAGTTTTGAATTGTCTTTGTGGCCACTGAAATTCTTTTAACGTCTTTTTTGATGCCAATCACGTGTTTGTTTTATGAACATAGATTAACTATGAAGGTGTTGGGTAACAAAGGGCTACACAAAACACTATTTCATAACGATAAGGGTCTCTACTTTCCCTTTATTTGACCTTCAGTACACATTTTGCACTGCCAAATAAGTCATTTTTATTGCTAACATATCACATGATGATTTTAAAGCATGTTGAGAGACGGTATCAATTCTCTGTTCCCTTATCTGGAAATTTTGGGGGGGACACAAGAGATGCATCTTTTGTATTTGAGCTTAATATTTACTTTCACATAGAAAGTTAATATGTATCTTCTTGAGTAAAGAAAATTTTGAATTTTTTCCCCCAGAAGTTTGTTTGTCAGAAAACAAAAAAAACTAAAATTTCCAGAACTTTACCATGACACATCCCTGCTCTAAGTTTATACCTAATAAATCAATGAGGAAAAAAATAATTTAACAATGGAATATGTAATTTTCCTATTATTTCTTTTATGCTTTATTTTAAGGATATCAAATGGTCAGATAAAAATTAAGCAATTTGGTCCATTGGATGGCCAAACATCTAGGCATTTGACACCAGTGGCAGACCTCTGGATTTTCACACTTCCTTTTGGTTTCATGCATGTACTTGGCACTGTACAATTCAGTCAATGTATGCTAAGGGTTTCTTTTTTCAGATTTCAAAAACATTCCTCACCTTTTAACTGCAGCGCACATCCAGCATGGTTATTGTTTAAATATTTTCTTTCTCAAAGACCACCGCTCGCCTGAAATCAGGTCACTGCGTGGCCATCTCTTTAAGGGAATCAAACTGCATGGGCGAGGGTGCCCAGGGCCTCCATGCTGTGTGCCTGTCTTAGGGACAGAGCTAAGTGGAGGGAGAAGAAAGCTGTCTGAGAACTGGAGAGAGATGGAGTGTCTGTGGGACGGGGGGGGCTTGGCAGTTCAAGCCCAAGAACCTTGTCTGTAGTGTGCGAGGGTGCAAGTGTTCACCCCGGCCACCCGGCCGCTGGGCCACCCGGCCTCTGGGGCTCCGCTTCCTGTCAGCACTGTGTATCATGGTCCACAAAAGTGACCAGCACTTCATGTTTTCTTCTCCTTTTTAAAAATAATTAATTAATTAATTTTTATTTATTGATTTTTGGCTGCGTGGGGTCTTCGTTGCTGCACGCGGGCTTTCTCTAGTTGCGGAGAGCAGGGGCTACTCTTCGTTGCAGTGCGCAGGCTTCTCATTGTGGTGGCTTCTCTTGTTGCGGAGCACGGGCTCTAGGTGCGTGGGCTTCAGTAGTTGTGGCACGTGGGCTCAGTAGTTGTGGCGCACGGGCTTAGCTGCTCCGCGGCATGTGGGATCTCCCCGGACCAGAGCTCCGACTCGTGTCCCCTGCGTTGGCAGGCGGATTCTTAACCACGGCGCCACCAGGGAAGTCCCTTCCCTCCTTCTTAAAGCACTTAGTGTTTTAGGGTGACAGCTGATGTGACTCGCCTTCCTCCTTGCCTGACGAGGAAACGGCGGGCTGCCTCCGCCGAGCCCTTTCTCTGTCTGGCGGTGGGGGGCATGCCTGGCAGTCACCACGTATCCCAGGTCCTGTGCACTGCCGTCCGTTTGTGTCCTGCCATTTCTCCCCAAGCCCCAAGTTTAAGAAAAAGGCCTTCAATTCTTTGCAGTGCTAGGTGCCCTCATCTGCATCTCTCAGCCACATCGAACACTAGTCGAAACGCAAACACAAAGCTGTCCCGGCTGGGACAGCTCCACGTGTGGCAGGCAGGTGCCAGGCATCTGGAGGGACAGGACAGGCGTCTGTCTCCTGTAGTCACCCTTCCAGCTGGAGGCCCCCTCTGGACCGGAATCCTGGCAGGTGAGGGCGTGCCCGACTGTGCGGTTGGCATGGAGGGGGAGGTGTTGGCTGGGATGCCCTCAGAGGTGGCGCCTTGACTCTGCTGATGCGTCTCTCCACAGTGAGAAATCTCTCTCATTTCTCGAAGGGGAAGCGAGGAAAGGGGAGAGGAAATGTGCAGGTGGTTCTGAGAACTGACTTCTTTCTCTCTGTTTACATAGTCACCTTGCATAACGGTTCCAGCGAGTGCCACGGACCCAACGCATCTGATGGAATGCAGCATTCTCACCGTGCTCATCAGCGAGTGCCACGGACCCAACGCATCTGATGGAATGCAGCATTCTCACCGTGCTCATCAGCGAGTGCCACGGACCCAACGCATCTGATGGAATGCAGCATTCTCACCGTGCTCATCAGCGAGTGCCACGGACCCAACGCATCTGATGGAATGCAGCATTCTCACCGTGCTCATCAGCGAGTGCCACGGACCCAACGCATCTGATGGAATGCAGCATTCTCACCGTGCTCATCAGCGAGTGCCACGGACCCAACGCATCTGATGGAATGCAGCATTCTCACCGTGCTCATCAGCGAGTGCCACGGACCCAACGCATCTGATGGAATGCAGCATTCCTTCAAGATCCACAGAAAGCCGGTGTGCAACACCCAGGGGGCGTAGTTCTGGGCCAGTTTCATAACTTGAGATCAAAAATACCTACCTTTGTTCAAACCCTTTCTTTCATCTAACCTTATGTCTTGATGTTGGTTAGAAAGGGTTGGGCCGATTTATACGCCCCTTCAAAAGAGTTGAATAGTCGTTGGGTTAGCACAGGGAATTATGTCTTTGGAAGGACCTGGGCATTAAATTATTTCAGGTGCTCCATTCAGAATAAAGCCAGTGTTTCAAGATCTGAAAGCTGCAGTTGAACTTGTGGTACAAATATTGGGAAAACCCCCAGTTATTTGGAGTTAGCCTGCTAACCTGTGGGATCTGGAAAGATTTAGACTGCACAGAGGTGGCAGACGTAAATGGCTTCAGGGAGATAGCCAAGGTGGGAAGTGGCAGAGGTACAAGGTGACAGGCCACTCGGGGATGCGGGATGCCCTGAACCTCTGCTTACGGCGGTCCGATTCCCTTTAATCCAACACATCTCAATGGCTTAACGAAATCCTCTACAGGCCTTTCATCTGATGGTCCAACCCACTGTTTACACACCACGGACAGAAGCCGGGTCATCCTGTGGCTTGTCCAGGATCACCCAGATCATCCATCAGAGAGCAGCCTGCAAGCCGGGGCTTCGGACTCCAGCTCACGGTGTGGTCCACCCTCCATCAGCACTTCAAGTCCCAACAGGAGGAAAATGGCCATTGAAAGTTTAGTGTATGCTCATCATTCTCTTCTTCTCAGGCTCTAGTTATCGGAGCCTCTTACTCTCATGTGTAAATGGGTAGAACACTTTTTACCCACAAGGCTGGTGCAAGGATGAAGTGAGATAATATATGGTAACAAAGTCACAGTAATTGGGATACAGCAGAGCGTAAACTTTCTTTCTCTCCCTGTTCTTGGCCTCCCTCCCTCTTCTCTTCCCATTGACTCTTCCTCCCCTCTCCTCCCCTCTCCTCCCCTCTCCTCTTTTCTATTCACTTTGTCTTACTTGATTCTGTAGCATAGCTCCTTATATGTAGCAAGTATTCAAGAAATCCAGAGCAAGGGGATTGGGGCAAAGTGGGCAGATGGTTAGCTGTTCCATCCTGTCGGAGGGCAGAGGCAGGCATCACACTGTCAGGGATCTACTGCCCTTTAGGTGTGGTGGTCCGGAGCCTGAGCTCCCAAGGGTCTTTCTGGCAGTGGTAATAGGTTATCCTGTTCACATCTGCCGAAAGGCCGGTGGGGTCTGCGGAAGAGTCTGCGATTCTGGCAAAGCTAGTTGGAGCGTTTACCGACTGAAGATGCAACCCTGACCTTGTTAGCACCATGCTCCATGCTGCTGTCCTTTTCCTCATCTAGGAGCTAGGTCTTGGTTTGTTTGCAGAAGACTGTGGTCCAACACCCGGGGCGGCGGTGGGGGGGCCCCTCACACTTGGCCTGCAGGTGCAGAGATGCAGGTGGCCCTGTCTCTGGGAGAGCCGTGGAGGGAGCATCAGGGCCAAGGGGGCCCTGTGGCACCTCCGAGTCCGCTCTTCCGGGAGTGAGCATCCCCTCCGGCGGCTCCCAGGGCAGAGCCCTGCTCAGACTGACGATGGTCTGCAACTACCGCGTCTGATGCTTGGTTGTCTGATCCCAGCCTCTCTGCCTTGTTCCTTTACAAGAAGATGGTCTTAGGGATGGTGGGGACAGTGGTTGGGAGTGGCCCATGTATTGGAGGAAAAGACTACAGCATCCTGCTTTGCTGTCCCTTCTCCCTTTTTCTGAAAAATTTTAATTTTGATCTCAGTATGATATACTTTTGCCAAAAGGCATGATGACAAGTTCCAAGCACTACTCAAAGTAATAATAACAATTTAAAAAATATGTATTTATGTGGCGCTTATTATCTGTCAGTGCTTTAGAAACTTAAATCATTCCCTTCTCATGCAACTGTGGTTTCCCCAGCCTCCTCTGCCCTTGCGGGGACTGACCCACATAGAGGGCAAGCGTTGTTGTCCATGGTCACACGCCCGGCTGATTGTGGGGTCCAGGTCTGAACCTGTGTAGGTTGGCTGCAAGCCTTAACCAGGGCCCCAGACGCCTTCACCAATTACACCAGAGATCTTGGAGTGCAGGCCTGCCGTGCCTAATGTGTACCCTCAGGGGCTACAGGCTCCTTATTCCAAACCACCCCCCAACACCAAAGTGTGACAGGCTACAGCATCCTGCCCCCCTCACCTGCCCCTCTTGGGCCCTCCTTCCTGCTCTCACCTCAGAACCCTCAGTGCCCCTCTCTGGCATCCTCTGTGAAACAGCTGCCGTTCTCTCTGAGTTGAAATTGATTTCTACTGTTCTCAGAAATTACCATGGCCAAGCGCTGACCTGCTTATCCCAGGGCAGTTTGAAACATTATTTCTGAACCTGCTGATTAGAATAACTACACTTGAACGTATGTGTTGGCAATGAGACCTTTTCGTGGGTGTGTTTGTGTCTGAGTGTGTGTATTTTCTCCAGGAGTCTCGAAAGAGCTACACCCTTCAAAAAGTGTTGGCTCTAAGGTCTCATGAAGGGTCCTGTCCCTCCAGTAGGTTTCATCCTTTTAGCTTGACATGCACCAGACAGTGTGCTGGGTTCCCAGGGATGACACGGTCGCTCTGTCCCTGAGAAGGTCACCATCGAGAGCAAGTGATATACTGGGTTCCTGAAGTTGAGTCAAACCTTGTTCTGGGTTTAACCTGGAGCCATTTGCTGGAAAGAATTCATCATCTGGAACTTTAGACTTGGAGGATTCTTTTGTTTTTCTGGTTAATTTTTTTAAAAAATTGAGATATAATTGGCATATAACATTGCATAGGTTTGTGTACAATGTATTGGTTTATAATTAGATGCTGCAATATGGTTACCACGGTAGCAATAGCTAACACCCCTATCATATCACATAATTATTGTTTCTTTTTAGGTTGAGAACAGTTCAGATTTAGTCTCTTAGCAATTTTGAAGTTTATAATATAGTATTGTTGACTATAATCACTATGCTGTGTGTATTACATCTCCGGGGCTTATTTATCTACTAGTTTCCAGTTTGTGCCTTCAGACAGCATCTTTCAATACCCGCCCACTCCCCCCCAGCCCCTCGAAACCGCTACTCTACTCTCTGTTTTTGCAAGTTGAGTTGCCTTAGATTCCACACAGAAGGGAGATTGTACAGTATCTGTCTTTCTCTGACTTGTCTCATTTAGCATAATGCCCTCAAGGTCCATCCATCCGTGTTATGGCAAAAGGCAGGATTTTCTTCCTTCTTATGGAAGAATAATATTCCATCTTCTTTATCCATTTATTGTTGGCAGACACTGAAACTTTGGGTCCTAACATCCAGAGATGTTTCAATCTGGCCTCACAACCACAGCACCACATTGGTCCCCCAGGACCTTTTTGATGGCCCCTTGTCTCTCTTGTTCTTCTCTCCTTCCCTTTCTTCTATCACCTTTTTGCCCAATCTTGCCCTTATCTTTTCCATCCCTTCCTTTTAACTTCCTTTTCCATGTAGTTAGGAAGGAAACCAAGAGCAGGTGAGAAACAAGCTTATTCCATAGCTTTTTCATAGCTATGAGGCATGTGAATAATTTCATATTTACCTGCATTTACAAAAATGATGAAGATTGGGCAAGTCTGGGAGAATATTTGGATAGTGGGAGAGAGATAGGTACATGGGATCTGGAGAACTTCTATTCACAAAATAGACATTTTTCAAATTTTAATAAGGGAATGCGTTTTCTATTCTTAAGTTCAAAGCTAAAGAAGGCATAGAGGTAGTAATATTTGCCCGATTTTACATTTATTAAAAGCCAGGACAGACAGGGATAATAACATGCCTCAACATTTATGATGCGGCAGCTTCTGCACAAATATTAAAATTAGACAGTTATCATCAGAACTATTTGTCATTTATATTTTCTTTCAAATTTTAATGAACACAAATGCTACTTATGTGGTAAAGTTCAATACCTGAAAAAATAACCCGTTTGTCCATTCATGAAGCCCACCAAAGAACTGTCATGGGATAAAGTCATTTTAAAACTAAATAATAATTTGAGAAGGCATCAAAAAATACTTCTGCTTCCGGGAAGAAGGAGTAAATGTACTTTTCCCTCCTCCTCCTGCTGAGGGCAATTGAAAACTGTGCACATTATATATGAAACAAACATAAAAGCACTGCAAGGTGGAGAGAAGGCAGCAGACTAGGGCCCGTGGACTGAAAAATGACATGTCAGTGAATTTTTTGGGGTTTCTTTTTGCCTCATGAATCCCAGACCAGATACTGGAGAAGCCAGCAACCTGGAAATGCCAATGTGTGCATCCGTGAAAGCCCCAAGAAAAGCCACAGGATGGGGAAAGTGGTGTCCCAGCCGAGTCACACACAAACCTTTCAAATAATTAATGTTCTACTTTTGACAAACACCACAGAACATGTGTGGCCCCATCCCTCCCGTCAGCAAAGACTGAGGGGGTATCTAGACTTCCATGCTCATGAGGCTGCAGCAAGATGCCCCAACCCCACCCCAGTTGCATCAGACAAGGCTAAGGGGAGCCGTGCCTTCATCCCATTGGGTGGTAATGAATGATCCCATCACAGACACACTCCCTTCCCCACGCTAATGACTCCACCCCCACCCCATGCACTGTTGGGAAACTGCTTGGGGAGCCTTGACCTCCCTGGAAGTAAGGAGGTGCCCATCCCACACTCTCAGGACTTTCATCACCACTTAACAGTAATAAGGCTTTCCCCCCAGCCCCCTTTGGTGTCAGTGGAGGATATGTGGGGAGTAGTAAACAATGGCCTCTGTGCCTCCCAGCCAGGATGGTACCAGCAGAGGCCCAGTGGGGAGCCTGAACTCCCACACTTCTCAGCAGTAAAAAGGAGCTCCTCCTCCCTAGGTGTAATTGGGGGCCCAGTGGGGAACCTGGACGTCTGCACGCACCTACCAGAAATGAGGTGGTGTCAGAGGAGGCCTTCTAAATCCCAAGACTGAAATAAAAAGAAGAGTCTTATAATATCCCAAATTTCCAGGTTTCAATCTAAGATCACTTGTCATAATAACTACCAGAAAGTTTACAAATTGAAAGAGAAAAGAAAATCAACATTTTCAAATGCAGAGATGACACAGATGTTAGAATTATTTGACCAGGGTTTTAAAGAAACCATCATAAAAATGCTTCAATGCAGAATTACAGACATGTTTGACATAAATGAAAAATAGTCTTAGAAAAAAATATAAGTTGTAAAGAAGAACCAAATGGTATTTTAGAATTGAAAAATATAATAAGTTAAAAAAAACCCTCAATGGATAGAATTAAACTCAACAGCAGATGGTGTGGACAGAGGGAAGAGTCTATTGACCTTAAAGATAAGTAAATAGATAAAACTTAAGCTCAAAAACAGAAAGAAAATAGACTGTGAAAAAAAACCCAGAGTATGTGTAACTATAATTAAAATCTAAAACTTGTGTCATTGAATTCCCAGAGGAGGAGAAATAGTCAACACTATTAGGTTTTAATAAGTTAAATATATACTAAAATCTAAGACATCCATTAAAAATCTTATACAAGGCAATATACTCAAAAACACTATAGGTAAATCAAAATGGAATTCTAAAAAAACATGTTCAAGTAATCCACCAGAAGGCAGGAAAAAATAAACAGAGAAACCAAACACAGACAACAAACAGAAAATGGAACTTAAAAAGACAGATTTAAGCTTTACTATGTCAATACACATATTAAATGTAAATGATCTAAATACACAAATTAAAAGACAGAAGTGGGCATACTGAGTAAAAATACAACCCAACTATACACTTTTTTTTGTGTGTGTGTGGTATGCGGGCCTCTCACTGCTGTGGCCTCTCCCACCGTGGAGCACAGGCTCCGGACGCGCAGGCCCAGCAGCCATGGCTCATGGGCCCAGCCGCTCTGCGGCATGTGGGATCTTCCTGGACCGGGGCACGAACCTGTGTCCCCTGCATCGGCAGGCGGACCCTCAACAACTGCGCCACCAGGGAAGACCCCCAACTATACACTTTTTCTGGGAAACACATCAAATATAATGATATATAGAGGCTGAATTAAAAGGATGGAAAAGATATACTAGGTGAACTTTAATCAAAGGAAAGTATGAGTGGATTTATTAATAATCAAATAAGTAGATTTTAAAGTAGGGAAATTTGACAGGGAGAGGGACATTACATAACGATCAAAATGATTAAATATCAATCCACCAAGAACATATAGCAGCATTAAGTGTATATGTATCAAAAAATGGAGTGGTATAATACACATCCATAATTATAGTTGGAGATTTCAAAACCTGCTCTAGCTTCAAAACTAGACAGAAAATTGGCAATATAGAATAATTGAACAAAATACACCATTGAAAGAATCCAACTGACATTTACAGAACACTCCATACAACAGCAGCAGTATATGTATATTTTCCAAGTCCTTCTGGTACATATATAAAGTAGGCTATATACTGGGCCATAAAGCAAACCTCAAAAATTTAAAAGAACTGAAATAAATAAAAAAATAAAATAAATAAAAAGTGTGTCCTCTGTCCACAAGGAAATCAAATAGAAATCAATAATAGATAACAGAAAAATATCCAAACACCCAGAAACTAAACAATACATGTCAATTCATGGGTCAGAAAGGAAGTCTCAAAGGAAACTAAACACATCCATTGAACTAAAAGAAAATTAAAACACAGCATATCAAAATTTGTGGGAAAGAGTTAAAATAGTGCTAAGAGGGAAATTTATAATATTAAATAATTACATTAGAAAAGAGGAAAAGTCTCAAATCAACAGACCAAACTCCTACCTCAAGAACCAAAAAAAGAAAAACAGGATAAACCCAAAGAAGAAGAAGGATGGAAATACTAACTGTAAGAACAAATATAAATGAAATTGAAAAAAGAAAAATTTATGAAACAATGCTGATTCTTTAAAAAGATCAATACAAGACAAGATAAACATACAACATGTGGCCTTGCTCAACTCACTAATTAGTTCTAAAAGTGTTTTTGTACACCTTACGAGATATTATGCATAGACAGTCATGTCATCTGCAAGTAGAAAGAGCATTATTTCTTCCTTTGTGATCTATTGGGTTGGCTCAAAAGTTGGTTCAGTTTTTCCATAAGATGGTAGGGAGAAACCCGAAAGAACCTTTGGGCCAAATCAATATATGCATTTTATTTCTTTGTCAATAATTTCTTTTTCTTTGTTACAATAAGTGCTGGTTGGAGTCCCAGTACAATGTTGCATAGCAGTGATGGCTCAGAGGTCCTTGCCTTCATAGCAATTTTAGGGGAAAAGTATTGTCTTTTACCAGTAAGTATTATATTAGTGTAGGTTTTAAAAACATGTTATTATGATGAGGACATCCTTTATTCCTATTTTTCAGAGAGTTTATATCATACACAGAGCTGGATTTGTGAGATAATTTTTCTGCAAAAATTGATACGATCATGTGGATTTTCTTCTTTAGCTTATTAATATGGTGGATGACATTGATTGATTTTTGAATACTGAACAACCCTTGCATTCCTGGAATAAACCCCACTTGGTCATGGTGTACACTCTTAAAATTCAACCAAAGGCACCTCAAATAATTGAATTATAAAATGGGCTAAAGGCATGAAGAGTCATTTCATCAAAGAGGATAAACAGATGGCAAATAAGCACATGAAAAGATGTTCAGTATACTTAGCCATTAGAGAAATGTAAATAAATACCATAATGAGATATCACTACACACTTACTAAAACAGCTAAAATAAAAAAAAAGTGAAAATATCACATGCTTGTGAGGATGCTGAGAAAGTGGATCTCTCACACATTGCTGGTGTAATGTAGGATGTAAAAGGATACAGCCACTCTGGGAGATTGGCAGTTTATTTAAAAACTAAAATATATTTACCATATGACCCAGCAATAGAGAATTTATGTCCATACCAAACAGTGTACACAGTTGTTCATAGCAGCTTTATTTGTAATATCCCCAAACTAGAAACAACCAAAATGTCCCTCAATAAATGAATGTTTAAATAAACTGTGGTTATTCCATAGCATGGAATACTATTCAGCAATAAAAAGGAACAAACTCTTGATATACATATCCACTTGAGTAGATCTCCAGGGCATTGTGCTGACTGAAAAAAGTCAAGGTCAATATGTCACTTACTGTAGGATTCCTTTACCCAATATTCTTGTAATGATGACATTATAGAGATTTAGGATTTAGGGATAGTGGGGGAGAGGAGTGGGTATGATTGCAAAGAGGAAACAGGAAGATGGTGATAGATGAGTTCTCCATCCTGACTGTGGTTATAAGAATATGAAATGGGCAACATGATAAAATGACATAGAACTATGCATATGTGTTATACCGCTTTCAGTTTCCTGGTTTTGATATTGTGATATAATTATGTCAGATGTAACCTTTGGGGGAAACTGGGTGATGAGTACACCAGACCTCTGCAACTTCCTGTGAACTTATAATTATTGCAAAACAAAAATTAAAAAAAAAATAACACAGAAGGCAAAAAGCAAAACAACAAGACCTTCTTAAATCCCTTCAAAATAAAAGTAGAAATTCTATACATGAGCTGACTCTATTTTTACTTCTGGCATTATCATCTCAAATTATAACAGAACCAGAATGGCTGAATGAATGAATGATGGGAGACGGGAGAGTTGTCCTCCTTGTAATTTGCTGGTTTTTAAAAATTTCAGGTTCTGAACACACATTTTTATTTAATGTCTGTTCAATTTTGATTTCACAGCAATTACAGCTACCAAAACATGCTAAGGAGAGCTGCTAAAAGAGAGAAAGGGGACCCGGCAGCCTCTGGCTAAATGCTCCGAGGGAACATCCAGAAGTGAGATGCACAGAAGCCAGATGAAGCCCATTTGGAACTCCACATAAGGATAAGGAATGTACCACCTACAAGAATAAGGAATCTGAAAACCAGCTCGAGCTGATCGCTGCTTCATCTATGTATAAGGATTCCCTAAAGGGACTGAGATGCTCGTGTCTTCCAAAATACACCTACTTAAAAAGTCTTTTCAAGTGCTGCTCTAAGGCAAACCTTCCTCTTTTATTCCTCTTTCTTCACAGATATTCCAAAGCCTGGAATGGGCTGCTCATTTTTTGCCACCTACACCAACTCATCTGTATCTGAGACCAGTAGCTGCGCCCAAAGGTCCCACCTTCCGAGAGGTCGCAAATGTTTTCCTGAGCAATTCTGTGTCCTCTTAAAATCACGCCGCCCTGGCTTATATGAAACACAGCCTTCCATCCCAGGGCCGGCCATACCGCCTATCCCTTAAGGCGCACATGTGTACGTCAGCAAAAAGGCGGTTACTCCCTGGGCCGAGACCACCTCCCCGTGGTGTCAATCAAAGAGGCAAGTTCTGGAGGGTCACGTGTTCACATCCTAGAAGGCTTCAAGTGTTTCCAAATGGGACTAGGACTCTATTCCCAATTTGTGATTTTAAAAACGCAAGAGATTCTCCTACTTGGTCAAATAGCATTAGCTTGCGAGGCTGCTGTCCTACGTAACAGACAGCATGGGAAGGGGAGGCAAAGGAAGACAAAGCAATGAATTTTGCTAACCACCATCGTCAAGGGTTATTGACCACGTACTTCCACCAAGTGGAATACTAAGGTGATGCTCGCAACCTCCGCGAGAGTGAACCCTACTCAGGCTCAACTGGGCAAACTTTACAAAATTATTGTTATTATCAAGGACATGTCACACTTAGGGATATATCTGTGCCACAGAAAGAGCTATGGCATCTTTAAATTACTGGGTAACGGACAGAGCTGGAACTGTGCCAAGGTAAAAGTTGTAAAACTGGATTGATTTTTGCTCCAGCTTGCTAAGGGCTCCCCGGGGTCAGGATGCAAGGTTCAAATATAATAATTGATAGCCTGAAAAAATATTTCTGATAAGTGTGCAGAGGTAATGCAGAGCCCTGCCTGAGATGAAGTGAGCCTTTGTGCTTCGGCAAACCCTACAACCAAGGTGATCCCTGGCACCCGTTTCAGCTCTGATTAGAGCCACCAGCTTCCTGCTTTCCTAAGTCCCCCTGCCTTTACTGAGCTTCCTCCAGCTGTAGAGAAAATGGTCTTGGCCTTCAAACAGGAGCGTTTGTTAAATGCTGTTGTGGAAAAGTAATTATCCAACAATCAGACCTGTACGGGTAGGGGAAATCGCATTTGTTAATACCACCTTGGTAATCCCAGGGGGCAGGGAAGGTTCCCGTTAATCTGACCCCTTTTCAGTCGTGCCTTGGTGCGCTGACCACCCCAAGCTGTGAGTGTGTGTGTCTAAATTGCTCGGGATTCAATTGAACACATTAAAATTTAAAAAGGATTTAACTGAATATTTTCAATAGCTTCTGAGAAGGGGGATAATTTATTAGCTCAGAGTAAATTAAAATCTCAAGCAGGGGTAAAGACTTCGAAGATTGCTTTAATACATTTTATATGCTTTCAAAGGAAATGTTCTTTTTAAATGGTACAAAAATCAGCTAATTTTGCCCTATTTAGCAAATTACCTCCTAAAGCCACAATGTTGAAAAAACTTAACAATTATTATTTTTTTTTAAAGGGAAAAACAGAGGAGGGGGGGAGAAATCATACACCTTCCATAGGAAACAACCAAACCCTAAATTGCTACATCTTTTATATGCCGCAGTTAGGATTATTTTTTTTTCTTTCTTAATTCAAAAGTCAGTGAAACATTTGCGTTAGCTTCTGCCAGGCCACACACAGGACCTTTTTTCCACTTGGTAATTGTAGGCAGAGGAGGTATGAGGTTAATGGAGGGGCTTGGAAGGTTAAGTCCCCATGTGCTGTGCTGATAATTCGTACCTTTATTTCAGGCCACATTCACCTGTGGAGCAGCAAGGCCACGGAGGTGCATTGAACTAGATGCCCTGTTCAGCCCAGAGGCGATCCCTGTCCCAGCAGGGGATTTCTTGCTCAGAATTATCTGTGTAATAAAAGACTCCTACCCAGCTCCAAGTCACGTTTTGAGGCTGAGGGAGGAGGATTCAATTTTTCCTCATTTCTTTTTCTCCTTCACTTTTCTTTCTTTCTGATGATAACCAATATTTTGTGGTTTGTATTTTGGAGAGTTTTCTTAATGTGCTGCGTTCAGCTCCCGGCTTGTGGTCTACTGGGGGCTGCTTATCTTCCTCTGACTGGAGCAACGAGGCAGTAAAAGGGACCCCCTCTCTTCCAAGGAGTGCCTCTACCGTGGAATTCACCATGGAGCATCCTCTCCACGTTTTGGAGCCCTTTAGACACGGTTCAGTTTGAGAGCATAGCTGTGATCATTTTAGAGGTCTTTAGAGCCAAGACTGACTCTTGTGATTCTATCTGTCTATCTATCTATCCATCATCTATCTATCAATCTATCTATCATCTAGCTATCTATCTAGCTATTATCTATTTATCTATCTATCATCTATCTAGCTAGCTATGCATCATCTATTTATCTATCTATCTATCTATATGTATTATCTATCATGTATCTATCTATCATCTATCATCTATCTATCTATCTATCTATCTATCTATCTATCTATCTATCTATCATTTCCACCTGCAAGACAGAAGGTGATAAAGAAAAAATAAAAGAACATGAAGAAAAAAAAAGGAGAACTGTGAACTATCCAGCCTGTTCTTCCTAGTCAAGAACTAATTATTTAAGTGCCAGGTCTCTATTCTGGGTATATGTGAGATACAGCTTGGAGGTCAGGCGATAAAAACATACACTCTACACAGCTTGTGACTTCCACATTCTTGCTCAGTTGAAGCAGCATCTGCTTCTCTTCAGGGTCCCACCAAGAAGATAAAAGCCCTCAGGATATTGGATCAATTTTGAGGTCTGAAATGATCACCCAGTGGAAACAAGTACAGTGTGCAAATGACTTCTATGGTTGGTTGACTCAAAGGGCATTTGAAAATTTGCATGCTGACAGGGAAGAGAAGTTATATGGATTTCAGGCTTAACAAACGCTTCTTTTTTTAAGAAATTAATTAATTTTTCATTTTTTTAACATCTTTATTGGAGTATAATTACTTTACAATGGTGTGTTAGTTTCTGCTTTATAACAAAGTAAATCAGTTATACATAATTTTTGCAAACAAGGCCTCTCATATTCTGAGTTGCCAAAACATTAAGAAGCGTTTGAGTCATTGGGAGCAAACGCTTCTTAATGTTTTGGCAGCTCAGAGTATGAGAGGCCTTGTTTGAGAAAATTACCAAATTCTCTTTAAATGCCAAGGATTGGCTTACAAAAAATGGTGACTTCCCTCAGGGTGTTTATTTATTTTTTTTAAATTCCCCTCCCCCTTAGGTTTCTTTTTTTTTTTTTCCCCTTAGGTTTCTTGATTCTCTTTTTTACTTCTATATTTTCTAGTTCATTAATATCTGTTATTTTTTGCTTTTGCTTTCAATTTTCTTTGGGTTTATTCCTTATCTCTTTTCAAATTTTTTTCAAACTTCCCAGGTGGAATTCAATAATTTTTTTTTTTTACTGTAATTACTGTTTTATTTGGATATCTTATACTGTGTTATGTTTTCTATTTTCAATGATTTTCCTTTTCTTAGTTTTTCTATTCTTTGATTTTATTAATTTGATAGCATATCTTCAATTAATTTCCTCACTTCCTTCCTGGATTTGAAAGCTTCAGGTTCCAGAAAACCTGGTTCTTCAATACCCCTATTCTTTAACAAGAATTTTTGATGTGAAAAAGTCTGTCAACATTTATACTCTCTCCCAAAGAAACAGAACATTTTAGCTTTAATCTCCCCTGTCTCCTATCTTCTATGTTATTGTTGATCAGTATTTTGAATCATTGTTTTAAAATCTTCCAGGTAAGGTATATTTTAAATTTTTTATGCCAGGTAAATTGGTTTATATTTACTTACATATTTACCAATTTCTTTTGTCATCAATGCTTCTTACAATTCACTATTTTTCTTCTGTATTCAATTTCTTTTAAATGTGTTCTTTAATATTTATTAAGAATCTATAACTGCTATACTTTCTAAATATCCATCTAAAAATGTCTTTATTTTCCCCTCACTTTTAAAAAAAAAATTATTTATTTAGTTGGCTGTGTTGGGTCTTCGTTTCTGTGCAAGGGCTTTGTCTAGTTGCGGCAAGCAGGGGCCACTCTTCATCATGGTGCGTGGCCTTTCACTGTCACAGCCTCTCTTGTTGCGGGGCACAGACTCCAGACGCGCAGGCTCAGCAGTTGTGGCTCACGGGCTTAGTTGCTCCACGGCATGTGGGATCCTCCCCTTCCGAGGGCTTGAACCCATGTCCCCTGCATCTGCAGGCGGACTCCCAACCACTGTGCCACCAGAGACGCCCTACTCTCACTTTTAAATATTAGTTTAATTGTCTATAGGTTGACAAGTTATTCTACTTTTGTCTGGTCTCTATTATAGATGATGAGATGCCTGCATTTAGCACATTGTTTCCTTTGTGGATAATGTCTGTCTTCTAACTACTTTCAAGATTTTTTCTTTGCTTCATGTTTTCTAATTTTATTTGGATGGATCTAGGTGTGAATTTGTTTTGTTTTATTTGCTAAGAAATTGGGACATATCTATAATTTGCAGCCTCATGGCTTTCTTCAATTCAGGAAAATTATCAATTATTTTCTCTTCAAATATCCTCTTGCGGGCTTCCCTGGTGGCGCAGTGGTTGGGAGTCCGCCTGCAGATGCAGGGGACACGGGTTCGTGACCTGGTCCGGGAAGATCCCACATGCCGCGGAGCGGCTGGGCCCGTGGGCCATGACCGCTGAGTCTGCGGGTCCTGAGCCTGTGCTCTGCAACGGGAGAGGCCACAACAGTGAGAGGCCTGCGTACCGGAAAAAAAAAAATCTTGATTTTTTAATTGGTGGAATCCTTAGTAGATTAATATGGGACATTTTCTCTGTTGTTTAACTCCTTTAAAATTTAACCTCTTTTTCTGACTCACTTCACTCTTTATGACACTCTCTAGGTCCATCCACATCTCTACAAATGACCTAATTTCATTTTTATGGCTGAGTAATATTCCATTGTATATATGTACCACATCTTCTTTATCCATTCATCTGTTGACAGACTTCTAGGTTGCTTCCATGTCCTGGCTATTGTAAATAGTGCTGCAATGAACACTGTGGTACATGACTCTTTTTGAATTATGGTTTTCTCAGAGTATATGCCCAGTAGTGGGATTGCTGGGTCATATGGTAGTTCTATTTTTAGATTTTTAAGGAATCTCCATACTGTTTTCCATAGTGGCTGTATCAATTTACATTCCCACCAACAGTGTGTGAGGGTTCCCTTTTCTCTCCACCCTCTCCAGCATTTTTGTTTGTAGATTTTTTGATGATGGCCATTCTGACTGGTGTGAGGTGATACCTCATTGTAGTTTTGATTTGCATTTCTCTAATAATTAGTGATGTTGAACATCTTTTCATGTGTTTGTTGGCCATCTGTATGTCTTCTTTGGGAAAATGCCTATTTAGGCCTTCTGCCCAGTTTTTGATTGGGTTGTGGTTTTTTATGATATTGAGCTGTATGTGCTGCTTGTATATTTTAATAACGTATATGTGTGGAATCTAGAAAAATGGTATAGATGATCTTAGTTACAAAGCAGAAATAAGAGGCACAGACGTAGAGAACAAATGTATGGATACCAAGGGGGAAAGGGGTGGGGGAGGAGGAATTGGGAGACTGGGATTGACACATATACATTATTGATACTATGTATAAAATGGACAACTGATGGGAACATGCTGTGTAGCACAGTGAACTCACGTAGTGCACTGTGGTAACCTAAATGGGAGAGAAGTCCAAAAGGGAGGGGATATTTGTACGTGTATGGCTGATTCATTTTGTTGTGCAGCGGAGACTAACACAACATTGTAAAACAGCAATACTCCAATAAAAATTAATTAAAGGGCTTCCCTGGTGGCACAGTGGTTAAGAATCCACCTGCCAATGAATGGGACATAGGTTGAAGCCCTGCTCCAGGAAGATCCCACATGCCATGGAGCAACTAAGCTCGTGCTCTGGAGTGCATGAGCCACACCTACTGAGCCTGTGTGCCACAACTACTGAAGCCCACATACCTAGAGCCTGTGCTCTGCAACAAGAGAAGCCACTGCAAAGAGAAGCCTGCACACTGCAGTGAAGAGCAGCCCCCGCTTGCCGCAATTAGAAGAAAGCCCATGTGCAGCAACGAAGACCCAATGCAGACAAAAATAAATAAATAAAATAAAATAAATAAAAATTAATTAAAAAATATGTACACAAGACATAGAAAGTCAAAAAAAATTTAACCTCTTAATGAATTTATTTTTTTGCGGCACAGTGATTTTCTCAAATTGTTTTCCAGTTCATTAATTCTTTTGCTAGCTATGTCTAATGGGCTGTTTTACACATCCACTGCTTTTAAACATGTTGATGACTACAATTTTAGTTTCTAGAAGTTTAAAAGAGTTTGTTATTAAAAATGTCTGCTTTTTGTATCTCTTGTTCTTTTGTTATGATACATATATACGCATATATATGTACTTTTAAAATTCTTTGTTCATTTTCAACACCTATTTCCTAGTCTTTTTCTTATTGTTCAGTTATTGAGGTTGTAAATCTGCATCTATAATAACATTTTTTTTCTTATGTGCTTACGTGGAGTCTTTGTGTTTTATGGTTTTTTTTTTTTTTTTGTAAGTAGGCAGGAGTCCACATGGCCCCTGGGTTGTGTAATTGTCCCTACAAAGCAGTTTTCCTGTTTTTCTTTTTCAGGCTTCTTGGGATTTTGTATTACAGATGAAATTTTCTTGTTAGTTTTTCATTTTGGTCCTCCCACAGCGCAGGGATAATAATACAAATTTGGACCTCACATACACCCATGGCACAAGCCTGGGGGTTTTAATTTCTTGTAGGAGATCTTTTCTCTCCTATAGCTGAAGGCAGATGGAAAGTTGCATTTTTTCCCCCCAGGTTGGTAAATGGAGTTTTTAATTCTCCTTGTCATGGACTACGTAACTCTTTACAACTTCAGGCTTTAAAAAATGACTTATTCCACCTCTTCACCTTTTGAATGTGAGAGGTTTCCTCACCTGTCCCAGTGTGGGTGTTAAAGGACCAGTCCCAGACCCCAGGGTCTGTGTCAGGAATATACTCCAGTGAGCTGTAATGGTGTCTGTTCTAGCTTTGATACTCTCTCATTTCCTCTTACTTGGAAAGTTCCTTTTGTCCTTTGAATTTGCCTATGCATTAGAACTTATTATATCCTTTTCAACATACTTATATGTTCCCATCAGGAGGGGACCTCTCCCCATCAGCTGGGTCTGCCAGGTTGCTGAAGTCTCACACAGATATTTAGAGAAATTAGAGCTGTTATGTGATGGTCATTAAAAAAATTTTTATGTTAAAAAATTAACAAAGTTTATTATGTTAATTTTTGTTATGTTATGTTAATTTTTGTACGTTAAGTTTATTACCTTCTAAAAAGTGGAGAAGAATGGCTGCATCTGATGAGAAACTCTTATGTGGTTCTAAGCAGGGGAGGGACCTAAGTGTTGCTTTTTATTAATGATTCAGCAGTTACATGCTTGTCCACATTTGCTAAACATTTAAAGTGTTCCCGGCATTGTCCTAAGCACTTTGCTGAAATTTCTAATTTAATCCTCACCAAACCCTATCATGTGGATACTATCATTAACTCCATGTGGGTAAACCTAGGCTACCTAGGCCATGACAAGAAGAATTAAAAACTCCAACCTGGCTGGGGGAGAATGTGTTTTGCTGATAAGGAAACCCAGTTAGAGGGTAGGCAACGTGATTGAGAAGTTTCCCAGTAGTATTTAAACCTAACCAGCCTGCCTGCAGAGTCCATGCTAAGGTGCAGGCATGATGACTGTGATTAATAGTCATAGTAGTAATAATAATGACAAAATAGTAGGCTTTTATTAAATGCAACTATACTCTGGGAAATTGTTGGAAGCATTTTATGGATTAACTGATTCCCATCATCACAACAATCCTGTGAGCCAGCTATTTTTACCCACATTTTTACAGGTGAAAAGAGAAACTGAGACTAAAACTCATATAGCTCGTAAATGGCGGATTTGGGTTTTTAACCAGGCAGTCAAATTCTAGAGCTCACCTTCATAACTCATCTTCAGTGTTGGGAGGGGTGAAAGACTAGTTAGCTGTGTGTTCTAGTGGTTCAGTGGGGAAATAACCAGGGTTTGAGCAGAAGTAGTGGTAATCAGGATGGGGGAGGGGCAGTATGACAGCCACGAAGAGCTAAAATAACACCATTTGGCTTCATGTGGGTTGAAGAAAAGTCTATAGGTTGGGGAGGCCCTGAGAATCATTTCCTGACCTCTGGCTTGTGTTGGATCGGACTGCCTTTCCCCAAAGTAAGAACAGTTTGGATGCAAACATAGGCTTTGCTCTATAAAAGAAACACGAAACTGAAAAGTTTTGTTCAATTCAACTATTGTTAAAATAACGTTTCATCGAAGATTTGCCAATTAAGTAACTCCAGAACATTTGTGGTTGCTTTTAGTCAAATGAGTTTCCTGCAAACTGAATGCTTACCCTTCTCTATGTCAGTAAATACCCTCAGTTTTGTCTATTGTATTCTTATTCAAATAGTTGACTTACAATGTTGTGTTAGTTTCAGGTGTATAGAAGAGTGACTCTCTGTAAAAGTTATATATTCTTTTTCAGATTCTTTTTCCTAATAGGTTATTACAAAATATTGAGTATAGTTCCCTGTGCTAAATAGTAGGTCCTTATTGATTATTTGTTTTAAATATAGTAGTGTGTATATGTTCATCCCAAACTCCAAATTTATCTCTCCCCCCCGCCACCCTTTCCCCTATGGTAACCATAAATTTGTTTTCTATGTCTGTGGGTCTATTTTCATTTTGTGAATAAGTTCATTTGCATAATTTTTTTTTAGGTTCCACATCTCAGAGGTATCTATGACCCAAAGGCTATGATCTGAGGCCTTAAATCAGGAAAGAAATTAAAGGGGAAAAATGTTTTTACCATAAAACCTCTACTAGGTATGAAGCCACTCGTCATATTATTATAAATGATGGATGGAAGAGAAGTTTGATGCTATAGGAAATATATAAGAGCATTTGATTGCCTCAGGTCGAAGGTGTAAAGTGCTGCAGAAACAACCACATTACCTGTGGAAGGTGTGAGCTATGCCCCTCTCACCACCCAGTGGTGGGGAAATGTGATGAGATTTTGTACCTTGGCTCTGACACACCAGAACTCCATATGAGAGTCACAAAGAGTCAGCAGCAACTGCTTGCAGACTGTGTTCTGGTTTATTGAGAGCTGTTGCTCATTTTAGCCAAAAAAGGCTACTTTGAAAGAAAGGAAAGGGGAAAGTAATCAGAGATGTCCTCTTTCCTCTGATACATATTCTGGAAGATTCCCAAAAGGATGGGAGAATTGGGAGGTGTAAATAATCTGGCTAAGCTGGACGAAAATAAGAATAAAGAATGGAAATGAGAATAGCTCTACTTCTAGCAAGTTTACCCCTGGAGGGTATGAGGCCCCTTGTATTATGATCTCACTTAATTCTGACAGCAGCCCTGGGAGAAAGCCCTGTGTTATCATCATACTTCTACAAGTGACATCAAGAGGAGTTTAGATCATGCAGTCAGAGGTCCTGGTGTCAGGACTTGATCCTACTCTGTCCTGCCCCATAGCCTGTGTTCTAAGCCAACGGTCAGCAAACTGTGGTCCCTGGGCCAATACCAACCTGCTCTCTGTTTTTGCAAATAAAGTTTTATTGGAACATGGCCCCTCTCAGGTGCTTATGTGTGGTCTATTGGTGTGTTTGCACCCCAGTGGCAGAGGTGAGAGATTGTGACAGAGGCTGTCTGACCCATGCAGGACCAAGGCCCAGAGCAAAATGAAAATTCAGGGCTTCATGTTCATACATTATTGAGAATTAAAAAATGGTGACAGAGGAGACCTTCAAGATGGCGGAGGAGTAAGATGTGGAGATCACCTTACTTCCCACAGATACATCAGAAATACATCTACATGTGGAACAACTCCTACAGAACACCTACTGAATGCTGGCAGAAGACCTCAGACTTCCCAAAAGATATGTATATATTTTTTCCTTTATCTCTTTTTGTGAGTGTGTATGTGCATGCTTCTTTGGGTGATTTTGTCTGTATAGCTTTGCTTTTACCATTTGTCCTAGAGTTCTGTCTGTCAGTTCTGTTTTTTTTTTTTTTTTTTTTTTAAGTATAGTTTTTAGCTCTTGGTATCATTGGTGGATTTGTTTTTTGGTTTGGTTGCTCTCTTTCTTTCTTTCTTTTTCTTTCCTTTTTTATTACTTAAAATTTTTTTATTTTTAATAATTTAAAAATTTTTTATTTTAATAAATTTATTTTATTTATTCTTTCCTTCTTCTTTCTTTCTTTCCTTCTTTCTTTCTTTCTTTTGTTCTTTTTTTCTCCCTTTTCTTCTGAGCTGTGTGGCTGACAGGGTCTTCATGACCTGGCCAGGTGTCAGGCCTGAGCCTCTGAGGTAGGAGAGCCGAGTTCAGGACATTGGTCCACCAGAGACCTCCTGGCTCCATGTAACATCAAACAGTGAAAGCTGTCTCAGAGATCTCCATCTCAATGTTAAGACCCAGCTCCACTCAATGACCAGCAAGCTACAGTGCTGGATACCCTATGCTAAACAACTAGCAAGACAGGAACACAACCCCACCCCTTAGCAGAGAGGCTGCCTAAAATCAAAATAAGGTCACAGACACCCCAAAATACACCACCGGATGCAGTCCTGTCCACCAGAAAGACAATATCCAGCCTCATCCACCAGAACACAGGCACCAGTCCACTAACCAGGAAGCCTACACAACCCACTGAACCAACCTAAACCACTAGGGGCAGACACCAAAAACAATGGGAAATACGAACCTGCAGCCTGTGAAAAGGAGATCCCAAATACAGTAAGTTAAGCAAAATGAGAAGACAAAGAAACACATCAGATGAAGGAGCAAGGTAAAAACCCACTAGACAAAACAAAGGAAAAGGAAATAGGCAGTCCACCTGAAAAAGAATTCCAAGTAATGATAGTAAAGATGATCCAAAATCTTGGAAATAGAATGGAGACAATACAAGAAATGGTTAACAAGGGCCTAGAGAAACGAAAGAGCAAACAATGATGAACAACACAATAAATGAAATTAAAAATTCTGTAGAAGGAATCAATAGCACAATAACTGAGGCAGAAGAATGGATAAGTGATCTGGAAGATAAAATAGTGGAAATAACTACCACAGAGCAGAAAAAAGAATGAAAAGAATTGAGTACAGTGTCAGAGACCTCTGGAACAACATTAAATGCACTAACATTCGAATTATAGGGGTCCTAGAAGAAGAAGAGAAAACGAAAGGGACTGAGAAAATATTTGAAGAGATTATAATTGAAAACTTCCCTAATATGGGAAATGAAATAGTCAATCAAGTCCAGGAAGTGCAGAGGGTCCCATACAGGATAAATCCAAGGAGAAACATGCCAAGACACACATTAATCAAACTATCAAAAATTAAATACAAGAAAAAATATTAAAAGCAGCAAGGGAAAAACAACAAATAACATACAAGGAAATCCCTATAAGGTCAAGAGCTGATCTTTCAGCAGAAACTCTGCAAGCCAAAAGGGAGTAGCAGGACATATTTAAAGTGATGAAAGGGAAAAATCTGCAATTAAGATTACTCTACCCAGAAAGGATCTCATTCAGATTTGATGGAGACAAGCCTTTACAGACAAGCCAAAGCTAAGAGAATTCAGCACCACCAAACCAGCTTTACAACAAATGCTGAAGGAACTTATCCAGGCAGGAAACACAAGAGAAGGAAAGACCTACAACAACAAACCTAAAACAATTAAGAAAATGGTAATAGGAACATACATATTGATAAATACATTAAATGTAAATGGATTAAATGCTCCAACCAAAAGACACAGACTGGCTGAATGGATACAAAAACAAGACCCATACATATGCAGTCTACATGAGACACACTTCAGACCTAAGGACACATACAGACTGAAAGTGAGGGGATGAAAAAAGATATTCCATGCAAATGGAAATCAAAAGAAAGCTGGTGTAGCAATTCTCATATCAGACAAAATAGACTTTGAAACAAAGACTATTACAAGAGACAAAGAAGGACACTACATAATGATCAAGGGATCAATTCAAGAAGAAGATATAACAATTGTAAATATTTATGCACCCAACATAGGCGCACCTCAATACATAAGGCAAATGCTAACAGCCATAAAAGGGGAAATCGACAGTAACACAATCATAGTAGGGAATTTTACCACCCCACTTTCACCAATGGATAGATCATCCAAAATGAAAATAAATAAGGAAACAAAAGCTTTAAATGATACATTGAACAAGATAGACTTAATTGATATTTATAGGACATTCCATCCAAAATCAACAGAGTACACTTTCTTCTCAAATGCTCATGGAACATTCTACAGGATAGATCATATCTTGGGTCACAAATCAAACCTTGGTAAATTTAAGAAAATTAAAATCATATCAAGTATCTTTCCTGACCACAATGCTATGAGACTAGATATCAATTACAGGAAAAAATCTGTAAAAAATACAAACACATGGAGGCTAAACAATACACTACTAAATAACCAACAGATCACTGAAGAAATCAAAGAGGAAATCAAAAAATACCTAGAAACAAATGACAATGAAAACACAATGATCCAAAACCTATGGGATGCAGCAAAAGCAGTTCTGAGAGGGAAGTTCATAGCAATACAATCCTACCTTAAGAAACAAGAAACATCTCAAATAAACAACCTAATCTTACACCTAAAGCAATTAGAGAATGAAGAACAAAAAAACTCCAAAGTTAGCAGAAGGAAAGAAATCATAAAGATCAGATCAGAAATAAATGAAAAGAAATGAAGGACAATAGCAAAGATCAAAAAAACTAAAAGCTGGTTCTTTGAGAAGATAAACAAAATTGATAAACCATTAGCCAGACTCATCAAGAAAAAAATGGAGAAGACTCAAATCAATAGAATTAGAAATGAAAAAGGAGAAGTAACAGCTGACACTGCAGAAATACAAAGGTTCATGAGAGATTACTACAAGCAATTAAATGCCAATAAAATTGACAACCTGGAAGAAATGGACAAATTCTTAGAAAAGTACAACCTTCTGAGACTGAACCAGGAACAAATAGAAAATATAAACAGACCAATCACAAGCACTGAAATTGAGACTGTGATTGAAAATCTTCCAACAAAAAAAGCCCAGGACCAGATGGCTTCACAGGTGAATTCTATACAAACTTAGAGAAGAGCTAACACCTATCCTTCTCAAACTCTTCCAAAATATAGAATAGGGAGGAAAACTCACAAATTCATTCTATGAGGCCACCCTCACCCTGATACCAAAACCAGACAAAGATGTCACAAAGAAAGAAAACTACCAACCAATATCACTGATGAACATAGATGCAAAAATCCTCAACACAATACTAGCAAACAGAATCCAAAAGCACATTAAAAGGATCATACACCATGATCAAGTGGGGTTTATCCCAGGAATGCAAGCATTCTTCAATATAGGCAAATCTATCAATGTGATAAACCATATTAACAAATTGAAGGAGAAAAACCATATGATCTTCTCAATAGATGCAGAAAAAGCTTTTGACAAAATTCAACACCCATTTATGATAAAAACCCTCCAGAAAGTAGGCATAGAGGGAACTTACCCCAACATAATAAAGGCCATATATGACAAACCCACAGCCAACATCGTTCTCAATCGTGAAAAACTGAAACCATTTCCTCTAAGATCAGGAAAAAGACAAGGTTGTCAACTCTCACCACTATTATTCAACATAGTTTTGGAAGTTTTAGTCACTGCAATCAGAGAAGAAAAAGAAATAAAAGGAATCCAAATCGAAAAAGAAGAAATAAAGCTGTCACTGTTTGCAGATGACATGATATTATACATAGAGAATCCTAAAGATGCTACCAGAAAACTACTAGAGCTAATCAATAAATTTAGTAAAGTAGCAGGATACAAAATTAATGCACAGAAATCTCTTGCATTCCTATACACCAATGTGAAAAATCTGAAAGAGAAATTAAGGAAACACTCTCATATACCATTGCAACAAAAAGAATAAAATACCTAGGAATAAACTTACCTAAGGAGACAAAAGACCTGTATGCAGAAAATTATAAGACACTGATGAAAAACATTAAAGATGATACAAACAGATGGAGACATATACCTTGATCTTGAATTGGAAGAGTCAACATTGTGAAAATGACTGTACTACCCAAAGCAATCTACAGATTCAGTGCAATCCCTATCAAATTAGCAATGGCACTTTTCACAGAACTAGAACAAAAAAATTCACAATTTGTATGGAAACACAAAAGACCCCGAATAGCCAAAGCAATCTTGAGAAAGAAAAACGGAGCTGGAGGAATCAGGCTCCCTGACTTCAGACAATACTATAAAGCTACAGTAATCAAGACAGTATGGCACTGGCACAAAAACAGAAATATAGATCGATGGAACAGGATAGAAACCCCAGACATAAACCCACATACATACGTCACCTTATTTTTGATTAAGGAGGCAAGAATATACAATGGAGGAAAGACAGCCTCTTCAATAAGTGGTGCTGGGAAAACTGGACAGCTCCATGTAAAAGAATGAAATTAGAACACTTCCTAACACCATACACCAAAATAAACTCAAAATGGATTAAAGACCTAAATATAAGGCCAGACACTATAAAACTCTTAGAGGAAAACATAGGCAGAACACTCTATGACATAAATCACAGCAAGATCCTTTTTGACCCACCTCCTAGAGAAATGGAAATAAAAACAAAAATAAACAAATGGGACCTAATGAAACTTAAAAGCTTTTGCACAGCAAAGGAAACCATAAACAAGACGAAAAGACAACCCTCAGAATGGGAGAAAATATTTGCAAATGAAGCAACTGACAAGAGATTAATCTCCAAAATTACAAGCAGCTCATGCAGCTCAATATTAAAAAAACAAACAACCCAATCTAAGATTGGGCAGAAGACCTAAATGGATATTTCTCCAAACAAGATATACAGATTGTCAACAAACACATGGAAGGAGGCTCAACATCACTAATCATTAGAGAAATGCAAATCAAAACTACGACGTGTCACTGCAAACCAGTCAGAATGGCCATCATCAAAAAATCTACAAACAATAAGTGCTGGAGAGGGTATGGAGGAAAGGGAACCTTCCTGCACTGTTGGTGGGAATGTAGATTAATACAGCCACTGTGGAGAATAGTATGGAGGTTCCTTAAAAAATTAATAATAGAACTATCATACAACCCAGAAATCCCACTACTGTGCATATACCCAGAGAAAACCATAATTCAAAAAGAGTCATGTACCGCAATATTCATTGCAGCTCTATTTACAATAGCCAGGACATGGAAACAACCTAAGTGTCCATCGACAGATGAATGGATAAAGAAGATGTGGCACATATATGCGATGCAATATTACTCTGCCATAAAAAGAAACGAAGCTGAGTTATTTGTAGTGAGGTGGATGGACGTAGAGTCTGTCATACAGAGTGAAGTAAGTCAGAAAGAGAAAAACAAATACCATATGCTAACACATATATATGAAACCTAAAAAAAACAAACCTAGGGGCAGGACAGGAATAAAGACGCAGACATAGAGAATGGACTTGAGGGCATGGGAAGGTGGAAGGGTAAGCTGGGATGAAGTGAGAGAGTGGCATGGACATATATACACTACCAAATGTAAAATAGATAGCTAGTGGGAAGCAGCCGCATAGCACAGGGAGATCAGCTCTGTGCTTTGTGACCACCTAGAGGGGTGGGATAGTGAGGGTGGGCGAGAGATGCAAGAGGGAGGAGATATGGGGATATATGTATATGTATAGCTGATTCACTTTGTTAGAAAGCAGAAACTAACACACCATTGTAAAGCAATTACACTCCAATAAAGATGTTAAAAAAAATCAAAAGTTTGAATAGCCTAAGGAAAAAAAATGGTGACAGCAGTGCATTAAACCAAGCACAGGGACCTTCTAAGTGTGGGGCATTGTGCACCTGCCCATGAAGCCAGCTCTGGGCCCACAAAGTCTGCACTATTACTAGATGGCAGTAATGGAAAACCTGTGCTGCTCTCCAGTGTTTTAACATTTTCAGCCCATGATCAAGCTTCACCGGTCCACAAACAAGAGCAGTGGGTGAGGTTGCCCACAAGTCTAAACCATTTAGATGGATTCAACATAAAAGCTCTCCTTTTGCTTGGGAGTCTATCCTTTAGAAGTTTGGTGTTAAAATCCTCTTTTTGATGAAATGTTAGGAAGGGTAAATGGTAGACATTTATTTGTCTTATGTCCTTAATTGGCAAAATAAAACTTTATTACTTATGTCAAGAATCTGATTAAAAAAGAATGACTGGTATAGTGGTCATCAGAGGTATATGATATTAAATGGGTAGGTTGAAGAAAACATGGCGCTGAGTAAAACACAGAGCAAGATCTAAACCACACTATCTTACACACATAAATAAAAATACTGTTTCAAAGATTTATGTATAATAAAGATATATCTATATCTATCTATCTATAGATAGATACATATGTCAAATAAGGGGTTGGGGAGAGAGGACAGGATTGAAAATGGGGTTAAAGGGAAATCATAAAATAAGACAAGAGAAGGGCCTTTGTGACAAGTGATGTTCATAATATGCCTTAACCGAGAACCCAATTAACTGAACCTTTGTCCCCTGAGGTATGCAAGACAAACCGTCCCCCTACTAATGCTTGAAATTCCGATTGGAGAAGCACAGCAACCTGTGATGGACAGCACCCCTCCCACCCCCGCTGCCCCACCTCATATCACCACAAACCCAGTATTCCAATCGCACTCTACAATTTGCAAAGCAATCTCTCATTTATTAGCTCTTTGGATCCTTCCAACACCCTAGTGTTGTTGAAATTATTATCCTCATTTACAGACAAGAAACTCAGAAAGATTAAAGTAATTAACCATTCAACAACAACAACCAAAAAAACATGGTAGAATCTAGACTCAGAGTCAGGTCCTCTGGCTTGTGTTATCATTCTTTTTTCAGTCAACCCCCAAAGGGGACACCTTCCCAATGGGATGAGGTTCATCACATGTTAGGGGTGACAACAAAATTAAGAAATGTTTGCTTTTCTAAAAAACAATTGCTGGCATCTTGGAATGCACTTACAAATGCAGAAGGTGTTCTTTCCTCTGGTCTCTACCTCTTCCTTATTGTTTCTCTTATCCTCATCACAGAATTATGGAGCCAAAAGTGACCCTCAGAGACAATTCTCATTTTGCTCCAGTGAAAGGACAAAAGTCAAATAATTATAGAGCGGAAATGATTCATGCTTTAAATGATCTAATTCTGCTTCTCTCAGAGTCCTTAGTGTACCCGTCATGTCTACAGCCTTGCAGACGGGCTGGCTTTGCTCACGGCTTCCTTGAATCTCTCCTGGTGCATTGTCATCCTCTTCCCGTCCACTGAGAAACAGCTGCTCCTCTCCCATTGCAGACTTGAAGACTGTCATTAATTTCTCTGTCAGCTGCCTTTCTTTAGGCTAATTAAACCGAGATCCTTTTGCATTTTTTTCACAAAGACTATATCCTAAGACGTCATCATTTGGGGTTTTCAGTCCTCTTGCACGTCACACTCTCCTGTTCCCCACTTAGATGTTGCATGGCATCTCTGGAGGCCAATGGTGAGAATTTAGATCAATGGTTTTCAGTGTCCTCTCTGGACGAGCAGCGTCAGCACCATCAACACCACCAGGAATTTGTTAGAAAAGCACATCATTAGGCCCCATACCTACCAAATCAGAAATTCTGGCGCTGGGGCCTTACCATCAGGGGTAACAAATTCTCCAGGGAATTCTGATCCATGGTAAAGTTGGAGAGTTAGTTTTCAGCACTCTCTTTCCCCTCCCTTTGTCGGCAAAATGCTTTTTAGCCCCCTTCATGTTGGGTGTGGTCACGTGACTTGCATTGGCCAGTGGAATGTGAGTCAGTGTGAGACAAGCCTTAAATGTGCTGGCGGGACTTGGGTTGGCTCTTGCATACCAGTGATTTGTCGTAAGACGAACGCACCCTGGGTCCAAGAGAGTGTGGAGTTACCTGGAACAGAACACTTCAGTTTGTTTCAAAGAGAAGTGGAAGCAGAGAAAAATTCTTTAGAAGTCTGTCTCCCTTACAGTCTAGACTCGGCCATGGACAGGATATGACACATTAGGAAGTACAGGCGTGTCCAGTGAACCAACGGTCTATCGCACATGCTGCTAAAAGCAAACAAACAATAAATAAATGGAGAGAAATGATTAAATGAAGTACAGTATACATTTTAGGCCAACTTTTTTTTAAACAACCTTTTGGATTCTTTAGGGGTAAAATAAAATCTCAATCACAGCAGATTAACTAAATACAGCAGATGAAGTAAATAATTTTTTCACCTTGTATGATGTCTGGAGAGAGATGGATGCTGTCATGGGTTCAGTGTGTGGATGATATCAGATCAGCTCGTGCGTGGAGAAGGGGCTGGCACTGAGTTTGTCCCTTTCTAGGTATTTCAAATAGAGGGTGTTTAATGAAGGAAATGACTATGTAAGGGTCAGAAGTGCAGAAGAGCAAATGGGGGGCATGACACCCTCCAGATATTAGCAGCATCATGAAGGGCTAGAGAGATAAAAAGGGACAACTCTGAGGCATATTCGGAGATCCCCAGCAGATCTGAGCTCAGACACCTCTGGCATTCTCCTGCTCACAAGTGCATCCTCTATTAACTTTTCTCACTTTCCCACAATCCTACCACTTCTTCGTAGATTACTACTAAGTTAACCACTTGCGTCCGCATCCTTATCTATAGGTGCTAAAGATCACCCATCATGGTTCCAGAGAACAGTTTTATTACACAAATGGGTTTTGCTTCCACAATGTGTGATTTTTAACAAAATGGTTTGAGGGTTCTTCGTGGGTCCTCCCAGAAGCAAAGCTGAGATAAGGATATGGCTTACAAAACTTGACCAGGAAAATGTAAAGTAATTAAACAATTAAAAAAAAATAAAAGTTGTGTTAGATTACATACAACATAAAATTTTCTAACAAGTATTTTGAAGTGTACAGTTCACAGTGTTAAGTACATTCACACTGTTGTGTAGCCATCACCACCACCCATCTCCAGAACTTTTCATCTTGCGAAACTGAAACTCTGTACCCATGAAATAATAACTCCCTATTTCCCACTATACTAGCCCCTGGCAACCACTAGTCTACTTTTGGTCTCTATGCGTTTGACTACTTTAGGAATTTCATGCATGTGGAATCATACACAGTTTGTCTTTTTGTGTCTGGCTTATTTCACTCAGCATAATGTCCTTAAGGTTCATCCATGTTGTGGCAGGTGCCAGAATTTCCTTCCTTTTTAAGGCTGCATAATATTCCATTGTGTGTACATACCACATTTAGTTTATTTATTCATCAATGGACACTTTCATTTTTTAGCTATTGGGAAGAATACTGTTATGAACAAGGTGTACAAGGAATTGAACGGTTCTTACAGCAGCCTTCTTTGAGAAGTGGGTAAAGAAGATAAATTTATGTAGAAAATAGTTGAGCGCAGTCATGCTAAATTTGAATTGATTGTGTCTAGTTAGTTTATAGAGACATGAATAGAGACAACAAATTGAATGCCTTGAGAGAGGTTAAACATGAGAACGGAAATCTGAAAAGTATGAACAAAGAGGAAATTCATAAAATATTTAAGTGATTTTCATTAGGATGGGAGTGGGTTGGGATATAACTGCTGAGGTAAGGGGGGTGTATTGGATTTTCTAGACTCATCCCAAGACAAATAACAGAAGTCTAAGCTCAACAAAATCTTTCTGGTGGGTCACAATATAGAGAAGTCAGATGGAGAAAGCACACAGACTGAAGTAAAAATTGAGAACCAATGTTTCGGGAAGATAATCTATAAAAGAGCAGACTTGGTAGAAGACAGAGCACCATTCAGAAACAGGACAGAATGCAGTTGCTAGTGGAGATTTTGAAATATTGGAACGAAAACAGAGCTCTTTGAAAATTGAAGTTAGAGGAAATCTCTAGTAGGAGAGACAGAGAAATCATTCAGAAAATATTTATTTACTTCTTTTACATTTATTTACTTCTTTTAGAAACAATGCTTGGACATTCCTTGTGGCAGATTCTACTTTCCAAAGATGGACACAGCATGACCTCTGGAAACCAATGCTCTTCTAGAACATTCCCAGTAGGGAGTAGAATCTAATTCTCTTCTCCTAGAATCTGGATAAACTCGGGACTCACTTGTAACTAAGAGAATTCAGTGGCAATGATGTTGTGTGACTCCCACTCCTGGGTCCAAAAAGTCTTCATAACGTCTGCCTTGCAGCAGGAATACTCGGTCTTGAAGCCCTTAGTTGTGATGAAAGTAGCCTTCTATCCTGAGACAGCCATGCTGTAAGGAAGCACAACTAACCAGATGGAGAGAGACCAAACTGAGAGGCTCTGAGCCTATGGAAGAGAAAAAGATGCTCAGAAAGTCCCCAGCTGTTATGTCTCCTGCAACTGCATGGGAGACCCTGAGGCAGAACCGTTGAGACTGTGGGTCAGGAACTAGCCCCTCCCTGGTTCCTGACCCACAGACCCGATGAGAGAGAATGAGGATGGTCTTGCTTTATGCAACTACATTTTGGAGTGGTTTGTTACACAGCCTTAGATGCCAGAGCACTACTTGTGGGCCAGGTGCCATTTTGTGTGCTGAGGGTCAGTGGTTTGAAAATAGAACTGCCTTTGGTTTCATGAGGTGTACACGCCAGGTAGAAACAGAGAAAATGAGGGTGATTAGACTCAACAGCCATCAAAGAGGTAGGATGGAATGACAAAGAAGAATGGCAGAGAAAAACACCAATGACCCCGGCTGGCTAGGACGTTTCTGGCATTGTGGGGTGAAGGAGATGAAAGTATCTTATATGCAAGAGAAGCGCTGTTCCTTCCCCACTTCCTTGCTGCTGGTAGGATGGGAAGTGAGGTGCAGAAACACCAGGGGGGAGGAAGGAAGAGGGAAAGATAGAAACTTTAATGCCTCTCTGGGGCAAGTGTAACCTGAGCGATGCAAAGGTGTGGTAAACCAGTTCCTAGAGATGAGCAAAATGCTGTTACAATAATCTCCCTTTTGGGGGCACTCAGGGGTCACGCTTCCTTAAAGGTACTCATTGTTAAGCCGTGGGCAGAACCATGCCTAGCTGTGGGTGCTTTGTGGCCGGAACAAAGGACAAAAAAGGTATATACTCCCCGCTACGCCCCACATATAATTTGTAGCATTTTAATCTTTCTACTTGTCTCCGCTTATGAATTTCTTATAGAATTATTTAATGATGTGAGTTCAATGGGCAATTTGAAAATCTACTTAATTTACCATTTCTTTCCTCAGTGATGCAGTGAGGCACTGCACGCCATACTGCAGAGGCAGCAGGCTGAATGTGGCCGAGAGAAAAATCATCTGACGCGAGACAATTAATACTTAAGCAGCCTCGGATGCTCAATCCCGGGATCCCTGTAACCATGACAGGATGGTGGGGAGCTTCGCAGATCAAAGAAAGAGTGGATCACGTTAAAGAAACAGCATCAAACACATCTCACGCCCAGTCTCGGAATGCCCCCCGCGTGTCTAGACGTCCTGTGATGTGAAGGGAATGAGTTTTACAGGGCAAATGCAATACAAGCAAAGGAGCAGAGGATGTAATCTTAAATTGAGTCAATAATCTGGAAAAGGAGACATGGAGAATATGCCCAGTAGCAATGCGGGAACGTGTTCCTGTAATAAGCTCGGGAATCACCTGTACAGATCTCTGACATTAGTGAATATATATTAGTAATTTAGGATGACTAAGAATATTCACGATTCTTCTGAATGGACCAAGAACATTGACTGGAGGCAAAGGACAGAGTTTGGGGGGAGGAGAGGCTGCACAAACAGGTGTTAAGGGTCCTCATGTCGCAGATGTATCTGAACCACTCCCATTGGCTTGTCTCTCAAGACGTGTCCTCATCAAAGCTGATGGATACCAAGGTGGATCTCACCCACAGGTGAGGTATTCCACTCCCCCCCACGGGTCAAGTTAGAGCAGCTCATCACGTCTTAGGGCAAATCGATGTCAGAGCACTTGTTCTTTGCATGGGGCAAACGGGTAGGTCTCAGTTTCAAATCCAGGATGTAATGACTGAAGTGCATGACCTCACCTCGGAGGGTCTTCGACGGCCTCTGCAGGTCACAGCTCAGTTCTTAACAGAGAAACGTCCGCACAGCTCAGCTGATGGTACTGCTGACGGGAGGTAAAGGTAGCCACCACCAGGCTCCCCTTCCCTACCTTGATGTACATGGAGACTGTGCGAACGAGTCTGGTCATATGGAGGGAAAGCCGCAGACATCAAAACCGTCAATGAGTGCTTTCACAAGCATCACATTCAAACTGGAGAGAGAGACTCAAATTAGTAAGCAAGCCTGCCTCTGTTTCCTAATGCTCATTCAGACAGAGGTTCAATGGCTGGAAATTATTGAAATGAGGCAGATGTCAAGGGGATCCTGCAAATGCAGCTCCTTCCCGGCAGCAGTAATTGTGTGCCTACGGTTTCAGGATCCGTGTGAAATCTCCACACTGTGAAGAGTCCTAAAGTACCTGCTGCTGCCACTTTGCATTTTGTTGCCAAGTTGAATGAACACACAGACGGAGTTTAAAGCTCTGGGATGTGCTTGGAGCTGAATCCGAGCACCATGTTTCCAATCGTGAGATGGCGTACAGCCCCCGTGCGCCATCTCCCATCCCGAACCCAAAACCGTGCACATCATTTCAGGCGACTTCCTCCCTCCTGTCACTGTTTTCCCTCCGTTCCTCCCACTGAGACTGGTTGGTCTGCATTTTCCTTGCTCGGGAAGAGACACAGTCTTGAAATATTAGGTTTCCTCTTGGTTTCTCGGCTGAGCACAGTCGGTCTCCGTTTTTCAAACCAACAGATGTAAAGCATCTAAGAGGTGAGAACATATTCACATTTACGGGGTGGGATGGGGGGAGTTTGCTGTTATGGTTGTTTCTGAAAAGGTGGCCCAAGCCCAGGAATTCCGGGTCTGAAGGAGACAGGAAGAGGGGAGGGGGGTTAAATACAGGTCTTTTTCGGAATCTGTGACCACGTGATGCCCGGCGACATCCCACTGTTGTGAGGACCGCAAAGATGCCAGGAAGGCGGCTCAGCCATTCTCCCCCCTTCAGGAGGAGGCGGGGGCCCATCCAGGTGGCAAACCAAGCTAGACAATGAAACAAGCGTTTTCTTCCAGTGGAAACAGGTCTTTATATTTAGGCTGGATAGGTGAGCAGGTACAACTAAAAGTTGACAAGGAGCTCTTTGTGCTCGAAAATGCCCCGATGGAATCTGGACACTTAGCTGTCTCAGCGTGGCCCCCTGAGCAAGGGCTTGCATCGCAAACAGGAGGGGGACAGGTCCTACCCTGCACTCATCTGCTCCCACGACCCAGCGCCTCGAGAGCCGGCAGCTGGGTGGGGAGAATGCCAGCACCTTGCAAACTCCACCCACATGGCTTTTTTTGGGGGCGGGGCCAGTGTACATATTGCTTTATGTGAAATACTGAATCTAAGTTAAATATTAAAGCTATTTAAGAGAAAAAGCATTTGCCCAATTCAGCATCTGACCTCACCTCACTTTAGAGCAAGGTGGTAAAAGACAGCAGAATGGCTTTCTTAAAACTTACTTACATTGACCTTCATACCTTCATTCCACAGAGAATAGTATGCAGGATCTGTGGGGTGTTTTCCCGTTCTCATCAAACAACACCATCAAACAAACAAACAAAAAAAAAGGAAGAAAAATAAACTGTCATATGTTACCTTATATACACTACAAGAGTTCAGGTATTTTTAAATGTAAAACTTTTAAGTGTAATATAAAAAAATAGTAGTTGAAAGACATAAATATGTTTTTGACTCCACAAAAGAAGCATCTCATAATTTTCACCATCCTTTCTTGAAGAAGAACTTCATCACTCATGAATGACTCGTTTCTCCCCATGGTTAAACATTCACTGTCTATCTGTCTGGTTCATATTTTTTCCACTGAGTTTCAGCACTCAGAAATAACGAATCTATTTGAAACTCAATGCACAAGGAATTTTGTTATAAATTGCAGTAAACTGGCAAAACTCAGAACATGTTAACTTCTGCAAACCAGTGTGGGAAGCTGGGTCGGTTAGTTCACGGAGATGACTGTGACTGCTTCATAGATAACCTACTAGAATCACGTCACTTTAAAAAATTATATCCATTTAACTTCAGTTAGAGAAATATACTTAGAACTTTTTAATCCTGTAATCTGTTAAGATTTAGGTATGTGAAGTTTTTTTTAAAATCACTACCAAGCTAAAATATATGTTCAAAATTGTATTCAATTGCAAACAAACAACCCCTAAACAATAGTTAGAAGGGCAATACACCGTTTCTAGAAGCTTGCCTAGACATGATCTAAAAGAGCCCAAATTGTGAACTTTGCCGATAACTTACACACCGTTTATCATGACTGCAAATTCATGAACTTTGTTAATTCTTCTTTAGTTTGTCTCTATACGTTTCACATACATAAAAACAAAAATAGGTATAAAGATACTCCAAAAAGCTTGGTCTGGGAACAGATTGGAATTTGGGTTTTAGTCATCAGAGACGTGATAAACAACACTGGGCCTTAATGTAGAAAACAGATTGAGTTTTTTTAATGGGACATCAAACAAGACTTTATTAGCATCTATTAGGTTCAACCCAAAGCTCAAGAAATCGCATTAATGAGCATCATATATCAGCGTGTCTGTTATTAGATAACAGTATCCCTGAAAACTAGCAAGCCATAGAGTACTTTATACTTTTTTACCTTTATCTTCAGAATTAGCTGACATTCTATCCTCTTACACTGGCCTTACTATTAGTAATAGGGAACCAATTTATAAACCCATTAGTGACACTTTTTCCAGAAGATAAAAACAGTCAAAATTATCTGGCAGCAATTAATCTTAATGGCTGTATGCAGTAAACAGCAATGGGCTAATTCCAGCTCTGTCAGCCCCATCAAACAATCCCGCATTAGGCAGCCTTTCAGTGATCCATTAAGCATATTCAGAACAACAACAAATTCAATGCTGAAGGCATATGCACTAAACATTACAACAGTGATCTTCTGAAGCCATCATTATCTCTTAAATAGTACTTCCCCCATGTATTATCATTATGCTGTACATTAGAAATACTTTGATTAAACTCCCTTAATTCATAACAGACAGCTGCAGACCATTTATGCAGTTAATCTCAACACAACAGCTATTGAGGAAATATAACAAACGAAGGCTGTAAACTGGAAGTCATTACTATGAAAGATACTGGTTTCCTAGCCCTCTTAGAGCAGAGTGCATCATGAGTATAGGCTTTGGGTCTACAAGGATGGGGGTGAAGCCATTAATGACCTTCCACTCTCCCTGGAACATCTGTCCTGAGGGTTGTTGTCTTGTAGCCTGGGCGTGTGACCAGTTTAGACAGGGCTGTTTCCTGGGCACTGACTACCCCAAGGGTTTGACCGAGGAGAACCAACGCTTTGGTATCAGCAAAGTCAAGGCTTGGGTTATGTGAATAATCTCATTGATTTCACTGAATTGTTACCGAAAAGCACTGGCAAACCGTTCTGCTTGTGTGGCATCCTTAGCAACAGCTTCCAATTTCCTTTCCAACACGCAGTGTCTGTTAAAGTTTAATTCACAGTACTTGAGTTCACATACTTTCAAAAAAGGAGCCCTACCCAGTTTCCCCGGAAGCTTTCTTTCCCACGTGTGTGGTATCTTTATTGAACAATTTAGAAAAACCTCCGTGCAAAAAATTCCCACCCCCAACAATTTAAGTAGCCACACCGCAAGTTCATGTTCTGCTGAGTGAAATATGCACTGGCTTAAGTTGATGTACAAGAAAGCTGTGTAAACTTCCCCTATAATACACCTTCACAAACTTTTTCCTTTTCGCAGGTAGAGAAACCATAAACATGCACATGAATGGGCTCTATGTGCCTGGCAATTCTTCCCCTCACATAGGGTTTATTTCAAAGTTCAAAACCACAGACATCGTGTCTACCTTTTGATGAAATGGCCAACTAATTAAAACATAAATTTCATGTCCCCTTGCCAACTCTGACAGTACGTTCAGTTTTCAGGCTTAGCATCAATGAATTAAATATTGATTCCAAACGTAAAGCACCCTCATTGTGGAGCGATAAGGGTTTAGCTTCAGAGGCAAAGACCAATCCCAGTGGCGGTTTACTCTGAATGTCTCAGGGGATTTCGACCTTGCGGTTAAGTTGGCCCATCCCCCCAAGACGTCCGTGAACTCAAGACTGTTCCTGCTTGCTGCCCGTTTGCAGAGACTAGATAGGCTGGGTGGAGGTGACTCGACACTCTGGCCCCTCGGTGACCTCTGGTGCAGTAGAGACCCCTTCTTCCCCTCTCCCACGTTCCCACCCACCCCCTCCTAGAACACCATGCTTCTTAAAAAAGGGCAACTCTGGGCTTCCCTGGTGGCGCAGTGGTTGGGAGTCTGCCTTCTGATGCAGGGGACACGGGTTCGTGTCCCGGTCCGGGAGGATCCCATATGCCGCGGAGCGGCTGGGCCCGTGAGCCATGGCCGCTGAGCTTGCGTGTCCGGAGCCTGTGCTCCTCAATTGAAGAGGCCACAACAGTGAGAGGCCCGCGTACCGCAAAAAAAAAAAAAAAAAAAAAAAAAAACGCAACTCTGCGGAACTTTCCTTATTTTTTTCTCCTTTCCCTTAAATTTGTTTGAAAGCCGTGAATATAGTGACTGCTTGCTCTATCCCTTATTTCTCAGACTTGCTTTTGTGACAAAGCTGTGATGAAGCAGCCCCGGGCACCTGGATATCCTGAGGTCAATTTCAGGCCTGAAATGCAGTTTGGACCAGTCAGGACTTTCATCCATTTTGACAAGTCTTCCCATCCTGAGACCTCACTCCCTGCCACTTCAAGTTCCTGAGGCACAGATCAGTTTGAGAGAATAATGTCCCTCCTTAGAAATTCACAACACCCGTCAGCATAGGAAAGCCTCCAAGTTCTAGAAAAAAAGAAGCCTGGTTTGACTGTGATTAACTCAGTACGCCAATCCTACCCAACGGATTTCTCCTTCAACGGAATAACCGTTAACATCTCATAGGGCATCAATCTTTTATAGTCTATTTCGGGGACATGTTTTTCTAAATTCCTGCTTGTAATATTATTGCCTCAAGATTAATCTGTGATAGGGAAGAGCAAGGCTGTGATTTGATTAATTATGTTTTCTTCTGATTTTTGTTCGTAAGATTTGGTTTAACTTAAAGCTATTCCACCGTTGACAAGTACCAGCAGCGAACGAAAATGTGTTTGGAATTCACAAGTTTTTGGACTTCCATCGAGGTTGCCATGCATTCCCAGAATCTAAAAGCATCAAACAGTGTTTACAGGGAATTTTTTGTTTTCTGATTGAGGGTAAGCTTTTCTTCAACTAATGAATAGATCTTCGCAACTGATGTTACACATATGGATAATTCACGAACGTGCTGATTTTCCCTGTGCTGTGGAACATTCTCTTAGCTACAACACAATTATATCATGCATCCAGAGTTCTATCTAGACATATTTGCATACATCAATATCTGCGTCTATTCAGGAAACTTCAAATTATGTGCAGGTAACTTCTACATTCCAATGTGAAGTGTGTTGCTTGGGAACTCAGTATACACTTTCCAAAAGAAATGTATTACACGTGGTGTTTATGTTCACGATCTAACTTATAAAAAAGTCTGTTTAATCCCCTGCACCTGCATGGCTGAGCGCTACATAACCGCAATGAGCCAAATATCAGGACGGTTGCTCTGCTGGTAAATTAAACCAAGTAGAAAAGTCATAAGGTGATGAAATTCGCTAAGAAATCCTTTTAAAGGTTTGATCAAAAATGCTAAAGCTTGAGGAAATATCGGTTTAATTTTAAAAGATGAGGTTGTAGACGGAGATTGGTGTGCGTGTGTAGCTTCTGTTGCAAATTTCTAATTGCAACATTTCTAATTTTTCTTCTAAACATTCTCTCCTACTCCAGCCCTCTGTTATATAGACATCACAGTAAGTCTCTTTCGAGGAAAAAGGAGTAAGACCCCTGTAAGGAATATAAGTGAAACAAAGAGTTAGAACAGAAAAAAAAAAAAAGTTTCCTATGAAATCTAGGTAAGAATTGGCAGTGATAAGGAAAGGAGAAAGTAGCTTTCACACACACACACACACACACACACACACACACACACACACAAACACAAGAAATCTTTGTTCCTTTGATGGATTTAGGTGAAATATGAGGAGTGAAATACAGCACAAGTTGGGGAACAGCGTGTGTGCAGTGATTCTTCTGAAGGCGGCCGTTTGGAGCGGGGCTCAAGGAGGGAGAATAGTCTTGCACAGGCTCCCGGTGTCCAGTGTGTCTTGGATTTTGCCCCAAACACCTGTATAGCCACCAACCCCCAACTTTTGCAAAGGTTCCTGCTGTAGAGTTTAGTTCCTGTGACTAAGGTCCAGCTCCCCTTCCTGGGTTTGCTGTCGGGTTCTCCACTGAGCTGGTGCCTGGGCACCTTAACCCTCATTAGTCCTTTTCCCCAGAAAGCTGGCCCCTGCCCACTGTACTCCACCCACCGCCTTGACCCCGATGGGGACCCCTCTCCAGTCCCCACCCCGTTGCCCCCTCCTTTCCCCCATGCGCCCAGCTGCTTCCTTCTGTTCCGGGTCCTTCAAGAGCTTCTCATCATCTGGGCTCAGGTCAGCCTTCCCTGCCGTCCACTGGTCTACTCTCCCGCCTCCACACTTTACACTGTTCTCGGAGTAGCCTTAATAAATGTCAGCTCTGGCTGAACCCTCCGACGAGCATCACCCAGCCTCTGCCTTATGTCTCCGCTCCTGGGCGCCAGCTCTGCTGACCTCCTGGCTGTTCCTCAAATGCACAGTGTCTATTCTCAACTCCTGGCCCCCTCCCCCTCACTTCTGCCCTATTAACTGCCTCCTGCTCATCAATACTGAGTTCATTTATCATGTGTTTGGAACGTCTCAGTCTCCGGCTAAGATGCACCTACTCACTGAATTATAATTCACGGAACTGTAATTACTTTCTTTTCTCACTTTGACCCACGTGAAAACAAGAACATTTCATTTTGCATCAGGAGCCTGGAGACGATTTCTTGGAACACAGTAGGCACTTAAAAAAATATTCATCGGATGAAGGGACCAGAGAACATACAGAAATGCCGAGTACAGCGATTACTCCTCTTTTGGGCACACTGCAGAGCTGCAGAACTCTTAGATGGGTAACAGTGAGTTATTAGTAGATATGAACTACATTCTATAGAGAAAAAGGTATTCACAGTGTTCACATCAAAAGATTAACAAGTGCCGATCTGCCTGTGGTAGGATTACAAGTGGTTTCATTCAACTTTTACAGGCATGAGTGTCTCGCTTAAATTGTTTTTGAAAAGCATGGGCTATTTTCATTATGAGAAAAACTGAGAGATAATGAAAAAAGTAAAGTGTCTCCTTAGCATGGCTCATGACTTTGCAAAGAGACAGGACACACAGGGCCCACTGCTGCCTCCTGTGTGGCCCCTGGGCCTCCGGTCTATTCGGCTCTTCTTGCCCCTCTGTTTCCCTCATTCTCTTGCTTTCCCCCGTGGCGTCTGTGATGGGCGATTTGGCCTTGACCTGGTGAGATTTGGCTCGTGTTGGAATGCGAGTGGGATGCTTCCAATATCAGTGTGATTGTCCAGGTTAGTCACCTCTACTGAGATGGACCACTGTGTATTGTTGACCAGCTGATCCCCGTGTTGACATGTCCCAAAGTTGCGGTGGAAGGGGCGCTGAGCCTTGCTAGAGGACTCACTTCTCCTGGCATTCCTGGAGACATGGGTTTGCTCGAAGGGAGAGTCGTGGACCGTCGTTTCCTTGCCTCAAGACACGCGGAACCAATTTTTCATAAGGAGGCAGAGTGGCTGGTTTACCAAACGAAAATAAAGAAACTCAGCCAAAGGGCCACCCAAGGTCCCGCCAGAAGCTGTGTGTGTCCCGGGCATCCCTCTGGACCATTAAGGCAGCACCTCTGCCCACGGCGGGGCTGAATGCAGAGCCCACCCCATACGTGCTGTTCACGGGCTAGTCTTTCTGAGTTCCACTGAATGGGCCTTTCATTCCTATGAAAGTTGGTGAATTCTCTTAAACAGCAATGCCATATTTCATGTTTTTTCCTAACACCACATCTACACGCATATTGAGGAAAATTGGTGTGCTAGTCTCATAGTATTAAAGATGATCAAGAAAAAACATAATGACACTTGAAACAGGTCAACCTTCTCTATTCATGACAGCGTCAGGTGACCGGAGGCTTTGTTGAATGTCGAGGTGTGTTGGCATGCTGAATTAATTCAGTTCAACAAACAGTTAGTGGGCGTCTCACCCATTCACGGCACCATGCTGCCATGGTAGGGGCTTTGGGGGGATAAACGATACAGGGATTTACAATATGATGCCTGTAAAAGAACTGAGATGTAAATTCTCTCCTCCTTGATCATAACTTGGTAGAATAAACATTTTTAGTTACATTTATTGGATGATTTTCTTCTAACTAAGACTTACTCTGAGACCTCCTTGAACATGTCGGTAACTTACAAACTCCGTTATCCATAACTTTTCAGCATGATTCTATTCGCTCACTGATCCCTTCATTTACAGCCTCTCAACAAATGTTTGTTTAACGCTCCTCTAGGCCAGGAACTGTTCTAGGAACTTAGAGATATAGCAGTGACCAACACTTTACACACACAGACACACACACACGCTCCTTACCGAGAATGATTCCTGGCTGAAGAGAGACAGAGAGCATCTGGCAAGGGTGAGAAGCTCTTCTGAGATGGGGTGTCCGGAAGACTCCCTGAAAGACTGGCATTTGTATGGAGACTTAACAAGCCTGGGGGGTGAGCACACAGGACAGGTGTCCCCGCAAGTACAGAGGCCTGAAGCACAATGAGGTAAGAGTGTCTGCCCCACAGTGAAAAGAGCAAAGCAGCTGAGGAGAGCACGCTGGGTAGGAGGTGACGGCTGAACCGTGGTCAGGCTCCAGAACTGAGGGTCAGCTGGGACAAGGCCGATGGGCCACATCCCAAGTGGAGGGCGTTGAGCTTAGAAGAGTCCTAATTTGACCTTCCCTAAAACTGTGAATCCCTCTACTGTACACCTGTAACTTGTATAATATTGTATATCGACTATAATTAAATAAAAGGAAGATCCCTCTGGCTACTCCATGGAGAAGAGCTTGCAGAGGAAGTTAACGAAAACAAATAAATAGCTACGCCATTATTTTAGTCCTTGGTCCAAACGAATTTGCACGGACATACTACTCTTTCCTGCTTTCCACTACACTGCTAACAGTGTGTCAACACCATTGGTATTATCCGAGAGCAATTTCTACCTAGAAGATTGGGCTCCATGTCTAGAACTTCCCAGCAATGAGGTCCTTGTCTGGAAAGGATCCAAACAGAAACTGGGTGACCTGCTGTCTGGAGCCTTGTAGGGGTGGTTCTTACCCTGAAAGGACACGAACCCGGGTGCCTTTAAGCTCCTGTCCTGCTCTGAGACTGGCTATTACTCGGGATTCCTTTGCTCAGCACTTAGTAGTATCCACAGCACAGGAGTCTAGGTTTCGGAGAAGAAGGGGAGGGGACAGTGGACGTCGGCAGTGCTTCCCACTCGTGCATTCCGGGAGTGGGTGCGGTGGGAGCAGACTGCTCTCATCTCTCAGCCTCTCCTGAACGCCTCCTCGGCTTGAGAGAGCTCTTTGCCCAAGGTCATGCTGGGCTACCCCGTGTCAGTGACCAGTCGATGTGGGGTTTTAAAGGCCTGACCCCTTTGCTCCATTCTGAAACAAACATGAAGGACCATTCTAGCCCCGGAGCCCCCCGAGGTTGCTGGGACATTGTCGACACCGCAGCCTGGCATCTCCCTCTGTCCAGTTCCGCTCTATTCCCTTCCTTCCTCCCACGCTGGACATTGGTCCCTATACATGTCCCCACTAACCGTCTTGCAGCTTACGTTCCATCCCTGTGTCTGCTTCTTGGGAACCCAAATAGAGAACATCATCGTGTGAGAAAGCAAAGTGCCTCTGGTGCAGCTCAGGGTTCCTGGGAGCCTTTTGAGGATGTGCATCTTCACATAAGCCTCAGGGGGGCCTCGGAGCCAGCCAGGGTCTCTCAAGCTAGAAAGAACACAGGGGTCTCCACGCTCGCTCCAGGGATGGGCAGAGAGTGCAGTATTGGGTTCACAGGGGTGGCTCAGTTAGTTTGTATTAAAAGCCATAAGCACACATCACAAACCTTCACCCCAGTCACGTGTGAGCAAACACTGTGCTCCAGTTTGGAAGGTCCCGAGCATTGCCCTAAGGGCCAGTGTGCGCTGGAGCTGGAGACCTTCAGCTCCTGAAGGCAAAGGGGGGTTCTCCATAGTGTATCCACGTGATGGGCCAGGTGGGAAAGAGGTCAGGACTGTGGTTCCTCCTTGGTGGTGAAGGAGAAAGAAGGTTGTCACATGCTCTGCAAACTGCAGGGGACCCTGGGCCATCTCCCAACATTGAGTGAGATAACAGAGCAGCATCGTAAGAGAAATTCAGAAATCACCTAGACACGGAGAACTTTCCTTTCTCAAAGGTTTTCAGCCAGTACTATAGTTGATAGCTTCACTCTAAATAATTATATATCATCCGCTGACATTTTATTATTCCTTTTATGTCCCTTCCTGAAGTGCTTCAAGAATAAATTTTTTGGCAAGTATCTTTCATATGAATTGGCCCGTTGGCATCGAAAAGTTACACTATGAATTTAGCTACAATACAGAAACATTAAATATAATATATATAGGCATAGATGTCACCGGAACTAAGTCTGTATGTAACTGTATTTCGGTCTGAGGGTAGGAGACAAATTTTGCGGACCTTAATTTGAATTCTTATATGCGCCATGAGAAAATGAAAGCATCCAAATACAAAGCATGTATTACAAGGAATAACTAGCTGAGTCCATTCACAATAGGGTTTTAATCAACGTTTCTAACCTTCTTGCTGCCCATAGTCTGGGATGGGTCACTCTGACCAACCACCATTGCTTTTGCAGGATGGTCCAGAGCAGTTCAATGGTCCAGGCTCAGGAAGCCCATCCTGGGTTCAAATCCTGGCTCTACTCTCCAGCTGCATGGCATCGAACAACTTACCTAGTCTTCATGGCTCAGTTTCCTCATCCATAAAATGGGGATAAAACCAACAATACCTACCTTATAGGGTTGTTTTGAGAAGTTGATATACATCAGATACTTGGAACAGTGCCTGACACCTAAAAGGCTCTAAATAATTACTATTACTCAAGTGGAGTTCCCCTTTAAAAAAAAGTGTGCCCAAGATATTTTGAGGCAGTTTGTGTGCTGTGTATCACACTTGACTTCTCCCACCTGAGAATGTTACAAAGTTAGGAAGCCTATTTTGGAATCAGATATGGTGACAAGGGAAGGCTGATACCCTCTACCACCGCTGGAAGCGTCTCTGGCTTTTCTCCCATGTCCAGCTCTATAATTCATTCATCATAGCTTCGGAGAAATATTTTACTTTATGCATTTTATGTCTCTCATCTGTAAGATGGGCACAAAATACTTAACTCTCTAGAGTTCAGGGCAAAATCCTTGCTGAATAATTAGACTCCTCAGAGTCCAGTAGGAGCTACTCATATAGCAAACCAAGCTCATACTTGGTTTTACAAGAATATTTGGGATGAGAGGTGGCTTCTGTTATCGTCCCTTGCATAGCTTCTTCTCCAGCGCCTGCCGCATGTGGCTGAGGCATCTGGATTTGAGCCTTGACTGTTCCCTCTTGTCACTGGATCATCTCAGGCTGTAAACAAGTCTTGCTTTGGAGTCCATCAGACCGGGGTTCAATCCAGGCTCTGAGAAAGCAGAGAGTTAGGCAACCTCCTGTGGGGTCTGATACCTATCTCACGGACAACTGTGAACAGGAAGGAAGCATCAAACAAGGCAGAGGACCCAGCAGTGATGTCTCCTCCTCTTCCTTCTCATGCTCAGGGGTGGTGTTCTTATATCTGCAAAGCTCCATGATTGGCACATCACAGGTGCTTCATCCATGACGACAGAATTCGAATTTGTGGTACTTATTTCCAAAGTTCAATCTAAGAACAATAACACAGTATGTTTCAACACGAGCTTGGATCATGGTTTCCCTGTGGCACACACATCTCCGTATCAGTAATCTATATTTGTCCCTATGTCTTCATTCCTTGACTAAAACAAACAAACAGACAGAAAAGATAAGAGGTGAGAGATTTGCTCATTTCAATTTCCACCATATGTTTAACTTACAGTGAAGTTTCAGAGGAGTTTTTTGATTTTAGGTACCTTAGTTTTCCATTCTCTGAAATGGGTAACTTGCTAATCAAAGAGTTAGAACTTAGTGCCAAGTATTTTCTCCGTATTTGAACTGTTGATTGCATTTTGTCCATTTCATTGGTATTAAATCTTTAAAAAACAAATTTATTAATTTTAACACTAGGAATTACATCATCATCTAAGGATTCAGCATGCATGTCTACACAGAGATACTATTAGGGGCTACAGTCATTATTATAGCATCCAAGACATGTCAAGAAAATGTATAGCCATGTGCTAATTATCCTGTTCATTTTTTTTTCTCTCTCTCAAGTTTACATCACTGTGAATGTTCTTCTTTTAAGGTTAGGTAGCATCTCATGTGACTCCTAACTCAGATATTGGGTATGTTTATTATGGTATCTCTACACAAAGTGGAGTGGATGCAGATGCTGAGAATACCATATATTCTAAAGGAATAAAATCTAATACGCTGTAATAGTATTTCCTGCTTCTTTACAAGACAGTTACCTAAACGCAAAACCACACTTGATTCAGTTTCTTTAAAACATCCCTCTTTAATAATGAATTTTTCCTCTGCATTCCCACCCCCCTCACACTTATCGGACCCATCATGCTGGTTTTCGTGTAAACAGGGCCTTTACACTCTACCAAGAAGGAAACCTCTAGAAGGTTGTGCTCTGAACTGTAGTCTTCTCTCTCAAACTCAAACACATTTCTTTCTTCCTTTATTTCCCCAGCTACAAAGCTGCAACAATGTTTATATTCATATGAAGTATTTCAGCAATTCATAGCCAATTTATCAATGACCACGCAGCTGCAGGCCCTGCAGTCTAAAAAAATATACCAGTTCACTTGGTGTTTACACAGGCCTTGAAAGCCCTGAGTTGAGGCAGGGGGATGGAAGGCATGGGAGTCGTTAGAAAGGTACAGTGGAGATCCTGCCAGTGATGGTGGAGGGATATTTGCATTATAGCCCAACACATCATTAAGGACACAATTGTTATTTAATGTGGTACAATCATCTTTCTACTCTTCGTGAAACCCCCTTAAGTAATTACCTTCTTAGCTCATTGGCTCCACAAGCCACCTGGTTAGAAAGGGTTATATCTAAGGAAATATTAAAAACGGGCTTATACAATTGCCCCCTTCAAGCTGACTTTTACTTATTAGCATATTCAAAACGAAGATCTTTTTTCTTACCCTGAGACTCTGGAAACTCCAAGATAAATAAATGCTCTGGGGCATTAGAAAGATATCAAGAGAATAAGAACACATTAGCCAAAGTGTATTCTACCGTCAGGCATCCTTAAAATACAGCTGATACCCACATAATGCCTGACTTCTTTGTATTTTCACGTTGACATCTGTTTTAACCAATCAATTTTTCATTAAAGCCAAAATGCTGTCTTAAGATTTGCCTTGGCTTTCTCCTTTTAAGACAAGCACGAATGTATGAAGAAAATATTCCTTTACAAAACTCAATGCCAGCTTACCAAGCTGTGTGTATCTTAATAAGTGGCATCATTTTGAAGGCTCGCTTTGAATAGTCTAGATATTAAGACGGAAGATTTAAAGAATCCACAGAACTTATTTTCAGAGCACATTTACATGTCTTTTAAACAGATTTCTTTTTTTATTATGACGTGTCCAAGATATTTAGCACCATTTAAGAGGAGCAGCGCTGAAGCACAGAACTGAAATTGCTTGATAACACACATCTGCATTTTAAACTTTAAGCTCTCTTTCAAAATACACTGTACCATCCATGTTTACTATAAATACAGCGAGGTAAGTCTGAAATACCTTTATCTTATTTGGTAGCTCTGTGTTGGATCCTCTTTGTTTGAACAGAAGTGTCAGCTGTATTTTACTTTATTATATAAAAAAGTTTCAGAATTTAATTAAGGGTCAAGTACCAGCAGTAGATAAATGCAACAGCTAAAGCATATTTCTGATCACTCTGAAGTCTGCAATCATGAAAATTATTATCATTGAGTAAAACTGGTCTCAATGATGGTGACTGGGAGATGGATTCTGTGTTACTCAGCTGTCATTTACATAATAATGGGTTCCCGTTTTCATCAGCACCTTTTGTTTGTACAGTGCTTACTGCTACAGTAAATTGTCACAATGTCATTCCTCTCCAATCAGCCAGAAAATATCAACAGTAAACAAGGCACAGGAAGAAATTCTCTGATTAGAAGTGTGGCCGAGGAAGAGTCGGGCTGAAGTCTCCGTGATCGCGGGAAACACGTTATTCTGGTGTCCCCAAGAATACTGCCACACGGCTTAGGGAAATGACTTCTCTCTTTCGCCCCCTCCACCAGCCCTTTTAATGAAGAAATACCACTCTGCTATGGAGGTCACTCTGAAGCCTCAGGGCTATCACTGGGGATTAATAGATTTACATATGTATCTGTCCCTGTCACTCTGTTCCCTCTTCCTGGGAATCAGCCCCACCCTTCTCTGGCAGGGTATCTCCGATTAACCGGGGCTGGATTCTCCTGGTGTTCTCTCCCTGCTGATTCTCTGATTGTTGGCTAGCAGAGTTCCAGGGAATAAAGGGGTCTTGGACACGCTGCCATCACATGGGGCTGCTACAGAGAGGCTCCCATCGGCCGACCAACGACGCTCTTCTGTCTCAGACTAAAGAGAGGCTGAGAGGCGGCTCCCCAGGGAGGTGCGTCGGGACTCAGGAGCTGGGGAAGCACCCCGAGTGGCGCCCCTCGACTTTCCACCCGTCCGTCACTTGAACTTGGGGACCAGAGATGTGGCAGGTTAAGATGCCCGAGCCCAAAGCCAGTGTCAGCATTTAGGGCGCTGAGTCCCAAGGGCCCAGCTCCAAATTTTCTTTCTCCCTGGTCTGCATCCCACCCACTCTCCCACAGTATTTTAAAGTATGTAAGATACATGAAATAGATGCTTCTTTCTGTTCCTCAATGAAATCTGCCCAGGACCAGAAAAGGATGAGGATGAATTAATACAGTATATGCCTTATAACCATTATAGTTACAAAGTATATTAAAATTAAAGACTTCACATTGTGTTTGAAATAAAAATGAATATAGCAGCGTTCTGCCAAGAGTCCCAGAAACCACTCTTGTGTGGAATTGAAACATTTGGCTCATATAATACTTAATTTATTTTTATGAAATGACAAGTTATATAAATGTATGTTTAAAACAGAGGGGCACAACATTTTTTTTTTTTTTGGTAAGTTTCTCTGTATTCTGGCTTATATAGCTACACATAGTTAGGACTTATATCTAAATAGAACAAAAAATAATAAACTTTCCCAAAGTGATTTTTTTTTAAGCTACGCGTTCTCCAAATATTTCAAAATGTGATCATGTAGTTAGGTTACCCAGGGAAAGGCTCAGAGTACCTTCTTTTGGAAAGGAATAGGAGGTTTTAAATCTATCGAAATGAAGTGTTGACATCAGGAAATATTTTGTAGAGCTTTCGGCTTTCTTCCCATGCACTTTATTTTGCTTGGCTACTTTTAATTCCCCCCACCCCACTTCTTCTGTTTGAAAATCTGACATTGTCCAAACCCTTTCGATTAAAAACCTCGGCTGAATGAAAGCACTGTGATGCTGTGCTGGTGCATCCGTAAACAGGGGGGCTCGTGACGCTGGGCAGCGTACGGAGAAATAGGGCTGATCTGCCGTAATTACCCTGACACCTCATGCAGTACAGGGAATTAACTCCTAGGACTTTGGGCCGAATGAAGAAGTTGATGTTTCATGTTGTGAATGCATCAGTGCCTGAACCCATTACCAGTTTTAACGGAGATGGGAATTTACTATACTTTTTTTTTTTGGCTGGGCATGTACAGCGATGTGCAGAAAATGAGCCAGGAATTCAGGATGCTGAAGCAACAGCGGTTTGTGTTTTTATTATGGCCTCTACCTTCTGATTCTGTTCCCTATCGATAAAACATAAATAAAAGACAAGACCCATGCGGACATTGTCTTGAAAAGAGGGAGCCTGCTGTCTTAGGGGAGAGGTTAGTGTGTCACTAAAGTGGGTGAAGGTATTCCAGGACAGACCTAGAGGGACGGAAGTGCTTGAAAACACAGAGCAGGAGGGGAGACACAGCTCAAAAGGCAACTAGTTAGCAGCTGGTACTCTGACCTCTAACTGCATCCATGGTAACTGGGCTAAAAGATGGAGTTCCATTTTATTATTCTCACACCCACAACGTTAAGCCTGTGAATCCCCATTGCAATTTAATGGCTGAAATCAGAAGGCAGATCTGTGTTCATTGGACCACTGCCGATACCCTCTTAGCTAATGAGCGCAATAAACATTTTCATGCCAGGAAGCCAGTGCAAGTGGAAATATTATGCCATACAGAAATATATACCCAAACACAAAGAAATGGTCAGGGAAGGCTGTCTTTTATGCGTGTTTGCATATTCTAACATTCAAAGCCAATCATCTTTTAAGGAAAGGATTTAAAAAAGCTGCTGGACTATTAAAAACTGTGGCGTACCACAAAGCTTATTGTGAATGAGAAATCTCAAGTTATGAATTCTGGAGTTAATGAGTATTACTGCCTCTTCTATTATTTTCCTTAATGAATCTTATTATTTGTAAATGCGCGCTTCCTTTTATGTGTCTCTGATACACGTTGTGCCTTTTCCCTGACTACACACTGTACCGCCAGTGGAGTGGAAAACAGTGCAAAAGCAACCCACACTTTTTCGGTACCAGTGAAGAGGTTTTTGTGATAACTTTGCCTTTGCAGCCATTTAATCCAGAGTTCTTTAAGAATGAACGACAACCGTGTCATTCTGCTCTCGTGGACTCTGCAACCTACAAGGATACATAGATCACACTGGTTGGTTTTGAAAAACAGAAAAAAAAAAGAAGAAGCTGAACACCGGCCGTTGAGCTTTTGCACAGGCATTGCCTTTCTGAACGAGTGCTGGTAACACTTTCGATGAAAGGACACAGATGTAGGTTCAGAAGGAGATGAAAACTGAATCTGAGCTCCTCAATCCAAGAAACAGCCAGTTGCAGAGGTTCAAGTGTAGGCAACATATTATGTGAATTTCATGTAATTTTTCTGTTGCCATCCTCCCCAAAATTCTCTTTACAGGACTTACTTTTACCACATGAAAGTTTAGCAGTTTAAATGTGCCGCTGCTATCCAAAGGCTGCCAAGAATTATCCTGGAAATGTATCTCATTTGATTCCAGAGGCACAGTCCACGTCCTAAAACTCCGTGAGTACCTGCAGAAAATGTAAGCTACGGAATGTTTTCCCTGGTTTTCCGTCAAAATTTTTCCTCAGTAGTTCGTAAAATACTCTTCAATTTTATTTTGGCTGAATGGTCTTCTGAGAAAAGATGAGGGCTTAATAACTTTCCTTATCAGGAACAATAAATGTTTTTCTTGTGGCACGACGCCAGGGATCCTTCGTAAGTAAAAGCTTGAACTCTTTTGCTAACAGAAACTACTTGTTCTAGAAACGACAAAGGTCAGGGAGAAAATAATTTTGGTGCTTCTTATGCTTTAAGACAATGTCACTTTTCTCATTATCAGAGAGTTTTAGGAGGGCTGGGGGGAAAAAAAAGCGAGACAAAGGATGTGAGAACTCAGAGCCCTGAATAATCACACCTGTTTACTTGACTTATGAAAGGGCAGGATGTGCCTCTATCCATTTAATAAAAGATGTTCTATCAATTTAGACAATTATACCAAAGATTAAGAATGTCATGAAGCCGATGAAATCTCCTAGGTAACATTAAAAAATAATATGCTTTTAGATCACATCATATATTAAATGACAACTGCCAATTCTTTTTAAAGGAGTCCTCAAAATTCTTTCCTGAATGACAATTTGAAGTTAAAATACTTTGTTCTTAACAGTTAACTTCATTGACATGACACTTCTACTTCTTGACTCAGGAGACTTGGCAAAGAAGAGCTTTTTGTTTATCCAAGTAAAAGCAGACTGCAAGATACAGTATTTTATGGCCTTTCTGCATCTTTGCTTAATTAAAGAACAACAAGAAATGTTTTGCTAGCATATTACTTGGTTAAAAATATCTAAAGCTGACTTACATTTAAATATTTACCATCCTCTTAACTTTATTTTTTTGGCTTCTGTACAACTGTTTTTCTTATCATTAGCTTAGTAAAATTAAAAATTCAAGCTTTCAGGAAAAGAATCACCATGGGAAAGTTAAGAAGATGAGCCCGCCATGACCTTGGTCAGCCCCAACTCTGGGGAGGGCAGCTTGCAGGACCAGAGGCGAGTGGGTTAACGCACCTCCTCTGCTGCCTGTCTCCCGTTTGCTCTGGTACAGATTCTATCGACTGGGAGGTCTGTTCTTGAGGACGGTTATACAGAGACCCGACAGCCATGAGCAACCTGGTAGACCCTCAACGTGGGAGCTACGGAAACACTTAGAATCGTTTAATCACCTTTAGTGTATGTATTTGTATAGTCTTAGAACCTGGGTGGAAGGCATCACCAGTCCCCTTGGCCTCTACCAGCTGAAGCCCCACCCTCAGTAAAATTCCATCTCTCCACATTGGCCCAAATGGTGAAGGGGGAGGACCTGAGCCCCACCGACCACCAGGCAGACTCGAGGCCTGGAACTTGTGCATTGGTGACAAGCTCTAGGGGACCAGGTGGAGAGCAGACCTATTATCTGCCAGCAAGGATGCCGTTCTTTTCAAGGAGCTCTGCTGCCGCCGCTAACTCCAGCTTGGATGGTGCTTCCCTTGCCCAGATCTGCCCTCTACTCCTCCTCTACCTGCATCCTCACCTTCTGGCTCCCGGCCCAGTTTCATAATTTAACTCTCTGCCCGGCAAAGCACCAAGTGCTTCTGGCTTGTTTGTGACAAGGTGTAAATAGCCTATTGTCACTCTGCACTTTTCAGCTTCTGGGCCCTGGTATGCAGATCCTTTTGTTTCCGTAGTAGATGTGAAACTACCATTGTTATCATCAGCAGCATCTGCAGGACCAATACTCACTTAGTAAGCTCTTACCCCGGGCGGGCGTGTCATAAGCACCATCTCATTTAATCCTTACAGCAATTCTATGGGGAAACCAATTTGGGGAGGTGAAGTAAATTATCAGAAATTATAGAGATAGTAAGTCATTTAGTCGAGCTGTAATTCTCAGAAATCCAACCTCTGATGACAGAAATCTAAGTTTTGGTTGTATTTTGTGGTGCAGATGCTGTGATCTAGGGATCCTTAACCAGTGCTTCTATCTGTGGAATTGGAGGATGAGGGATTTTTTTGTATCAGATCTTCTTATAAAGATCCTAGAATCCTCATCTACCTGATCGCTTAGAGAGAGCATGCACGTCATTGGACACTCACCCACCTAGATTGTCTGTGCCTCTTGGGTTTGTACTCTGAGTCTTTCACACTGACCGCAAAGCAGTGACAGTGGGGTTTCACTCCAGCGCCCTCCTTGGGCCATTCCCCAGTCCACGAACGTGCCCGTGAATGACTTCGTGCTGCAGTGTCCACGGGCTATTTTACCTCCATGGCCTGGCTTGTGGTTGGGATTCAAAAGTGTATCCATTGGATCACTTGACAAATTTTAGTGGCCTCTTTTAGCAAAAATCATCTTGCAAGATGACTTTAACAGAAAGGGAACGTGGAAGAGAAATGATCACAAAGTTATCAGTTGAGGTAGGACGTTATTTACATGTAATATCACTGTTACTCTTTCCTCCAAGGGGAAAGTAAGAGACATGTAAGATAATCTATCAAAACATCGTTTGAGTTTTTAAGAAGAAAGACTTAAAAAGAAGGTTGTACTTGACATTGGGAAACATCCAACATGGTAATGCAGGGTCCTCACCAACATGGAATTTTGCATCCCACTTGCAGCTTCTGTCTGAGTGGGAGAGCAGGGGCCATGTGATGATCTGAACAAACTGGGCAGGGAACCAGGCTTTTCCCAGAGCGGGAAACTTCTCTAGAGAGCATCAGTGAGAGGAACAGCTCTGAATCCAGAAGTGTCTTCTCCAATTTCTCACTGTATTCTGACTACAGGGGAGAAAAAGTCACATCACAAAAGACTTGTGGAAAGAAGGCAGACAAGCAGTAGAAAGCAATTTTCTAACGATGTCAGTTCTCAGATTGCGGATGATAACAGAAATGAAAGCAACATGGTTCAAATGTGGCCCCGTGACGATCTAACACCAGAGCAATGGAAGAGAAAACGACTGATGGAAAGAAACAAAGGAGGGTTGAAAGTCACAAAATTGGTTTATGGGAATAAGGCAAGTAATGTCAGGGGAATGGAGAAAACACACAAACTAGGGGCCCTGATCTTTGGGCAATAAATAAGGCAATTTGCATGGGTGGCTCAAAATGGAATTGTATGGGAAGAAAATCATGCAGTAATTCAAAATGAAAAATGATTCCATCCTCAAATAAAATCACAACTCTTCTTATCAAACAGTAGAGCCAACCAATCAATGTAGAGAATCTAGTACCTCTGGTAGAGGGTTTAATTTAAGATTCAAAAGGAATTATACCGGAAGGGTAAAGATGACTTTTCCAAAGGCCAAGATCATGACTTCATATGTTGGTGCTATTAGTATTATCACTATTAGTTTCCTTAATGGAAAAATCAAAAGGGTAAGAGGTCAAAGAGAGAAGAGTATTCCTATGTTAGTTTTTAAAAATATAAATATCACATACTGCTGTTTAGAGTGGGTTAAACATAATGAAATTACAGATAAAGTCCTATCCTCCTAACGTATTTGGAACTTTTTAAATTATAAATCAGGGCTTCTCTAAACAGATGAATAATGCTAATCAGGCTTCTATTTATTTCTGCTATAGCCTGGCAGCAACCGCACCATTCGGGTAACACTGATAATTCCAGTAGAGACCAAAATAGACATCCATAGAGGGGAGACTGTCAGGGTAAATGTACTATAAGACCAGAAGCACGGCAGACAATTTGTGTTGACACCTTAATCAGGACATGCTTCCCTTTGGTCGGTCTTTCTGGGTGGTAATTGTTTGGGCTCAGAGATCATCTGACAATCTCACTCTACTTTCCCGTGAATCCAAGAAGAGTCTAAAGCCTTAATTAGCAAGTAGGGTTTAAGAGGAAGGCAGTTTGGATTTTCTGGGTGACTGAAACATCGTCAATTAGGGCCAACAACTTTGGTTTCTTTCCATTTTTACTGATAATTTCCTCAAAAATGTTGTCATGGAGTTTCACATCTGCACACTTAACGTGCTGAAATTCAAGTTCATACATTTCGGAGAGGAAGTATCAGAGAAAGAATTGAAAAATGGCAAGAGCTCAGGCCGAGCTCCCCCCGCCCCCGCCTTGCTCTCCATGAGCATCGCTGTAGGGTTCCGGCAATGAGAGGCCTGGTGCTTCTGGTCTTTCAGTGACCACAGAGCTGTCTCACCTCCTCTCTGAGTGGGTCCTGGGGGTATGGACACAGGAAGTGCTCTTCACACAGAGTGGCCTCCTAACACAAGACAACGGCACCATTCTGTGCTCAGCCTCAGAAACAATGATCTATTCCAGTTTGAGTGGAAAAATAGTCTATAGTGAATTTATGGAGCGTTTGTACCATGTTATTCTGTGGTGGATATAAAGGGTGTTTCTGATCATTTTTTTCACTTTAGCTGAAATCCTCCTAAGTAAGATGTGACTCACCTTACACACATATTTAAACATAATAAATCAAGTTCAGGGACTTCCCTGGCAGCGCAGTGGATAAGACTCTGAGCTCCCAATGCAGGGGACCCGGGGTTTGATCCCTGGTCAGGGAACTAGATCCCACATGCGTGCTGTGACTAAGAGTTCACATGCCGCAACTAATGAGCCTGCGAGCTGCAACTAAGGGGCCCGCCTGTCGCAACTAAGACCCGGTACAACCAAATAAATAAATTAAAAATAACTAAATAAAGAAACCAAGTTTACTACTGGTGGGCTTTACCTTGACTTGGGGCCATACAGTATCATGTAATCTACATGATGAAATGTTTATTAGTAAATTTATTTTATAAATTTTTTGTCATTTACTTCCTGTTCCTAAAATTATAGTTTAGAGCAGTAGCTATATAATATTTTGGGGAAAATGGTATATTGATAAAAAGTTAAATATTATTTTATTTTTAATTTAATTTTTAGTTTATATTGGACTATAGTTAATTTACAATGTTGTGTTAGTTTCAGGTGCACAGTAAAGTGAGTCAGTTATACATATATATATGTCCTCTTTTTCAGATTCTTTTCCCATATAGGTCATTACAGAGTATTGGGAAGAGTTCTCTGTGCTATACAGTAGGTCCTTGTTGATTATCTATTTCACATATAATAGTGTGTGTATGTTAATCCCAAACCCCTAGTTTAACCCTCCCCCTACCTTTTACATTATAAAGTGATGGAATTCTATATTTTTTTGATTTATTAAGCCACGTTAATCTCTATTACCACATCAGAAATGACTTCTACTTTCTGTTGATTTCAACCACTTGTTTGTTTCATTTGCATTGTATCTTTGCTGTTCAGTACAGTAGGCATTAGCTACATGTAGCTATTTAAATTTAAATTATTTAAAATTAAGTATAGTAAAAAAAATCAGTTTCTTACTAGCATTGGCCACATTTCAAATGCTCAGTAGCTCTCTGTGGCTTGTGGCTTCCTATGCATTGTTGTATTCCTGCAACTATAGGCAAAAATAGGAAACAGCATTATTGATTTATGATGTGCTAACTCCTCAGGATTTTGTTTTTGCTTTTGCTTTTCTAAAAATTTTTTGCTAATCTCAAGACTTACTGGTGCTTGAGATATTTAGACACGGTAGAATTTGAAATTGTAGATTCTTTGAATTACATAAACTATTTAAAATACATGGTGCAGTTTCCTGCTTTTTGGAACAGTGAATTAGTCTGGTGGAATGAACCCTCCTAAGGGTAGGATAAAAATGTAAAATCAAAATAAAAAGTAAACTCCCAAAAACCCAAAGAACTTGCAGTTACTTTTGAGAGACAAAGCAGACAGAGACTTAGAGGAGAGGGATCTGACTTTGGAAGATGGGTTACAACAGGTGAGATTTGGGAGTTTATGGCCTTTTACCCGAGGACACTCCCTAATCTGAACATGGTTTGGGTGGCAGAAAGCCATGGTTGGCTTGAGGTGTCAGGAGACTGTTTTAGAAGCTGGCTGAGCAGCCAGAAGCTTAGGGAATAAAACCCAGAAGTGTGAGCATTGCAAAGCGGGGTGAACCCCCAATTTATGTAAAATCTTTTCCCAGATCTTTAGATTTCTATCAAACAGTATATAAGGGAAGACCTTAGGGAACACAACAAAAAAGCAGCAGATGGAAGCTAAAATAATTGAACAGAGATGTTTGTTGCTACCAGCACTTGGGAGACAGTGTTTGCAGTTTGAATGTAGACAAATACCCAACTAATATTGTCTACAAGAGACACACTTAACATGCAAAGACACAAACAGGTATAAAGTTAAATGGATAGAAAAGATACGCTGTGCAAACACGAATCATAAGAAAGCTGATCTGTATTAAGACCAACGTAGACTTGAAGAAAAGGGGTATTACCAGAGATAAAGGGAAATTTCATCACAGTAAAAGGATCAATACATCTGGATGGCATAATTATATTAAGGACTTTATTATTAGGTACATGATGATTATTATGTACATACCTGGTTTTATAGCACTCACTTCACAGACATTGCACTTTTTACAAATTAAAGGTTTGCGGCAAACCTGAGTTGAGCAAGTCTGTCAGCTCCATTTTTCTAACAAACAGTATTCTCTCACTCAGTACCTCTGTGTCACATTTTGGTAATTCTTACAATATCTCAAAAGTTTTCATTATTATTGTATTTGTTATATTATCTTTTCATTATTATATTTATATTATGATATTATATTTTTATTATATTTCATTATTATATATATGGTGATCTGTGATCACTGATCTTTGATGTTACCTTTGCAAAAAGATTATGACTTGCTGAAGGTTGAGATGATAGCTAACATTTTTAGCAATCAAGCGTTTTTTAATTAATGTATGTACATTTTTTAAAAGACATAAGGCTATTGCATGCTTAATAGACTATAGGACAACATGAACATAACTTTTTTATGCAGTGGGAAACGAAAAATTTTATGTGACTAGGTTTACTGAGATATTTGTTGTATTGCGGTGGTCTGGAACCGAACCTGTAAATCTTTGAGGTCTGCCTGTAATGTGTACATAATAATTATGATGTAACCTATAAGAGAGGTTAAAAACAAAAACTCTCAGAACTAAAAGAAGTGGATAATCACAATCACAATGGAAAATTTAATACTACTTTCTCAGTAAATGACAGAACAACTAGAAGAGTCGGTTGTTTCTAGAACTAAAGTCACTAAAGGCATAGAAGATGTGAATGACACCAGCAACTTGACCTAACTGACACTTATAGAACACAAGACCCAACAATTGCAGAATATACAGTCTTTTCAAATGCACACAAAATGCCGACCAAAGTTGGTCATATACTGGACTGTAAAACAAATCTCACATTTCAAAAGCATGATATATCACAGAATATGTTATTTGAAAAAAATAGAATTAAATTGAAATGCATAGTTCAACTTCTTTTGAAAATCAGATTTTACATTTTTACAGAGTGCAAATTATAGTATTCAGACAGAATTCACTAAAGCAGTTTTTATACTTCTACAAATAAAACTGATTTTTTGAAGCTGAGATTTCAAAATAAAAATCTCAGAAGTGGAGGATCACATAAGACTTAGTGCTGAAGCTGAAATGTAAGTCCTCAGTGGAACAAGGTAGCTCAACATACATTCACTGGACAGAAAACTGGGTTTGATATTGCCAGGAAAATGCTATAAGCACTAGTGCCAATAGAGCTGTCTACATTGAAAATATATACAATACTCCTACATTTGGTTAGAAATCCAAAATGAAAACATTTTTGTAACATAATTTGTCAGTATGTTTCATAAGTCTTGGAATAGATGCTGTTATGGCACTTTTCAAAAGAATATTGTCTGTAATGTTCTGATTTGTAACATATCCAGTACAGTGTTATTGATAACCATGAATATGACTATTTTACTCTTATTGTAGAATCTTATTCACATAAAAATAAGCTCATAATATGCTGCTAGGAAACAAATCAAATTATATGAAAAGTACCTAAAGAATGATACCATTTTATAAAAATAATAAATGTATATGTACATTAGAAAATAATAAAAAAAATAACAGAAAATTAACAGTGTTTTCTGTAGTAATTGTCTTCTTTGGTGCTATCTTTAACACATTATTTGTTAAAAACCTGTAATGTTATACTCCCTCATCAAGACTATGGACTAATCTGTGATCTTTTCTTTTTTTTTGCGGTACGCGGGCCTCACTGTTGTGGCCTCTTCCGTTGTGGAGCACAGGCTCCGGACGCGCAGGCTCAGCGGCCATGGCTCACGGGCCCAGCCACTCCGCAGCAGGTGGGATCTTCCCGGACCGGGGCACGAACCCGCGTCCCCTGCATCGGCAGGCGGACTCCCAACCACTGCGCCACCAGGGAAGCCCTAATCTGTGATCTTGATATCGCAGCTGGCATGATGTGACTGCTCACTGTGTTTCAGTGCTTCATGTGAAGCCCTGAAACACAGTGCCTTGAAGTAATAAATATTTCCATTTTACAGATGAGGAAAGTGAGGCAGAGAGATTGCCCAAGTGCATGCAGGTGGCATGTGGCTGAGCTGAGATTTGATTCTCAGGAGAATGACTCCACAGCTGCAGCTCTTAACCCTTGTGCCACTGAAGCCATCCAGAACGGAAAATACAAAAAGGGAAAATTGCTTAATAAGATAAGCCTCTCAGCAGACCAGCAAAGAGAGAAAAATGCACAGTGCTGAGGTCAATGGGGTACCTGCTGGGCTTCAGGTCTCGAACTATGTAAGAACAATAAATTTTCCTATTGTGGGTAACAGGGTCCAAAGATGCTTCAAATGGGATGGGGGCAAGAAGTTGGGGTTATTGCTTGAAAACAGGTCTGGAGTAGGGCTCCCAGGCTGGTGGGAGAAGACTGGAGACACCTGCCTGGTGCTGCTCTCATGGGTGGTGGCCTCCGTGAACCTGTGTGCGCAGGACACAGGCACTGCTGCATCCTCAGGACCGAGGCAGACATCCCCTGAATATGTGCTCTCAGTGTCTCTACAAGACAGGACACTGAGAACTTCTACGACCATGTAACACCTGCCTCTGGAGTCAGGTCCCCAGTGGGGTGAAGCAGGGTGCCAAAAAGTGTCCTACACAAGGGATGAGCCCAGAAAGAGATACACACACACAGTACGATGGAACATTTCACAGACGAGCCTACCAACCAAAATTTCAAGGTGTATTGAAGAATTCTAGTGCTGAGAGATGGAACCTAAAAGTAAAAAATGCAAATATAAATACCCTCTAGACAGAAATCAAAACAACAGAATAATTCCTTTAAAATGCCTTTAAGTGTGCTTAGGAATCGTCAGTGAGACCAATGATGCAACAGGCCTGTAACAAGAGTAATAAATCACAGAAGACAGGAGTTAAACAAAGAGTGATTCATGGAAAATAAGTTGAAAATCTTGGAAGTAAAAAAAAATTGTAATTCATATAAAATACAGAATTGATGAGGTGAATTCTAGACTGGACATATTATAACAAAATTAGAAAACTGAGAGATAGTACTGAAAATTTCACCCAGAATCTCTTTCTCACTCTCACTTTCCTTATCTATAAAATGGAAATATTTATTGCTGCAAAGAATGAATGAGATGATACACACACACACACACACACATATATATATCAGAGGATGGTTAGCATTTTTAGCAATAAATTTTTTTAAATTAACGTCTGTACATTGTTTTTTTTGACATGATGCTATTGCACACTTAATAGACTACAGTATTCTGTAAACATACTTTTATATGCACTGGGAAACCAAAAGATTCATGTGTCTTGCTTTATCGTGATATTCATTCTATTGCAGTGTTCTGGAACCAGACTCACAATATTTTCGAGGTATCTGTGTGTATGAGAGAGAGAGAGAGTAGGGAGGAATACTCTTTCTATACATCTATTCTCAAAAGGTACAAACTTCCAGTTATAAGATAAATAAGTTCTAGGGGTATAATGTACAGCATGGTGACTATAGTTAAAAATACTCTCTATAAACTTTAAAATATATTTTAAAGCTGCTAACAGAGTAGATCTTAAAAGTTCTCATGACAAGAAAAAATGATTTGTAACTCTCTGTGATGATGGATGTTAACTAAATTATTGTGGTGATTGTTTCAATATATACATATATCAAATCATTATATTACACACCTAAAACTAAAACAATGTTATAGATCAGTTATATCTCAAAATATAAAGACATATATTGATATGTACAGTAAATAAACTATACTTTAATAAAATAAAACAATAAGTATATTTATGTAAATATAAACATAAACTTATGGAGGTCAGAAAGATCAAAACGCTCAGACATAGGTCAACTAAGACTTCAGGAGAAAGGAATAGAAGGAATGGTGGAGAAGTCATTAGATGAAAGGATGGCTGAAAATTTGCCAACATTGATTAAAAATATAAGTTCTTAGATTAAAAACGTCTTTCAAATAAGGAACCAAAAACAGAAAAAAAAAAAAAGAAAAGAAATCCACTTTTAGACATATCAATGTGTAACAGTATAATATAAAAGAGGCCACCAGAAAGGAAAGACAGTTTACAAGTAAGTCTGACAGAAGACTCCTCATTGGCAATGAGAGATGCCAGAAGACCACAGATAAATACCTTCAGTGCCATCAACCTTGAGTTCTACACCCAGCGAACTTATTATTCATTAAGGAGATTTTTAAAAAAATTCAGAAATGCAGAGATAGAATTTACTACTTGCAGAACTTATTGAAAAAATTCCTGATGATGTACTTCAGTAAGAAGAAAAATAAATGTGGAGAGGAGTGGGATAGAAAAATCATAGAAAAACTGATAGTGCAACTGATTGTAAAAAAGAAACAAAAACAACTTTTTTCTTTTGTTTTTAAAGATGGAACTTAAAAGTGTATTAAACAACAATAGTAGGACAGAGGAGGTGGTGAGAGACACAGAGAGACAGAGACTGAGAGAGATGGTGGGAGGGGAAGAAGGGATGGGTCCTGTTCAGCACACAGTGTGGGCTAAGACCCTTGTCTTAAGGGGACCAGAGACACCAAATCACCGTAGATCTGGCTAGAAACATTTATGTTAATTTTCTGGGGTAAGTGAACGGAAAGAATACTGAAAACTTTGTATCAAACACACAGGAAGCACAGTTAGAAGTAAAGAAAAAACGGGCAATGAAAAAGAATTGCAGTAAAACAAGTTCCAAATGTATCAGTAGTTGCAATAAATGTTAATAGATTAAACACACATATTTCGAGACTGACACCAGCACAGTGGATTTTTAAAAAGAGTATACTATATCCTGTTCATATGAAACAAAAATCACAGAAATATTAAAAATAAAAGAACGGAAACAGATCTAATAACTTCCAAATGTTGGTGTAGCAACATTAATACCAGAGAAAAAAGAGTTTATGGCAAAAGTCATCATTACGGTTAAAGAGGGAAATTGTCTGACTGAGGGGATTAAAGAGGCAAACTGTCCAGGTGAGCATGTTTCAGAATTCGGAATAACTATGACCTTGACAACCAGAAGGTGCGGGAGTCTCCCCTCACCTGCTCCCCAGCACATGCCCCTGACACCAAGGCATTTTGTGAGAATAAATTCTTTTCCTTCTGAAATCCTGGCTATTTTGATGTTCAATCTCTATGAGTTGAAGGCAGAGGTAATTCTTTTTCCAATTCTGTTTTTTATTGTTATAGTTTAACTCTTCTCCCTTCATTGTAGGCACGCTAGAGAAATCAGGGAAAACATGTATGTGAGACATGGAAAATGAACAAGATACATGAAAGGATTTCCTGAGGTGGAAGAGAGGAATATTCATGTAGGAAGATAAGGCAACTCACTGGACAGAGTGCATGGCCTGCAGAAGGTGTGAGGGGGCGTCCTGGGCTTAGGGGAGGGGCATCCCCCAGACAGCTGTGGGGACCACATGAAGTGACAGCCGCCAGCCAGTCACCATCCTCCTTGCAAGACCCCTTAGACAGAGGAAAGATTCATTCCTTGTTAACGTGCCAAGGATGGAAAACAAAATCAAATATAGGGTTAAAAATGTGGAAGGTGGGTGGAGGAATCTTTCAAATGTTGCAGGAAAGATGTGAACTGAAGTCCTTCACGGAATTTCAGAGGATTCCAGACTTCAAACAAAAGAGACATGGTTTGGCTGTAATTTTATATATATATATATATAATTTATTTATTTATTTTTGGCTGTGTTGGGTCTTCGTTGCTGCACGCAGGCTTTCTCTAGTTGCGGTGAGTGGGGGCTACTCTTTGTTGCTGTGCGCGGGCTTCTCATTGTGGTGGCTTCTCTTGTTTCGGAGCACAGGGTCTAGGCACGTGGGCTTCAGTAGTTGCAGCACGTGGGCATTAGAGCATGTGGGCGTCAGTAGTTGCAGCACATGGTCTCAGTAGTTGTGGCTCGCGGGTTCTAGAGCACAGGCTCAGTAGTTATGGTGCACAGGCTTAGCTGCTCCATGGCATGTGGGATCTTCCCGGACCAGGGCTCGAACCCATGTCCCCTACAGACGGATTCTTAACCACTGCACCAAAAATATTATTAAACGTAAAGAAAAGAGGTTTGGGTGTGTCTTTAACACAAACCTTCAAATTTAAGTAAGAGTCAAATTCAATCTGAAGCATCACATCAAATGTGCAGTAGACGGGGAATGAGTATTAATATTTTAAAGAGATACTTCCTTACAAGACAAGGTTGCCCACTCTCACCACTATTATTCAACATAGTTTTGGAAGCTTTAGCCACAGCAATTAGAGAAGAAAAAGAAATAAAAGGAATCCAAATCGGAAAAGAAGAAGTAAAGCTGTCACTGTTTGAAGATGACATGATACTATACATAGAGAATCCTAAAGATGCTACCAGAAAAATACTAGAGCTGATCAATGAATTTGGTAAAGTAGCAGGGTACAAAATTAATGCACAGAAATCTCTTGCATTCCTATACACCAATGATGAAAAATCTGAAAGAGAAATTAAGAAAACACTCCCATTTACCATTGCAACAAAAAGAATAAAATATCTAGGAATAAACCTACCTGAGGAGACAAAAGACCTATATGCAGAAAATTATAAGGCACTGATGAAAGAAATTAAATATGATACAAACAGATGGAGAGATATACCATGTTCTTGGATTCGAAGAATCAACATTGTGAAAATGACTCTACTACCCAAAGCAGTCTACAGACTCAATGCAATCCCTATCAAACTACCACTGACATTTTTCACAGAACTAGAACAAAAAATTTCACAATTTGTATGGAAACACAAAAGACCTCGAATAGCCAAAGCAACCTTGAGAAAGACAAATGGAGCTGGAGGAATCAGGCTCCTAGACTTCAGACTATACTACAAAGCTACAGTAATCAAGACAGTATGGTACTGGCACAAAAACAGAAATATAGATCAATGGAACAGGATAGAAAGCCCAGAGATAAATCCACACACATATGGTCACCTTATCTTTGATAAAGGAGGCAAGAATATACAGTGGAGAAAAGACAGCCTCTTCAATAAGTGGTGCTGGGACAACTAGACAGCTACATGTAAAAGAATGAAGTTAGAACACTCCCAAACACCATACACAAAGATAAACTCAAAATGGATTAAAGACCTAAATATAAGGCCAGACACCATCAAACTCTTGGAGGAAAACATAGGCAGAACACTCTATAACATAAATCACAGCAAGGTCCTTTTTGACCCACCTCCTAGAGAAATGGAAATAAAAACCAAAGTAAACAAATGGGACCTTATGAAACTTAATAGCTTTTGCACAGCAAAGGAAACCATAAACAAGATGAAAAGACAACCCTCAGAATGGGAGAAAATATTTGCAAATGAATCAACTGACGAAGGATTAATCTCCAAAACATACAAGCAACTCATGCAGCTCAATATCAAGAAAACAAACAACCCAATCCAAAAATGGGCAGAAGACCTAAATAGACATTTCTCCAAAGAAGATATACAGATTGTCAGCAAACACATGAAAGAATGCTCAACATCATTAATCATTAGAGAAATGCAAATCAAAACTACAATGAGATATCATCTCACACTGGTCAGAATGGCCATCATCAAAAAGTCTAGAAACAATAAATGCTGGAGAGGGTGTGGAGAAAAGGGAACCCTCTTGCACTGTTGGTGGGAATGTAAATTGATACAGCCACTATGGACAACAGTATGGAGGTTCCTGAAAAACTACAAATAGAACTCCCATATGACCCAGCAATCCCAGTACTGTGCATATACCCTGAGAAAACCATAATTCAAAAAGAGTCATGTACCACAATGTTCATTGCAGCTCTATTTACAATATCCAGGACATGGAAGCAACCTAAGTGTCCATCAACAGATGAAAGGATAAAGAAGATGTGGCACATATATACAATGGAATATCATTCAGCCATAAAAAGGAACGAAACTGAGTTATTTGTGGTGAGGTGGATGGACCTAGAGACTGTCATACAGAGTGAAGTAAGTCAGAAAGAGGAAAGCAAATACCATGTGCTAACACATACATGGAATCTTAAAAAAAAAAGAAATGGTCAGAAGAACCTAGGGGCAAGATGGGAATAAAGATGCAGACCTACTAGAGAATGGACTTGAGGATACGGGGAGGGGGAAGGGTAAGCTGGGACGAAGTGAGAGAGTGGCATGGACTTATATACACTACCAAATGTAAAACAGATAGCTAGTGGGAAGCAGCCGCATAGCAGAGGGAGATCAGCTCGGTGTTTTTTGACCACCTAGAGGGGTGGGAGAGGGAGGGTGGGAGGGAGGGAGATGCAAGAGGGAAGAGATATGGGGACATATGTATATGTATAACTGATTCACTTTGTTATGAAGCAGAAACTAACACACCATTGTAAAGCAATTATACTCCAATAAAGATGCTAAAGAAAAATTAAGAGATACTTCTTTGCAAAAGCTAAAAACTTAGAATACAGTTCTGTTTTGGCTGCAGGGAGCGTGTGGTTTTTGGTAAAGTGGAGGAAGATGGTTAGTGTTTCTCTGTATTCTCTCTCTCCCATTCCCACTTTGTAAAGTCTTTGGAATTTACAAAGACTCACTGCTTTGGATTGGAGTTTCCCAAGTTCTCATTTGAATCTTGCTTAAATAAGATAATCGGTGACTGTGAGAAAGTCCTAAAAGGACCTTGAATTCTCACACTGTTTTACGTTTTAAATATTAAGTATTCTAAATATTTTGATGTGGATTAATGTTCAGTTCTGTTTTATGTTTCCTCCTTTTTCCTCAAGTTTCTCTCTACCTCTTTCTAGAAGAATCGCAGTCATCGTTGGTGGGGGTGGGCTGTGTGGAGTTTGTCCCCTGGAGGTAAAGGAGGCACCATCACCAGCCTGTGAAAACTATTCCTGTAACTGCAGGTACCCCGGGGACCACTGGCCGGACCCCCACTTCCCAAAGCCCAGGTGAATATGTTCCCTTTACCTCCACAGCCCTAGAGAGGGAGGAGAAAACCCAACACAACTTGTTTTCCGCACACCATTTTATTTCACATTGTCAATTTTGTATTACTGCTAAGCCATGAAAATGTCTTTGATCACGTGCTTTTTAAAAAGCCTTGCTACATCTGCAAAATATTTTTTCATACAACAATAATGACCTATTTGGTTAACAGCGATTAGATATAGTTTAATGGAGCTTCTCTGTTGTGTGATAATTATACATAGATTTTTAAAAGCATCTGTTCTTTTGGAGGAATAGGAAGAAATTTACTCTTGCCTTGAACAAAATGGGCAGTGCAAATATTTGTTGTGAAATAAGTAGATGTGATTCAAGTGACTTGAGTTTTGGGATTACTGAGAATTTCATGTTTTTAAAATAAATCTTGAACTTCATAAAGGCCTGTGTGGGATATTTTAGGTGGTAAATATATATTTGTATTTTGACCTTGTGATCAATTCCCAAACTATTTTAGTATTTTATTTTTCCCGAGGCAGCCACCTGGGAGTAACCCTTTTTATATCTTTCAGACACTGCGGCGTCTATAAATAGCTTTGTAGCGTTACATTAGGTAAGAGACAGTCCAATATTCCATTGCATGAGCAATGTGGAATTTTGGATTTTGAATTAAAAGTAGTTTAAATGGCATTTTGGTTTCAGTACTGAAATTAAAAACAAGAAACAAATCACGGATGAGGGACAAACAGATGTTTCTCTGATAGTTGGATTCCTTAGAAAATTGACTATAAATTCAGGAAGGTAATTATTAACACTGGATTATATAATCAGGATGATTTAGCTGGTTGTCTACAAAGTCATTAAAATGTGTCAGAAGAATCAAATGTATGTTGTATACGAAGCAGGACCTGCGGCTGGTCTTCACTGAGATCCCTTCTGCATTTCTTTTTGTGTAACTTAATTAGCAAAGTTAAAATGAGATTCCAGTGTGTTTAGATGAAACAATTTCTATGAGAGGACCCTTCATTAAGACATTTAATAATGCATTAAACTCTTGGTTATCAAAGGAATCTCTTAAAACTATTTTTTTCCAATGAATATAATTATTCAACCTAAAATATTTGTGCTGTTCAAGAAAACTCCAAATACTGCTCCTGCCATGGGCACGTAGGCTGAGCACTTGTTAGATGCTCTGATTACAATCACTGCTTTCCCGTCTTCCAGTTTATAGCAATACTGTAACTAGAGTGTATCCAACATTGGTTATTGAATGTCTAGTATATACATGACAATATTCTAGGTTCTATGGGAATAGCAGTGAATGGGACAAAGTACCTACTCCCACTAAGCTCACATTCTGAGGAAGACAGGCAATAAACATAGAACCTAATGAGTAACATAGATATTTAGATATTCACAGAGTTGTGCAACCATCATTAAAATCGATTTTGGAAATTCTCACCACCCTCAAAAGAAACTCTATACCCTTTAGCTGTCAGCCCCAATTCTCCTAATCCCCTCAGTCCTTGGCAACCACTAATTTACCATCTGTCTTTATAGATTTCCCTATCCTGGACCATTCCATAAAAATGGAATTATACAATATGGGGTCTTTTTGTGATTGGCTTTTTTCACTTAGCATGATGTTTTCAAGGTTTATCTGTGTTGTACCATGTATTGCTACTTCTTTTGGTTGTTGAATAATATTCCATTAAGTGGTTTTTATTTATCCACGCATCAGCTGATGGACATTGGTGTTGTCGTCACTGTTTTGCAGTTATGAATAATGCTGCTATGAATATTCAAGCACAAGTTTTTATGTGGACATAGATTTTCTTTCTTTTTTGGGGGGCGTACATGCTTTGGAGTGGAGTGGGAAGGTTATATGGTAACTCTTTGTTTAATGTTTTCAGGAACTGCCAGACTGTTTTCCAAAGTTGCTGCTTCATTTTACATTTTCACCAGCAGTATATGAATGTTTCAATTTTTACACATCCTCCTCAACACTTGCTATTATCTGTTTTTTTTCATTTTAGCCATGCTAGTGGGTGTGAAAATGCATCTCACTGTGGTTTTTATTTGCATTTTCCTAAGGAATAATGATGTTGAGCATCTTTCCATGTACTTTTTGTTCACTTACATAAATTCTCTTTGAAGAAATGTCTATTGAGATCCTTTGCCTATTTTAAAATAGGATTATTTACCTTTGTTATTGAGTTGTAAGAATTCTTTATTTTATACATATTCTAGATAGAAGTCTCTTATAAGATATCTAATTTGCAAATATTTTCTCCCATTCAGTATGTTGTCTTTTTACTATTTTTATGGTATCTTTTGACACACAACTAAAAAACTTTTTCATGAAGTTTGACTTACCTATTTTTTCTTTGGTTGCTTGGGCTTTTGGTGTTATGTATTAGAAACCATTGCCAAATCTCAGGTCACAAAGAATTTACCCCTATGTTTTCTTCTAAGAGTTTTATAGTTTTAGTTCTTCCATTTAGGTCTTTGATCCATTTTGACTAAATTTATATGTATGGTGTGAGATAGGAATAACGTCCTATTTTTGACCGTGCATTATCCCCCAGTAAGGAACAAGTTTTTAAAAATAAAAGTAGTGTCAGAAAAATAGTGTTAATTTATTAAAAACTGTTTATGCTTATGCCTGCACTTTGCTGTGAATAAAATAGAAAAATCTCTAGCTTTCAAGGGTTACATTGTACACTGACAGATGTAAACAAATAAATACATATAACAAAATTAAGTGGTGTAAGAAGTACAAAAACTACAGAAAGATAAAAGGAGATGGAGACTGCTGAAGGGGCTATTTTTATATCATGTTACCAGAGAGGACTTTTCAGGTAAGGTGATATTTGGGCAGAGACTTGAAGAAAATGAGGGAATAAACCCCTGAAGACATCTGGCAGGAAAGCATTCCAGGCAGAGGGAAGAACATGCACAAAATCCCTGGGGTGGGAGTGTGTCAGGCGTGTCTGAGGAACAGCAGGAGGACAGTGTAACAGAGCAGAAGAGTGTAGGCGTGGAGAACGGGGAAGTACTCAGGAGCTGGAAGACTTGGGGCCCCATGTATCATGGGAGAATCTTCGGATGTAATGCTGACGAGTCTAGAAGACACTGGCGGCGGGGGAGGGTTGGGCAGAGGGATCAAGTGATCTGACTTACGTTTACGAAGGGTCACCTTGCTTGCTACAGATTAGAGAATAATCTGAAACTGGTTAGAAAGCAATCATTCAGGCTAGAGAAGATGGAGGATGGAGTGTTGGAGGTCAGAGGCTAGGTATATTTGGAAGATACTAACGAGACGCATGAGGTGTGATGGAAAGAGAGAAGGTCAGGATCATCCAGGGTTTGTGGCTGGGCAACTGGAAGCATGAGGTGCCCTTAACTAAAATGGGGGGAGATTACAGGTGTGCTTATCTTAGGGAAAAGATAGAAGTTCAACTTGGGGCATATTAGGATTGAGGTGACTATTGAAACCCAAGTGAAAGTAAGAGGGTAGTTTGATACAATTGTGGCTTTGAGGGGAAAGGTCTGAGCTGGAGGTATATATTTGATGGTTTGTAGCACGGAGCTGGTGTTCTCAGCTTTGGGACTGGATGAGGTCACTTAAGGAGTAAGGAGGACAAGAGAGGGAGGAGGTATAAACAATGATTCCTGTGGTCCCTTTCTAAGTGGAGAGAGGATAAAGAATTGGCAAAGGAGTCCAGGGAGATGTGACCGGTAAGTGAGGTTACTCCAGAGAGGGTGGTGGAGTGGCCTCGGGAGAAAATTGGAGGAAAAAAGGGTAGAGACAGTGAGTAAGATTACAGTAAGTTGTTTAGGCTCGAGAAGCGTTTACTGAGCGCTTCCTGTGTGCCAGCAGTTGTTTCAGAGATAAATTGGTGAAGAAAAGAGACCCAAATCTAGCCTTTGCGAGGGTGGCATTCTAACAGGGGCAGACAGACAATAAATGATGCGTATGCAAATTACACAATACTAGAAGGTGGTTCCTGCATTGAAAAATAGAGTAAGCAAAGAGAGAGAGGAATCCGAGTAGGGTGCACATTTTTGACCTGAAAAACTACGAGGATTGGGTCTCCACCTAAGATGGGGAGAACATGAAACAGATGCGGGGGGGGGGGCGGTTACTTAATAATTTTATTTGCTCAGTCACTATTTATAAAATACTAAAGTAGTAAGTTTTCAGGGAATCACCATTTAGTCAAATATATTTAGCAATAATAGTCTACTAAACTTAACCTCGTTTTAATGTTTAAGGTCTTTCAAAATTTCCTGATTTTTAATGTTGATGTGGTATTGTCCTGATCCTATGACACACCATGAGGATTATAATTTTAATAATAAGTCTTTGACTTTAGCTAGTAAGAGTTTTGCATTAAAGAAATTATTGTAGAATATGTTTTTAATGACTCTTTTTTGAGCTCCTCAATTTGGATTCTGAATAAACAGGCATCTGTTATGTATCAGTGACCCATGTTTGTGAATGATTGATGCTCTTAAAAAGTAAACATCTTTGGTTTGGGAAAGTTAAATAAGCCTTTTAAATACTCAGGCTATATAGTTCTCTAGGAAATATAAAATTTAGATAACAGAGGAGGTCTTGTCTGTGACATTTTTCACCTATAACTTACGGCTCTGTAGTGTGTTAATAATATATATCATTATTAACCTCGGTTGTATATCCACGTATTTACCAGCTGAAATAAAACCAATTTCCAATACCCTTCTTCTTTTCAACCAAAGTGATTCTCTGGATGAGAAACCTCCAGCTTGAATATCACACCCCATGAGATTCCTCAGGGCACTGGTGGCTCATTGAGGGGCTCTGTCATAGCGGTTGGTTTATATCTCAATTATAAGCATCATCACATTGTATTTAATTATGTGCTCGCACGTCTGTCCCCTTGGTGCTATCAGGTGCTCCTGACAGCAGAAGGTCATGATCTGTCCATTTCGTAGCCCTCAGAGTCTACCTGGTTCCTGGAGTATGAAAGATGTCCAGTAGATGTTGAATGAATGAAGACATCCATGAATGAGTAAACGCTTCCATACACTGTAACATACAAAAAGGTTGTATTTGAACTCTCCCCTCGAGAAGTTAAAACAATGACAAGCCAAAGGCAGCTTCTCCCCTGTTCTTCACTGAAGCAGAATCACAGACTTGGGGGGTCACCTTCGGTATTCCTCCACGGCTTGCTAAGGAGCCCGAGAAACTCAAGAGGGAACAAGGCAAAGCCACCAGAGCCCAAGAGCAAAAATGAGCAAACCTCGTGGTCCCTTCTCAGAATCCCTTTTGGCTACAGGAGTCAAAGTTTTCTTGCTTAGCTTCTAGATGTGCTAATTCTATGACATAATATGCTTAATTTTTCAGAGACTAGATCCAAACTAGTACACACACAAATGGGTTATATCCCTTTCTGGGTAGCAGACTAAGGCTATAATACCACTGCTCCCTGATGCCATAAAAGACAGCCAGTAGTGGGACAAGTAGGTCTTTCTAGACAGCATCTTGTCTTCATAGCCACACCGCCCACTTTGATGTCACTCACATCCTCAGTGTTTGGAAGAGTGCCTATTTAGGGCAAGAGAAAATGCAGCTACCTAAGTATTTGCATGGGGCATAGGACTAGTAAAAAAAAATCCCACTGGTCTAGGATTTCTCCATTGCTTTGAGGGAACCAGGGGATTCTCTAGCAGCCATAGTTAAGGGTCACTTTAGCAATTGGAAACAATGATCAAGCAGCAAATTGTTGGCAGGGGAAATCCAGACAGAAGGTAGCTTAAATTGATGGCTTCTGTGGAAGCCAAGGGAATTTGAAACAGAATTTGCCTGGGATTTTGTTTGCCCAAATCACCTTTATGAAAGAACTGTGATGCCCAAACAATGCCCAGACCCCAGATCAGATTCCCAAGCTGGAATCAAGGGTTTCTAAATAAATAAGAGTTATTCTAGAGGGACAAAATGACCATCTCCCCAAAAAAGGTTTCTCAGTTTATTGCCCCAATTTGCTCTAAATGCATCATTATTCTCCACCTATCCAGGGGCTTCATTACTTGGTGTTATCAGGCGCCAATCAACTTCAAAGAATCTTTTATAAGATTTCTGTGAATTTAAGCTCTATTTAACTATAGCTGTTTGTGACCTCTTTCGCTGATACTCATTTGACATGGACAGCAACTTAACTCAGGTTAAAGATGGATGAGTCCAGCTGGATATACATCTCTGTCCTGAAAAGATTCAGATGACAGTGGAGACAACTGTCACCATCCTCTCTCACCATCTCTGTCAACCACAGACCCTACTTGTTCTCTCTTCCTCTAGCTTTTTCAAGTCAAAACCACAGCAGCCTGCATATGTGTACCCACTGCAATGGTTCCCCACTGCCTGAAGGCTAAAACCAAAGACGCTTGGCAAGCTATGCACGTAGGATTGGACGCATGCTCCCCTCTCCAGCCTCACTTTCTGCTGCTGCCCCGCTATTGGCTCTACTGATCTCTCCAGGTCTCCATGAGGCTCAGGGCTCTCTTGTTCTCCACGTGCTCCCTCTGTTTAGCAACTTCTGTTCCAGTGCCAGCCCTCAACTTCCCAGACCCCGCCTCTTGGCTGAATCCTGCTCACTCTTCTATCAGCTAGGATGCCTTTGCTGAACTCCAGGAGCCCTCACAATACCCACACCTCTCTGCAGGTGCTTCTCTGTGCCGTGCAAAGTCCTCACCCCTTCGCAGTACTCACTGTGCTTTGCTGTGTGGTAACTGTCAGGGACATCGCTTGTTCTCCAAGCTATTCCCAGGACCTAGTTTATTGTAAAGGCACGGTGCACATTTAATAATTAAATGAGACCACCGAAACAGCTCTCCCCCCCAAAAACCAAAAAAGTCTGAGGATTTTTGCCTTTGAAAGAAGGCAGTCTTGGTGTAAAAGAAAAACTAAAACCTGATTTTGTTCACAAAGACATGAGCTTCAACCAGCTCTGCTATCACTATGCTTGCATCCTCAGGAAGTCACTTCCGTGCTAGAAGATCCAGTTTGTGTATCTGTAGAATAAGGGTAATGATGCTTTTCTTATAAGGCATCTGTGATAACCAAAGGTTTACTACTGTATGACAGAATGAGTACAGTATTTACAACATTGCTGGTGACAGTAAACTCGTTCATCGTGTCCAGGGATATACTGGATGAATGTTCATGGGCAGTGCAGCTGGGCAAAGCCTGTGCCTCTGTCTCCTCACGACCTCATCATGGCTTTGCTGAGTCGTCACAGCTGAGCTCCAGGCTTCCTTGGCAATCATCCCCGGAACCGCCCTACAGGCACACACCAGTGTCACTGCAGGGGAAGCAGCATGAATACCTCATATCCAAACCCACCAAATGAAAACTTCCAGTACCCTCGCCAGAGGGGATTCTTTGTGGCCTGTTTATAGGCGATGCTAAGTTACTAAACGTAACAAAAGTGGTATGTGCTTATGGTCCGAGAAAACAATAGATCAAGGAGGAGAGGACTAGGGTAGAAGATGTAGGTTTCAGCACTGAGTCAGCGTGTGGTGCCTGTGTGCATCATTCTTCCTTGACATCATTTTTTCTTTAACAGGTCTTGTTACAGGAATATTAGCCATGTCTCATAAATTTTGCATCATTTTCAAAGGGTCAGGTGCATTATTTTATTTTATTTGGAAAAGGATACTTTGTCTTTGGGATATGAACTTTTATGGGCGACAATAGTTATAACAACAATAAAAGTAACACCAAGTGAGATCTTATTGTGTGGCAGACACTGTAATAAGAATGGTCCATGTGAAGTGAGTTTGAGATTTGATTCCCCAGTGATATTTGAGAAGGTTTCAGATGTTAAAGGGAAACTATCCAATCTTACTGTTTCCATAGAGAGAAGGAAATTTTTGTTTCACTTTCCAGGAAAGACAAATAAAGGTAGAAATGTCCCACTTTATCTCTGCCCCATCTTCCCTCCTCCCTGATGGGTAGGAGGGACTTTCTGTGAACAGTGAGTTTGGAAGATGAGCTAAGCACAGTGGGTTCCTTACATCCTGCTCTGCTTGGATGCACCTGTCCACTAGCAAGTACATTTTGGCCTGTCCTTGGCTTCAGTAAGCTCGCAGGAGCAGGCTTTGCCCACGTGGGACCCTGAGCAAATGGTAAACTTACCAAGTTGGAGGAGGTGCAAATCTAAAACATATTCTTAAATCAGCTTTAGTAGGGATAAAGCTGATATTTTCATTTCTGTCTCCCGTGTCTTAATTCTTGACGGATTCCAAACCAGGAGGGAAGGTAGAATTTTTATTTGCCACTTCAAATTCCCAAACCAAAATGTTAACTGGAAAACCAAACACTGATGGAGTAACCAGCTTTGCATTACCAACTGATTCCATAAGTCTGTGAGGGGGGCACACAGCACTTGTTTGAGAACGAGACGCCTAATTCAGAGCAGCCTCAAGGAAATGGGATTTGTGAAGATCTGATCCCCAGAATATATATCCTTCTTTTGAAGAGAGAGAAGGGATTGATTTGAGTCATATGGGCGTTGCCAAAGCTTTGCCTAGGAATTTAAATGCACTTTGAGTACACACACACACACACACATCATTACTTCTAAAACAAACATCCTTTGGGACTTCCCTGGTGGTCCAGTGGTTAGGACTTTGCCTTCCACTGCAGGGGGTGCAGGTCTGATCCCCGGTCAGAGAGCTAGGATCCCACATGCCTCCCAGCCAAGAGGCCAAAACATAAAACAGAAGCAACATTGTAACAAATTCAATAAAGACTTGAAAAAAAACGGTCCACATTAAAAAAAAATCTTAAAAAAAAAATCCTTCTTGTTGGGGAGCAAAATGTGAGTTTCTTAAACAGAATCCTACCATTCACCTTCTCACCTGAATGTCACTTCCATTTATCCTATCCTCACTTCCATCTCCTCCTGCATAACAATAACTTTTCTTACAATTTTAAAATTCAATTTTGAAGTATTAGTAAAATAAAAATATTCAGGTTGTCCACATAGCTCAACGAAGTGGAGGAAAACAAATCCTGTAAGAATTTTTTTTATTATACCTATTGTTAATCTTACCTGTGTCCTTTGGATACAAATGTTTGCTTTGTGCGAATGACACATGGAAACCCGCCCCCCCCCTTATGCATTTGGGAAGGTAAGCATGAATTAAATCGAATCCTACCCAATTAATTACTTAATTATTAAGATTAATTTTAATAATTCTAATAAAGAGAGACATGGTTTAATTTGTACAAACAAGTGTTTTTTTAGAACCCATGCATGCAAGACTATTTTATAGGTTATTTTCGCATCTACTCCTAGGAGGCAATGGTGCAGTGCCGTTGCTAAATCTGGGTACTCCAGGGCTTTTATATACCCCTGAGTTATAAAATGAGTTTTTCTGGGATAAGATCGCAAGAGCTCAAGGTAGAGTGAGTCAACTAGAGCCATGCTTCCCGGCAATAAAACACTGTACAGAATTTTCCTTTTTTCTCTGATGCTATAAAAGGAAGGTTAGATTAGGTCTGAGATTACAAGGAAAATTCCTTGGGAAGTAAACTTTTCTATATGGTAGTGAAAAGTACCACTCATAGGAGTCAAAGAGATAGCCCTCTCACCTCAAAGTCAATAGGAAATTCAAGTCCATTTACATTGTGATTGGCAAAGGGAGTTTTTGGGTGATTGACATAAATTGCTATCTTGGAAGACTGTAAAGAAATGTCATTTCCAAAGTTAAATAGCTCGAAGCTCCGTGATCAGGGCCTGGGTGGCAGGTGGATCCCCACCACACAGCAGGGAGTTCACCTGGCATTTAGCTCAGTTACACTGATGCACTGAACAGGAACATCTGAAAAGGGAAAAAAGACAAGGAAAGGGGCAGAGGGACTCCACTGCTTAGAAAACCAAAGCCTCACTACACTCAAACCAAGCAGAGAGACGGACAGGTCCCTTTCATACCTTGCCTTGCTTTGTATCATATTTTCGTCTTTAAAGAAAGGAAAGAAAAGAGGAAATTTTCTGATGAATCATCTGATGTGACAAGAGAGTGAAAAAGGAGCCTTCTCTCGGAATCTCTGCTGAGGAGTGGAGATTACCTGTGTTTGCAGCTCTCTCTAGGAAGGAAGGAGGAGGGAACTCAGAAAGGTAAGTGATGAATAACACCTCAGCATACAAGTTGCCAACTTTCATCCCGTCATACGAGATAGCAGGAAGAAACACAGTACAGGCCGCTTTCCGAGGAGGAAGCTGGTGGCTGCAGAATCAGTGTTGTTCTACCTACACGTGACTTTAGTGCTTTGTTCGCTTGCTAATTGCATTGTGTCAACAGAAGTGATTTCTGCTAGAAAAAACCGAAACGGTGATTTACCGATGATAGTCTGAATCGACGTGTCTTTGAAGAGTGAGAAATGCTATAACGCATTGCTAACATTTAAACTCATGGAAGGGCGCCCCTTTAGAAAAATGAGATGTGTACTTAAATCATCTTGAAGTGTCGATTGTTGAAAGGAACAAAAAATGCCATGAGAAGGAAGAATTTGGTGTCCTGCAATTTGTTTGGGGTTTTGCTTTCATTTCAGATCTTTGGAGGAGATTGGCAGATATTCCGGAGAGTCAAATAACCATCCACTTAGATCGGTATCGTCCTGCCCTTTTGGTTAGTACTGTGTTGCTGGAGAATGCTCTCCCCGCTAGCCAGCACTTTCAAAATTCTGATTTCGACATCCTATCATCTTCCCTAGATTGACGCCCTTCAAAACTGTTAGGTGAAATTTCCAGTTATCTATGGCTCTATAGCAAATGATTCCCAAACCCAGTCCTTAAAAATAACCATTTTATGATGCTCAGAGTTTCTGGGGGTCAGAAATTCAGAATGGATACAAGGTGGCGGGGTAGGGCTTGCCTTGTCTTCATTTGTCTGGGCCTCAGCTGGGAGGTTTTAAACTTGTTTTTTTTTTTTATTGTAATTCCCTGTAGTTTTAAAGGATATTTCACATTTTATTTTATGGAAAAGAGAGTAAGATGTATTCTGGCTCTTTTGTTTTAAAGTTTAAAAATGCAACCATTGAACAATGGTAAAATTGAAAGATTATAAAATGTTAAGGGTGATGGTGGAAGATTTGCCATTTTTGTCCGAGACTTTAGAAGGGAATTTTTAAAACATTAAATAAATGGGCATTACATTGGGAATACACACTGGCATTACATGTGAGGAGCCTGAGGCAGGGCTCCCGCCTAGAAACGTGGATCTGGAACCATCGGCGGTAGGATCTGGGAAGACACCTGCAGTTTTCTGTATTTAAGCCTATTTCCCATTGCCCTAGCTATTGACAATACTATTGAGAGCATTTGCTTTTGAGACTCAAAAAGAATCATCTGAAAAGGTTACATATCATATGATCCCAACTGTATGACATTCTGGAAAAGGTAAGACTCATTTTAGATCAGTGGTTGCCAGGAAGTAGAGTAGAGAGAGGGATAAACAGGCAGAACACAGAGGATTTTTAGGGCAGTGAAACTATTCTGTATGATGTTATAATGGTGATACACGTCATTATACGTCTGTCAAAACCCACAGAATGTACACCAAAAGTGAAGCCTCATCTAAATGATGGACTTGGGGTGATAATACTGCATCACTGTAGGTCCAGTGATTATAACAATGTCCCAGTCTCGGGGGGCAGTGCTGTTTGTGGAGACAGAGGTAAATGGGAACTCTCTGCGCTTTGTGTTCAATTTTGCTGTGAACCTAAAACCACTCGGAAAAATAAAGTTTATTTTTTTTAAAAGGTACATCAGGTGAATTTGCTTTCATATAATTTGGAAAAGTTAGGTGTTTGGGACTAACATAGACACACTACGATATATAAAACAGATAATCAACAAGGACCTACTACCGTACAGCACAGGGGACTCTGCTCAATATTCTGTAATAACCTGTATGGGAAAAGAATCTGAAAAGAATGGATACATGTCTCTGTATAATGGAATCACTTTGCTGTACACCTGAAACCAACACAACACTGTAAATCAAGTATAATCTAATATAAAATACAAATTAAGTTAAAAAAATAAAAAGGCACATCAGGTGAATTTGCTTTCATATAATTTGGAAAACAAAAGTTTGGTACTCAGCACAAAAACTTTATGTGAAGAAACAGGCTAGCAAAATAAGGGTCCAGTGAGTGACAAGATTCCAACAAGTACATCCTTATTTCGAAGACTGAAGATTCATCAGAGAAAAGGCAACCAATCCCCCTCTCCAGGTGAACTGTTTGGAGAACTTCATAAAGAGCCAGCAGATATGACCGTCTGCCAAGGAATGTCGGACGGTGGCGGTTTACGTGAAGAGGTGCTCACATGCAAAGCAAGCTAGCAATTATTCCTTTGACTTGAGCAGGATGGGCTCCATTTGGAGCCTGGGTTTGGGGCATCCCGCCTTTCACAGACAGAACAAATTAGAGGGAGTTCTGAAGGGAGCATCTGAAATGATAAAAGATTTAGAAAATGTGACCCAGGAGACAAGGTTAAGAGAACTGGACACATTCAATCTACAGAAAAGAAGACCTGAGGGAGACATAATAACTATTTTACTCCTACATAAAAGGATATTATAAAGAAGATGGGGCCAATTATTCTCATTAGTCAAGGGGACAAAATAAGAAGTAATAAGCTTACACTGCAGCAGGGCAGACCGAGGTGAAAAATCAGGACGAGTTTTAATGTTATCAGAAGTTAGGGAAGATGAAGGAGGGTTTGTGTAGGCTTGTCTTCCTTCGAGAAGGCTGGGGTTGAATTTAAAGTGTGATTAACTGGGATGGGTTTGAATTTTTTTTTAAATCAAGTTCTCTCTGATAGATGTAGCTTGGTGTGTCATTTAATCCTCTCCCTCCATTTAAACAATAGGTTTTGGTATCGATGTGAATGGGGATGGATATATACGTCTAAGGGTTTCCCATCCTACATCTTTACGTTATAGTGTCAAGAGAGGGAATGCTATTCTTAAATGAGCGTCAAAATACATTTATTACATCTGTTATTAGAGAGTGCACAGTGTACTATTTTCTAATTCGGGAAATGTACAACTTCCATCAACCTTTGAAATGTTTTACAGAAACATAACACTCAATAATGTCTAAACAAGTGTGTGACAAGAACATTAAGACGTGCTTTTTCTATAAGGAATAAAATCGTATTACCGGTAGCTTCTCTCTCTCTCTACCCCTCTCAGTCATTACCTGGTTTCAATCAGGCTTTAGAAAACCCTTGGCACCTGAACCAAGGAACGTAGGGCTCCAAACACTCACCCCCTACTGTGGCTTATTGGAATTTTATCTGCCTAAAGATTGGGCAAGTTTACCTCATTATTTCTCCACTCTCTTATTGGTCACAAAGTTTGTAGCCCTTGATACATCTTTTCATGGAGCCATTAAGTGAAACAGCCAGTAATGAGTGTCTCCATAATGACTCATTTAGTTCCTTCCACTGGAAGTGATGCATATTACTTCTGCAACAGCTCACCTATTCCATTCAAGAAACCAGCAGCCTTGGTTAGTTGCCATTACAAACTTAACTTCTCTTGAAATCATTAGGGCTACAAAATGTTCCTTTAACTTCCCATTCTCTTGATTTTTAAAACATATCTCATTTATTGTGAGAGCGGTGAAACAATTTTAGAGATTCCCATGGTTTTCATATATTTATATATGTCCCAAACTCTTTCAGCTGCCAATTGTTCATTAAAATCAAGTAAACTGGAGTCATTTATAAGAAAACAAAGTAGTTTAATACTATACTATGTCGACCTTCCCAGGATATCTTTGTGAAAATAGCATACTTCAAAATAATTCTGAATTTCTAAATGGATTGTTTAGAGACAGGCTTTCATTCATTCATAGCTATTGATACTACAGATGCCATGCCTACATTTCCTGGTAAATAGAGCCTAAATTAACACCCAGGCCCTGAAGATGGCCAAGATCATCTCACCAACACTGAGCACCAGTTTATCATGTAAAGAACTGTACCCAGGAGACACACTTGAAACAATTCAATGCTGTATTTCTTGGCTTTGAATATGTTTTCAATATACATTAATGAATAATGGGCTTTGTATTCTTAAAGGAAATAAGTCCTTAAGAAAAATTGGAATCAGATTTTGCTAGATAATACTTACTCCACACTAAAATGTAATAATTCAACATCCTAACTGTATTTGAAATTCTGAGACCAAAATCAGCAGATATTTGAATTTGAAAAAAATTTTTAGGCAGTCTTACGGAAGTTACATTGGGCATTAAAACATAAATAAAACGTGTCTAAATTTCTGATTCATAAAATTAGCCAATTCCAAGTCTTTTATACCTTCTTGGAATTGTAACCACCGCCGACCTCTTGTTCTCAATGATGCCAGGTTCACCTTCTAAATTGCAAACTGACCATCCAAGGTCTCTGTTTAAAAACTCTTATTGGAAACTATTACATTTAGAATGGATAATGAACAAGGTCCTACTGTAGAGCATAGGGAACTGTATCCAGTCTCCCAGGATAAACCCTAATGGAAAAGAATATTAAAAAAAGAACGTATATATGTGTAAAACTGAGTCACTCTGCTGTACAGCAGAGATTGGCACAAAACTGTAAATCAACTGTACTTCGATAAACAAACAGACAGACGCCTTATTGACTCCGAATTGCCTACAGAGAAAAGCCCAGAGTGTGCAGGATCTCTTGCTCTTGTCAACATTTCTTTGATTTTTTTGAGCATTAACTCTTTTTGCTTTTGATTATACAAGCAATAAAAGCTTACCATATCCTATTTGGAAAATATTAAAAGCTTAGAGATTAAAATAAAAACCAACCATCACTTCACACTTAAGCAACTTGAAATCCACCGGATGAGTCTGAAATCCACCAAATGAGTCTGAAATCCACCAAATGAGTGAGTCTGAAATTCCACCAAATGAGTCTAAAATCCCCCAAATGAGTCTGTCTCCATGCTTTACCTGTAATGATTTCTGCTGGATCACCTTCCTCCTACTCAGCCATCTTCAGACTGACTTTTTAACCTGAAGATTCAGGTAACATCTTGGTAATGCTCTCTATGGCCCCTGACCCCAGGAGGTCAGATTTCTTCATGCTGTGGTCATTTGGTTTAAACACTCGTTACTCTTCTCCATCGGATGGTGAGCTGCTTCAAGGCCGGGGCTGTATTATGCATTTTTATATTTTTAGCCCTTAGCAACCCGCCTGCATCAAGTGTGTTCAGTACATTTTCCATAAGTGAATAAATGAATCATTGCCTTTCAGTCACTGCAGTGTCACCTCACTGCCATCCGTGCCCTGCCCACCCTCATGGGGAACAGGAAAACCATCCAATACGTAGGTCTGGGTAGAAAACCTACATGATGGAGCCAATTCTCCTCAAACTGGTTCATCTCTTGATCTTGCTATTTAAGTCAGCCTTCTCCGACAAAGTTTGAGCCTATAGTACTCATCTAGTTACTGTGTTATTCGTTTCAAAGAAAATCATTTCTATTGGTGAACACTCTTTCTGCCACTGATGTGGATTAAAAATAGCTGTATTTAATGAAACCATCCTGCCTGCCTTAAAATTTTACTAGGCACTGATTCTAGTTTTCACTAAGTTTATGAGCTTATCTGTTGCAAACTCCAAAAGGAATGCTGTTGTATTCAGTCCCTACAGTGCAAGGCATGGCCAGCACCCACTTATTTGCCAGCAATAAATCCTCACACTGAAAAGTTTGAAGCTGGCATTTCTCATTTGTGATGCTACACTTGTGTTCCACGACAAGACTGATTCCCTGAATTCAAAGGATTCTAGCAAATGAATGATTAGAAATACATAATTTTAGGTGACAACCATAGGTCTGCAGGAGAATGCTTTGATATTTGAAGAGAACACTTATCCTGAGAAATATCATTGTGATATGATTTGAACCACAGTAGGTTCAAAAAGAAAGGAAGGGGGGGTATCCTTTGGGAATCTTGAAAAACCACTTTTTTGCAGTAGATTCGTTGCTTTAACTCTGTCTTGAAATATTACTATGGGTGAAACTTAGAATGAAAAGAAGTTTTAGGTAATGTGTCGTCATTTATGTGTCTTTCCATTGTATGTAGTCAAGTTAACATACAGTTTAATTGATGAGGTCTCTTTTCGGGACCTCATCTTTCTATTTCTGGAAAGGTCTTGTGCATACACGTGTGGTGGAGTGGTGCACAGAGAACGCAGTGCTGTGGGTCAGGAGACCCGGGCCCTGGCACTGTCTCTGGGCCATGACCTACACAATTTTTTTTTTTTTTGCGGTACGTGGGCCTCTCACTGTTGGGGCCCCTCCCATTGCGGAGCACAGGCTCCGGACGCGCAGGCCCAGCGGCCATGGCTCACGGGCCCAGCCGCTCCGCTGCATGTGGGATCTTCCCAGACCGGGGCACGAACCCGTGTCTCCTGCATCGGCAGGCGGACTCTCAACCACTGCGCCACCAGGGAAGCCCTCTACACAATTTTGTACAAATGACTCAGCCGCTGTGGGCTTCCCAGTCCCTATTTATTGTCCCTGAGGTCTCTTCCATCTTTACAATTGCATGAGTCTATTTCCCATATGGTTTTTATGGTCCTCCCCCTAGGGATGGTTCTTGTTCTTAAGATAATTTCCCATCTTTCTACGCATTGGGTTCCTGTTCTGAGCGTTTGAAGAGGGTCATCCTCACGGATACCTACAACTGTGATGGAAACGTTTGGACCACCTTGGAGCTTGTTGAGCCATTAGGGTCCAGTGAACCTGTTCGCTGAAATGCGTGATATGCCTCCAGAGAGGCCTGAGAGTACACGTTTGTGGACTCAACAGGGGATGTTCATTCTCAAGGCCCTTGATGCCGAGGTCTCGTGTGCTCTGCGTTCCCCTCACCCCCCGGGGGCCCAGCACGGAGCTTTCTGTGGCCCCCGTCTGCTGATTGCGGGGCACCCGGGGAGTGCGGAGGAAACACAGGGAACGTGGGTTAGAGCTTTAGGTGCAGAAGCCAGGGTACCTTCAATCCAGATGTGCAGAGGCCTTGTGTTATCCAGCCTTTGAAAGAGACAAAGGCTATTGTGTGCTTATGGCTTATTTTCCTCTAAGAGAAAAACTTAGTAAGCGTTTTTGACACATGGACTCAGTATGTCTGCGTAGCAGCTGGAATGATACAATGGACCCTAATAGCTGTTTCAGGTTTTTTCATACCAGTGCACACTCAATCCCTTCTCTTCCCTCAGAATATCTGCTTACAAACCACTTTACCCTGGGCAGTGTTCAGATTTAGATGTTTATTACGTGAAATACAAGAGCCAAGCAGCTCCGAAGACCCACCCCTCGAAGGAGGCACGGTGCTCCTCACACACGTTTATTCCTTGGCAAGTCCGAACGCTGCCTATGCGTGAGATTATTTTCCATTTTGGATGGTGACACGGCTTACGGTGCAAAGATATCAGGTCTCTGAAGTCCGTTTTTGTCCCCCCAGTTTTGTTCACTGCCAGGTGTGTATCCCTAAGAGGCTGTAAATGTGCGGTTTTGGTAGCAAGAGCGGCTGCATGGCTGTGATTACGTCTGAATTAACACAGCGATGTTATGAAGCTCAGAGAAAAACACATTTCTCAGACGTGTATTTGTGGCTTGTAAGTTTTGTAAATGGAACAGATGAAACAATGACACACTCTGTCCCTTGTTTCTCCTTGCATATTTGTTGGTTCGTTTGCAGTGTTTTGGATACAGGAAAATGAAAGACAGGTAGGGATGTGTGTATAGATGTTTATCGTTTATAAATAGAGTGTAAATTGAGCACGCCGCCTCTCCATCAGCTGTGATATCAATGCTTGATGTTAGAATGCATTTCTCCACAAGTGATTGTCTCTGTGGCTTTGTTTATACCATCTTTTTGCTTCCAGTTCTGGTAAGAGGAGTGTGTGTGTGGGGGTGAATGTGAGATGAGAGAGCTACAGCTTTCTGATGGCCACTTTCTTTTCCAGCAAATTCTTGTCACAAGCCACAGGCACATGACTTTAAATAGATCCATGAGAAAGAGTTAAAAAAGCATTAGGTCTTTTTGTTCTTCTGTGGGCAAAATAACAACTTCCGCTTGTATTTCAAGATGCATATTTGCTGTGTTGGTCCTAAGGACTTAAAAGTGAAGTTGAAATCAATCTCAGATGGATTATCTGTGTGATATAAACATGTGGGCATGAAATGTATGGAGTGTACATATGGCAGCCCCATCTGATATAAACAAGTGGGGCTGAGGAACATACATACATGCCTTGATTGATTTGTTAACTGTGCCTGTAAATGGAGCTGAAAGCCCATTTTCAAGCATGACCTGCGATAAGCAAACGCATATAAACACACAATAAACCAAGATAACACAAGAATAACATCAATTAAAACAATTATGACAACTTCCAGTCATCACGAGGCATTGTTTCAGCTCCATCTTAAAACAGGAAAAGCTTCCAATTGTTCTTAAATCGACTGGTAACTGATTCCACATTTGTGGAGCCTTGACACAAAAGGGTCTTTGTCCTGCGTTTGTATTCACCGAGGACATGTGAGTTCCAGAGCCTCAGAAGGGAAGTTCTGTGTGGCTCTCTGTTTGCCAGGTTAAAGAGATGCCTACCAAGAAGACGCTCCCTTTATTTCATTGTTGGAAATACACATTTTCTCTTTTCCTACCAAGCTGAAAGGATGTGAGTCTGAGCATTCGTATGTTTAATGGTTTCCTTAGAGTCTACAGGCTAACGAATCTAAAACTCACAATTTGTACTTTGGTAAATCAGTTTGCCTTATTTGGTGATGTAATCAAATTGAATAGTGTGCACAGCAACATACCTAAATTCGTAAGGCAGAGAGTTACAAGGGATCCGTGCTCCCACGACATGAAATTATTTTGTTCATGTGCACAGGTGCACGTCTAGCGTCAAGAAGCAAGTTTTACAAAATATTACAATATTTTGTAATAACCTATAAAGGTGAAAAAGAAAAATATATATATAACTGAACCCCTGTGCTGTATACCTGAAACTAACATGACATTGTAAATCGGTCATACTTCAACTAAAAAGAAAAAAGAAGCAAGTTGTATTGTCACACAGCCAGGGTACCAGCACTGGCTGTTTTATGTATTTGCATCTGGGTCTTGGTGTGGACTTTGCTTCTGAATCAGCTTTTTCTCCACAGTTGCTGAAGAGGTGGTTAAAACACCTGCTCTCTGAAGCCCGGCTGATTCCCCAGGCAGAGGGTCTGCTTCTTCTCACAGCTTCTCCCCTCTTCTCCTCTGCAGCAGAGTCCCCTGCCCTGACCCTCACCGCTTGCCCCTGTGGATCCCAGTTGCACAGGGTTGTTCATGGACCTGTTTCCCTGCAAGGCTGCTGTCTTGGGCAGAGAAAAACATCTCATGTGTCTTACTGTCCACTCTGTCTCAGCATCAAGATGGTGTCCACCTAGAAGATTCTCAGCAAGTGGATGCTGAATGGCTTACACCATTCTAGGATCTACAAATCTTTGCCTAGACTCAGAATTTCAGATATTTCCTAGATATCCACAGATTATCATCATAGGAAAATCAGAAGTATCTCCACCCGGCATCTACAACTATATTTTATGAGAGACCAGGGCCAAATAACCCTGATTTAGAATCTGCATATCATCTCTGCCTTGGCCTCTCCAGTGAAATCTTGATTCCCCTTGAGGAAGGTCTGATCATACTGACCCAGCAATTCCTTTCTCCTCGGAGCCCTCCCAGCTCTGAGGCTCCACTGGTCACCTCTCACTCAACCAGTACATTCTAGGGTCACTATTTGCAGTTGGCTGTCATCTTTCCCCAGGAGAAAATATATTTATGGATTTTTAGCTCCACTTCTGAGCGGTGGCCTTCAATTCTCTATTTAATTTCTTTGTGAAGTACTCATTGAATTACAAAGCCATCTTGGGCGTAAATTCTGTTATTCATAGTTTGAATAAAATTTGTGAAATCAGGAGAATTGGTATTTAATTTGAGCTTCTATATGAGATGTGATTCAGTAATTTCTTTTGAAACTCATAGGCACACAGCACAGCCATGCAGGGAGACATTCTGTCTTCTGACTCAGAATCAGACCAATTAGCCCTTTGACACAGATGTACTGATCCCCTGGTGTAGACTGACCACCAGGGTGATTTGCAGAAAAGCTACGGAAGTCTCTTCTCCACTGTGTAGGCTTCTTTTCTCAGTGTCTCAATACGACGTGTTATAATAAGATGAAAGTGGCTGTTGCCGGGGCCGAGGGAGGGGGTCTTTTCACTTCTCTGAGTCTGTTTCGTCCTCCACAGAGCCAGGGGCTGGACCAGGTGATGATTGTGTAAGTTCCTTTCTGACAATAGCAGTGCGTCTCTACAGCCATGAAGGTTACCAACACACACAGCTTTTAATTGTGAATGTAATTCTCCTGTTGGGGTGACACATGTCCTCCGTAGAAGGTCACCTGAAGTCACCGGTCAAAGATGCTTATTTTAAAAGGCAACATCCACCCAGGTTTTCTCAATTGTGACCAAACAGACTGACCAATTTTAAATGATGCTTAGCTACGCGGCTATGTCAAGTGGGAGGATTCCTGCCTCACTTCTGTAAGGAGGGGAGATGTATTTCCTGTGGAATTCGGGGAGAGGACTCAGTTAACCTCTGTGATGATAGCTGTGGCTCAGCTCACCTGGAAGTGAGGGTGGTGCCACGTTGAGCTGGAGGAGTGATGGGCAGATTGACCACAAGGCAGAGGGTGTAGGGGATGAGGGTGGACACACAGGGACAGGGCTAAAGGGAGCATAACTCACTGAGTTAAGGACACATGCTCTTCCCCTAGAGGTGAGGGGCTGTTGAAGCCTGGTGAGCAGGGAGGGCTGTGGTCAGCTTCCTCAGCCCGTGACAATCCATGGGATGGACAGAGGTAGACACACACTGCCGGGTGCCTGGTCACCAGTCTGTGCTTCAGAAAAACCTACACTAGGAAGGGCTTTGCCCACTGGGCAGGGCCAGCCTGAGCAAAACGTGAAAGAGGGATGCCTACTGGTTTTACAGATCTCCAGTGGATCTGGACAGAACTTTCATTTGTGCTGAGAATCACCATGGAAAATCAAAGGGCTGAATGTTTCAGTGAGAAAGCTGTAAAGGGAAAATACGTAATCATTTCTGTGGAAATGTTTGCCCAAACAAGGCCCCTTGTCTGGAGCTCTGAGAAGAGTATCAGTTCCTCACAAACCATCCCTTTATGATACAAAAGCTTCTCTGATAGTCAAGAGAAGAGCGAGATGCACAGCTTAAGACAACGTTAAGTTGGGGTTTGGTTGTGATACTCCTGCCAGAGTCCACATCTGCAGATCTTCTGGGATAAAATGAAGAGCGTCTTCGGGCGGGGTCTCCAGAAGCAGGTGGGAGGCGAGGAGTGGTTTGCAAAGGATGTACAAGGTAGGGATCCCAGGAGGAAGCCAGTCAGGGAGTCTTCTTAGGCAGTGGTAGCCCCAGCCTGAGCCCCAGGGGAAGCTCTGGGGTATGAATTAAACCTGAGAGGCATCCTGATGGAGGTAAGGGAGTTGTGGGTGCTACACTCCTGCCCTTGTTAGGCTTAGGCCAGGGGAGGCCAGGAGCCCAGGAGCAGTCCTCTGCAGAGACGGCCCCATGCAGGCGTGAGGAGCAATAACACAGAGGAAGGGGTGGGGACCAGACCAACAGCCCCATAAAGGGAAGCAAGGGAGTCTTCCCAGAGCAGGAAAAGTATCCCCACAAACCTTTTACCAGCCGAGGTTTGCATAGAGCCTAGTGGGTACCACTTGGAGTCAGATGTGTGTTCTTTTTCTTGCATGTCTAAGTTTCATACTAGATGTAGAAACTTGAGCAAGGTCCTTAGATTTTTTGCACACATAAGAGCTCAGTTTTTACTTTTCAAAACAGGAATAATGTTATTGCTTCCCTTATGGGATGGTTGTGACACAGAATACATGTAATGCTCTGCTCTGAGTCTGACCCCAACATAATAAATGGTTAATAGATGGGGAATACCATGAGAATTGAATGTCTTACGCTTAAATAATCATCACTGGCTAAATGTTTAATCAGAAAACACACACATAGTGTGGATAAGGGAAACTACAAATAAAATTTGTCCTGATACTTGAGGGCAAACATATCATCTGGCTTTTGAATTCAGATACCTCAGCTTCTTTTGATCTGAATTATTCGGGGAACAAATTCAACTTTCTGCCTTAGTCCTGTTTTGCTTGGAAAACACAAATGCTACTGACATTATGACTCTTTCATTACACAAATCATAGAACTTCTCTGGGCCAAACTTTCCCCTCTATAAATAAGATAGTTTGACAAATGATCTCTAAGTTTCTTTCCAAAGTTTACTATGATTCTATTATTTTGTGCATGCCATTTTAGAGTGAATTAATCATAGGAAAATAAACTTTTCAATTGTACTGAAGGTTTCAAACAAACTCTTAACCTTTACAATTCAAGAACATTATACGAACACTGTAAATAAGACTTCAATTAGAGGGATGAAGATAGGAACATAAACTGTTTTGTTCTGGTGCTGTTTTGATGTTTTGTTATTTTGGATTTGAAAACAGTGCAAGGTAAGAGAAGAGGTGAGGGTTGACTTAGAAAAAGCTCCCACAACTTTAATTATTTCTGCAGAAAATTTGCAGACCAGAGAAAAAGTCGTATGCTGCATTTTGACCTACATGAAAGAAACTGTCAGAATGATAAAGCTCTTTATGACAGAGCTATTATGTTGAAGGCGTTTACTCTAGCAGTGTTTTTTGGAGGTACAAAACACATGGCCTTCGTAAAATACACAGATTCTAAGTTAGGAGAGTTCTCAGTCTAAGATATGCTTATCCTCTTTAAAAGAAACCTAAAAGCAATTAACAAACAGGGTAATGAGATTTGATCATTTAAATTATTCTAGAGAAACTCAAGAGAATATGGAAAGTTACATATATTAAATTATAATTGTGATGATTTAAGAATATGATTCTCGATCCTACTATGAAGCAATATTTTTATGGTAGTTTATTTTACCTTTGAAAGATCCTCCCATGGAGACTTCCCCGGTGGTCCAGCGGTTGAGACTTGCGCTTCCACTGCAGGGGGCGTTGGTTCCATCGCTGGTTGGGGAACTAAAATCCCACATGCCTTGTGTTGAGGCCAAAAAAAAAACAAAAACAAAAAATCCTCCCATGGAGGGATATGAAGTAAATAAGAATTTCTTCATGGATTTAAATATTAGTCTTGGAGACGTGAAGATTAAACGATGCTATCTACATTTGGGATACTACATTTATATTCTTAGGTTGTCCTTATATTAATTATATATGTGGAGCTACGTTTTATTTTTTTATTTAATTTAAAAAGTGTTATTGGAGTATAGTTGATTTGCAGTGTTGAGTTAGTTTCTGCTGTACAGCAAAGTGAGTCAGTTATACATATACACATATCCACTCATTTTTAGATTCTGTTCCCATATAGGTCATTAAAGCACTGAGTAGAGTTCCCTGTGCTATTCAGTAGGTTCTTATTAATTATTTATTTTATATATAGTAGTGGGTATACGTCAATCCCAGTCTCCCAGTTTATCCCTTCCCCTTCCGCTTTCCCCCCTGGTAAGCACACGTTTGTTTTCTACATCTGTGACTCAACTTCTGTTTTATAAATAGGTTCGTTTGTACCATTTCTTTAAATTCCACATATCGGCGATATCATATATTTGTCTTTCTCTGAGTTACTTCACTCAGTATAAGGAGTTTCAGAATATGAGAAATTAAAATTGTTTGAAGGCTCAAACTGGGATAGTTTGCCTTCTTCCACAATATATCCTGCAGCAGTCACAAGCATCAGTCTTAGCTAAGAAAGGAGCCCCCTCAGCACAAACATGGACCTTCCCTCTGCAGATTCCAATTAAGATGAGCAAAGGAATATAAACACAGGAGGTGGGGTGGGGAGGAAATCAGTGCTGAAAATTAAGGTGATGCTACAAAAATATTTAGAAATTCAAGTCAGATATTATGCAGCCGGACTAGATTTAACAAAGACACCAAGAGAAAACTCTTGCTTTTCCTTCCTAGAAAGAAGTGTGCTTCAACAAGATATAAGCAGAGATTCTGTGAGAAACCCAATTGCACCAGTTTGGAGGGGCAAGAGCAGGTCACAAACAAGAAGGGGAGTAGCACTCAGAATCTGTTTTTCTAGCTTCTAATGACAGCATCAAAAATGGAGATCAGGCATGGCTACACCAAGCAGCAGAGCATGGTTTGATGGGCATTCCCTGATGCTCGATGCAGCCGAAAGAGGACTTTAAGGCTTGCGTTTTAAAGGCATCAGGTAGTAAAATTAAAATAGGGTATATAACTTCATAATTACTAGAGAAACCTGATCAAATAGACCATAGTTCACACTGCCAAAAAGAGAAAAAGAAAATAAAATAGAAGAAAGAAGTAAAAAGAAAAAAATCATAATGACAAAAAGGGACTAAACATATCACTTAATGACAATAAATGAAAATGAGATAATGTTCCCTATTAATATCTGGCAAAGCATATTTGAAGGCAAATAAAAGCATATGACAAGACCAAGAGGGACACTTTCTTTCTTTTAAAAATTAAGAATATAATCACCAAAGAAGATAATGCTCATGAAAGTTTATGTACGGAATTACCTAGTAGCAAACTATATAAATAAATGTGGTTGAAAACACAAAAGGCGATTGACAGAAAATCAATAGAAGTGAGAGATTTTGATGTATTTTTATGAATGCTTACCAGATAATAGGCAAAAAATTAATGGATATTTAAGATCTAAGTCACGAAGCCAATTTGATGTGATGAAATAAATATGTAGTTATGCTATACATTTCAAATGTCCATGACTAACTTAAATACGATTATATTGTTTACAAAGCCAACCTCAATACAGTCCACAAAATAGAAATTCTCTCACACAATGTCTGACATCAGTGCAAAAAACTAGAAGTTAATATCAAAAAATATAAAAGATACTCATAAAATCATCTCTTTTTAACAAATAAAAAACCATAAATAATGCTTAACAAAGGAACAGGAGAAATGGTGGTTATGGAATATTTAATAGACAAAATAAAAACTCACATCTATAAAAATTTATGGGATGCTGTCACAGTTCTAATTAGACATAAATTTATAGTATAAAATACTTTTGATATTTTAAACAAGAAAGAGTAGAATGACACAAGTTAATTATTCATATTAAGGTTAGAAAAATAAGGGTGAAACAAAAACAAACCAGGAGTAAAAGAGAAAGGATCTATTACTATAAAAGCAGATTACATAAATAAATCTGAGGCTTTCTTTTTAAGAAAATGTTATTTTCAACCCCTAGCTAGTCTTTTTAAGAAAAAAGATCAGAAAACTCATATATTCCTAGATTCAAAGGAAATTAAATTTATGAAAATTACAATGCACTATTTTATACTGTTTTGAAAAAACACTAATTAAATGGTCAGTTCTCCCCTGTTTTAAAATACAACTTTTGTGATATACCAAATACTTATATGTTTTATGTTTTATTTCTGGAGTTTTATCCCATACCTTTAATCTGCCTGGCTATTCTAGGAATAACATCACACTGTTTTAATTATTGCAAGTCTTTTAAGACACTTAAATGGTAGGTAGGTCAAGCCTTTCATTATTTTGTTGTTTCTAAATTTTCTTCGCTATTCTTATTCATTTTTTACTCTAGAATAATTTTGTCTGGTTACAAATTTCATTGAAATTACAGAAAGTATGTTATTTGATTTTGGAAGTATTAAGTTATTTGCGAATATTTAGTTTTTTAACCAAAATCATAGTATGTCCTGCCGCTCTTTTGGATTTTATTTTAGGTCATTAGAGTTCTGAGGATTTAAAAAGATAAACATATTTATAAGTCAATTCTTAGGATTTTTTTTCTACTGTGAATTTTATATCTTCTACTCGATTTTTCACTGTAGAAATCTGTTTATTTCCATATATTTATTTTATAGCTAGTCACATAATTGAAATATCTTACCAATACACAAATTTGAATTTCTTTCCTTGGTTTTCTAGGAAGTCAATCAGAATATAAGAAGAAAAAGATAAATCTGACTCTTCTATTCCAGGTATGACCTCTCTTGTTTATTTTCTTATCTTATTGCACTAGGTAGAAGTTTCATAAAAAGTTCATTATTAATGATAAAAACATACATTTTTGTTTAAGAGGACACTTTGTGTTTTGCTCTGATGTCTGATTTTTAATTATTTTAAGATATTTTTATTATGTTAGGAGAGTAATCTTTCAATTTTACTTTACTGTGACATTTTTAAAAATTCAACTTTAATAGAACAGCCACTAAGAAAGCTATACAAAAGGATATACTCAAAAACACTATAAATAAATCAAGATGGAATCCTGAAAAGATGTACAAGTATCCCACAAGAAGTCAAGAAAAGAGAAACTGAGGAATAAAAAACTGAGAAAACAAACAGTACAACTTCAGACTTATGGCCTGTCATATCAATAATTACCTTAAAAGTGAATGATCTAAGTGCATCAACTAAAAGATAGAAATTTGTAAAATGGATTTAAAAAAGAAAGATCCAACTATATGCTGTCTATAAGAAACTCAATTCAAATACAACCTATGTGGGTGGAAAGTAAAAGAATGGAAAAAGACGTGCCACACAAACATTATTTTTTAAAAAAAGGATGACCGCATTACTATAATAAAGTAGACTTCAGAACAAAGATAATTACCAGAGACAAAGAGGGGCATTACATAATCATAAAAGGATCAACACACAAAGAAGATGTAATGATCCTAAAAATAGGTATGTACCAATTGTGTGAAGCCTCAGTATACATGAAGCAAAACTGATAGAGCTGAAAGGGGAAATAGAGAAATCAACAACTACAGTTACAGACTTCAACACCCTACTCTCAGTAATTTATCAAACTACTAGGCAGAAAGCCAACAAGGATATAGAAAAACTGAACAACAAAATCAACCAAAAGAAAAATATATCAAAAATCCATAAAATATTCAACAAAGTAGACCACATCTTGGGCCATAAAACAACCTTAGCAAATTTGTTTTAATAAAATCATGAAGAGTTTGTTTTCTGACCGTTATGTACTCAAACCAAGAAGGACAACAGGAAAATCTCCAAACATTTGGTAATTAAACAATATACTTCCAAATAAACCATTGGGTAAAAGAGAAAGTGTGAAAGGAAATTTAAAAATATACATAATTCAATGAAATGAAAATACAACATATCAAGATATGTGGGAAACAACTAAAGCAGCCCTGAGAGAAAAATGTATTGCACTAAAATCCTTACATTCAAAAAGAGGAAATTTCTCAAATTAATAATGCAAGTTCCTATATCAAGAAATGAGAAAATGAAGAGCAAAATGAACACAAAACAAGCAGAAAGAAGGACATAATAAAGGTAAGGGCAAAATCAATGAAATTATCACAAAAATAACAGATATAAACAATGAAACAAAAGTGGGTTCTTTAACAAATAATAAAATTATAAAAGTCCAGCAAGACTTACAAAGATAAAACGACAGAATACAAACATCACCAATATCAGGAATGAAACAAGATATTACTACAGAATCTTCAGCTGTTAAAAGGAAAATAACAGAATACCACATAGTACTTTATGCTCATGATTTAAACAACTTAGAAGATTGAACTAATTCCTCAAAACCACAAACTACCAAAACTCACCAAGTTGAAATAGACAATTTGAATAGGCATAAACCATTAAAGAAATTGAATCCATTGATTAAAATGGATTCCCTGGTGGTGCAGTGGTTGAGAGTCCGCCTGCCGATGCAGGGGATATGGGTTTGTGCCCCGGTCCGGGAAGATTCCCACATGCCGTGGAGTGGCTGGGCCCGTGAGCCATGGCCGCTGAGCCTGCGCGTCCGGAGCCTGTGCTCCGCAACGGGAGAGGCCACAACAGTGAGAGGCCTGCGTACCGCAAAAAAAAAAAATTCCCCCCCAAAGAAATCTCAGGCCCAGATGGTTTCACAGGAGAATTCTGAGCATTTAAAGAGGAAGTAACACCACTTCTACACAATCTGTTCAGCAACAGAAGAGGAAGGAACATTCACAACTCATCTTATGAAACTACTATCAATACTAGATAAAAAGAGGACAAAAAAAGAAAAATACAGACCCATATTTCTCATGAACTTAGTCAAAAAACTCCTCAACAATATATTAACAAATTGAACCCAAAAATGTATAGACATAATTATACACCATGTACAACTGAAATTTCTTCCAGAAGTGCAAGGCTGGTTCAACACTTGAAAATCAATGTAATCCACCATTTCAAGCTAAAAGGAAAAATGATATGATTATATCAATTTATGCAGAGAAATCACTTGAAAATTCCAATACTCATTCATAATGAGAACTCAGAAAAATAGGAACAGAGGGAAATTAATTTGATGAAGAGCATCTACAAATGATGTATATCTATCATAATATTTAATGCTGAAAGCATGAATTCTTCTCCCTAAGATCAGAAACAAGAAAGAATGTCTGCCTTCATCACTCACATTCAACATAGTGCTGGAAGGTTTACTGAGCAATAAGAAATAAAGAGCATGCATGCTTAAAAGGAAAGCTATTTGTAGTTTACCTTATCACTTTATTGTCTACATGGAAAACCCCAAGACATCACAAAACTGTCTCCTAGAACTGATAAATGATTTCAGTAAAGTTTCAAGGTACAAGATCAACACAGAAAAATCAACTGTATTTCTATGAACTAGCAACAGACCAGTAGAAACCAAAACTAAAACCAAAATATAATCTATAATTATGCCAAAGCAAATGCAGTAGTTATAAATCTAATGTTTTTTATATATATGTTATATATATAATATTATAGATGTATAATCTCTATGCTGGAAATTACACACTGCTAATGAACAAAATCAAAGCAGATCTAACTAAATGAAGAGACATACCTCCTTCATGGATTGGAAGACTCAACATAGTAAAGATATCAGTTCTCCCCAAATTGATCTATGGGTTTAATGCAATTACTATCAAATTCCCAGCAACATCTTTTGTAGACTTAGACAAGTTAAATTTATAGGGAAGAGCACAGGCTTTAAAATAGCTAAAAACTAATTTGAAGAAGAATAAAGTGAAAGGTCTCACTCTACAATAAAAAGGCCACTACATAGTAATTCAAGACAGTGTGATATGGGTGGAGGGACAGACACATAAGGGTGAGAACCCCAAAATAGTCCTACACAAATATGCCCAATTTATTTTTGACAAAGGTATAAAAATAATTTGATAGAGGAAGGATAGCTTTTTCAATAAATGGTGCTGGAGAAATTGGGCATCAATATGCAAAAAAGACAAACCTTTACCTAAGTCTCCTACATTATACAAAAATTAACTTAATGGATCACAAATTTAAATATACTAAAAGTGTAAAACTTTAAGAAAAAATACTTTAGGAGAAAACCTTCAGGATCTAGGGCTTGCCCAGGAGTTCCTGGACATGACACCAAAAGCACAAGTCATAAAAGGACAAATAAAAGGATAAATTGGACTTCATCAAAAATACAACTTTTGCTCTGCCCAAACTCCGTTAAGAAAATGAGAAGACAGGCTACAGACTGGTAGAAAATATTTGCAAACAAACAAACCAATTAGAAAATGGGCAAAAGACAAGAATAGACATGTTACTGAAGTAGATACGCGGATGGCAAATAAGCACATGAAAAGATGTGCAATATCATTAGCCCTTAGGGAAATGCAAATTAAAGCCACAAGGAGATATTACTACACACCTAAAAGAACGGCTAAAATAAAAAATAGTGATATAACCTAATGCCAGCGAGGATTCAGAGAAACTGGAAAACTCATATATTGCTAGTGGGAATGTAAAATGGAAATGAGTATGGCAGTTACAAAACTAAACAGATGCATACCATATGACCCAGCAACTGCACTTAAAAAAAAATTGAAGATGAATTTATTTATTTATTCACGAGAAACAAAAACTGATGCTCACAGAAAAACCTGCACATAAATTTTCATAGGAGCTTTATACATAATAACCAAACTACACTAAACAACTCGTAAGTCCTTCAATGGGTGAATGGTTAAACAAACAAACAAACAAACAACTGTGGTACATCCATACCATGAAATAAAGCTGAGCAATGAATGGAATAAACTATTGATACATGCAACAACTTGGATGAATCCCTACGGCATTATGCTGAGTGAAGAAAATCAGAAAGGTTACGTGATTATATTGATACATATATAACATTAATGATTCATGTATGCAACATTCTTGAAAATAAAATGACAAATCGTAGAAATAGTGAACAGATCAGTGTTCAACATGGGAAGTGTCTGTGGCTATGAAAGTCAGCATAAGGGGTCCTTAGGATGGAAGTGCTCTGCATCTCGACTGTGGTAGTGGTCACACAGGTGACAAAATTGCATAAAACTAAACGCATGTAAATGAGTGCATTAAAACTGCCGGAATTCGAATAAGGTTGATAGATTTCATCAGTACAAATTTCTCAGTTGTGATATTGTACTATAGCTATGTAAGATGTTACACTGGGGAAACTGGGTATATTATTTCCATGTTATTATTCTACATCATTTTTACAACTGTGTGTGAACATACAATTTGCTCAAAATGAAAAATGTTTAAAAAATAGATCTTTGGTAATGTTTTATGGTAATCATATAGTTTCTCTATTGATTTAGTACTAATAGGTTTCCCATAATGAACCATTCATGAAAGCCCAGATTAAAGCCCAACTGGGTATGGCATGTTAAGATTAAAGCCCAACTGGGTGTGGCATGTTAATTTTTCTCTCTATATCTAGATTTGATTGATTTGGTCTTCTAATATGGTTTAGGTATTTTAACATCCATGTGCACAATTGAGATTAGACTGCAGTTTTGTTTTTCAGTGCTGTGCAACCTTTGCAAACGTAACCAGGAAACTTTCCATCTTTTTGTATGCTCTGATTCAGTTTATATAGCATGGAACTTCTTTGAATTTTTTGGAAGAATTCACCCACAGCACTATTTGGATCTACATTTTATGGAGACAATTCTTTGAAGACAATTCCAGTTTCTTCCAGTGTTTATTGTTATATTAAGTTTGTTAACTTTTCCAGCCAATGTTGTCATTTTATATTTTCTTAGATTCTTTAATGTTTCCAAATCTATTAGTACTGAGTATATATTTGATATTATATTACAATTTTAACATCTTGTTTATGTAGTAATAGCTAATATTTCAGTTCCAACTCACCCTAACCAAAATTTATGTGTTCTTGTTCTTTCAGTTTTAGTTTTTCCATGCAACCTTTAAAACCAGTGGGAACCATTTTGGTGTAAGGAATCTTGTAGGGTTCTAATTAATTAAATAATTTATATTTATATAAAAGTCCCTGGGGAAAATAGAATTTATTTGATCTCCAGTTGGAGAAGCCTTTTCTAAGCATAAAAGCAAAAGGGAAACATAAAAAGATTGATATGTTTAACTAAACCAAAAAGTTACGAGAAAAACTGTATATATCAAAACATTGTAGATATTTCAACACATGGTGCAAGAACAATTAGGTATCTATAACCAACAAATGAAGCTTGACCCATATAATCTCATCATATGAAAAAATTAACTTAAAATGTATCATCTACCTAAATGTGAAACCTAAAACTGTATAACTTCTAGAAGAAAACACAAGAGAAAAATCTCTGTGACTTTGCCAGCGTACAGATTTCTTAGCTACAACAGCAAAATCACTATCCATAGAAGAAAAAAAAAGTGATAAATTTAAATTGGACTTCATCAAAATTGAAAATTTCCTCTCTCCAAAAGACACTACTAATAAGAAGCAAAGCCAAGCCACACACTGAAGAAAATATTTTCAAAGCAAACATTTGAAAAAAGACTTCTTTCTGGAAAGTAAAGAACTCTCAAAATTCAATAATAAGAAAAGAAAAAAAATCAATTATAAAAGGGTAAAATATTTGAGTAGACACTTCACCACAGAAGATACACAGATGACAAATAAGCACATGAAAAGATGCTCAACAACATTAATGATCAGGGAATGCAAATTAAAATCACAATGAGATACTACTGCATACATATTAGAAAGGCAAATGGCTAGAATTAAAAACACTAGTCCTCACATATGCTGATGAGGATGTGGATGAATTAGAGCACTGACACCCTCCTGACGGAAATGTAAAATGGTGCCACTCTTTGAAAAACTGTTTAATTGTTATATTTCTTAAAATAGTAGACAAACTCCTGCCGTATGATCCAGCCATCTCACTGCTATGTATTTATGAAACACAATGACAATGGAAATATAAGTCCATACAAAAACATGTCCACAAATGTTCATCTAGATTTGTTGATAATATTCAAAAACTGAAAATAACCCAAATATCCATAAAGTGTTGCATGGATAAACAAAATGTAATATATTCATAGAGTGAACTAGTATTCAGCAATAAAAAAATTATAAACTCTTGATATATGCCACAATATGGATGGTTCTCAAATAATGTGTATTGCTATTGTATGTGTAATATTTAAATCATTCCATAGTTGTTATGCTGATGATACTTCTCAGTTTCAAATTCCAAAGTGAATCAAATCAGAATTCCTAAGTAGGAATCTGTTTTGTGATCCTCTACAGTTTGGAAATGCTGTGCTTCTTAACCAAGCTCTTTTTTTCTGATACTGCTCCTTCTCTCTGAACTAGACTCTCCTTTCTGCTGCAGGTCACTCCCCAAATGTATTTCTCTGTCCATGGGCATTTCTACATTTTCTTTCTTTACAAAACAAGTATCTTAGTTTCAATATCCTTTCCCCCCAAAATATATGTTTAAACTCAAGCAGTTAAAGTTTCCCCACCTGAAGTAACATTTTCAGTATAATTATAAGTGCAGTGCTTTTAAAATCTTGCTTGATTTGTGTTGGTTTCTCTCTGTTGCTTCTACCTGCCTTTCTATATTATTCCTTTATTCAGCAGGCATTCAAAATATCCTTCTTAAAAACGGTACAGATGAACCAGTTTGCAAGGCAGAAATAGAGACACAGATGTAAGGAACAAACGTATGGACACCAAGGGAGGAAAGGGGCGGATGTGATGAATTGGGAGATTGGGATTGACATATATTCACCAATATGTATAAAATAGATAACTAATGAGAACGTGCTGCATAGCACAGGGAACTCCACTTCGCTGTACAGTCGAAACTATCACATTGTAAAACAACTATACCCCAATTAAAAAAAAAATTCTTCTTATATGCCAGTCATTATTCTGGGTTGTAGAGATACAAAGTGGGGTAAAACATGATCCTATTTCTGAAGATAAAATGGTCTGCTTGGAACAAGAGACAAGAAACAAGGATAACACCAATGCCCAGAGAGCTACAAAGAGGATGTGCACAGAGGGTCCAGGGCAGGGGTGGTGGGGTTCTTGTCCTGAAGTGTTCTACTTTCTAAACTTCGAATTTTGTGGACAGTCAACAAATGCCATTGACCAAATATTCAGATATTGTTTCATAAGTGGAATATAATCCACATGGAAATAAAAACACACATCTGAAATGTATCATTGAATATAGAAATGTGATTGAAAGATATGATTAAGAAGACTACTTTAGTCTTTGAAAACCTCACTATTGTTTTCATTGTGCACCCTTGCGACATGGCACCTGGCTAAGAGCTGATAAGGGAATTCTAAGGTTTCTGGCTCTAGTAGTACGGTAGATTAGATACCATGAATGTCCTCTGGGTACAAACACCAAAAAGGCAAGATATAATTTAATGAAGATTCTTTTAATGTTCTAAAGTGGAAACTCCTCAGGTGGCAGAATAAAGAGTGGTATCCGTTTTTGTGCCAGTACCATACTGTCTTGATTACTGTAGCTTTGTAGTATAGTCAAGGGAACCCTCTTGCACTGTTGGTGGGAATGTAAATTGATACAGCCACTATGGAGAACAGTATGGAGGTTCCTTACAAAACTAAAAATAGGGCTTCCCTGGTGGCGCAGTGGTAGAGAGTCCGCCTGCCGATGCAGGGGACGCGGGTTTGTGCCCCGGTCTGGGAAGATCCCACATGCCGCGGAGTGGCTGGGCCCGTGAGCCATGGCTGCTGAGCCTGCGTGTCCGGAGCCTGTGCTCCACAACAGGAGAGGCCACAACAGTGAGCAGCCCGTGTACCGCAAAAAAAAAAAAAAAAGAAACTAAAAATAGAACTACCATACGACCCAGCAATCCCACTACTGGGCATATACCCTGAGAAAAACATAACTCAAAAAGAGACATGTACCACAATATTCATTGCAGCAGTATTTATAATAACCAGGACATGGAAGCAACCTAAGTGTCCATCAACAGATGAATGGATAAAGAAGATGTGGTGCATATATACAATGGAATATTATTCAGCCATAAAAAGAAACAAAATTGAGTTATTTGTAGTGACGTTGATGGACCTAGAGTCTGTCATACAGAGTGAAGTATGTCAGAAAGAGAAAAACAAATACCGTATGCTAACATATATATATGGAATCTCAAAAAAAAAGGTCCTCATGAACCTAGAGGCAGGACAGGAATAAAGATGCAGATGTAGAGAATGGACTTGAGGACACGGGGAGGGGGAAGGGTAAGCTGGAACAAAGTGAGAGGGTAGCATTGACACATATACACTACCAGATGTAAAATAGATAGCTAATGGGAAGCAGCTGCATAGCACAGGGAGATCAGCTCGGTGCTTTGTGACCACTTAGAGGGGTGGGATAGGGAGGGTGGGAGGGAGATGCCAGAGGGAAGAGATATGGGGGTATATGTATATGTATAGCTGATTCATTTTGTTATACAGCAGAAACTAACACAACATTGTAAAGCAATTATACTTCAATAAAGATGTTTAAAAAAAAAAGTGTGGTATTTGAAGTGGACTGGAAGAACATAACCAAACTGTCAGCATAGACTGCAGAATACAGATAAATAACCATTTGAGACTAGAGTTGAAATTCAAACATTTTCAGACAGAGATTCAGAGTCTACCATTCACAGGCATTATTGAAAAAGGCTACTTCAGGAATTAAAAATTTATACAATGGAATATTACTCAGACATGGAAAAGAATGAAATAATGCCATTTGCAGCAACATGGATGGACCTAGAGATTATCACACTAAGTGAAGTAAGCCAGACAAAGAGAGACAACTATCATGATATCATTTATATGTGGAATCTAATAAAATGATACAACGAACTTATATACAAAACAGAAATAGACCCACAGACATAGAAAGCAAACTTATGGTTACCAAAAGGGAAGTGAGGGGAGGGATAAATTCGAAGTTTGGGATTAATATATATACACTACTATATATAAAATAGATAAACAACAAGGATCTACTTTATAGCACAGAGAAATGTACTCAGTATTTTGCAATTACCTATAAGGGAAAGGAATCTGAAAAAAATTAGATATATATGTATGTATAACTGAATCACTTTGCTGTACACCTGAAACTAACACAACATTGTATACCAACTATATTTCAATTAAAAAAAAGAGTAATGACAATGGCTACTTCTTTTGGAATATATACTCTGGGTTTTGCTAACAAAAAATGAATCTCTAATGATAAAATAAATATTTTAAATAATTAAAAACATGAACCCTAAAGTCAGCAGAAAAGTGAAAGAGGAAATTAAAAATCATGTAGACAAAAGAAATACATTCATAAAAGAATATTAATGGAAAGGAGGAAGACAGGTACTAAGGTTTATTATAAAGCCATAGTGACTAAATCATTGCGTTGCTTGTGGAAGGGTAAACAAATTGACCACTAGAAGAGAATCGGGAGATTGGGAACAGACATCTACACACGTGTGTGTGAGTGTACACACAGGAGCTCAGCATGGTGCCCCTATATTGTGCCGGGATGACAAATAAGGAGAGACATTATGGGCTTGTCAATAAATGGTGCAGAAAAAAACTGGAAGGAGAAGAAATTGAAAAGATAAAATTAGATTGAAAAGATAAAATCAGATAAAGATAATATTGAGTATAGTTCCCTGTGCTATACTACCTCACACTCTTTTCATGAAAACTATATTCCAGATAGGTAAGTGCTTTGAATATGAAAAATAAAACTAAAAATTTTAGAAGGAAATATAAGAGAATGTACTTTTGATACAGAGTTTAAGTATTTCTTAAATGACAACAAGAAAGAACACACTACAAGATTTATTTGCATAGCATAAAGATGCCATAAAATAGAAGTTCAAAATACAAATTTAAACAACTAGCTATATAATCATTAAAGAATTAGCATCCATAATATATAAAGAATAAGTTCAAGTAAGAAAATATAAGCCTTAAAATAAGTAGGTATAGAAAGAAAATTTATTGACAAGAGTAAATTAGGAAAAGATGGTGATGTACTTTAGTGGGTTTTAGGGTCAGGCTGACTTGCAATTCAATGCCATATTAACTGTGTCACCTCACTGGGATAGAATAAGCTTGAATTATGATAGTGGTGTCCAGAAGAGAATTATCATCATAATGATATTTTATTCATTCAACAAACAGTTCCATAGGGCTTACCATATAACAGGGACAGAGGTACTGTTACTTCTCTCTACCTGGAACATGAAGAAATGCAGGCACAAGGAGCATAAGAAACTAGGACTCAAACCCAGACTGTCCTTGGGGTTCAGAGCTTGTACTCCTTACATACCCTCTCTCAATTCAAAGGATGTATATGTGTATGTATATGTGTATTTGTATGTATATTGTGTATATGAACGTGTATATATGGGTCTGTGCATGTACATGCACATATATGTGTGTATGTGCATGTATATGTGTATGTATGCATGTACATGTTTAAGTGTGTATATTGTATATGTGTATGCATGTGTGTATGTATATTGTATATATATATGTTCATGTATACTGTATGTATGTATCTGTGCATGTGTTTTGTCTATGTATGTGTGCATGTATATTGTGTATATATACGTGTATGTATATTATATGTATCTGTGTATATGTGTATGTATATGTGTCTGTGTATGTATGTATGTGTGTGTAACATATACCATCAAATATATACTAGCAAGATTAGTACAAATTTATAGAATAATGAGGATTTTTTTAAGTTGGGAGATTTTGGATATTTACACTCTGAAAAGGCTACGGATTTTTAATTTGGAGGATGACTCAGGGTAATTCTGGGGTTTTGCTCTAGCGGTCTAAAATGATTCTAGCAAGAAATATATAGAAAGGCTCTCAATAATAGTGTTATCTAATGGGAATCAATGAGAGTTCGGTCCTTAAAAGAAGACTTTTGTTACTGAAGAAAAAGAATTTGGCAATTTACTTCAGTAATTAAGTCGGAAGAAACCCTCTTGCTTCAGTAACAAGCAGAGAGCATACTTCTGAGGTTTTTCCTTTTCATCTTTCTAAATGAACTAGTGTAGACAAAAACGCTCGTGTACACTGAATAGTATGCGTAAAAGCCAATTTCGCATTGGGCAGGGCTGATTTCCCAGCTCTGCCCTCCTCCCACCCAAGGGCAGCTCCATCTCTCTGGCTTTCCCCTCTGGATCACAAATGTCTTAGTGACACCTGAGTGCCCCTCCACCTTCTTACACCTGGGAAATAATTTTGGGTCTTCATTTATACTTTAAATACAACAGGTACATCAATTGTTAGAGCTCACAGATATTTGAATCTTTATGGCAGTAACTCTGATTTTTAGGATGAATGTCTTTTTCTTCCCCCATCAAAGAAAGATAGGCAATTTTGATCTGATGGAGCCTAAATCCGGGGTCTACTCCTAACTCTGAATCTATATGTAAACATGGTTTGTGCAAGGTGTGTGTGTGGAGGTAGGTGAGAATTGTGTCCTTGGAAAATTGAGTAAATGTCTGGACCAGCCCCTCCCACCGATGTAAGCACAGTCTCTCTTCTTTGTGTCCAAGATGCCCGGATGCCAGGGATTTGGTGCACGTGTCTCCAAGATCATGTGTCTCCTGCATTTCTCCATCCCCTCAGCTTCAAGATGGGTCTCTGGGTTCAGGCAGATTTGGGAAAGGGCCGTGGTGACTGGAACCACTTCCTTCTAGGTGCTCAAGGCAGGAGCTCAGGGAAACTGCTGACACTGAGGCTGGCTGGAGATGCTGGGAGATTCCAAGTGAGGAGACAAACCAAACCTCCATTTATAGCTCTTTCTATGAACAGCTTTCCTTCTTCCTAATTACCCTGCAGCACCATCATGGGTATCTGTACCGTGCCCTCCAATGTGTCAGCTTAACAGTTTGGGGTCTTCTGTTTGTCTACACCGGCAAGCAGTACGTGGGCAATCATTGTATGGCATGTCCCACCCTCCCCTCTCCCGTGTGAGCAAGCAGAGGTTAAAACTGTGATGCAGCACAAGTTGTCAAGAATATGTGTTCTGAGTCAGAGAGGCCTGGGTTTGCTTATGGTTCCAGCTCTTACTCTTTCCCGTTGGAAAGTTATTTCAGCTAGCCCTCACTTTCTCATCTGTGAAATAAGGATAATAGTAGCTACTTCAAAGTGTTTCTGGGAGAATTAATTGGGACAATGCATGCTAAGTGCCTGGTACATAGTAAGTACACAATAATAATAGATGCTATCATAGCATAATCATAAGACCTCTCTTTCATGATAACATAAGGCACTCAAAAAAAACCCCATTCCTTTCTTGAATTATATATTCTGAGGTCTTAGAATGTTATTAAACTATGAACTCATTTAAGGCATCATGTGATTGAATTGGTCAGAATTGGGGGATCAAAAATTGGTTAAAAATATTGAATTTGTAAAATTTAAATTCTGTTAAATCGCTAGAGAATACTGAAGAACAGCTAGTAATAGAGGACAGGATAAGTTTAGATCGCAAAGACAATCTAATTCTTAATTTGATTTGTAACAATGTATGCTTCTTGAGCAACTATCTATCGTACCTCCTGCCTTTTTTTGTCTCACCCCATAAAAGGTGAGATTTACAAATGAAGAAATGTTCATTGGGGAGGGAACAACAGAGAAAACCAAGGGTCTGAATAAATCTCCAATTGGATAAACCAGTTACATTCACAGATACGGTGCCCCGTGGTTAGAGAGAATCCATTATTCATGGGTTGTTTATTGGAACAAAGTTTTGGCCGCGCAAGTTTCCCTCATAACTGCCCAAATGAACTATTGTGCATTTTTTTCCTCCCTAAATATCACAATGCAAAAGGAAAGCATAGACAGGACAGGTAAAGGTGAAGTCGGTGTTCAACTAACATTTTTGTTTTAAAAGTAAAAAGAGCAGAGATTTCTGTAGCTTGTTTGAAAAGCCCAACAACCACAGCTGAAACTGACAAGGTCTGACATCTCCCCCTGCTTTTCCTGCTCCCATTTTCTATGAAAATACTGTAGACACTGGATCAGGAAAGACAGCGGAGCCTTAAAATAATCACTCTTTCAATTTGCCCCGTGTTAGTTTCCATAAGAGACAAAAGTGGGAACTGTAGCCGGCAGCGAGCAACTGTCTTGTTAGAACCTCCCTTGTCGATTCAGCTGTTGGCTGAAATCTGAAAGTGGCATTTTTCAAAAGGCCCTTTGGCTTCTGAGTCGATGGAGTTTTCACTTTGGAAAGCAATAAAAACGAATGGAAAAAAAGTGAAAATTACTTCCAAGTTTTCTTATACCTTAGGATACTATTTCTTATGCAAAGAACTTTTTATTTCTCTGCCTGGTAGTTTATGTATGAGAACCCGAAACCCACTTTATAAAAGCGAAAAGATACATCAAAAAATGAAACTGTGCATCTTTGGAAGGTTAAATCCTAGATCTTGGATGTGGGCTACCTTAACTGTAAACCTTATAGTGTGAAATTGCTTACATAAACATTCCATTTCGGGAGGTAGCTGAGTTTCCATCGAATACCATTCTTTGTTCCTTCATATTTTACCAACAAGTTGTAAAGTTACAAAAGCTGGACAGACTTCCACAGAAGAAAGGTAGAGAGGATTTATAGAAAACACAGCCAGCCATGGAATTTAAATTGTTTTAAAAATATATTCACTTGGGAAAGAATATTATTCAAAACGTTACCATTGAACAGAGTTTCAAGCACTAATTCTTATAAAACTTTAAAATACAGAAGCCTCAAATAATCCTCAATACATGATTTTATTGGAGGGGGGGAAGCACTTTACAAACGTTCACTGCTATGAATGTACAATACAGTGTAGTAGTAATTCTTAGATAAAAGTTTTATCAAAAATCTGTGAGGTTTGAAAAATATCCCACAAAAGTAACTCTAAATGACGTGTTCTGGCTTCTCTGCTGCAGTCATCAAATCTCTAATATGTTTCTTTAAGTTGGGGAAAACCCCACTCTATTGTGAGAGAGAAAAGAATGAAAACAATATAAAGAGGAAACATTTATTATACATATTTACACAATTTAAGTGGAAAGTAATCTGTCAGATACACACTTATACCAGAGAGTAATCCATCCAATACATTAAAATACGTGATCTAAATCACGTGAAACCTAAATCTGTGAAACCTTCCACACTTTCACTTTCTCTTTGATTTTTACCTGCAACACCACAAACGACAAGGACCACAAGGAAAGGATGCTGGCTCTGACTTTTTTTTTTAAGTTTAACAGAAAAGCACATTGCAATTTTCACTTTTGACTTTTTTTTTTAACATTCGAATATTTATATCTAAAAAAATCATGTTCTTCAACTTATTTCTCATTTCCCACTCCTATCACCTGGGGGCATTAGTGTTCACATATCTTGCTTTTTTTTTTTTTTTTAAATCAAAGAAGACGCCAGGTTTGTAGATACAGTTATATATTTCTCCATTAGATTTAAGTTTTTCACAAAATTTTTTTTTTTGATATTCGAGGCTCGATGTTGGAGCAAAGCTAAGTATTAGGATTGGGGTGTGAGAAAGATGCTGCAGACTGGAAGTTACAGATTTAAAAAGAACAGATAATTCTGGAGGAAAATTGCTCTGCTTAAATACATCAGGGGTCTGGTGTGCCCTTTGAGTGGTTACTAAACAATTTGTGTGTAAGTAGGATCTCAGTAATGGAAACACTGTTCAGCTTGCCTACTCTTCCTTCATCACTCATTAATGCCTTTGCCATGGGTTCTTTATGGGGCATCCATTAGGAGTGTACGCTAATAACAGTTTAATCCCACTACACCCAATTATATATCCCCCTTAACCAGTGTCTGCTTTCCTTTGCCCCTCTCCCTCAGAATTATGTCTAATAAAATAGAATACGCTAACAGAGAGTACTGAAGAGACAACAAACCTCTCCCTTCCCAACATTAAGAGTTACAAATAGTAACTGTAACGCAACAGAAATAGCCAGAGAGTGGGCTGAAGTGCATAATGATGTACAGATGGCCTCTCACCCCATCTTCTATCATTAATAACACCACACCTGACAAAAGACACTGCCCGCTAGAACCAAACTCCATAAACACCCAAGATTTTATTAAACAACCCATTTTAGAACTTAAATCACTAAACCACATCTCCACGGGCTCTTCAGAAGGGCTGTCTGAGAAAAATAATGGATTGTCTGCAAACTTTTATCTTAGCTATTGCCTCTAGAGTTGTGCTGTTTAATTATTAAAATGTGGTATTAATGAAACATGCAATCCTGGAAAGGAAACTACTTTTATCATGGCACATGAAAGGCAAAAGTTTATTATACTGCATATACTGTATACACATTACAAATGTATTTGCATCCACCTTCTAAAGAGCCAGCATCCCCAACTCCCCCCTCCTCTCCTTTACAGCTGCTCAATCTGCAAGAATGTGCAGAAGTAATTTATCTGAAATGGCCACTATTGTTCTTGATTCTGATTTGATTCCAAAAAAGCCAAATAATAGAAACCATTTTGAACATCTATTTTGTGCACCTGTTGTGCTGCATTATGATACTCTGCGATTTCCATTTACGTCACATCTCTTGACGTGCCTTTGATACACCATGCTGCTTTGCTCAACAAAAATCCAGGATGCTAGAAACCAATGCCATACTTATGTGATTAACAAAATGGCAATGGCAAACGCTCCTGAATGGGAGCTCTGGAAGGAAACAGGAACAAGTCCATCTGACTACCAGCCAGACTACATCGAACCAACGTTAAGTAGACTTAAAGTAGTTGAACAGCCTGGAGGGACTGAATAAAAATATAAGATAAATAAAAATATAAGATATTAATATCGTTAATGATTCTGTTACTCAGGTAAAACAATAAGACCTTGGTAGTTCCCTTTTTTTCCCCTTGTTGTTTTGGTCCTTGAATGTAATGGAGCTGGGAATCTGAACAGTTTTTCTGCTGGACTCTCTGTGTGGGCTGGTTTCTTGGTTGATCAACTCAGGGAGGCATGGGATTCCGCATTTGCTGCTTTTTAACTTGGCAGCATCATCTTAATTTGCATTTCAGTATTATGGCTTCTTCAACATTTCAAATACTTCCTTAGTAGCTTCTCACCTTAGCTTCTCCGTATAATGACACCACAATTATATGAAGATTTACAGTGACCAGAAAGAGTTGGTTGTGATAGCTGTGGGTGAAAGGACCATCAGATTTGCGTAGCACTGGTGGACACATGGATTTTGAAGTCTTGAAATACCCAAGCTGCCTTGGCTGTCTTTCATGTTTGTTAACAAGCTTCTTCCGTGCTGAGTGGGGTCATGTAAATGCTCATGAAACCCAGATAGCTTTGGCTACCTTTACTTATGTCAAATGATCATAATGCCAAGATTTTATGGCACAGAGATTATCCCTTAACAGTGAAAGCGTCAAGAACTTTGGTGTGCCTCCTAGGTGGTATTAATGAATCATATGAAATGGTTCCTTTCAAAAATTTGAAGAAGATGAAAATTGTCAGACTCGTAGCATGAAACGGGACATCTAAAGTCAAGTCTGGCTCTGTCCTAATGTAGGAATCAATCTCTCCTTCAAGATCTTTGACAGATGGTCTTCCAGGTTCTGTTTGAACTTTCCACTGAAGGGCAAAGCCTGTTTAACAAAGCCGTGTGCTCTATTTGTAAACAGCCTAATTGTTAGATAGTTTCCCTTCACACTGAGCTGAAATCTGGGTCTTTTGAAGCAGAATCAGATAACACGCAGAAATTCAGTGCCCACCAAGGCCCCCTTCACGGGTCCGTGGGACCTGTGCCTTCACACCTGCCTGGTTTAAGCCTCTGTGGTCATCCTCTTCAAATTCTTAACCATTGTTAACAAGGGCTCCCACAGGTTCATATTTACGTGACCCCACAAATGACCAGTTGATACTGATGCCAGTTGTGATTTAAGATGAGAGACCTATAAGATCTCTTACACAACGTGCCCTTTTTCGGGGCTTCTGGTATTATATATGGCAAAATAAAATAAGATCTATATATGTATCTTATCAGTGGAATTACATAATATTTTTTGGACTTATTTGCAAACCAGTTTTAATTCACAGATCTTTCCCATTGCCATGTGCTCCCTCCCTCACACCTGCCCTCATGCCTCTTAATTAGTGGGGTGCCAGGATGGGGTCGGAATATAAAGTTGACGAAGTCACAGTCTCTGAGCTTCAGTATGATTAAACTGCTCCCTCCTTTGCTTTTGAAGTATTAACTCAAACCCTCCCTGTCAGTCAAAGTAGGAGTACATGTTTTGGCTAAGTTAAGCAGGGTCTAAGCTGAGGAACAGCATGAAGTCGGAACACGTGGTTTGAATGCTGATTTGTGCTTGACCTTGGAAGTGACCCTCAACCCGGATGCGTTCCCTTCCTCATCCGGTCTGCCTGTACGTCCCACGGCTGCAGCCAAGCTTGACTCAGAGTGCTGGAATGTTGACTAACCCCAGGGCTTTGCCGAACTGGACACAGGGTTTCACAGGCCCCAGCATCGAGCTCTATCCTTCCCACCCCACCCAGATTCAGAGCCCACAGAGAAATGTCTTAGAACCCCCCGCCAGACAGACCTGTGCACAGTGAACGCAGACCTTGTGTTTTTTCTCTTGGTTTTGCCTGATGCTCTTCAGGGATCGTGTGTTATCTCACAGTTGTGGAAGGAATTCTGCAAAATGTTTTCAAGGAAGAGCAAAGCTACTGGAACCTTCTTAGATCGTGGGCCTTGAGCATGAATGCATGAGGGAGTCATTTAAAGCACTAGCTGTTAAAGTTTGGGAAATGATCTCATCGAGAGGGAGAGAGATAAAGCACAAACCCAGTCCTGCTTCAGCCAGGACTGTCTGACTAGTGTGAAAGTGGGGCTCCCAGATGAATAACTAGAAGCCAGGACTCCAAGAGATTGACTGCAACAGAAATTATCGCCTGAAAAAACCAGAATCTCAACACTCTGCTGATAAACAAAGCAAAGAGTACTACTGGGATATCTCTAATTTCTATTCCCAATAAAAAAAATCATCCTTTCTTTCTTTTTTTTTTTTTTTTTTGCGGTACACGGGCCTCTCACTGTTGTGGCCTCTCCCGTTGCGGAGCACAGGCTCCGGACGCGCAGGCTCAGCGGCCATGGCTCACGGGGCCCAGCCGCTCCGCGGCATGTGGGATCTTCCCGGACCGGGGCACGAACCTGTGTCCCCTGCATCGGCAGGCAGACTCTCAACCACTGCGCCATCAGGGAAGCCCATAATGGAACATTTCTTAAAAGGTAAAATGAAATAATGTGTATGAAAGTGTTTTGAAATTATATTTACATATAAAGTATTATTATCTTAAAAGTAAATTGCAATGTTTGGGTCTAGGAAAAAAAAAAGCATCCTGTAATTGAACCTAAGAAGTGAGCGTGTGGATATTTGAATACGGTACACGCTCAGTTTTCAAGGTAGATGTGAGTGACTTTGAACATTTCTCAGAAGTAGTTTTCTGTTGTGAAAACGTTTTGGTATTTATTTCAGATGAATAACATCGCTCAGGTTCCATATTTTGACTTTAAGATACCCTAACTGGCAATTTGGTGATTTCTCACATTTCTCACATTTCTCACAAATGCACACGCATTCCTTACCAGGCTAGACTCTTGACCGGAAACAATCACTTTCATGAAATCACATCACTTATTTCCTTAACTAGAAAGTTTAGCTTTTCACCTATCAACCTCTCTTGTCAGCTTGGCCAAAAGAGAGAAAAGAAAATGGACATGGTGTTTTTGTACCTCCCCTCTAAGTTGGTATCACCTTTCTTTGGCTGGTGAGATAAAAATTGTGCTGCCAGCATCGGCTCTCCAGAGGGGACCACAGTCAGCGGCCCCGCTCTCTGGGCCGCGGCTGTAGCCCAGGGCTCAAGACACATCTGCCAATTGCCCAGACTCTTGAGGATCCAGGTTCTCTCCAAAAAGCATTGTTGTTAAATAAGCAGCACATGGATCTATTTCAAGCAACAAGTCACAGCAGTGGATTGCCTGGAAGTGTCTGAATTTGGAAGCATATATTTCCTCCTGTACAGTCACGAGTTTCTGAAGAAGTTTTCCCCACCGGAGGAAAAATGTCATAATCATTTTTTTTTTCTGGGAAATGTTCATTTCATGTGTGAAACCAGTTGGTAGGAGTGAGATATTTCTATTGACTGACTTCGACTATAATGATTTTGTAATCAAGTAAAACATTTAACTCATAAACACGGAAGGAATTTACCATGAGGAAGGGATGGGAAACTAGGACAGGGCACGTAATGTGGAAGGTACCCTTTTGATCTTTTTCTCTGAATTCTCTCACTTCTTGCAGGCATCATTTTTGGAAGAGAAATTGAAAGCCTGCATTATATTTATCTTCCCTCGCCCCAAATTCTCTTTGCTGAAGACCAAGGATAACTTTTTAACTGTTAGTCACTAGAAAGTTAAAGAGTGAAGATGAAGGAAGAGTGGGGTGTGTTGACCTACTCTGTTGGAGAGACTGCCTGTTTTTTAAAAATTTATTTATTTATTTATTTATTTATTTATTTATTTATTTATTTTTGGCCGTGTTGGGTCTTCATTTCTGTGCGAGGGCTTTTTCTAGTTGCGGCGAGCAGGGGCCACTCTTCATCGCGGTGCGTGGGCCTCTCACTGTCGTGGCATCTCTTGTTGCAGAGCACAGGCTCTAGGCGTGTGGGCTTAGTAGTTGTGGCATGCAGGCTTCAGTAGTTGTGGCCTGTGGGCTCTAGAGCACAGGCTCAGTAGTTGTGTCACATGGGCTTAGTTGCTCTGCGGCATGTGGGATCTTCCCAGACCAGAGCTCGAACCTCCTGCATTGGCAGGCAGATTCTCAACCGCTGCGCCACCAGGGAAACCCAGACTGCCTGGTTTTGCCCAATACGGACTTTCAGGGCAAAAGCTCTCTCTGCTCTCACCTTCCCATGACAGTTAGCCTCCTGTGTTCCACCTCCAGCACTGAGGGATATTAGGCTTTGGATGTCTGATTTCCATCGTTCTGATGGAACACTCTTAACTCCCGCTGTCCACTCGGTTCAGCAGCTTATAGAGAGATGCTTATTATCTTGTGCCTCTCTTCTTTCTGGCATTTGTGAGGCTGGGCATGTTCTTTTTAAGCCCGAATAGAAAGAGATTCTGAGGAGACTAATCCCATGTGGATATAGTCTTCTTTCTTATTTTATTATGATTGACAGAATGCCTATCAAAGAGTATGAAGTACTATTTCATTAAAATTGGAAGCTATAACTGTATCTTCTCTAACACATTAATTTCCAGAAATGACCCTTTTTCTGAAATGGACTTCCAGGTACCATGATGGGTTCCCAGGGAACAGAAGGCAATAACCGTTATTTTCGTGTAATCGTTGCTATCGACTTTCATAGGACCGTGGAACACAGTGCAATGCTCATCAATTGCTGTCCTCTCTCAATCTCTAGCTCCCTTTCTCATTCCCTCCATCTCTTTGTCTTTCAAGAATGAGGGAACATATACACCCACCAATGTTGTGATAGCCATATTATTAAAGTATTATTTGCCTGGTTGCTCCAAGTTTTACTTTACTGAAAAGTGGAGCACCACATGACACAAGATACTGGCTTTTCTGAGTCTCAGAAAGAAGTCAGCTTCCTACATGGAAAACACATCTTGGGAATGTTTTTGTTGCCAAAAGAGCTGTTTCTATCGAAGTGTCAGGAAGACTGTTGTAGATGAAAAGCAGAAGAAATATTTAAAAATTGTTTCCCCAGTCACTTGGGCATGGTAGATCTGTGTGGGACAGGCTGGGGCTGTTTTTCTTCCCTTCTCTCCCCAGGTCATGTGGAAGCTTGAGCCTATAGAGGCAACCAAGGTGAACTGGCTCATTCCACACAATGAGGTGGATCATTCACCACGGGGTGTCCTTGATGGTGTGCTGTCCACTCTAATTTTAAACTTCTAAGCAACGGGAGTCCCACCACTTCCCTTGGAAGATTACCCTACAGTCTAATAGACCTCAACATTAAGAAGATTTTCAATTGGTAATTGGTAATCAACCTAAATTTCCCTTTTCTTAATTTCATCCCATTACTCCAAACCCTATCCCCTTGTTCCACGGAGCACTTCGTCCTCATTAATGTTTACGCTCTCCAAATACTAATAGACTGCTGGAAAATAAAAACAAAAACAAAAGCACAAACCAAAACCAAAACCCTCTCAGTTACCATTTAGCTAGACCACAGATAGTCACTTCTTCTTTGAAAAATGTGTCAGTTTCCATATATACCGTTCTCCTTAAAAGCATTCTTTAATGGTAAAAGATTTAAGTATTTTTTTTAATAAGCAAAAAAAAAAAGTCTATAAGTGAAAAACACAGCAGTCTGTAATAGACTAAAGGGGAATACATGCATTCTTAAGGTGGGTGGGTAGTAATGGTATAGCTAACTTCACCTTCTTTTGCCCTTTACACAGACACAGAACAAACCATTAAGACAATTGGATGAAGACTTTTCCCCCCAAAGTTATCTACTTCTATTCTAGTTCTTTTGTAATAGTATCCTTGCATGTTATGAACTAACAGAGTGTTCTCCTGTTTGACAAAAACACTGATTGATAATGTATTGTCTATCAATAATCATTAATTTAATAAAACCATCAATATTAGTGCGAATAATTTGGGTTACTGCATGGTTATATAAAATATTACAGCAGAGTAATTCTGCACGTGAAAACTAAGCCTTAATTTATGTCTCATTCATACCACTCACTGTTCTTTTCTATATCTAGACCACTTCACCAACTTGATTTACTGGTAAAGTCAAAGACCGTGTTTTAGTAGAAAACCTTCAAAATAATATATGTTTTAAAAAATTGAGATTTCCATTTATTTTCCTCCAGTGTTTGAAAACTCCAGCCCCCTGGTCTCTGTTTAGAGAAATAATTAGATCCCTACTGTATCTAGATCCCTGTAGTAGCAACTTGGTTCTGACTCTATCCTTGAATGCTGTGATACTTCTTGATTCTTTTGGCTTTTATCTTGAATTTTAAGCTAGTTTTCTGCTTACATTTGTGGTCCCTGTTACATGTTTTACCTGAATATACAAGTCAATGGAGCAGAAGGAATATTGCATAACTTTTGGAAAGTTATTCTATACCTTGTACCCTGAAACACTTAATCCTCTAAGATGGCATCCTCGTAATGTAAACTATTGCCATTCCCGAAGATATTTATGTGCCTTTCTAGAAAACTTCTGGTTGACATCATGAACATTTGTAACATTTGTAACTGTTACCAGATTCAACAACATTTCAGTTTCACTACATGGATACAAGTCCAAGACTGAGTGTTCTTCGTTATACTTCTTCCCTTAGGCCACATGGTTGAATGTCTAGGACGTTGCATTGATTTCTAAGAATTTCCTGTTCACATATTTGCTAGCAGCACATAAGATCTCTTTAAGTTGGAAACAAGAGAAATAAACTCTAGAAAACGTAAGCAGAAGAGGGGGATTGGCTAAGATAACACTGTGGCATTTCAAGGCATCAAACGTGAGGAGTTGATGAATCGTGTCTGCAGAAGGAGCACAAAGGTGGCTGAATCTAGGTCTTCTGGAACGATGCATAAAATTCATCTGTCTTCTGCCGTGTCGGTATTGATGTCACCGAGTTCCAACGGTTCTCAGCAAGTGGGCATTTCTTTTTCCAACGTTAAATTCCTGGGAGAGAGAACCCGGCTCTATGTGAGCTCCTGTGGAGACTGGCCCATGAACTAAGTCAGGGATTTGGACTCAGGAAATTTTCAGGGCACCTGGGGCCCCACCCTTCTGCATCAGGGATTCCTCCCAGAGATGGAGAAATCTCTCTGAGAAATCCATGCATAAGAGAGGTCTAACCCTCTGGAGTTGAAGCTATATTGCGTGGCAGGTCCGGAAGAAGATTAATTTGACATATTGCAGCCAACACTTCTTCAATGTTACTTCCCCCCTTTTTCTGAGATTGGCATATCGAATTTGTAACATTTCCTTGGGTCATTGAGGGTAGATCTTTATGTGAAAATCTAGGATCTTTCGAGTGTAGGTGGTTGCAAAATTTCAGTGAGAATGCGACTTGTATATGAAGTGAAAATATAATTTATTTTCTTTATTTTGGTTGCAGCTCATCTCGGCTTCTTCCTGAGGCCTCAGTTGGTAGTGAGCGAGGGTATGGGAGAGAAATTAATCAAATGTCCAATCAAGTTTGGAGCTGTCAGTCCTGATAATTTAAGCCATCTTTCTCAGTTGGTGTTCATTCTTCCATTTGGATAGAAAGACCAATCTCAGGTATTTACCCCTTCCCTGCTTCTTCTCCTAAGATGACATCCTAGTGATGGGAAAGGTGGGTGCAATTTATGCATCCTACTGGCCTTGGGGATAAAGTAAGAATTGTATCATATTCTGGTCCTCTCCTGGCTGAGTCCACTCTCTCTCTGGTCTCTAGATGTCTGCTTGCATTCCTGGAAGGATCCAGAGCTGGTGAACTCATGATTCTTCATTTTGTCTTGGGCAGAATGATAGGGGAGGGCACAGGACTCCTCTTGTGGATATGACCTCAGTTTACCTCTCCATCTGGAGAACCCCATGTCCCTGCCCTGAGATCAATCCAGCTCAGTGACCAGTGGTTTGTCCCCAGTCTTCGCCGTGTGGCTGTCTTGCCCTGTGACAGCAGCACCCACCCATTAAATAACCAGGAGCAGCTAGGGAAGCTCAACCACAGGGCTTCCCTCTGCCTAATCGCTTGACAAGGCAATGGCCACTGTGATGTGGGATTTGTAAGAAACATTATATCAATTCTTCAGTTGTTTTCAGGACGAGCTTTGTATGGAGAATATCTATTGCTCTACCTTTAACACTCAGGTCCTTTATTCTGGTCGTTAAAATTTGCCGGACATTTTCGTGAGATAAAAATATTGAAGTCTAAGATTATTTCCATGTGCATGAAATCACAGTTTACAGAGCTTCTCTGACCATACAACTTTTGATTTCATAGGACAAGTTGAAGTCTTCTTCCAACAGTAGAGTTAGATGTCAAATTGTCCAAGGACTAACCTTGCTTGAATCTCTTCCCCAATCTGTTGTACTGTGGGGATTTTCCAAGGTTACCTAAGTCTTCACAGAAAATCTAAATGTTCACAGCTCTTCATGTAGTTTCTGGATCAGGGATGTCCTTTATTATTATCACATACATTGAAATAGCAGAGAATTTTTTCCATATTAAGATTGATACAGTAAATGGCCTTTCTGTTAAATATAATTAGTTTTATTAAAACAACGTAAGTGGTTTTATTCCAGGTCTGGAGTGATTCTTTGAAAAATAAGTCCAAAGGTGTTATTTTCAGTGGTACCTCACCAGAGCCCAGTGTCTGGATTCTGACTTGCATTCTCTTTATTGTTTTGGTTTTCCATCCCCAAGCCTACAGAAATGTAAAATGAACTTTCCACATAGCTGTTTTTTTTTAAAATTACTGCTCTTTTTTAGTCTCTGTATGTTGTATGCTTTCTTTGTAACCAGGGAGTAGTTACGGAGTGTAAATAAATTGAACTTCTTTTCTTATTTTCATACTGACCTTTTCAGAGAATGTTATGATTTTCCCTCTCCTGCCACTTGTGACTGTTCTCTGGCTATATCTTTTTACACTCTTAGATCCTTAACATTTGGGGGTTCTATTTAGACCTGTGTGAGCATGTCATGTAATTTATTTTTTTTGGAAAAATGTATTTTCAGTGGATTTGCATGCCTAGGAAGCCCATGGGCCCCAGGTGGAGAATAGGTGGCTTTCAAATCTCCTCCCTCCATGTGTGATGACCTCTAGGTAGTACGGAGACGGGCTCCAAGGAGTGAAAAAGCTCTCCTGTTTCTCTCCTCCTGTGCTCAGCCTGGGTCATCCATTCGCTCATTTATCCTCTCAGGAAAGATTTCTAGGGTACCCACTGTTTCCCAAGAGTTAGGAGAGGTCAGCAGAAAACAGAAAACTCTGTCTTTGGCCACAATTTACATTTAACTCCAGTCGGTATTCTATCTTTCTCTTACCTGTAGAGGGATCCAGAGAATGAACTAAAGGAAGGTCAGATTATGGCTATCACAAATATTACCAAATAAAATACCTATCAACTAAACTCACATGCCAAGAACCACCATTTCGGTCATTATCTCCAATATTTCTACCAATTATAGTCAGGGCTTGCAGACATGTTGAGTTATCATGTTTATGGAAAACATGAGCTGAAACATGAAGACCAACAGGCATGGCAGTCACCAGAAGACTGGGATGAAGAGACTGATGCTGAGGCAGCATCCATTCTCCATTGAGGTCATCTCCCCAAGCCACCTGAGAGGTTAAATCTTACTATAATAATGTGCCTTCCGCAGACAGAGGTCAAGATGAAGACATGAACAAATAAAAACATCCTATGTCTTAACGCTAACCTTTGGTGATTATTACATGTATATGATAAGTCAAACCATAGTGTAGAATTTTGTCTGCTAGATATATTTATTGTTTTTATCCTCAAGATAAGCTTTGTGACTCTCTTTAATAGCATAATTGGTTCAATCTCCCTCTCTCTCTCATCCTCTGCATATATATATATATTTATATATATATGCAAATGCATGGTATAAACATATATTCCCATATGATAGAAACATTTATTTTTATGGAGAAATAAAACCTCCATGAGTAACTTGTTATTCAAAACTAGTGTTCACATTATAGTTTTTTGTTTTGTTTTGTTTCTTTTTTTAAATTTTTACTAGAGTATAGTTGCTTTACAATATTGTGTTAGTTTCTACTGTACAGCAAAGTGAATCAGCTGTATGTATACCTATATCCCCTCTTTTCTGGACGCATGATAGTTTCTTTAAAAGTATTTTATCCTTGCTAAATAACTATTTTTTAAAAAGCTGACGAGGCAACATAGTGGATTTTACTTATTAAAGCGTTCACTTAGTTATCAGAAAAGTCCCTATAACGTCAATAAGTGGTCCTGTGAAAACATTTACAAATTAGACAAAAAGCAAATTTGGGCTTTTTAATCTCATCAACTAATAGCTCTAAAATAACCAAGCGACTCTGATAGTGAGGCTAGAGCAAAAAGACAAGCTCTCCGGTGATACTAGAAATTATACCCCTGTCTAACCAAACACTGCCCATCCCACTGGACACCGCCATCTTCCTTTTTCTAAGGAGGATGGTGCCATCTTTATCAGACAACACTTTGTGCTGAGTTCAGGCTACTGTTTCTTCAATGTCTTCTTTAACTTTTACTTTGTTCTTCAACCTGTTGTACATGACAAGAGGGGGCTCTCAACAACTTATGAAAGCTTTTGATGAATCTCCTTTCCCAAGGCTCTTGGCCAACAGGTGCCAAATAGTGAACTTAGAGATGTAGTGATAAAAGGACAACTTATTGTAATGGCAAAGACCTCACCCATTGAATTTCAGAAATGGCATCAAGAACGACTCTTAGAGGACACAGCACACTGGGGTGGCTGCAACAGGATGGGGCTAAAAAGTTAATTTCTGACCCTCTACAAAGTTACTGATGTTTTGTTTCTACTTCTGGGGGAGTGGGTGGATGAGACCCCTAAGAAGCGAATTAGCATGTGTTTCTACTTCTCTCTCCTCTGTGGAATTACTCATGCTGAACCCAGAGTCAGAGAGCAGTCCCTCCCTGCTCTCCTCTTAAGCAATTTATTTTTTCATTTATTTTATACCCATCTTTACCAACTTGCTATAATTTAGTTTATATTACTGCTATGCCAATACATGAACCAGGGAAGATCTTCTTTCGCTCATGGTACCGTATGAATTGGTCAAGGGCAACGACAATTCCAAGGAGAAATTTGGGCTTGAAAACTGAGTTCCTCCCACCGGCAGCCTCCCTGGCACATCGCCATTTGTATCTAAAGCTTCTTCTGAGGAAATCACAGCAGGCTGTTCCCTGATTGCCAATACATTCTCCAAAAGGGGGGGATGAGAGGCTCTGACAAAATCCAGCCTCTCGTGAGATGACTCCACATGAAGGTCATCTTTAAAATAGAGTCATATTTTGCAGCTCTTCAGGCAGACACCACAACGCATTTTACAGAAACATACCAAGATGGCAAAACAGTTCAGTCCTGTTGGAAGAGTCTTTATTTTCTATTTTCCCCTTTCCCTAAAATGGGCGATCGCTTTTCTGCCAAGGAGGCTCAAAAGGGCCATGAAAACTAAAGTCTTTCAAAGCTGTTCAACGCAGCTTCCAATTTACAATAAAATTCAGCATGATAAAATCTTCCAGGAAAATCTCTGGAGCATCCTAGCCACATTACACAATTTTCCTTTACGTTCAGATTTTGGCATTCAACACCTTGAGACACAGGGAGAACAAATGTGTGCAGGGAAAGCAAAACAAAACAAAAACCAAAATAGGAAAAAAAAAAAAAAACCAACAACAAAGACAGTGAGAAAAACGCAAACAACCACGCGAGCTATTCAGCATATGCCAGAGTAAACCATCGGTGTGGGTTTGCCACGACTCTGCCCTGCAGGTAGAGGCAGGCAGCACGGGAGCCATGGAAGGGGAAAGAGAAAGACAGCAGAGTCTAGGAGCTGGGAGCCCGCCCGAGCAGGATGCAGGATGCAGGACGGCCTGCCCGGGAGCCGCAAGACACACCGTCAGCCATGCAAAACAGGACATACCTTTCTGGCTCGCTCGTTCTGTCGGCTGAGACAAAGCAGTCCCATTCGCAGCGGGAGGCCAAATCAAAATGAAATTTTATTTAGTCTGCACTGTCCCCAGATTGGGTTTCAGAATGACTGCTTTAGGAGATAGCACGGATGGGGCTCGGCATGCTTTGCATATGAAACTGCGGTAGGAAAAGAAATCTACATAATCAAAAAAATCTGTGCTCTGCCTGTGTGACAAAAAACCCGGACTCCAGTGATTTTACTGCAGTGTATGTTTTCAGGCAGGCCCTTCTGGGGTGAAATACGGTTTTTTTTTTAAATGTCTTATACAATATTATCCACAAATAGTAGTAAATCTGAAATACTCTGGTTTATGAAAATATACAGGTGCCTCATTACAACTCTGCCACGTTGAAAAATGGTGATTTTTCTGTATATCTTTGAATGCATCAAAAATTTGTGTGAGAAAACAAATGGAATTTTAAAACACGTGCAGATTATTTCTGGGGGGGTTGTTCTGACAATGACTCTACCTCTGAACCTCGAAAAAATAAATGAAAAGCTTAAGCCTGATGCAAGATGGAAATAAAGACCCTTTGACTTTTCTCTGGGAAGATACTTAACTCATTCATATTTAGAAGCTATTTTTAAAAATGGGGGGAGAGCCTCACAAAATGCTCTTTAGATGTTGGAAATATTTTTAAAATCAAGAAAAGGGACTATAAAATAGATCTAGAATGTGCATCAGGGAATCTTTGAAAAAAATATATGTATACATACAGACACAGTGACTATGTTCTTAATACAGGGTTATCACTGGCCTGACCAGGGAGGGAAGACGTGTGCCAGGTATAGGGAAACAAGGGGGCAGAATAGAGCCTGTTGGTAAATATATATTATTTCTCAAAGAAATACTTATCCCAGCTTGATTTTGATAGATCAGTTCCTTGAGGTTGAGTGCTGCCAATCATTTTCTTTAAAGAGGAAAAAAAAAAAAAGGAAAAGAAAAAAGAAATCGAAAGCAAGAAAACCTACCTGTGTAAAATGATAGCAAAAAGGCCAGGCAGGCTCTCCCCCCAACCCCGCACAGGGCTCTGAAAAACATGGAGAGTCCTGATTCTGTTTTGCGAAGTATTCCTAAGGACGGCAGGAATATGAAATCTGCCCATTGAAGCTCTGAAGAAGGAGTCTCCAAGCCACAGCCCAGAGCACCAGAAGACTTCTCCCAATAATGAGATACAAACAATGTGCTTCCACACAGCCCCAGCAGAAATCACCAAGGATGGAACCCATGGCCCTCAGAGAGACAGGCAAGACTAATTCTGTGATTCGGGTTTGGACATCATTTTCTTAGCAAAGCTCTCCCCTGCTCCAGCTTGGATTGGCGACCAGTCAATAACAATATTTGCAAATGTAAAGGTCTCCTTCAATTGATAATTTTGCATTCGGGATGATGGCATCGTGTTCCGCTGTGCACGCTACCAGCATAATTAAGGCCCCCATTCCAAACAGAGCAAAGCATTCGCTTCATCTTATGCTCTGGGACCACCGCATCCGGGTCTCCCCGCAATGAGGGCAGCCTGGTGGGTTCTCTGCTGCTTTCAGGGAAGGCCCTCCTTTGCCTTGGCTTTCTATTCTAGTGTAATTGTTCAGAGTTATTAAGCAGGAGTTTTGCCTGCATCTTATTTTTAGTGACAAAACACCCCTTTTCTAAGGAGCGGAAAGATGTTAATTCTTAACAAATCCTATATCCTCCAAATTCAGTGCACCTGGCATTCACCGTCTACCTAATAAGCATCTGTGGATATGCAAATGTTCAGTGTCTCGGTAACCTCATTAATTTACCCCTCAGGCAATCAGAGAAGGTGAACCAGTCCTGGGCCACTAGTGCTGGAAATGGTGCCGATCAGGCCACGAGGACGAGAGGAAAGCTCAGGCTGCTGTAGAAATACTGTTTCGTCTTCCTGCCGTCCTTTGGCACTCAAATTCAAACAAAGACTCTTCCTGTACTTGGCTGACAGCAGAAAGCAAAAGTAATAAAAAGAAAAAAAATTGCCGAGGCGTAATAACCAAGATCTCCCCTTTGCCACCCAAGACAAACCAGAGTTGATTCACGGTTTGAACAAAATCTCCGCAACAAGACTGTTTCCCAACTGCCCAAGTTGTCTGACGTTGTGATTTATTGGGGGCTGGGTGGAGGGTGGGCAGAGGGCAACCTGCTTTCCATACTGCAATGCAATCGAATCATCTTTCTCTTTGCCCACATTAAAAGCCCTGAATAATGTTTATGAAATGTTAGGGAATCCCGGTAGGTTTCCTCTTTAACAAGCCATGTATGACAAATCACAGTGTAATGTACTGCGTTCTTAATCTTTAATTAGAATGTGAATATCTGCTAGAGAACGCAGTTAACTTTGACACGTTAAATCTTCTGGTTAAAGTGCCTTTTACAGGAAGAGCAAAGATGAAACATTGGCACAGGTTCCTGCTTCTCTCCATTCACCCAGACAGTTGGGGAAGGATGATAACATCTTGTAATACCTGCTCTGTAGTAATTAATCGCTGTGGTATTTAGGACCATTCAAGTAGACAAATATGACAGAGACAGGGACAATTAGGAACCTTGTTCAAGCTACATTAACTTTTCCAGCTATTACAGCACAGCAGCTCAAGTTTGCTTGTAAAAGCTGCAGAGGGATTGCTATGCATTAGCCGTGCGATTATTAATGAAAGAAAAGGAGAATTGTGTTTATTGTAGTTTGAAAATTGCAAATAAATTTCAATTATCTGCTATGTCATTTTGTTAAACATGCATTCTGGAAATGCCTTTGTACTCTAAATCATGAGCTACTTATAGCAAACTAATACCAGAAACCCTCGGGGAGATAGGAAGTCAATATTTTTGTGAAACTGCCTTTTTTTTTTTTTTTTGGTAAGTGAAACCGGAGATGGGCAAAACCACCTGAATGGGTTTCAGGTAGCAAGCTCCCTGGCACCCTGGCATTCATCGGGGCCTGCCATTTATAACAGACCCTGAGCAGGTGTCCCAGGCAGACATCAGGGCAATCAGAACCACACTGTTAAAAGAAACCAGAGAAGCTCTCCTTCCTTTGGGAACAGCCTTAAAATAATTATAAGAAATCAGTTATTACACCTAAATAATGTCTGCCGTCTTGCCATCTAGGCTCCTTCCGATAACGCCCTCAAGTTTTGGGGGGAGAAAACCTCAGAGGGGTTCTCTCAGCTGTAGAGGTGATGGAAAGTCAACATTTCTGGAGGATGACTCAGGCCTACTCTCCTTCACCAGGATAACAGCCAATCACTTTGAAAGGCAAACTTGATCTTGAAAAAAAAAACAACCACCACAACAACGGACCGCACTTGGGAAACAGGAATAAACACCCCCGTGTCTCTGCTGCCTTTTGTGAAACTGTACGTACAGACATCTTTACCCAGCACCAAACCTCCACTCCGTGTTTCCAACCCAAACCAGTGCCATTGGCCCACTTTCAAGGAGCTGATGAGAGGTGTGTCCCATGGCCCAGAAAACGTCCCAAGTCCAAACTTCTGTGCACCCTGCTCTCTTCCTTCTCATGACCAGCCCGTGGCACACGGCCACCCAGTTTATTATCCGATTTTACTAGCCATCAGGACCTGCAGATGAAAAAATAATTCTGGTGTGTCCCGGAGCTGGGAACCTGATCCAATTGTCTTCTGTAAATCAAAGAAAGACCAGCTTAGCATGGTACAAATCTGCATCCCCACCCCAGAATCTGTTGTCACGCTCACAAAAACAAGCCGTTCAGAGCTCGGGCACAATCTCGCCTCTCCGCCGCGCGGCGATGATGTCAGCCTTCTGATTACAAACTGCTTATTTATGCTTCGACAGCTGCCAAGAGCAGCAAATAAGTGGCTAAAAGAGTGTCTAGACCAGGCTTTCAGGCCTCTATTGTCTGGGGGTTGTTACCTGGTTGACAGCGATGGGTCCAGCTGCCTGGTGTGAAAGGGAGCAGAGCTGGGGAGGAGATGATTGACAGCAGGGCCCTCGGGTCAGCCCGGACGGCCCCATGTCTTTATATTCCCGGCTCCGAGGGGAAAGCCAGGGCCCTGCCTTGAGGTTGGAGGGTAATGAAAAAAATCTTTTGGCCAAATTTGCCATCATGGACACTTCCCCGGGGGAATCGAAGCCAGTCCAAGTGGCCACAGAGAGTGGTAGCCGGAAGTGGGTTCCCGGAGCCAAGAGAGCAGGCGTTTCTGAGGAACGTCAGAGGCCCCTGCAGTCTTACAGGCATCCACTTTCTTCCCTTTTCTTTTCTTGTCTCATTTTGTCCTCCGGTATGGGCTAGTTCATCTCAAGCAAATGCATTTGTGGCCACCTTTTAAATTCAGCATCCTGACGGTTCCAGAAGCCTTCCCTGTTAAGACTTTTCAATTGAAGACTGACAGAACCCGAAACACGCCAACATTTGGGCCAACAAGGAGCTTTGCAAGCTGATGTAAATGTCTAATTAGAATTTTCCACCATCACTTGCAACCTTAGAATCTTCCTTCCCGTTTGTTTCCAGCCACGCTCTCCATTTTAACACTTCTCAGGGGAGATTTTCGCAATTCACTGCTGTGATTGGCACCAAACATTTGTGGCTTTATTTCTGCTCCCCCTGTCACCCCCATTTTAGAGTTTGGGGTTCTTGCGGAGAAAAGAACGCTGCTAAATATGGATCACTGAGAAGCACTCATTTGAATATAGTAATAGTAATACAATAACTTCCTCCACATTGCCCACCCCCTAGTTATTGCTACTCAACTACTCTGTGCCTTCTCGGGAACTGTAGCGTTATTATTTAGACACCCTTGTTCCTGCAGGGACAATTAAGAAGTACAGCTCCCAGGGAGCAGCAACTAAGGCTGATCCTTTCACATTTTTCTTCTGATTTATTTTTTCCCAAGCATTAAAAAAAAATATTTTTTCCAACAGTTGGCCATGATCAGTGATGCAAATTGTACAAACCTGATAGTTCTGTAGCCTTAAAAATTGTTGCATTAGAAAAAGAAGAAAATGAAGAGGAAGCTTTTTTCCACTCTGTGAAAAACAACATCCATTTAAAACCATGGGAATCCCCAGAAGCTTCCAGATTTGAATGAAATGCAAGGGGGCACCTGAGGAGTCAGAGCTTAATTTGTGTATACAGTTGGCTTTCTCCATAATATCTGATTCAGACTCTGTAACGAAAATGAAATCATGTTAAATTAACTGTAAAAAATAAGTTGATTTAATTAAGCACAGAAAGACTTAATAGATATAATAAAATGTTAAAAAGTCAAATGATGTGCAGTTACATTTCAGTTAACACTGCTCAACAAATGTACTAAATTTATTCCTTTCAATAATGATGTGTTTTGAACATTTAATTAGATAAATAATGTCTAATCACTTCAGCAAATCTGAACTGGAAGAATCCTTGTCATCAGAGGTGACTCAAGCTCATTACATCTACCTTTGAAGGGAAGGTAAAGCGGGCAAACCAGCTCTTTTCAAGGAGATGAGCAGAAACTACGGTAGAGTCTGCCTTTGGAGCCTCATTAAAATTCAGGGTTTGCTAAACAAACTAGTATTTACAGTAAGATGAGTGTTCTTCGGAATAGACTTCTGCTTGTTTGTCTTTTTTTTTTTTTAAGCATCAGAAACTATAAGCAGCTGATAAGAAAAGGTATTCAGTGTTAGATGTCCTATAATTCATCATAATACTGTTTCCTTTAATAACTACTTTGCTCAAGTGATTGGCATGATTGCAAGAAAATTACTTCAAATTATTCATCTCTTATCTTTCCTCAAAGATGTCCTAAGTTGGATGATAGTTAGCATAATGGGGCCCTATTAATTACTAATGTGGAAAGTCCTTCACAATTTGGATAGAGTTTGTAGCCCAAATAAAGAAAATAGTGCCAAGTGCAACCTTACATCATCGTCTCCTCAAGATGGTGCCACCCACTGTCTATTAAATGGAATGTCAAGGACATTTATTTCTTCATTTGGAATTTGCTACGATGAACCCAGCCTGCATACAAAAAGCAGACTCACCACTAACATCTAGAGATGCAGACACACACCTATGCCTGTGCACACATACACACACACACATGCACACACTAGAGCACACTAGTGCATTGCACAGAAGTATCCATGCACTCTGAAACACAGAAGATGATTAACATAAAATTACCATTTCAAGCTTATGGTGTTGATTCATCCACATCTTTCTGGGGAATAAAAATTCTTGGTACAGAATCTTTCCATTTATGATATTGCCTCAAATGATTTGTTTTGGGAAATTTACCTATAAATCTATTTAGTTCATTCCAAGCCATAACATAGTACGAAATTCTGTTAAACCCTGAGACTATTTTGAATATATATAGAGAGATCATTGTTAAAAATATCTTCCATTTCTTCCCTTACTTTGAGAGTGGCTGCATAAATAGAACCCAAGCTAAACATACAAACTCAGAATTTTCATTCATATTCTAAATAGTCAACCTGTTTTAAGTTACATTTCTATCTACATGATGCTTTGTGGAATATTTCTCTTTTAGCATTGCTTATTTTCTATTTTCAAAATCTTTTTTTTTTTTCTCCGATTGTATGAGTTTTGTAAACCAAGGCTGAGAATGCAGGCTCATGTAAGGTCAAGCCTAGCAAAGTCAGCAATGGAAATTCAAAGGTTATTTTTGTACTTAAATAACAACACTGGCTATTTGGGACTAATTTTACCTGCCTTAAAGTTTTCACCTTTTTACCGTGTACTTAAACATTTAAAGTTTCATTTGTTTCATACACACACATATATATACATATATATATATACACACACATACACATGCAAGCATAGTTCAACATAAAAATCAAGAAATCATGATCAATATCCATGGAAAACTAGAAAGAAAAATTAATATCACTGGTCCTATTTACTGGATGTAAATGTTTTACTAAAAACCTCACTTCTCTGGGTTTGGTTTCACCTGCAGCTGTAGTTAGATGTCTGTCCATCTTCAAGCCCTGTGCACAGCTAGGGGGCCAGGACATTCCACTGCGATCCCTGACCCTTCCCTACTAGGGAACAGAGGAGGAGACCACAGGGGGATAGCATTTGGCCTAAGGTCAGACTTGTTTTGTGTCAAAGGCCGTCCTCTTTCATCCTGTGTTCCTCGTCACTGAGCTTGTGGCTTTATAGAGACTTTTATTTCTGAGCACAACTTCTTGCTTTTTGCCTGCATTGGCTTTGTAACCATCACTGGGGTTTTAACCCTGGGGGCTACTTCTTGGGGTCTCCTCTAGGAGTCTTGTCTTGCAGCAGGGTTGACCATAGTTTGGCCTGGACGCAGAAAATTGTGGAATGGAAAATGTACTCCAGGGTATACATCATGATCAAACATACCATACGGCAAAACGTTTGGAAAGCTAACATGAGATGCAAACGTAACCTTAACCTCCTGTTATGATGGTTTGTTCAGAAATATGCTTAGGTAACATATTTCTAAGAGTCAAGGGTGAGCCCCCTCAGAATCTTAAGTTCTTAATTGAATGTGAAACACATAAAAGGGAAATATTCATACTTTATTATTTCTTGATTGTGTTGGTGATGAAGACCACAAAACCATACAAGTAAAAATATTTTATCTCCCAACAAGCGAAATGCATCCTACAATATAATTTTAATATTGTAAAGAAGGTATTTTTTTCATTCTACTCATCATTTTCCTGCATATTTGTCCAGCTGTGTGCTTATACTATAGGATTTGCACAGTAAAACTTGGAATTTTGTGCTTACTTGCAAGCAATTTGAGACTTCTATTTAAAATTCAGGAAAGTAGTCTTGTTTGGGTTGCCTTTTCATGTGTAAGTTGCATAGTCTGGAACTTGGCCCTTCTCTGGAATAAATTAAGTTTCCAAAGTCCACGGGAGCCTGGGCTTAGTCATGAGTGGCCCCGTGTAAATGGCCTCATCACTCCCTACCTCCATCTCTCCATTTACAAATGGTTGTCTCTGACCCATCTTTCTTAGCAAAACTGTTTTTAAAAACTCACACTTATGAAAGAGGAATGTGTCTTGGAAAAAAGACAGTATGTATTGCTAAAGCTTGCTATTTTAGAACATAAGAATCTGGAAAAAATATAGAAGGAAAGAAGGAACTGGATTTTATCTATTCTTTGAATGGGCTGATTTAAACTTCTTAGAGCTTCTGACATGCCCTCCGTGAATTGAAAGAAAGAAGGAAAGAAAGAGAGAGAGAGAGGAAGGGAGGGAGGAAGGGAGGGGAAGAAAGAAAACAAATAGAGTTTGAATTGGACATGATATAGACATGATATGATTTATAGGAGCAGAATACTGGGCTGGCAGTCAGAAGCCCAAACCTTCTGCTCTGATACCACACAGTTGGCGTTGCCCGTGGAGAGTCACTGCCCTTCAGGGAAGCCCAATTCCTCCACCTCTACACTCTGCTCCAGGAAGGATATTCATGGTGTCTAAGCTTGAATGAGAAGCAAAACCTAAGGTAACAAAGAGGCATGAATGATGGACTTTTTTTTTTCCAAAATTCAATTGTTTAAAATATTATTCTTATTGCACAAGCTTTCCCAAGCAAGACCACGGTAGGAATATTTTTGCTGCCCAAATCAAGAATATGGAATGTTGAATAAACACAGAATAGCTATGATTCTTACAGACTCTACCAAGAGTACTTTGAAATATCCACTTCAAGTTTGTGGCACGAAGAGGACAATGCTAAGAAAGGCAGAATTTCTCCTCAGAACCTCTTTCAGCCACCTCACCTGGAAAACTTCAGACCATGGCTACAACCTAAAGCCATGATTCTACCAGTATCTATCTAGGTATCCAGGGAGACACTGAGCTTCCGCAAAACAAGAATTCAGGGCACATTCCTCCTGGTGGGGATCCCACAGTAAGACTGTGACCTGTCAATGGCACCACTAGTGTGGTAACAGGGATGCATAAAAGACATGGAAACATTTTCAATTATTAAGCCCAAAGGGGTTATAAATTGGTGAAAAATTTTATCTCAATGTTCTTTCTTCAACTGTGAAAACAAGTTTCCTCAAGTCCTCCCTAGGAAATTAATAGCACCCTCAAGCTTTAGAAGGAGTCCATTAGTTTCATTTCCAAGAATTAAAAAAAAAACTTATGGAGATCAAATATTATACTGATATAAAAATTTAATGGGGGGGAGGGAAGCTGGGACAAAGTGAGAGTAGCATGGACATATATACACAACCAAATGTAAAATAGATAGATAATGGGAAGCAGCAGCATAGCACAGGGAGATCAGCTCGGTGCTTTGTGACCACCTAGAGGGGTGGGATAGGGAGGGTGGGAGGGAGGGGGACGCAAGAGGGAGGGGATATGGGAATATATGTATATGTATAGCTGATTCACTTCATTATACAGCAGAAACTAACACACCATTGTAAAGCAATTATACTCCAAAAAAGATGTAAACAAAATTTAAATCTGTGCATTTTACTATCAAACTTATGTCTTCCATTAATTTATTAACTAACTCATTTGGAGACCCATCTTTTTTAAGATTGATGTATAGTTGATTTACAATATTGTGTTAGTTTCAGGTGTACAGAAAAGTGATTCAGTTATACATATATATTTATATATATAAATTTATATTTATAAATACATTTTAAATATTTATATGTATATATATTTATATTTATATATTCTTTTCCCTTATAGGTTATTATAAAATATTGAGTATAGTTCCCTGTGTTATACGGTAAGACCTTGTTGTTTATCTATTTTATATATAGTAGTGTGTATATGTTAATCCCAAACTCCTAATTTATCCCTTCTCCCCTGCCCTTTCCCCTTTGGCAACCATAAGTTTTTTTTTCTATGTCTGTGGGTCTATTTTTGTTTTGTAAATAAGTTCATTTGTATAATTTTTTATATTCTACATATACACAATATCTGGATTACCATCTTATAAGTGGTAAATAAGTAATAGGATTTCCACATATTCAAAATGCACATGATGACTAGGGTTCCACCTAACATTGGTAGTAAGCTGATGTTATAGAATTTATATCTGCAACACACTCATGTGTCTGATTTAAACAGTATTATCTAAAATCAGCCAAAATGATAGATCCAGTTTAAACAAATTTTTATCTGTGTGTTTGGTCAAATAAATAAAGAGATATGAAAATTTTAGGGGAGCTGGTTACATAAGGTCCATAAATCAAGCAGGCTCATTTTCATTTATTCACTCAACAAACATATACTGAACATCTATAATTAATAGCCTCTTGTATATTTTTGAGACTAGAAGTGGCACTTTTGAATTTTCCTATTTTCCTGTTGCTCATGGCTTGTGAGATGGACTTTAACAAGTCTTTACAATATAATGCAATAAGAGTCAAAATAGAGGTATATTTCTGTTGCTATGAGAACAGAGAGAAGGGTTCTGAGCTTTGAGGTCAGAAAAGACAGTCTCCTGGTAGGCAAGGAGAAAAGGGCATTTAGGGCTGAAGTCAAGTACAGAGAGGCTGGCCATCAAAGGGAGAAACAGCTGGGTATCTTAGACCTAGGAAAGCCACCCCAGAGTCCAGGATGTCTGTAAATCATGATCCTGGTTAGGAAACTGGCATCCAAAAGCCTGGGCCCGCTGAAAGATCTGGCTTCAAAGAATTAACTCAGGAAGGTCCAGGCAAGAAGGAGATAAAATCTGGGTAATAAAACAGGACTGTGGCTGCCGAGGCACTAACAGGGAGCATGCAGCTTGATAATAACGTACTGGAGAACTTCCTGGGCCGTTCCATCCTCTCAGAAGCTTTCCTCCTGGAAGCCCTGCCTGAACATGTTTGATGGAGATTGTCTACCTAGGGAACCCCCTCTTCTAGAGCAGTGGCAGGAACCTAGCCCAGAGCAATGCTGCTGCTGAAGTGGGTCTTACTTCAACACAAATGTAACCCCAGGAACTGAGTGCTTGCTGGTCTCTCCTTCCCAACCCCACTGCAAGTGGCATTATTGCCCAGAGACAACCCCTCACAGTCAGACCAAAGTTCTTGAAGCCTCCCTGATATTAAAATTTGGTTCCTCACCCATCCACATTGCTATAGATGGATCTACATCCTTTGGGGGCCCATCAAATCTGCTTCTTGTCCTCTCCCTAAAAGTTCATAGAGGAAACAAGGAAGGAAGATTCCCTGAAGATCAAGAGACTTGGGGATTATGTAAGAAGCATACAGGCAAATGGGGGAGGCAGGTGCAGAAGACTGGGATGGAGAAGGATGACAGTGATTGTTACTTCCAGACAGTGATGATTGTGGGAAAAACTCTGGCCCCTAAGATGCTATTCTGGGTAAAAATCTGAAAAAATCAGGCAAACATCTGATAAGGCCAAGTAGAGCACACTGCTCTGTGTTGAACTTGGCTAAGGTCCTTTATGACCCAATTTAGCAAGCGCTGCTGGCAGGCTTTGTCTGCATAAGGGTGATACTTCCTTTCTTCCTACACCACCTACTGTCTTAAGAGTGTCAAAAGATTGGGAATAGGACGGAAAAGACATTTTTGACAGCATAATGATTTTAAGGTAATAATACAGCACAAAAGAGAACAGGCAAGGCAGATAATAAGGTGGATTTTCCAAGGAGCTATGCTTTCATTTCCTTTAGGTAATTTGGTGGCATCAAAGCTATGGTTTTTCCCATACAAGTCACAGAGGTAGGTGCCAGCCCCATGTCCCTGCATATCCAATGCAGAGTAAGTCTCTTGTGCTATTGATAATTATCTTCAGCTGGTGATGGAACCAAGTCACGTCATCAGAAAGGCATGCTACATGTGAAGACTATAAAAAATGAGTTCAGTTATCCTGCCAATTCCTTGAAATTGTAAGACATTTCCAAATATTCACCCTTTTTAAAGAACAATACTTGAGTATTGTTCTTTAAAACAATTAAATGGCTGAGTATAGAAATACCTGAGTTTTAAAAGCAGCTATTAATTAAAACGTACAAGGTCAAAAGGAAGAAACTTCCGGTTATATAATAAATAAGTTCTAAGGGGGTTGATGTCCAGCATGCAGACTGTTTTAACAATACTGTTTCGTATATTTGAAAGTTGCTAAGAGAATAGCAGTAAAATTCTCATCACAAAGGAAAAAAAAAAGTAACTGTGTGTGGAGAAGGACATTCACTACACTTATTGTGGTGATCATTTCATGATATATTCACATATCAAATCATTATGGGGTGTACCTTAAACTTATACAATGTTATGTCAATTGCATCTCAATAGAACTGGAAAAAATTAGCTATTAAAAAAAAACAAGTGGAGAAAAAGGACTAATGAATTATTGTAGTACATTATGGACTTACAAAATGTTTTGGAATAAAATATTTTTCTTCCTGTTCAAATTCAACGCTTTACTATAAAAATGGTCACCTCTGTGGAGGGTGTGTGTGTGTGTGTGTGTGTGTGTGTGTGTGTGTGTGTATGTTTGTATGTTAGGGAGGAAGAGATAGTAGGAAAATACTTGATTCTTTTTATTTTGCTCTATCTGCCCGTGTTACATTAATGAAAACAATTTAGTGTGTATGTTACCTAGCAGAGGTCAAGGTCATAGCGAATATTGGGTTAAATAGAAAACGTGCACCTAAAAAGACACAGATTCTGAATGTTGAAAGGACCTGCTTGGTTTTCAGTTATCTTTCTTTGTTTCTGTGTCTTGGTCATTCCAAATGGTTAACTTTGGTATGAACTTGAAGAAGAATAAACTTAATTTTAATCTTGTTAGTCTAGTAGAGTCTGGTATCTTTCCAGGCCCATAATAGGATAGATTGAGCAATGAATTTCCTAGTCAGAAGAACTTCCGGGGAGCTCGGAAATGCTCTGATGTCACCTTTTGCCTATCACACCTGTCCAATGACAGGAATGAGGGCAACGGACTTGGAGGCCCCTAGGAGGAGAAACGTCTGGAGATCTTCTCCCAACTTCCATACCTGCAATTTATTATGGAGGTGCATGTTTGCGGGTGGATCAAGATGGTTTTAAGAATTTGCAGCGGAGTCAGAAATAACAACGTTCCTCAAGACATCATCCTAAATTCGAAGAACTACATAATGGACACAAAGGCAAGTGTTTGATAAATCTTACTCCACTGTTCTCTTCCTTGCTTCCCATTTAGTTTCTCACAATGCCTTAGAATTAGCAAAAAGCATGTCCATCTGTGTCGCCTCTCCTTTCTAGACCACCCTTGCATTGTGGGCTGCATCTGACCGGCCATAGGTATGCCACACTGTTCGTGTTACCCCCAACTCGATTTCAGAGTCTTGCATAATGCTTTTTCATACTTTGTTCAATTACCCTTCCCTAACCCCAATACCGACCAAGTTTCAGTGCAGGGCTGTATGTGCAGAGCTCACAACCGAGGCTTGCAGCTGGGGGGCAGGTAGGGCTTGCAATTCAGCCCTACTCCGCTCTCCAGGCTGTAGGCTCTGGTTCTGGAGGAAGGGCTGCCTCTTACTGATTCACATGAAGGGTCCATATAGGCCTATGGTGGCTCCAACTTAAATTAACATGGTGCTCTGCAGCCATACTTTTCAAAGTCCAGCCGAGGACCATTTTGAGGTATGAAAACTTTCTATCTATGGAATAGAAAGTATCAGACTGCTTCCACATAGTAAAACTGTATTGTTTGGGGGAAACATTTGTATCAACTATGATTACACAGCTGTAATTCTGATTTACTAGATACAATGTATTTCTGTCTTGAGGTCATGGTCCAAAACATTTGAAAGCCATGGTGTATATCATCACAGTAATTGATAGATTAATAAAAATGAATGATGATGCTAATATATCAACATAGTACGTTCCAGGATATTTAAAATTATGCACACGTTATTGTACTTGACTCTCGGGATCTTGAGAATTTGGTTGGGATTATCGCCCCTTCTCAATAGGCAGTTGAGGAAACAGAGTTTCAGATGGGAACAAGGGTTTGCTGCTAAGTTGTTTTACCAGATAGGTCTAGGACCCAGATAGATAAGAAAGGCAGGTGGAATTGTACCTTGTAAAATTCAGTGGTTCATATGTGAGTAGCCATGGATTATTTTGAAAGTTTTACTGAACGTCAAGTTAATTGTCCTCAGATATATAGATCAGATGGTTTTCTAAGAGGAGGTGAGGCTGCATGGCAGTAGGATGCTGCAGGTGACACTATTCAGAGATATATTCAGGGCCAGTGAAGGTGGTTAGATCCACCTGCTTAGACCCCTGAAATAGGAGCCTGGTGGTACCCAGAAGCCAAGGGGTTAGGAATGGGCCAGGAGATGATTTGGAGAGGAAAGGTCTACCTAGAAGGAAAGGGATTAGGCCAGAGAGGAAAAAATTAAATTAAAAATCAAATAAATAATATAATAAAATAAAATACAACAGAACTTCTTTCCTTACATTGTTCTTGTCTTATCCTAGCATCAAAGATGCAGTTTCAGAAAATATAGCGATGGCTGCTACACGCAGTTCTTTCCCAGTTTTCTGTGGATTATAAATCAAAACCTTGAGTTTCTGGATTTTCTGCATCAACACACTACCTTGTGCTGTGTTCTGAGGCTGTTTCCTAAATGGTGCAGTCATGACCTCAAGAGTGAAGGCAGACCCCAGATCATGCCTGAGCTCTGTACCTAACCTTGAACTGCAAGAAGAGAAGTTTTAGGTTAGGCTAGTCCTTGCCTATGTTTAATGGAATCACAGCTAGATCATGGAACACTAGAAAGGACCTTAAGGGTAACACAGCACACTCTCCTTGTTTTACAGAGGAGGAAGCTGAGGGCAAGTCAGGGTCCCTCCTTGGCCTGGCTTTCTCTCTAACACCTTCCTGGAATCCTGAATAAAAGATAAAAATCTACAGCCTCTCTCAGAGCTGAGCACCGTCTGGAAGGTAGCCTGTGGAACACTCAGTGATGTTTCAAAGTAAGTCAGAATGTGGCTCCCGAGCTGACTTGCCCTCAGCGAGCCCATGCAGGTCAAGCATCGCACACCTGCCACCTCTAGGGCGCTCGTCGCCAAGGTCAGAGACGGGAGGAGGTGCCATGAAGGGGAATGTGCCCCTGCGGACGCACCAACCACAGCCCAAACCCAGGAGCTGAAGGATGCCAGGGAAGCCATAGTTGTGCCCCTGCGGATGCACCAGCCACAGCCCAAACCCAGGAACTGAAGGATGCCAGGGAAGCCATAGTTGTGCCCCTGCGGACGCACCAGCCACAGCCCAAACCCAGGAACTGAAGGATGCCAGGGAAGCCATAGTTGTGCCCCTGCAGACGCACCAATCACAGCCCAAAACCAGGAGCTGAAGGATGCCAGGGAAGCCATAGTTTATATTTTTGAAAGTTACAACGTAAAATAGAAGATTAAAAAAAAAAACCCACGATTCTGAGACAGAATTCTATTTCAACTCAGCTAAAGATCACTTTGTCAACTTTTTAAAAAGGGTTCCAGATTATCACCTACTATATCCTCATTGTTATTTCCCAGCAATATGTTACAAATAGGTTACAAGTTTTTTTTTTTTTAATGATTTGACCATAGTTCTCTATTATGTTATCATAGGATTAATTTCTTTTTCAGATTAGGGAAAATTTCAGTGACTTCATTAAAATATTAATTTTTGCTGTTGAAAATATGTATTTTTCTCTCTTCTCCACGTTCTTTAAGAACAATGAATTTAAGAATAATTAAGAGAAGAAGAAATAATTAAGTGAAAAAATTACAAGGCAAACACTGGCCATCAAATGCCCATCTTACAAAGCACCGAAGCTTCCTCCTGCCGGTTTTTTGATGAGAACTGAGGAGGCCTGTGTCCCGGCTCCGTTAGCTCTTGAACACCGATGAGCGTACTTTCTGATATTGCCTTACTCAAATTAAGGTCACTTTTTATTTAACATTCCAGCATCAAATGCATCCTGGCCTCGAGAGACCCAAAACTCATTTTTAAAAATTAATAAACCATCAGTGAAACAGATACTGCTTTTATTTAAAAAAATATAAGTTTTCTATTATGTCTCCTATAATGATACCTCGGTCCCCCCCGACCCGCTCCCCCTCGTTGGAAATAAAAGCCCGGGGCCCACCCGTCACGGCGCTGAGCAGGCTGGGGGATGCGGGATGCAGCCTGGAGCCTTCACCAAGGATGATAAGCCTGCATGAATTTTACGAGTCTCAGTATCAAGGTTGCCCTCGCCCAGGGGATTTAAGAATAAGGGGGGGAGAAAAGAGAAGGCAGATGTATGAATAACTGGCATTGTAAATCTTCACCGTGGCAACCCACTGCTAGAAAAAGTCTGTGATGGGTTCATGACTTGGGAAGAAAGCGACGCAGCAGAATGTGAATGGATTTTCTTCAGCTACTTAATACACTGCTTAGAGCAGCTTAAGGGGATGCCTGTGAGGGTGTGTGCATGTGTGTGCGTGCGTGTGTCTGTGTGTGAAGGAGAGAGGAAGCGTGTGTAAGAGGAGGCGCTCTCTGGAAATTCGTTAGAAGGAATTACTAGTGTCATACAGCTCGCCAGCTTTGGGGGCAAAAAGAGGACCGTTGAGCCTCGGAATATAAATGACTGGATTTGGCTTGGGGGAGGGAAAAAAAAAGGCCATGGGGGAGGGGCGCGGGACGATGACGCGAGTCACAGTGATCACATTTGACCCTCTGCAACCCAGCGCAAGGTCACGGAGAAAGTCGCGGTGTTGCTGGTGAGGGTGGTTGATAGGAGAAAACGGCTTATGATAAATCGCTGCCCATCTTGCAAAACCTGGCAGTTAATGAGAATAAGATGCATTTGTGTGGTCTCTGTGAACACCTGATCTTTTCCCTCTCTCTGCCTCTCCCTGCACACACACACACACACACACGAGCACACACGCACGCACATGCAGGGCCTGCTGATGTATGAAAGCAGAGCCCTGGCTCTAATTGTGCAATTATAAAACGGAAATGATGCAGGTTTGGCAACACAGGGAAAGAAGGCAGCTCCATAACGTTGTTTAATAACAAGCAAATGAAGCTCAGAGGGGAAAGAGGTGACTATTTCTGCTTTAGACTCATTAAGGAGCCTGAAACATATTGTAAAAGAGTGATATTTAATTATGGGCCGGACTGATAACAGAGAGCAGGGCCTCACTGGGAGAAAGAGACCCTGTGCTCCTAGGAGCTCAGAGCTCCAAACATCAATTACCATGATTATCTACCCGGTGCTTACAAACTGCACCCGCTCCATGTTCCATCAGCGACCCGTAAACAGGCATTGCGTAGGCAAATTTATGGGCACAAGCAGCCAGGGCCAGGTGGGAAAGCCAGCCTCCCATTGGTGGCTTCCCAGCAAAGGAGGAAAGAGGCAGAGGAAAGAAAAATCTGTCTTCTGCACTGCTGAAAGAACAATTCATTACAGAGCGTTTGCAGAAGACAGCATTTGTTGCCCTGCTGCTTGCTTTTTTTTTTTTTTTTTCTTTTTCCTCTGTTGCCTGTCTGAATGAGAAATGGATGAATATTCACCAAGTCCTGGTTACAGGGGACCACGTGTGGCATGGTCCCATCAAACTTTTTGGTACTATAGAGACCATGGGTCCAGACCACCAGGAATTAGGAGTGAAAGGCTGGTTTCTCCCTTTACCCTCAGCTTAGGGGTGTGGGGAGGATGACGTTGCTCGCTTGACATTAGCATTTGCTAGAATTACAAGTGCACAGAGGCGGCGAGTGTCTTACTTTGTATACCTTGGGAAGCGTCTTTCCGTTCGTTGTGTTGTGCTCAAGCTCCTTTGTAACCACTTTGAATAAGATCGTCCTTGAACAATGTATGCTGAACAGTAGACACCGGCTGATTGGACAGAGGGATGGTGACTCTAAGTGGTGAGTAGGGCAAGTCCTGCCTGGTGGTGCTCTACCCACCATCTGCCTCTGGAGCCGGAATTTCTTGTGCCTTGCAAATTGGTAAGGACTGGGGAGCACGACCAACTGTGAATGTTCTTGTCAGCCCCATCCTGAAGAACAAAGGAAATTTGGGCTACTTTTTAATTCTGCCCTATCAGCTCATCAACACTTGGTTTGCATTAAAATGTAAGAACATTACACTCTACACTCTGCTAATAATCAGAAAGTACTGCTTTGAAGTTTCCCTATTTCTCAGCTACTACCCATGACAGATGTTTGCCAGAGAAAAACTCAGGGGGCATTTTCTTGCAAGCATTTTGGCTGCGAACTGTAACTGTTGTGCCACTTAATATTTCAGCCATCTCTGGAGTAAGCAGGACATAGCAGGGACTTATTTATCTCACGTCTTGCTCCTTGCTAGCCGTGACCCCCTCTCCCCACCCCCCCGTCACCCCTCACTATGGGCATGACCTCCGAAGACACACATTAATTTCACTTCCGTATTTCCATAGCATCAATTAATAAAAACTGACTACGTTTCCAACAAATGCACATGTCCTGATAAATGAGGGTCCTGACTTAATTGCTCTGTAAATTAAGAGCTCACAATAGATAGTGTAGGTGGTGACAATAGGGAAGAGTTTTAATATTTAAAAACTCATTAAATTGGTGTACTTTGTGAATAATTAAAGCCACAAGACCACTTTAAGCAGCTAATTTCAGTTTCACTCTTCAATGTTATATCACCGGTGAGGACAATTCACATGCTCCAAAAAAGTCAGGCAAGTTTTGGAATTACTAAATTGGGTTACTTTTTGTCCAAATTGGTAATGGACTCTGGTTTATTCCTATCCTCCTCTCCCTCCCCCCTCTCCCCTCCCCCTCTCCCCTCCCCCTCCCTCCCCCCTCCTCTCCCCTCTCCCCTCCCAGTCCCCCTCCCCCTGTCCCCTCCCCTCCCCCCTCCCCTCCCCTCTCTCCCCTCCTCCTCCTCTTCTTCTTCTAATTCCAGTGACCATGACTGCATTAAAACACTGTGGACTGAGGATTTTAAGGTCAAGTTATCTGTTTACCCACAGAGACAGGTCCAAATGCAAAAATCACGTAGTTGGTTTTACCTTTTCACTTTTACCTGGACTGAACCTTTTTGTTTCCATTCGATTACTTTCATTTGACATATGTTCAAATTTTTAGGCCCAAATGTTTTTCAGGGACAAAGTCCTGTTGTTTTTGTTTATGAATTACAGCTGGGGAAAGATCTCAACGCTTAAGTATGGGTCATGATGACAAGTCTTGGAGGAGCCTGGGCAGACCACAAATCCTAATGATTATGGAAGGGAAACCCTAGAAAGAGCTCACATCTAAACTCTTGAATCACCACTAAATACACAGAGTGGAGATTTTTTCCCCTTTAAATCAGAAGTTTGACTTTTAAAGTGATGATTTGCCCTAAGAATGATATATGATTCCCCAGCCTGGTGTTAACAGTTGGAAAGCAGTCTAATGCTACATCGGCTGGGGCTCTGTGTCACCCTCACACCTTTCCTGTTTCTTACTTTTCTGGTGCACGTGTCAACGTTAGTATTGTCATCGATATTTAGTCAATGATTAAGCTGACCCTCATGTTCTGCTCAATTTTCCGAGTTCGCTGAACATTTGTAAGCGTGAACTCTCTGGAGGAGGCAAACATGAGGAACCCTGTCTGGCATTTGTTCGGGGAGGGGCAGGCATTTTCATCTTGAAATGAGTGCTCTTCCGGTCATTGTCTCTGAAAACAAATAAATGAATGTGGTAGCAATCCAAAGTCTGTGTGTCTGTGCTCTTCTAAGAGAAGCAACTGTAAACCTGCAGTGACTACAGGCAAGGAAAGCACGCACAGGATCCAAAAGGTACACGATAAACCATTTTTTATGCCGTAGATTCCTTAACTCAACCCTGCTTGCTGTCCCTCTGTCTTAGACGAGGGGCTATCATCCTAGAGTTCTCGACTCTAAGAAGACCATTATATTAAAATGCTCTCACTGTGAATCCCGCGGGATTGGGAAAAGCTAGGCTGCCAATGGGATTTTTCACCGTGTGAATTGCCGGTCCCCAGAGATGGTGAAATCCTGTGGCACAGGTTCGACAGGATGTGACTTGTGACAGGGAATGTCACCCCTAAAGATTATTTTTACCTTTGGTAAGAATTTTATAAGATTTCAGAACACAGAACACTCAAAAATACTTCTCTAAGGGCGACAAAAATGGAAATGAAATCCCTCTGGGTGCCATACCATCGTGCATTTATCAATTTGTTCTAATATCGTTTTTATTTTATTTGGCCTGGAAAATACACAAAGACTTTCAATTGCTAGTCCTTCAAAGTCATTCATCTGCTACAAGCAATAGTGTAGCCAATGCTATCCTGGCCATCGGAGAGGGAAAGATCAGAAAAAGGAATAAAATCGTAAAGGATGGATGCCAGAAAAAAATGCAGGGAAGGGAAGAATGGGAGATCAAAGTATCCTTTCTCTTTTTAGCTTCCGTTTTGGATATAAGTGGATGAGAAGGGAAAAGAAACTAATAGGGAGGGAGAAACACATGGTGGCGAAGGCCCCAAGACCACGGTGCACACAGCCACGTCCCCCCCCAACATAAATGTCTCTTCACATATTAAAGGACAGAGAAACCACAGAACTGCCCATATTAAATGGTTACTTTGTTACAAAGCATTCACTAAAAAGAAAATTGGTTAAATCTGACCACATCATAGTTTGCCTTTTTCAGAAACCTACTTTCAGAAATTCATTGATGTCCCCGTTTTACAACTAATATAATGGGCATGTAGAAATGCGTCTCCATCCACCAGGGGGCAGAAAGGAACCCTTTGATTGGCCAGAGGTCTTTGGACTTCAACTTTGATTTTTGAATAGTTGTAATTTGCATAGCCTTTTCACTGTCAGATATCACTCACTAGGGACGGATCCACAGAGACATCGCTAAGAAACGCCATACTTCAGTGTTAAGCTCTGAACTTCACTCTGTGTATAAACTTTCTTCCTTTACACTAAAGAGATTGATGAAGGTGCTGGGTGCTGCATTGGGTGGTCTTCATCTTTCTGTGGATTCGTCTTTTGAGGCACAAGATATATTTCCTCTCTGTGTCTTTTTCAAGAATGCAGAAAAATTAATAATTTTAATGCCTACCACTTTATACAGCATTTTTCACTGAAGCTGTTCTCTAAAAATGTCAAATTCTTTGTTCTTCTGTCCTCTTCAGAGGGTTTTGCTCTATCCGTTGGTGATGGATCCTTTCTTGTAGTTTTGGTTGGGATATAAACAGCTTCTCGGAAAGAAGGGACATACCCCATGTACTGGCGGGCTGTCAGGTCATCTTGTGCTGGTCTCACTCTGTCCAGTATGAGTTGCTGGTCATGGCTTATTTCAATGGCAGAATCAAAGAAAGAGTAGCCATTTCAGGAGAAAGGCTAAATGTTGGAAATAATTAAAATAACTACAACTGATATACACTCCGGGGAGCCATACAATGTAGTTTTCTCTGCTGGTGCCAAATGTGTATCTGAACTGAAATATAATCCTTCAGCCTCTGAACAAGGAAAAGAAAAAAAAATCCGACTCAGGAATGGTCGGTCATTGCAGTTGCTTGTTCACCACATTTGTGAACAGTGTACATCTGTTGACCAGCCCTAAATTCTACTTAACATATGAAATCTGATGAGAGATCACAGTCTGAATTAATAGATGTGAAATGGTTTGAGTTTAATTAGCACATCTTTATGATTCCATGTTGAGGATTTGGCATTTAAAGAGAACTAGAGCAACATTCAGTAGCACAAACACTATAGTACATAGAGATTTAAAAATAAATCATAATAAAAAACACAAAGCCTATTGAATGCCACTAGAAGCCAAACCACGTGGAGGTAGCCAGTCAAAAAATACAGCCCTTGGAATTTACCGCCATGTCTGCCAATACCGCCATGTCTCTACTGCCAAATCACATATGACATCACTGTGATCTTTGCAGAAGAAATAAAATAATAAAGCAAATCCAGGTGATTTCAGAACCATCCTTATTTCCTTCAAAAACAAGCTTTAAAACATATTCTTTAGAATGCTGGTGATATTTTCTGGCAGGGATGAGTTTCTCTGGCCCCAAACTTTAACGCTCTGGAAACGGACCCCATGTGCTTGCACTCAGATTCCCTTTGTGATCCACTGTCTGTCCCTTGGAGGCTCCAGTGACAAGGCTATTCCTTAATGACTCTCTGGGATATGCATGGCATCGATTAGAGACACACTATATGCCTTTAACATGGTGTTCAAGTGGTAAAATCCATAATAAATAAATCCTCCAATAACATATCCATAAGTAAGATGGCCAATAGCTCAATCTTTCCTAAAATTATGTACTCACATACTCAATAAAAGTTTACTTCATTCAGGGCTTTTTCTATCTATCATCATTAATCTCACCTCTATTTTTTCAATATTCTATAATAACTTCGTGAATGTATTTCTATGCTGTTATATCTCTTAAAGCTATCCGGCTTTAAGATATTGTTATGAGTAATTGTGTGTGTGTGTGTGTGTGTGTGTGTGTGTGTGTGTGTGTGTGTGTGTGTTTCCAAATAACAAAGAGGAGTTTCCAAGAGCTCCTGTTTTGTAGATGGAAAGATGTTACCAATTGGACATCAGTAGTCCATTTGCTTTGAGTTGTTTTTCCAGATGGATTTATACTGATTGGTTCATTTGTCTCTTACCTGGTCCTACCTCTCTTCCCCTCCACTATTTTTTCCCAACAATAATAAATATGTATTGCGTTGTCATTAGGCTTTGGAAAAGTCTGAAACTTACAGGCCTCGTTTGATAAAAGTGTTCATGTCTTGGGCCTCCACTGCCCAGTTCTCTATTCAAGGATCAAGCCAACCACAGGCGCCAAATGTGTCTGGTACTCTCCAAAAGTCTTTTAATTTCATTTGGGTCCCTATTAGATACTGCAGAATTATAAAACTTCATATTTTTAAAAGTTATCTATGTGGTCAAAAACCTATCCGTGGAATTTTTAAAGGTAGTTTCTCGGTCTGGAGGAACAGAACAGGCATGTCAAACCAATTATATGTACAGCTGTCTAATTGCTTGCACATTTTAGCCCACTAGGAACTGTCACTGAAAGAGACAGAAGTAAACCTGGCCTTCGGTGTTCTGTGACTACCATGAACTCATAGCTGATGAGGACAGACCTCTTCAGTCTTACAGTTCCAGAGACATTTGTATCTACTTTAGGGGTAATGCTGGATTCTTGG